>NC_138170.1:12713795-13313795 GCF_964165515.1 Mesoplodon bidens | reverse complement strand
CCTCACTCCAGGGGCTGGGGCAGGATGAATCATCTCAAAGTACCTGGGGACCGTCAACGGTCCAGGCTACCCACAGATCCACTCTCTCCAAGGGTTTAGCTGGTAGGGGCCACCCATTGATTTACGTAGGGGCCCACGCATCTCTGGGGAGGCACCATGATGCTGAGCTGAGGGTCACGGGGTCAGCCCTCAAGGACTGCTCCCTCTGCAAGCCTCATGGCCATGGGCTGGCCTTCCAGAGCCCCTGAGTGCACAGATGCACACGTGAGGTGAGAGTGACAGAGTCACATACATGGCTCAGTGAGGGCAGTCTCTTTGCCTCCCTGTTTGGAGAGGATGCTATGGCAGGGTCTCAGGAGAGACCATCAATCCACCCTCCTCAGCCCACAACAGGAGAGGGCTAGGCGGGGCTACAAACACCAGCCCTGAGCCAGTCTGAGCTAGATTCCCAGCTCCTCTAACCCACCACGTGACCTTGGGTAGCTCAACTCACTGGGCCTGTTTCCTCATCTGTACAATAGGCTGAAAATAGGACCCACCTCACTGTGTTGACCTAAGGATTAAACAAGGTTTTATGTATATACACAGACATAGCTACACACACACTCGTGTGTATATATGAAGTTATATATATATATATAAAGGAACTATATATGAGTCTTTAGCTATATAAATATAAATGAGATGTTATATATAAATGTCTATGAGATTATAACTACATATTTAAAGTACTTAGAACAATGCCTGGCACATAGTGAAGGCTCCATAAAGATTAATTGTGCTGCTTTTTCTTCTTCCTCTGGTTCTCACTGTCATTATGATAAGCACGGTTCTGGAATCAGGCAGCCTGGGTTCAAGTCTCCATCTAGCCCCTTAAGAGTCCTGTGAGCAGAGGTGAACTTCCCCAACCTACCCAAGCCTTACTCAATATCAGTAGATTAAGGTCCATTAGAAATCATAGGCCTTAAACCGTACACTTAAAACTGGCTAAAATAGTAAATGTTATGTTATGTATATTTCACCACACTAAAAAAAAGATCAGAAATTAATATCAGATATTTATCTCACAAGTATCAGGAATGCATTAAACGAAGTCCATACTTTAATGATAGGATTACTTGAATGAGTGATCCCCGAGCTGTGTGTCTGGGGCATGACATTGACATTTGGAAGAGACCTTGGAAGTGGGATCACGGTGGGCCTGGGGATCTGGGAAGTGTCCAGGCGAGATGCCAATAAGACTGGGCCCCCTGCAGCTCTGGGATGGAGAGTCTGTGCTACTGCACCAGGGACAAGCTGGTGGCCCCGGGGACAATGCACTCGGGCCTCTGGACAAGCCCCGCTTCCTGGGCAGATGTCTGGAGGATGATATTTCCAAGGTTGTCTAAGCAAGAGGCCTACCTGCCTTCTTTCCAGACCTTTCCAGAAAGCACGCTCCAGCCCAATCTCATAGTGCAACAGGCATCTCTCTGCCCTGCTCAGCCCCAGGGTGACCCACGATGCCTTTATTCCAAAGCTCCAACAGTGAGTGGGAGGAGGGTTTCAGTGTGACGGCTCCAGGTCTGAAGGTGACCCGGGAGTTAGGGGCAGGGAGAGCTCTCATTCATCACCAGGTGCCCACATGCCTTCCTCTGGTTGTCTAGGCAACCTGGCAGGGCCTCTGCCTTCCCACCAGGACAAGCCTGCTGCTTCCCACGATGCAGACAGGGTTCTGGAGGGGAAGGATGGAAGCGGTATGGACCGTAGGTAGGAGCCTGGGGGACCCTGCAGGAGGCCTCACAGCAGAGCATGTGGAGGCCACCTCATTTGCTGAGCATCCCATGTGCCAGGCACATCCTCAGTCATGCTTTGTCTTAATCCTTCAGAGAAAGCCTCTAATTTAGGCCTTGTGACCCCATTCTGCAGAAGAGAAATCTGAGGTTCAGAGATTCAACAATCGCCACTGGGTCCCAGCACCAGTAAGAAAAACAGAATTTGAACTCAGAATTGTCAGACCCCAAAACCACATGGTTTCTTCCACTCCAGAACTGCCCACATTTCAGCAATTCATGCTCCACCATGTGCCAACGTTACTTAATATATATTCCTTAGGATCAACTTTAAATTAAGTCAATTTTTACTTAACTTTGTCCTAAGCAAAAATATCCCTGAAATGATGGATTTGATGTGCATGTTATACTTTTTCCAAATCTCATTAAAATTTATATATGACTTTCTTTTTTAAAAAATTCATTCATTTATTTTTATTGAAGTATAGTTGATTTATAATTTTCAGGTGTACAGCAAAGTCATTCAGTTATACATTATATATATATATAAATATGTATATATATATTCTTTTTCAGATTCTTTTCCATTATAGGTTATTACAAGATATTGAATATAGTTCCCTGTGCTATACAGTAGGTCCTTGTTGCTTATCTATTTTATATATAGTAGTGTGTATCTGTTAATCCCAAATTCCCAATTTATCTCACCCCCACCTTGGTAATCATAAGTTTGTTTTCTATGTTTGTGAGTCTATTTCTGTTTTATAAATAAGTTCATTTGCATCATTTTTTTAGATTCCACCTATAAGTGGTATCATATGATATTTGTCTTTGTCTGACTTACTCCATTTAGTATGATAATCTCTAGATCCATCCATGTTGCTGAAAATGGCATTATTTCATTCTTTTTTATGGCTGAGTAATATTCCATTGTATATATGTGCCACATCTTCTTTATCCATTCATCTGTCAGACACTTAGGTTGCTTCCATGTCCTGGCTATTGTAAATAGCCCTGCAATGAACACTGGGCTGCATGTATCTTTTAGAACTAGAGTTTTTGTCTTCTCCAGATATATGCCCAGGAGTGGGATGGCTGGATCATATGGTAGCTCTATTTTTAATTTTTTAAGGTACCTTCATACTGTTTTCCATAGTGGCCTCACCAATTTACATTCCCAGTGTAGGAGGGTTCCCTTTTCTCCACACTCTCTCCAGCATTTATTATTTGTAGACTTTTTAATGATGACCATTCTGACTAGTCAGAGGTGATATCACACTGTAGTTTTGATTTGCATTTCTCTAATAATTAGCAGTGTTGAGCATCTTTTCACGTGTCTGTTGGCCATCTGCATGTCTTCTTTGGAGAAATGTATATTTAGTTCTTCTGCCCATTTTTTTGTTTGGGTTGTTTCATTCTTTGATATTGAGCTGTATAAGCTGTTTGTATACTTTGGATATATATGACTTTCAAAATAAAATAATGCACACACACCCTGCCTCCATCTTGCCAATCACCACATCCACCATGCTCTGGGAAACACCCAGCTGGGATGTGAGTGGACATGGATTTCGGAGGACACTGTTCAGCTACGGACGGTGTGAGCATGTGCCTGAGCACGTGACTCAATGGCAGTGCGGGGAGGGGAGGATGAGAGGTGCCTGTCAGTGAGGAGCAGCTCCGTGGGGGAGAGGTACCCTGGAGAGGATGTATGGGGACACTCCGAGTGTCTCTGGTCCCCTCACTGCTGGGTTCTTCTAGAAATTTCCACCTTTGTCAAGAGAGGTGATCAGAGATCCCCAGACGGTCTTCAGGCTTTAAAGTTCTATGTCTACACAACTCTGGTGTCCAAGGACATCCAGAATTGTCAGTTCAGAGCGGCGGGGTTCCACAACACAGCTGATGTCATTAAGCAGTTCACCGAGGGTGGACACACACGGACGGGGTAAAGAGGAAACAGGGTGAGGGAAGGGGCCAAAGTGGGCAGGCACCAGGCCAAGGGTGCTCACTGTGGCCTGGGGCGGGGCCCACTGTGGCTGCCTTTAGAGGGACAGGCAGGGCAAGGGGTGAGCGTCCTCTTGTTTCCTGCTGACCCCTCCTCCCACTGTGGTTCCGATGATGCTGGGCTCTGAATAAGGAGTTCCAGAAATAAGGGCGCAGAGGGAGCGCTGCCGTCCTGGGGCTGTGCAAGGGGAGCGGCCGCCCACTGGGGCACGCCCACGGCTGGCGGAGGCTGCCCTGGAGTTTGGCTGGTGTCACTCATCCTACAGGTCAGCCTTGTGTGAAACAGAACATCACAGCCCTGGGGAGGCCCCTTTGGTTTCTACCAGACTTAAAAACATTTGAAAATAGCAACAATCAGCCCCCATGCTGGGCTTAGAGGAAGGCTGCCCTGGAGTCTTGCACTGTCCCATTGGGCAGCTCCTC
Source organism: Mesoplodon bidens (assembly GCF_964165515.1). NCBI lineage: Eukaryota > Metazoa > Chordata > Mammalia > Artiodactyla > Ziphiidae > Mesoplodon > Mesoplodon bidens. The sequence goes on along the minus strand of NC_138170.1, from coordinate 13,309,599 downwards.
CCTGACCCTGCAGAACCTGCCTGGAGGCTCTGGGGACACCTCGATGCTTTAACTTAAAGCAAGGACAGATGGTGTGGCCTCCGTGCCTGGGGTGGGAAGTATCTGGAGCACAGGCTCTTTCTGTCACCACTACTCAGGGTGGCTTGTGATCCTCTGGCTCTGTGTGCTGATGGCCACCTCAGTCCTCAGTAATTCAAAAGCCACACTTGAGCATTGTTCAGCCTTGGACTAGGCCTTGACATACAAAGGCTTAAAGACTGTCCCAAAGTGAACCACTGGCCTTGTGGAGTGCAGAGACTGGATACATGCACACATATGGTTACGTGGATGTACGGGCAACATGCTCCTGAAACACAGAGGAGGGGTTTCCCGCTGCTCCTGGGGTGACATGGCCACTGTAGACCCCTTTGGGTGTCTGTTCAGCTCATGATGTCCTCTTATCTGGAAACTGCTTCCCCCTTACAGAGATGGGCCTTAGGGAGCACTTGTGCTCCAGAGGACCTTGCCTTTGTCAGGTTCTCCAGAAAAACAGAACCAATAGGACACACACACACACACACACACACACACACAGAGTGATTTGTCGTAAGGAATCAGCTCACATGATTATGGAAGCTGAAAAGTCTCAAGAACTGCAGTCAGTAAACTGGAGACCCAGGGGAGCACAAATGTAGTCCTGGTCCAAGCCCAAAAGCCTGAGAACCAGGGCTTTGATGGTGTGAGTTCCAGTGTGAAAGCTAGCAGGCGCAAGACCCAGGAAAACCTGTGCTTCAGCTTGAGTCTGAAGGCAGGAAAAGATCAAAGTCCCAGCTCAGAGGCAGTCAAGCAGGAGGAGTTCCCTCTTACTCGTGGGAGGGTCAGCCTTTGTGTTCTAGCCAGGCCTTCAACTGATTGGATGAGGCCCACCCACATTAGGAAGAGCAATCTGCTTTACTCAGTCTATTGATCTAAACATGGCACTCATGCAGAAAAGCATCTGATTTAGAGTAACGTTTGACCAAACATCTGGGCACCTCATGGCCCAATCCAATTGTCAATCAGATTCCCTCTCCAAAAGAATTTCCCACTAGAAGGGGGAGACCAGCTGGTCTCTGCCTGGGCAGACCTGGGTCCCAGTGGATTGGAGGCTTTCTTTACAGACTCCCTCCAAGTCTCCTTCTCAACCCTTGAGTCCCTTAAGACACCACCCCTCTCTGCCCCTATATCTGGATCACGTGCACACCTTTTTCCTTAAACGAACTTGGGCTGAGTTTCCTTACCTGTACCACCCCTGGGGTCCCTGTGAACACTGGCTTCTTTTCATCAGGCCCTCCTTCCGCCATGGGGTCTTTGGGGACCCCTCCCCTACACCAAGCTGTTACCACTGGGCTGGGTCACCCCCAGCAAACTGGCCTGACACAGAGTCTTCCACCCTCCGTTTTGTGATAGCAATCAAGGTGAAAATGAAACTGCGTTTTTGGGGTTTTTTTTTGTTTTTTTTGTGGTACACGGGCCTCTCACTGTTGTGGCCCCTCCCGTTGCGGAGAACAGGCTCCGTGGCCATGGCTCATGGGCCCAGCCACTCCGCGGCATGTGGGATCCTCCCAGACCGGGGCATGAACCCGCATCCCCTGCATCGGCAGGTGGACTCTCAACCACTGCGCCACCAGGGAAGCCCGGAAACTGAGTTTTTATTTGTTTGTATGTTTGTTTGTTTTTTTTAATCACCAGCCACTCACTTCTAGAGGCGTGTTTCCACCCATATGGTCACTAACCTGTGGTCACTAACTAGCAGGGGCACCTCTCAGAGCCTTCTTCAGTGCAAGTTTGAAAGATTTTAGTGGATAAACTTACAAGTCCTGCAAATTGGTGTGTCCAGAAATGCCAGTATAGTCAGATATCTGGTTTTCATAACAATTCTAGTTAGGGAGGCTTCTCCTCCATCCTTGGCCTGGTACGTGCAGGATAGTTAAAACTAAAATGTCAAAGAGGAATGATTTAAAGCCAAGTTCTGGCTAGGAAGTGGGCCTTGGGAAACCTGCCTTGAAGTGCTTTGTTTTATTTGTGGAGGAGAAAAAAGCAGAGAGATGGGAGGACAGCCAACCCCGTGTGAACACGGCTGCGTCTTTGCAGGGCAGGTGGAAATCTGTGGAATGATTTTATCCTCACGCTAGCTGAAGCATCACTCTAGTCTCAGGTTGAATCGTGGAGGACTGAGTTCTCACAACTACAGGTTAGGAAGAAGCTTCAGAGATGACATAACCTAACCTCTCACCTGTCAGGTGGGAACACGGGGGTCCTGAGATGCTCTGAGTCACACAGCCAAGTAGTGGGGAGCTGGGCTTCACACAGTCAGACCCAAATTCCAGATGGATTAAAGACTGAATGTAGAAGTGAAACTTTCCAATCATAAGAGAATTATCTTTATGATCTCGTGATGGGGAAGAAAGGACTTATAAGCCAGACACAAAAAGCACAAACCACGTTAAAATTAAGAACATCTCTCCATCTTAAAACACAAAGGAAAACCAGCATCTTAAGTCTGAGTTTCCTGGGTTCCAAATAATTCCTATTGAAAGTGAGAGGGAGGGTCTTGTGGGAAAGAACAGCAGTGTCCCTGTGCCAGGCAGGCCACTAGGTCCCTTGCAAACATCCAACCCCCAAAGCAGTCCTGTCACTGTCACACGGGTGAAACTGAGGCTGGAGAAGCCTGTTGCTAGTCACAGTCACACATCTGGTAAGTGTCACCAGCCTCTGCAAGCATCTCCTGTGGATCCATCAACTCCCCTCTTTCCCTCTGATTAGCGCAGTAGCTGGGGTGCCCTTTACAAAACGCAGGTCAGACCATGTTACCCCATCATGAGGCCCTTCAGAAGTGTCCTGACACATGTCATGGTAAACCCAAACTCCTACCTGTCCTGAGGCCCTTGGTGATATGGCCCCTAATTTCCCCGCCTCGCCTTTTCCCACTCTTCCTTTCTCCCTAGCTCCCACTGTGCAGGCTTCCTCAGGGCCTTTGCACAAGCTGTTCCCTCCCCAGAGACCCTCCTCTCACTTCCCCACATGACCAACACTACTCAGTCTTAAACCCCACCACCTGGGAGACCCCTCCCCTGACCTGGGCACCCACTCTGTTAGGACTCACTGTACACAGTTTATTTCTATTTATTTGTTTAACCTTTGTTGCCATAATAGACTCTGTGCCCTAGAAAGGCAAAAATAAGCAATTTTATTCTTGACTGGACCTTTAGCTCCAACACAGTGCCTGGCACATCGTACACACTTGATAAAAATGTGTTGGCTGGATGCTGGAACCATCCTGAAATGCTTGGAGCATGGTCCCTAACCAGCTGTGTGACCTCAGTGACTCACCATTACTTTCTTAGCTTCATGAAACCCAAGCAAGTCTACCACACCTTCCAGCTCTGACACACTCACCCACCTTCTCAAAGAGAAAGAGCCCTACTGTACACCAGACACCGTGCCAGGTGCCGGGGAGGCTGCACCGTGTAGTGTCAGGCAGCCTCCGTGACAAGTCTAAGCTCACATGATGCTCTTAGCCTCCAACTTCCCTGGAGGTGGCTGCCTCCCCAGATGATGGTCTGCCTGGCCAGGGGGGCACTCTCTGGCTGGGGAGGTCATTGTGGGGACGAGTTCCAGAGTCCAGGAAGGATGTGTAAGATCCCAAAAGCCGAGGTAGCGAAGGAGCGAGAGCTGGTGGTCAGTCCGAGGATGGAACCTTCAGGACAGCCACTGTCCCTACTGAGGACAGACAGGTCGGCTGCAGCCCTGCCCGCCCTGCCCCAAGCACCCTCACTTCGGGATGTTGTTCCCACATCAGTCCTGTCTGTTGACTTGAAAACTATTCGAGGAAAGTGAATCTTTCCTCCCCTCCAAGCTTTGTACAAAACCGTGACCAAATAACGGAATCTGTGAGTCTTTCTTAGTGGGAAGGAAACCTGGGTGAATATTCCATCTGTGCACAGCCGGGGTGGTCAGCAAGCCTGGCAGCCAACAGGACAGGCCCCTGCCAGCATTTTGACAGCATCTTTTGTCACCAGCAGGCGCCCTCCACAGTCTTTTCTTCACAGTGTGCCATTTTATTTTTTAACTACGGTTCTAAAGTTTACCTGGCTTGTCTTAGGAAATCCCCATGAAGACATTCATGGCTTCCATAGGGAAATAACTTCCCAAGGGAAATAAGCAAAATCCAACTGCAAGGATATTTGGAAGGGAAGCACAGGGCGGTGTGGCCAAGAGGTCGAGCTCTGTGAATTCCATCCTGGGTTGTGATGCTGACAAGCTGGGCAGCCCTGGGTGGATTTGCTGCCCTCTCTGGTCTGTTTCTGCCTCTGCAAACTGAAGGTTCAAGCTCGGTGGCCTCTGGCTCTCAGCTGCTGTGGTTTCAGACCTCAGTCAGGGCTCTTTGCATGAGGCCAGGATGCTGGGTAGAGAGCTTCCTTAGGGTCGGGCGTCTGAGGATGGGGGGAGTCCCCTGACTGGGGCCACAGAGTGAGGGGTCAGAATGGGCTCTGGGCCAGAGACTACCTGGCTCCTGGGAATGGCAGAGACACTGGCCAATCTTGGCTGTCCTTTGAGGTAGCCTCATGCTCCTTTACACAGGTAAGTGTCCCCAGAAGTATAGAGGAAAGATGGAGGGAAGGAGGAAGAAGCTGGTCCAGCCTGAGGACCAAGAAGTGCCACGTCCTGGGCTTGTGGGTGACCTCGACAATCTCGTTTAAGCCCCATCAACCCCGTGAAGCGGAGATTGTCACCCCCATCTGACACTTGAGGAAATGAAGACTCAGACAGGCTAATCAACTTGCCCAAGAGCACACGGAGGTAGTGGCAGGGGTAAGGTGTGCACACAGGCCCATCTGAGGTGTCCGTACTGGGCTGCATCCCATGGGCGGGAGAGGATGGCCTGGGGAGCAAGTCTGAGTTGATGGCCCTTGCCCTGTCCCAACTGAGTTGGGATCCTCACTAAGGATTTGCAGACACATAGGAGAGCTATTCCAGTTAGAAGGTCCTCACGTGTTTGCCAAACTAAGCACTGGCTGCAACCAACAGGTATTCACGTCCCCCCTTCCGCTCGTCCATATGTTAGCTTTGGTTCGATACATCCACCTTGTAGACATGCACGTCAAAGGGAAAGTGTGGGCCTGGTCGGTGGGATCAACAGCCCAGCTTCAGGGTCCAAAGGGCTCTTGGCGCCAGCCCGGTGGCCAGCTGTGTGAACTTGGAGGTGGCAGTTCGGATGTTCATTCACCAAGACTGACTTTGGCATTGATCGGTTTGCAGAAAGACTCCACAACCGTCAAGAAATGCTCACCTAGTTCACAGGCAAGGCAAAGGAGAGGCCAGGGGGGCCCTGAACAAGGAGCACAGTGGGGTGGGTAATCCAGACAAGGCGCACTGAACGGAGGTGGAGGGGTGACCTGGAAGGTGGGGTACAAGACCAGCAAAGGTCTAGGTCCTGGAGGAGAGTTGACTCACAGACTTAGAGAACGAACTTCCGGTTACCAGGGGAGAAGGGTGGGGGAAGGGATAGTCAGGGAGTTTGGGACCGACATGTACACACGGCTATATTTAAAAAGGATAAGCAACAAGGACCTACTGTGTAGCACAGGGAACTCTGCTCGGTGTCATGTGGCAGCCTGGATGGGAGGGGAGTTTGGGGGAGAGTGGCTCCACGTATACGCAGAGCTGAGTCGCTTTGCTGTGCACCTGAAACTATCGCACCAATGTTAACCAGCTATATGCCAATATAAATAACACGTTAAAAAAATAAAAAAGATGACCAGGGAAAGCACAGAGGAAGAATCACGCGTGCCGCTTGCAGGCGGAGCTGAGGGGCCAGCTCAGGCCGCCTGACTCCAAACCTCGGGCTCTTCCTGGGTGCTCACTCAGCCCCCTGCATGTTCTAGAAAGTGTCCGTGCCTTCCTAAACAGACTTACCAGCCTGGGAGGGAACTCAGATGGAGGTGGCTTCCAATCGGAAGCAGAGTTCTCTGTAACACATTCTTTTTTATAGTTTCCATATTGTGCTTAACCGGCGGTGAGGGGAGAAGACAGTGGCTGTCCAGAAAGTTGCCATGTGACCGTGGCCAGGACAGGATGCAGCTCAGGTCAGTGTGGAAGGCAGGGAAGGCGGCAGGGAAGTCCTCCCCAGACCTACCGGGCCTGCTGGCCTTGGAGAAATGGCAGGGGAGGTAGTCATGGCAGGGGTGCTCCTTATAAATGGTTTTTACTGTGAACTATATCACACAGGCACATTTTGAAATGTATCTCACGTACAGAAGAGCACGTAAAATGGATCCGAGCAGTTTAAAGGATTATCATAAAATGAACACTTGAGGATCCACACCCAAGTTTAAAAAAGATAACAGCATCTTCACCCCAATGTTCATAGCAGCACTATTTACAATAGCCAAGACACAGAAGCAACCTAAATGTCCATCAACAGATGAATGGATAAAGAAGATGTGCTACATATACACAATGGAATACTACTCGGCCACAAAAAAAAGAATGAAATAATGCCATTTGCAGCAACATAGATGGACCTAGAGACTATCATACTCAGCGAAGTAAGTCAGAAGGAGAAAGACAAATATCATATGATATCACTTATATGTGGAATCTAAAAAAATGATACAAATGAACTTATTTACAAAACAGAAACAGACTCACAGACATAGAAAACAAACTTACAGTTACCAAAGGGGAAAAGGGGGGAGGGATAAATTGGGAGTTTGGGATTCATAGATATATACTACTATTTATAAAATAGATAAACAACGAGGACCTCCTGTACAGCACAGGGATCTGTATTTAATATCTCGCAACAAACTACAATGGAAAAGAATCTGTAAAAGAATATATATATATATAATGGAATGACTTTGCTGTACACCTGCAACTAACACAACATTGTAGATCAACTATACTTCAATTTTTTTTAAATGGTTAAAAAAAAGAAAAAAATACCAGCCTCTTACAGAAGAGTCCTGTGTTCCCCCACATGGTGTCATCCTCCTTCCCCCCAAGAGAGGTAATGACCCTCCTGACTTCTATGTCAGCCGTCCTCTTGCTTTCCTTTATAAGGTGTACTACGTACGTATGGTCTCTAAACAACACCTTGTTCAGTCTTGAGAAAGTTTTGGGAAGGTGAGGGGCACACACAAGCCCAGCCATGCGAAGAAAGGGCCCCAGGGCCCCAGTAGGCAGAAGGCCCAGGAGAAGGTCAGATGAGGCAGAGTGTCTGCATCAGAGCCTGGCCTCAGCTTCCCCGATAACAACCCGATTACCTGGTGTCCTGGGAACTGGGCCAAGAGGCAGGCCGTTCTGCCAAAACATCAAGTGCAGCAGAGAAACCCGGGCTAAGAGGCCCAAAGGGGCTGAGTAAGGCAGCTGGTGTCCTGAGAAGACCCCACGGCCTTCCCATCCTGCCTCTTTACCCATCGGTGATGGGGGCATCGGGCAGAGGTGATCCCACACACAGACATACCCCCAGAGCATTTCGGGCGATTGAGCACATCAGTCCCAGCAGGCAGGACTAGGAGAGGGGAGGGGTTCATTGAGACCTTGAGCAGTAAACCCAGGTCACCCTGCATTCTTAGCAGGGGCGGGAGGGCTGTGATGCAGGATGAAGCACCCAGAGTAAGATCCTCAAGGGTGGGGGACTGAAAACTTCTAAGCACAAGGGTGTCTAATGTTTAACTGAGAGTCTTTGGATTAATTCCTCCCATAAATATTTACTGAATACCTTCTATGAGCCAGGTATCCTCCACCCACCACTCAGTAAATTCTATTATATACACAAATGTCTTTTGAGACTGAGATTTTGTGTGACATCACGGAGGGGCTGGGGCTTGTCTCTGGGTTTGAGGACCTGGGCGATCTGGGGGACCGTCACACATGGGACTAAGCCAGCAGAAGCTTGGAACTGGGCTGTGGAAAGCTACGAGAGCCCACAGCAACTTGGGGTGACCTTACCTAACCCACACCCTAACGTCTCATCTCTCCCTCTCCCACCACCATCCATCGGTTCCCGTCACGCATGTCTCTGGACTAGTTAGTTATCTTTCTGCGTGATCGTCACCAACTCGAGTGCAGGGACCCAGCTCTTGCTTCTCTGTCCCCACCGTGTGCTTAGGACAAGTTTTCATCCCAGTCAGTAGGTTAGAAAGAAGGTTTCGAAGCAGCAGCCATGATCGGTTTCATCGTGATGCAGCTTTGCTTCACATGGGGCGTTAGTCAAGGACTCATCTCATCTGAAGAGCAAGAAAGTAAACAGCAGACAGTTAACATTGTTCTCAGGGGGAAAAGAAACAGGAGGGTGTGTATTTTTCCAGTCGTGCAGCCAATTAATTTCCTCAAATTGTCATTATGCAAATATTTCAAAAAGAAGAAAACATATTTAATGAGTGCCTATCGCATGCATTATATCTTTGATTCCTCCTGGATTTAAAAAAAAAAAAAAAGTATCACTCAAATCCTGCAGGGTGCTCAGCTCTGGGTCGTTCTCTAGTTGTGACTGAGACTCGGGAAGAAGAGCCCTGGGCAGCACAAAATGCATCTTCTGCTCATGTCCAGGCCTCCTCCTGGTAGGAGGCAAGGCTGGGGCCACCGTGGGCCACCGTTAGCCGGTCTGTGCCACGGTCCCCTGTGCTACCACTGAGGAATGAGCAGGGCCAGGCCCAGAACGAGGGCCCTCCCTGCCCTCACCAGGATGGCTCCTTTTGGGAAACTGAAGCAGGGCATGAAGATTCAGTGGAGAAAAAAACCCCTCAGGGCGGGCAGAAAATGAAACCCCCAGCTCACCCAAGCATCAAACAAACAAAACCCCAGTCAGGAGGTAAACAAACAAGAAATGTCACGCGCCATGTGAAATGTCTGCTTTTTCATGAAGCCCTGAGTCCAAACTGTGTTATATAGTAAGATGATTCATCCTCATGTCTCCCTCAAACTACAGAATTTACCCAACAGCCATGACAATTCACATCCAGATTAATAAATGTCACATGGCTGCCTGATACATATTAAGGAAGCTGGAAACAAACTTATGAGATTGGAATCATCCTCCTGCAATGAATAGGGGCAAGTGACGAGAGGGGAGAGGGTCCTGTGCACAGGAAGGGCTCTCAGAGCAGATGTGGCTTCTTGCAGGGACCCAGACGCCACCCCCAGGACTCAGGGACCCCTGTCAGGAATAGCATCAGATAGTTAATTATATTAACTCCAACACTTTGTGAAATTATGTATTCAATAGGTAATTAGCAAACAAGAATTACACCTCTCATTCCTTCTTCAAATTCTGATTTTGGACCCTGGACTCAAAAAAGACGGAGGTACTCGTAACAGTTGGAGTTTAGCCACTGAGGGAATTAGCATTTCCTGGGGTGGAGGGAAAAAAAGAAACAGATAAAAAATTGCACTAGAAAGTGAAATTGGATTTTTTAAAAAATCAATGAAGTAACCAGGCTATTAAAATGGAAAATAAGTCTGATGTCATTCTGCAAAATAAAAGGGTTGAGTCACATGCAGAGCCACTTAATTAAGCACAGGAAGTAACAAGAGAGCTTGAGTGATTTTGCCCCTGACTGTCAGGATTTCAAAATGAGTGAGGCTTAGGCCAACAGCGTTCCTTCTAATCAGAGTTAAGTCCGTTCTTTTGCCCTCAGGGCATCTTGATACATTTGAAGTTGAGGAAGAGCAAAAAGGAAGGTATTAAAAATGATCCAAAAGGAGCTCAAACAGGGGAAAAAGTGAGCTTTCTATTGTACTTCAGTTCCCCGAGATAGTGTGAGATGAAGACCACAGAGTAATGCATTTCTCTGATGCATTTCTCTGGGACCCTTTGGGACAGGGAGGCACTCCGGGCAGGGATGGAGGAGGCTGCACCCACCTTCACAAGGGCAGAGGAAGGTGCCTGAAGGTCTTTCCGGGGTCCCTCGGACTGTAGGTTTTCAGTTGCGCCTGTAGCAGCTGAGAGGGGCGGAGGCCAGGTTTGGGGTTTGACAGGAGTGATGTGAGACTCGTAGGGAACTCAGGACGTCTTCCATGGTCCACCTGGGCCGGTGTGGAAGTGGTGCATGCGGGGCCTGGCGCCTCCCCTGCTCCCACCTGGCCGCTGTCAGCCCAGCCAGCGGGCAGGTCTGGGGGCGCCCCCAGCACAGCAGCAGCGTTGGAATGAATGTCCAGTCCCAACCCAGAGAAGCCCAAAGTGCTCGTGGGGCCCTGAGCCCCACGGGGAGGAGCTCCTGGGATCCCGGATCCCAAACTACAATAGACTCGACTAGAACCAGGGTCTATCGCTGAGACCTGAGGCTCACTGCATTACCCACACCCTCTCCTTCCCCGGTTATAAAGGCCGTTTCCTTCTGGCTGCTAGGATGAGCACAGTCCACACCGAGAACTTTGGATGCCGGCTTGCCTGTTGTACCTTCATTATTATCATTATTTTTTAACTTTGCTGGTAGTGCGAGAATGTGGACACTTTAACTCCTAACTCGGACCTGGTTTGGGTCTGGGCTTGTTTGGAAGATCTCAGCACCCCAGTGGAGCGGGGCTGCCCGCTGAGAGCAAAGCTGAGGGGTCCTGGAGACACGAGGAACGGCCTCTTTTACCAGAAGGGTGGAGTCCACTTCCCTTGGTCAGTAAGGCAGTCCGTTCTGAACAAGCTGGTGCCGAATCGGTAGTTAAAACCCCCAAACTGGCCATAGCCAGGTAGTGCCCTAAACCCTGAGGACAGGCCAACGCTTTCCCGATGTTAACCAGAGAGTTAAAAACGGGCAGTGCTCCATTCGTAACCTCAACCGACATCAGAAGTGATTTTCCCCCATGTGATATTCCTTTACTGCTTCATCCTGAAATGGACAATGCTGCCTGCATCTTCCCCTTATCTTTCTAAATGTGTCTTCTTCTCCCCATCCCACTCTGAATAGGACTGCTCAGCAAAAACACAGCAAATAAATATTTGGTGTTCACACTTCTTAACCAACTAGCCCGTTGGGAACCAGGTAAACCAATTGTATTCCCCTTTTGAGGGCTATCCTGAAGGCAATGCATTTCTCTGATGCCAGCAGAGCATTGGGTTGTAATGCTGGGAGCTTTGGGAATAATAGGATATAATTATTACGGGCAGGAGTGGAGTGTGACAGTTAAGTGTGTCCCCAGTAATATTGATAATTCTCACTTGAAGAATCTTTTCTAATGAGAGAGACCACTAGGGCCAGGGGTGTGGGTGGAGGGAGGTGGTAGCTTTGCATCCAAGGGAAATAGAGCACGGCCTGGGTTGGGGGTGTCCAACATGGCGGATTCATTTCCATGTTGCTGTTTTCAGCCGTGTGACCCTGGCCTGCCCGCTTCCCCTCTCCGAGCCTCAGTGTCCTCGTCTGTTAATGGGACCAGTCACGGCACCTACTGTGTGGGTTGTCATGAGACTCCTGGGACAGTCCTGGGAAGAGTTTGGCATGCTCTCTAGGACAGAATATGTGCAGAACTCTTATTAGGAGCTGCCATATCAACATTTTGTTCTAATGCAGTTCTTGCTTTATATAGTGGGTTGAGAAGGCCAGAGAGGAAATATGAATCAAACTTTAATAGTCACTGGTGTAATCTGACCTGGCTTCATCTTTGCATGATTTCAAATATCAGAGAGAAAAGGGAGTATCAGTGCAAGAGAGAAAACATGAATCTAGGGCAGGCTAGAAACCATAGTAAAATGTTCCTGCAAATTGCCGCAAACGCCTCTCTAGGGGACAAGCCCAGGATAGTCTGACCCTGACTCAGGTGATGGCAGCCGGGCAGCAGGACCATCCCAGGGTACCTTCCTCAGACCCTCCGCCTGGCATTCCCTGCCAGCCTGCACAGACCAGAGGGCCAGAGCTGGGGGACCACGGAATGTGCTTGGGGAGGCCTGCAGAGAGAGGGGTGGCATCCTGTGTCAGGCACTCAGGGCCTTTTAAGAAACCCATCCCCGAGGCCCACACCTCCCCACGTGCACAAAATCTCCTTCCCATGTGCTAACACTGAGAACCACCCCTCTGCTTGAAGGATGCACACCAAGCTATGAACCAGCCTTGAATTCTAGTTACCATTGCAAAGTTCATTGAGGTGAAACCTGGCTGTGCCTTGCGGTCAAAGTTCAAATGTCATTGGCAGCTATGACAGTCAGTCGCTGCGGGAAGAGACAGGAAAGGGAGAGACAACGTCTCAGGCCGCTGAGGCCATTCTCCACTGGGGCAACAGGTTCATTTCCCTGTTACCCACCCTCCATTCCTAATTCCCAGGAAGGCCTGTCCCCTGGCTAAGCAAATCCATCCTCCCCTCAGGTCACAACACTGTCCCTACATCTCCACCCATCGCCGTTCACATCCTGCTTGCTGTTCTGTCTGACCAAGAGGGACTGGGGTTTGAACCCCGGCTCTGCCGCTCACTGGCCCAGTGCCCTGCCCTGGGGAAGGGAGGTGATGTGCCCATTTTTTCATCTGTCCATTGGGGACTATCTGGGGGTAGGCCTGGCACGGGCCTCCTGATCTACGACCTGGCCTGACCCCTCCTCTGGAACTCCTCCCCTTGGGATCTCAGCCCCTGGCTGCTGCTGTAGCCCTACTGTGGGCAAACAAGCTCCCACACCGCACCCACCACCCCCGGGCGCTGACTGCGCTTCTCTGCCAGCTGGGCCCTGAGCCCGCTCCTGGCTCCCTGCCCCACCTCTCACCTGGCACCAGCGCAGAAGCTCAACTTGCTGAGACCAGGAACAAGCTGCACTTGTCACTCCTTCCAGTTGAGTCATTTTCTGTGTCCCAGTGGTCAGGTGCACAAGGAGAAGGGGGTGACATCCCCAGACTTCCACAGTCTCTGCCCAAGGGGTCCCTCCGTGCCTCTGCCCTGGGGAAGCATCACCCTGCCACTGACGTGCCGGGAGCTGTCTCCTCGGCCTTGGCCTTGGTGGGGAGGACTTGGGGCCACTGCCGCCAAGACTTTGAGAGTAAGGCAGCTGGGGCGTCTCCTTTCTGCGGGAGAGCAGAGAGAGCTTAGGGTGTTCTGCCGAGGTAAAAAACCCATGAATTCTCCATCAGGTACCAGCTACTCCAAATGCACAAACATACCCTGAGACTCCTAGAAAGGAAATACTTATAAAGCCTTGTATGGGTCTTGACCCTTGATTCTCAGTCCAGTGGGAATTGGATATTTATCTGGGAGGGCTATGATTTACTGTATGTACTGGGTTTCTGGCTCTTCCAGTCCAGTCCTACTTCCGGTTGGCTCCCCAGTCTCCTTTTGGGGATGACTCCTCCCCCATCGTGTTTGGGCAGGTGGGAGAATATTGTAGGTGTCACCCTCCACCATGGAAGTCTAGGAAGCAAAATCCTTTCTCTCCCTGCCCTTGGCCACTCCCAGAGGGGTGTGTGACCCAACCGGGTCCTTGCCCAGGGTGTGGCATTTGCAGTAGTGAAGCAGGGACAGAGGTGCAGTGGGTCCAGCTGGGACCCGGGACACACAGCCTCTTCTATGAGGCAAGGGCTGTGCTTGGTGCTTTCCCAGCCCTCGGGAAGCAGCCTGGGTTCCCCCACTCGCAAATTCCCTGAGCTTCCTTGTCAACTTCCCTTGCGTTCTTTTGTCTGAGCTGGCTGGACTCCATCTCTAGCAATGATGGAATCTTAACTAATACTGCCGGGGACACTGCCGAGCCTGCAGTGAACTACCCTAAAACGCCATGGGGTCCATGACAGTAGCCTGGGTGGGCATGTCATCAGGGAACAAGATAAGTAGTTCTGGGCTGCAAGCATGCCAAATGCGTGTAGTCATTGCTAATAGAGGGTAGTCATTGCAAATATCTGCCATTGATGTCTCTCTCTTTTGGGAGAGCTTGTGTGTGTGTGTCAGTGTGTATGTTTCTTTCTTACCAGTAAATTAATAAAATGTAGCTTCTTTTGTTGTCCCTCGTCCTCTAAAGGAGTGAAAATTTTATGCCAGGAGGACTTTCCCTATCTGGAAAACATCTGATGCTCCAAAACACTCCAGTGGCCAGCACCTCTGGATTTTCCAGAAATGCACAAGGCCATTCCATTTTGCCTGAGGGATGTCTGCAATCACTACATCTGTTGGCATCCCAGGACAGGTCTCTGCAGAACTGAAAGCTCACCCTCAACCTAGTCCTGTGGACCCCAGGGGTGCCTTCGTAGCTGAGACAAGAGCCTGTCAATGGTGAGGAATGAAGCTCTGGGACAAAGGCCACTGCCTATGATGTGACACACATTTCTCTAAACATTTCTTTTTTAAAAAGTGTACAACTCCGTGGCATTAAGTACATTCACAGTGTTATGGAACCATCACCACTATCTATTTCCAAAACTTTTTCATCAACTTAAACAGAAACTCTGTGCCCTTAAACTATAACCCACCCCCCGACACAGTCCTTCCTCCCCCAACTGCTGGTAACCACCATTCTACTTTCTCTCTCTATGAACTTTCCTATTCTAGGTACCGCTTCTAAGTGGAATCATATAATATGTGTCCTTTTGTGTCTGGCTCACTTTACTTAGCACAATGTTTTTAAGGTTCATTCATGGTGCTGTATGGATCAGCACTGCATTCTTTTTCAAGGCTGAATGATATTCCACTGTAAGTATACACCACATATTATTTATCTAGTCATTTGTTGATGGACATTTGTATTGTTTCCACCTTTTAGCTATTGTGAACAACGCTGCAGTGAAGTATCTGTGTAAGCCCCTGTTTTCAATTCTTTGGGTTGTGTACCTAGGAGTGAAATTGCTGAGTCATGTGGTTATTCTAGCTTTAGATTTTTGAGGAACCACCAAACTCTTTTCTGGAGCAGTTGCACCATTTTACATTCTCATCAGCAATGCACAAGAGTTTTAAATTTCACCACATCTTCTCTGTTTTTATTATTATTTTTTATTGTTATTGCCATCCAAGTGGGTATATAGTATGTCCCTGCGGCTTTGATTTGCCTAATAATTCATTATTTGCCTAATAATAAATGATGTTGAGCATCTTTTCACATGCTTATTATCCAGTTGTATATCTTCTTTGGAGAAATGTCTATTTAAGTCTTCTGCACATTTTTTAATTAAGCTATTTGTCTTTTTGTTGTTGAGCTGTAAGAGTAATTTATATATTCTGGATATCAAGTCCTTATCAGATATATGATTTTCAAATATTTTCTCCCATTCTATAGATTGCCTTTTTACTTTCTTGATAATGCACAAAACTTTTGAACTTTAATGAAGTCCAACTGAACTATTTTGTTCTTTTGTTGCTTATGGCTTTGGTGTTAAATCTAAGAATCCATTGCCAAATATGACACAATGAAGATTTACTCCTATTTTTCTTCTAAGAGCTTTATGGTTTTAGCTTTTATATTAAGGTCATTGATCTATTTTGAGTTAATTTTTGTACGTGGTGTGAGGTAAAAGTTCAACTTCATTCTCTTGCATGTGGAAATCCAGTTGTCCCAGCACCATCTGTCGAAGTGACTCTTCTTCCCCGCAGGATGGACTTGGCACTTGTCAAAAATTCAACTGGCCGAAGATGTATGGGTATATTTCTGGACTCTCGATTCTATTGCATTGATCTGTATGCCTGTTCTTATGCCAGTACCACATTGTTTGGATTACTGTAGCTTTTTTGTAAGTTTTGAAATCAGGAAGTGTAAATTCTCTGACTTGGTTTTTCTTTCTCAAGATTGTTTTGGATATCTGGGGGCCCTTGAGATTCCATGTGAATTTGAGAATAGGCTTCTTCATGTCTGAAAAAGGCTGCTGAAACTTTAGAAGGATTGCACTGAATCTGGGTCGTATTGACATCTTGACCGTATTACGTCTTCCTACTCATGAACGCAGGGTGTCTCTCCATTTACTTAGGTCTTCTTTAATTTCTTTCAGCAGCCTCTAAACCTTTCTTGAGCCTGTTTGTGGCTATGACTTACATAACCTCTCAGGATAATGACAGCCATATGTTTTCCTTCCTCACAACACAAATTAGTGTTAAAGCCAATAGAAGGTACTGTCTCTTTCCATTTTTGCAGGCCCCCTTAATTTCAGTATTTTCAATTTGGGTAAGCAAATCCCAGTATGGGCTATCGATTGCTTTCATGATTTCCTTGGTATTATCAATACGTACATGCCCTCTGAGTCACCATCTCCATAGATGAAAAATTCTCACACTTTTTGGTGTCTCCTTACACCAAGTTTTATCAGTTGCCCTTCTCCTAGTTTCTGTTATATTTCTCACCCAATAAGCAAACTTAAATCCAACCAAGTTGTGTTCTGCTCAACCTGTGTTAACATTTGGGTGGGACAGAAAAAAATGTCCAATGTATTGAAGAAGGAAACCATAATCCCTCACTCCCTGAGACCCATTCAAAAATTGAATGAATTCAGAACTGAAGTGTTGACCATCTATCCAGGTGCCATGGCAAGAGGTACTGGGAACACATAGCCTTGACTCCTGGGGTGTCACAGGGTGAAGAGCCACAGAACAAGTGGGGAAGCCCAAGGAAGCAGAGAGGATTTCCAGCTGGGGGTTTATGGGAGACCCCATGGTGGAGGAACCATCCTAATTGGGGCATCAGGGGAGCGGGGTGCTTGGACTCAGAATTAATTGAATGCCATCAGAAAGCAGAGCTGAATTTTCATGAACAGCAGGAGGAGTGTGAAACTTCTGAAAATGAATGCTAAATTTTAGATGTATTAGGATATGTGCATTTTTATGGGAGAAAAAATCCATGGTTTTCATTAGATTCTCAAAAACGTAGGTCAGGCTCAAGAAAGATCCTTCCTAACGAGGGCTCATTTCACACTTGCTGCCAGAAAACTCGGCGTGGGTGTGGGGAGTTATGTATATGGATCAGAGGTTAATGCATCCAGTGGCACCTAACCTAGATTCAAGGTGCCTTCAACGTCCTAAAATTGTGTCTTTGTTTTATGTTTTGATTTGTGTACATTTTCGGGAAATGGTCAGAAGTCACGACCGTAATAACTAAGCACTGGGGGCTCTCAGAAGGCAGATTCTCCCAGTGAGGAGACACGACAGATGCAACCCCAGAGTGAGAGGCAGACGAACGGGCAGGCCCGGGCAGGACCCGGGTAGGAGGCTTTAGGTATCAGGGAGCTGGACTAAGGCCCTGGGCTGCAGAGGGACCAGGTGGAGAAAGCCAGAATTTGAGAGATGGACAAAAGAAGAAGATTTCAAATCGGGGAGCTTTGGATTCAACTTTCAAAGCTCAGGGCAAAAGCTTCCTTCTGATGGGCCTTGTCTGAAGCCCAGCCTTGATGACAGTCGCCTGACCCTCAGCCCCGGAGCCTCTTCCAGGGACTCCTGAGAGCACCAGCCCCCCACTTCCTGGGCTCTCCCTCCAGAACAGCGACCCCCCCCGCCCCCGCCCCGAGCAGCTTTGGGCCCAGAGAGGGTCTGACACATAACAGATACTCTGAGTGGCTGCACCTGGCCCCCCAGCACTCCCAAAGGCCGAGGACCCTCTCGTTCTCAGAAGGGGACCCTCTGGAGGACTGGGCTGTCACATGGCTCACATGGACTAGGGCACTGACACCCTCCTCTGTGTGTGTATTTGAGAGCTAAGCTGTGCCAAACGTCCGCCCCCCCACCCCCCGCCCCGCCGCCGTAACCTTGGCCATGACGACACCCGGTCAGAGCTCTCCGGAGCTGGGATCACCCTGACCTTCCAAATGCAGAAGCTCAAACTCTTGCGGCTCTCAGCTCTGCATTGTGATGGGCCTGGGAAGGTGGGGAGCCTGCTACTTGACCCTGTGTCCTATTTCCAAAGCAGGTGGTGGGACTGTCGGCTGGGCAGGGTCAGAGGAAGCCCTGACAGTGAGTTCAAAACACTCGCTTTGTTTCCTGGCTGAGAGTTCCCTTTTTGCAGTCACAAGGGGCCCTGTGAATGTGGCAGGAGGAACTGCAAGGGTAGGAGCCGACCCGAGCCCATGGAGGGAAGGAGAGGCCCCGACCCCCGACCCCAGCACACGGGCTGGTCCGGGGCTCAAAGGCACACAGCCTTGACCTCTGCCTGCCCAAAGAACCAGCTGTTTCTATTTTGACCAACTTGGTTGAAGAATATGACAATTCACTCCTGACCAGCGGCATTCCACCAAAATCATAAGACAAACATGCCATCGCGTTTTCCCAGGGACGAGCCACTCACTTGTTTTTTCTGCCCCTCTTCCTGGGACGCATGTGTTGGCTGCTGACTCACCCTGCAGGTGACGTGCTGCCCACCCCACGTGTGTGAGCTCCTCGGCCATTTGCAGCCTGTGCTTCCCCCGTGAGTCAGGGAGAATTGCGACATTCCTGAGCAGATGTTACGGAGGTGACGCGGTGGCCACGGGGTGGGTACCGAGGATGAGATCCGAATCTTGGGAGAGGAGAATTCACACTCAGGTTTATTTTGAATCAGCTGAGTCATGGCTGCTTCGAGGGCACTGCTCAGCTGTTGACACCAACAGCAAACCTCGAACCTGGGGGCTTTGGGGAAAATTCAGAAGTTTCTAGAAAATGTGATTTCTAGTAGAACTAGATCATTTTATTTTGCTGATGAAAACGTAAGTTTCTATAAAAATTTCAAGATGTGTAAATGTAGAAAAATTAATTTTTCACTCCTGCTAAACAAACCGTGGTTCATATATTTAAACATTTAAAATCTACTTGCAAATTACAGTTTGCTCTAAATTCGGTACAGAAGGGAGGGGTGGGTACAGGAGAACAGGGAAGACCCTGGGGTGAGAGATTTCACAGCTCACACAAAATGTGATCAAGGTATCTTTTCTTTTCCTGTCTACAATGACGTTGACATTTGCAGTTTGGTGGGTGAGTTGTTTGGTTTGGGGATAGAACCTCTTCTGGAAATCTCAAAGGAGTCAAAGTGAGCATCTCTCTCTCTTTTTTTTTTTTTAAGATTTATTTTATTATTTATTTATTTATTTAATTTATTTTTGGCTGCGTCGGGTCTTAGATGCGGTGCAAGAGACCTTTCGTTGCAGCGCACGGGCTCTTCGTTGTGGCACACGGGCTTCTCTCTCGTTGTGGCGGTGGGTTTTCTCTCTCTAATTGAGGTGCACAAGCTCAGTAGTTGTGGCACGTGGGCTTAGCTGCCCCGCAGCATGTTGGATCTTAGTTCCCTGACCAGGGATCAAACCTGAGTCCCCTGCATTAGAAGGTGGATTCTTTACCACTGGACCACAAGGGAAGTCCCTGAGCGTCTCTTGAGATGCTTTTCTGTTCCCTGAAGCATCTTTGCTTCTTCTGGCTTGGTGGGGAGCTGGGTGGGGGGAGGTCCTCAGCCATGCTGAATCCTCTCGAATCCTGGGTGGCTGGGTTGTGCCATCCAGGCAGTGTGAAGGGTCTGTGGGGACAGCTGGAGTGGATTTCCTAAGCTCTGCCTTGTGCAGGGGGCTCCGCAGATGTGAGCTGAGGCGGAAGGTGGGCTCACTTTGGGCTGTGCACCCATCCAATGCCCAGGTAGGAGGGCCCCACGGGGGACCAAGGGCCCCAGAGCCCGCCCCTCCTGGGGGTGCCCTGGGGGAGCTTGAGCCCCACCAGCGGGTGGAGAAGTCAGGCGGCAGAGAAGCAGGTGGACTGCCTCCTGTCTCCATCTGTCCTCAGACCTCCCAGCCAGGTGGAGGCCTCACCGCATGCTTCAGACGAGGCCCGAGCCATGGCCCCCTCCTCTCTGACTCCTCAGATGGACGAATCCTCACACCCTCTGTCTCCCAGTCACTTATTTAACCCTTTGGTCTGCCGATACGTCTCTTCCCTCCTCCCCCAAAACGGACGTGACTTTAACACATGTTGCAGCGGGGAGTGGGGGGCTGTTTAGGGCATGAGGGGAACATGAGCCAGAATCACCCATGGCTTCTACAAGACCCACCCACAAACCCAGGTCTACGTCCCCAGGAAAATCCTTCCCAGACCCCTTTGTGCAATACTTCCCCTGAAGGCCCTGGTCTCCCCTCTTAGCCTGGAGCCTCCCTAGAAGACAACTTCTGAAGCCTCCCCGCCAGACAACATTCCACACCCCCAGCCCACCCTTGCTGCTAAGTTTTTGTTCTGTGATGCCCCTAGATGGTCACCGGAAGCCAGACGGCAGAAGCAGCCGAAGGCCTCATCACAACCTCGGCCTTGTCTCCTGCCCAGACCCACGTCCCCTGTGCCCTCTGTCCTGCTCTCCCTCCTCCCAGCTTCCCATTTCTTTCTGCCTCTCCCTCCCCTCCTCCCTTCCCTTCCCTCCCTCTTTCTTCTTTCTTTCAAGCATCACTTTCTCAGCCTTGACCCCCCCCTAGGACCCAGAGCCTGAAGAGTCCCGAGAGCTGCAGCCCTTATCCCTCAGGAGCTCCCTGGGCTCCTTTCTTTCTCCCAGATGCCCAGGGCTGCTTTTCTGGCTTTGGTGAATCGATGACCACTTATTCTGAGCTTTGTGATTCGCCTGCTCCAGCCAGCCCAGGCCAGGGAGCAACTCCCGCCTTCCCGGCTCCCCCTTCAGTGCTGTCCCTAGGATAGTCACAGGCCCGCTCCCTGAGGGAGGGTATAACAGAGGTACTTGGTCTTTGTCACAGCCCCGGCCTCCGCCTCTAGTCCCTGGGGGCATCACCCCAGCTCCTTCCCCCATCCCGGGGGAACATCCTCTGATCACCCCCCGTCCCTGGAGCCCGCTGGACCATCATGGCGGCCTGGCCTGGCCCCCTCCCACGTACACGCCTGGAATTTCCAAAGCCCCTCAGACTAGGTGGCCTCCTTCCCCACACAAGGATGCTTCCCTGGAGCGTTCTGTCACATATATTCTTCCAAGAATTCGTTGCCAGGGGAAAAAAAAGTTCCCTGAAGAACTGGTGTGTTTTCTTTTATTAGACAATGAGGGCTGCATACCGTTCTGTTTTCCTTTCTTTTCCCCTTTCCTTACCAGGAAGTTCAGAGCTGCACTCGTGCTGATTACTGATGCAATCATCAACCCCTTTGCAGTTCCCTTCCTGCTGCCATTTGTCTAGTCTATTCTTGGACCTGTGTCCCCGTGTGGTCACCTTGAGTCAAGGGCAAGCCGGGCGCTGCAGGTAGGCTCTCCAGGCCGCCCTGTGGTCTTGACACCTGCCCTGCCTTTGTCCCTCACCCAGTCCTGGAGGTTCTTCAGGCATGCCTACCCACTTCAGAGTCCCCTCCTTTTATTGGATTTGGGGTCCTGCCCTCCCCAGACTCTGGCCTTGGGGTCATGGCGCCATCCAGAACCATCCTTGACCCTCCATGCCCACGAAGTGGGAGCTTGTCAAAGAAACAGAAGGCACGGTGCCTGGATGATGATGCCTCGAAGCCTGCACAGGCTTCTGGCCAGTGGACTGCGCTGCTCCTCTCTTTCTCGGTCAGTTCCCACTTTGCCCCCCATTCTGGGACAACAAGAAGGAGAAGGTGGTAAAGGGGGAATTTGGGTCTCATAAGTGGGCAGAGGGGATCTTGGCAAAGAGAGAGGTCGGTGACTGTCAGATTAACGCCAGCGAGTACAGCCACCCCTGGAGTGGCTCTTAGCCCATCCCTGGGAAAATCTTCATCCCAGCGGGTCCGGGTGGAGTCTGCAGTGAAGGCTGACAGATTCCCCTCACCAGGCCCCAGAATCAACGGTTCGGAGGTACTTCTGCAACTTCCTCCTGTCTTCCCAGACTTCTAACCAGAACAATAAACAGGACAGAAACTTGCAGTCAGCAGGGAACGATTTCTTTTGGGGGAGGAAGCTCAGCCTTTCCCCAAGCCCCAAGGCAGACCAAGGGCTCTTTCTCCCCTTGGGGAGAAAGGCTGCTTCCCGTCAGCTTTGATTATTTTCTGCAGCAGGATGTGGAAGCTTTATCCCAAATGATAACTGGACATGAAAACCACTCTATCTGGGCCTCTTCATCTGCACACCCCAAGGAAACTGCAGATGTAACATCTTTTTTTTTTTTTCGGTACGCAGGCCTCTCACTGCTGTGGCCTCTCCTGCTGCGGAGCGCAGGCTCCGGATGCGCAGGCTCAGTGGCCATGGCTCACGGGCCCAGCCGCTCCGCGGCATGTGGGATCTTCCTGGACCGGGGCACGAACCTGCGTCCCCTGCATAGGCAGGCGGACTCTCAACCACTGCACCACCAGGGAAGCCCCCTAAAATTATTTTTAAGTTAAGTGTAAGGATGGCGTTAGAGCCACTAACAGAATCAGAAAAGGGCTTCAAGTAAAGTGTAAAGTTTACGACCTGAGCCTGTGGCCTCCACCAGCTCCATCAAGTCTGAGACGGACAGACAAGCTTCAGGTCTCCAGACATGACGCCGTCTCAGTGATTTGCTGGGTAAGAGTGTGAGTTGGGTGAAGAGTCACCCTTAATTCCAGATTTGGCTTCGAACCGCTCAAAGGATTAAAGCCTCCATTGTCTGCAGCCCTGAGCCTCAACCGCAGCACCTGCCAATCGGCCCACTGTCAGCTACACGGAAGGACAGGCCCAGTGTCTGGTCACCAAATGGACCAGCATCTGAAACAATCTTATAAATAAACACGGGGCATAAGGCTCGTGTGCACACGTGTGCTGAGCGCGGGATCTCTCCGCCGGGAGGTGATGGCGCTTCCCCACCCTCCCCAGCTCCTCCACCCCCATCAGTGGCTGGAAAGCTTTGAAAGGTGCAAGAGGCGACTCATCAGGAGTGCCCTGTATGCCATCGCCCCACCCAGGAGAGAGCTCCAGGCACAGGGGATAGATAGGCTGAGAATTGACCCGTGCCCTGCTTTTGCTTGTCTGCCTTTCCAGGGATACTTCCGGCGCAAATCAGGAACAGAATTTAGGAGGAGACCTGCCTCTTCCCGGACTTCCCTGCCACCCTTAGTCCTTTGGCCCCTGCCCTTGAATTCTTTTCAGATCCTTGCAGAGGCCAGGCTCTGGCCCGTGCTCCAGCTGGGTCTCATTTCCTCCACCTTGGCCTGTGGATTAGTCAGGGGTCAGCAGAGGAACAGAACCAACAGGGCATATGGAGACATATACAAGAGGAGATTTATTCTACGGATAGGCTCACATGTTACAGAGGTTGAAAAGTCCCGTGACCAGTTGTCCACCAGCTGAAGGACCAAGAGAGCTGGCGGCGTAATTCAGCCCGGGTCCAAAGGCCTGAGAACTGGGGGGGCAGGGTTGATGGTTAAGTCCTGATCTGAGTTTGAAAGGCCGAGAACCAGGAGTGATGTCTGCGGGCAGAACACGATGTCTCAGCTCAAGCAGAGAGAGAGAGTGAGTTCACCCTACCTCTGCCTTTTTGTTCTATTCGGGTGCCTTGGGGTGGGGGGATGATGCCCACCCACGCTGGAGAGGACCTCTGCTTTACTCAGTCTACTGGTTCAAGCGCTAGTCTCTTCCAAAAACACCCTAACAGACATCCTCAGAGATATTTCGCCTGCTATCTGGGCATCCCCTAGCCCAGGCACACTGCTGCATCAAATTAACACCACAGCCTGTCTCCTCCTTCCTTCCTCCCGTCCCAGGCTTCAGGGCTTCTCCTGTCCCCCCAGGACTATGTTAGGGCCCCCCCAGTGCTCCCATGGTCTCTGTCCTCCCCACCCCCATCGCTGCGGTGTGGTCCTCCCCTTGTGGGTCTTCCCTGGGCAGGACCAAGTCAGTCTGAGTCACGGATACATCCCTGGTGCCCCTTAGAGGGTCTGGCAATAGTGGACTCTCAAAAGTAATGCATGAAAGAACCTTTGTTCACTGAATACAGGACAGAGTCAATAGTTCACTTTGGAGCAGCTGGCAGGCAGAGTCCAGCGCCCTGGGGAGGGTGGGTCCTCCACATCCAGGGAGCTGCCATCAGTTCTAACACTTGGGACTCTTGGGGCAGGGGGTAGGGGTCTGTCTCCGTGAAGCAGCTTGGGTTCTAGTAAAACTAGAAACACGTGGATGGAATGTGATGGGCTCATTCATTTTCCAGGTTGGAGTTGCCTAGGCAACTGGATGGATATTCTGCCGCCTACACAAAGGCAGAAGCTCCAGGCATCCCGACCCTGCCGTCTCTATGGACCTCTAGGATTTGGCCCTCTGTTCCCCAGCACCCAGCACAGTGCCTGACCCAGGGTAGCTGCTCAACAACTGTTGGCTGAATGAGTGTAGGAAGAACAGAATGGGTTTACGGACAGAGAAATTTTTTCTTGGAAAACTGATAACGTAGCCCCAGCTGTGTATCCAGAGACATTTATACTTAAATTGGAAGAAAAAAACCCCCAAAACCTCTTTTTAAATATATTCAAAGTTAATTTCCCATGTCCAGGGTTTACTATCCCACATGAATACATGGAAACACTGAACAGCCTCTTCACTTAAATGCCCATCAGGATGAGAAGGGTCCATATGACGAAATACCTACCACCTGGCAATGAAAATGAACCACATCCACGGGTGGCAACAAAGACAGAATCAACAACATGGAGAGAAGAAAGAGGACTGCAGAATCCCTGCATTTATGTTAATGTGTAAAACCTAGCAAACAATGGGGGTGTCTGGTGGGGCATCCAACTGCATCTTCTTTAAAAAGATCTGAAGCCAATATAATAAAATGCTCTCATCTACTGTGCGTTAAATGTTGTCACTAGTAAATCACTATTCATGTATTTTTATATTGCTCTCTGAAGTTTTTTGTATATATGAAAGGTCCATAATTTCTGGAAGCAACACTCTTCTTGATTTATCAGAAATAATTTAAGAACCAAGTGGTTTCTTCGCTTAGCCTTTGCTGTGGAACCGAGCAGAGTTATTTAGAGTTATTTTATTTGGATAGTGCAAAAATCACCCTCGGGAACAAGGATTTTTTCTTTGAATTAAATTCTCCCAGCTTCCTGACTCCCCACATCAGCCTCCCCCTAACCAATCAGGCTGCCCCTTAACCAATGCAAGTCCTTAATGGAACACAACAGTCTCCCCTGCTATGAATACCCCACCTCTCACTCCTCCTTGATCCTCCCCCTTGCCTCCCACTCAGCCTTCCTCAGACATCTGGGGTGCCCCATGGCCATCTCCAAATCATCAAACAAATCGTTCACTTAACGATAATAATCAAGAGATCTACGCACTAGAAGTGATGGTTTTTAAATCTCAAGATGCATCAGAATCACCTAGAGCTTGTTAAAACAGATTCCCAGGCTCTACCCCCAGAACTTCTGATTCAGCAGGTCTGGGACAGAACCTGAGAATGTGCATTTCTAGCAAGTTCTCAGGTGATGCTGACACTGCTAGTCCAGGTACCACACTCTGAGAAGCGCTGTACTGGGGGATGTTGGAATCGCATCTCTGCCTCACTCTGTGCTGCACTTGCTAATGAGAGTGAATGACACGTCTCCTGTGAACCGGTATGTCCCTTCCTGGTGCCCTCTGCCCCCAAATTTCATCATTACAACAATATCTGGCATCGATCTTTGTCTTCAGCCCTCTCAGCACAGAACAGATCTAATCCTGTTTATTTCCACTTAGTCTGGACCAAGCCAAGTCTCGACCAGAGGAGAACATTCAAGACTAAGTAAACATTAGGGTGTGAAGAATGAAGAGAAGAATGGGAAAGGAGATGAAAGGCCAAAGAAATGATAAGAAAGGAAAGAAGAAGAAAAACAAGGCCAGACAGAGATTGGGAAATAGAAGAAAGTTGATGTTTTCCATTCCCACCGATGGTGACCCTGGAGCTAGCAGATGTCCTGCTTCTCAGCCAGCAGAGAAAGAGCAGAGAGGCCGTTTTTCATTCCTGTGTGCAAATAATCACCTCTAACAACAATAAGAGATCGTCAGCATCAGAGAAGGATAGTTTATGACAGGCAGGAATTCCCCCTTTTGAAAACTCGCAAATACAGAGGTCTGTTGTCACCATCTTTTGTGAAGCCTTCAGATGTCCTCAGGACCTGCCCACCTTCTCCTGGAAGCCCACAGTCCCTGAGTCAGCCCCACAGCAACCTGGGCCCACAGGGCCTGTCCCCGCAAGAGCCCACATCCAGACACCCACGGAAGCAGGATGAGAAAGTGAGTTGACATTTTCCACTCTCAGGGGCTTTGGGCTTAAACACATCCATCCTTGAGTTGGGAAGCGTACAAGTACAAGGTGGACGTGGAGACGGGTGGGGCGGGGGGTGGGGCTTGGGCCTTTACCAAGGTCAATGCTGGGAGAGGGGGAGGGAGGAGCCATCCATTCCAGAATTCCCCTCCCTCCCAAGTGCATGGGAACCCCCGGGCCCGCTCCCCCAGATTCTCAGGGGCAGTCGGCCAACCCTGCATATTCGCGAATACGAACTTGTGGATATGGAGGGCTGACTGTACTACGCCATTTAGTATAAGGGAGTTGAGCATCCCCGTATTTTTGTATCCACAGGGGGAGGGGGGGAGCGGTCCTGGGAATAATGCCCTGCGGGTACCGAGGGACCACTCTGATTGGCCTGGAGTGGAGTCTGGCTGCCAAAAATGTCCACAGGTAACCCTAAAAGGCAGACTTGAGTCTCATGGTTCTAGAGTTGAGTCCAGCCCATCACCCTCCCCCTGTAGGAGAGAAAACTGAGTCTCAGAGAGGCTAAGTGACCTACCTCAGGTCACATAACAAGTTAGGAGCAGAAGAAGGGTGAGAACTCCGATGTCCTGAGGAATGTCCTCAAGTCGGGAGAAAATAAGTCTTCTACGAGCTGGAGGTTAGAGCTAGTCGGCCATCCTCTCCCATGTCAGCTTCCACTGGGAGGACTGCCCCCAACAGTCACCTAGGGACACCTAGGGAATAAACCTCAGAGCTAGACAGGAACAGAATCCTGGTCTCCTGTGTACATTTCCCTGTGGGGCTCTGTCCATACGCTGCTGAAAGGAGCCCGGAATGTTCCTATTCTGTCAACTGGGCTCCTGGGAGGCCTGATGCCTTCAGGCTGCTGGCTGTTGAGCCCTCTGCAGGAAGTTACTCTGTGTTTGGCCAGTGCCTGGGACACGGGATCCCTCCCTCTTGTATCTTTTTTTTTTTTTTTAAACATCTTTATTGGAGTATACCTCTTGTATCTTTTTTTTCTGGCCGCCCCATGCAGCTTGCGGGATCTTAGTTCCCCGACCAGGGATTGAACCCGTGCCCCTGGCAATGAAAGCACGGAGTCCTAACCACCCCTCAGAGGGAGCGTGTGTGTCACTTTAGATGGTGGCATGGAAAAGTGACACAGAGGGGCATAAGCAAGACTAGGAAATGAATCAGAAACAGAAAAATCGTGCAGGGCAACTGTGGTTTACTGAGTGTCCTCCCTGTCAGGCACTGAGCTTTCAGCATATGATCCCAGACAGCTCGTGAAAACCCTCTGGCAGGCAGCCCACTAGACAGACGTGGCCATCAGCCAGTGCAGGCACTGCTGGGCAGGGACTGTGACAGGGCTGGGGAGATGGGAGCTAGAAGGCCAGGCCTTACTTGCATTTGATTTGCTGAGCACACCAAGCCAGCCCTGGACCAAAGCAGGCTGGGAAACTCCCAAGATGCCGGAGAACAAGGCAGGTTTTCCAAAAGGAGGAGGCGCCATTGCCCCTATTTTGCAGGATGACCCTCATAGCTTAGAAAAGAGCAAACTGAGGTGACTGGGCACAATGTCCTGGGTGAGTCTGACGGTCCACTCTGAGCAGCCCCAGTAACTAGAAAGAAAAGGAAACTGTGAGGGCAGGACGCCAGCTGGTTGAAGCCCTACTTTTCTCATCTGGACACGGGCTGGTGTAGGATTAGGTGAGAATAACACAACCCAGCTTCCTGGGCTGGTGCTCGGCACGCAGCGAGCGGTCCACAGACAGTAGCTATTGCCATGGGTCCTGGTTTTATTATGAGCGTCTAGAGACTGCTTTTCCTTCCTCTAGTCTCTTAAACAATCACACTAAACCCTAGAAACAGAAGCAGAAATGGAGTGGATGAGAGCCGATCAGAGCCGATCAGAATCCTGCAATGTCATGTTCATGAAAATGCAGCCGCGTGTCATCCCCAGAACAGCTTCTCATCCACGTAAATGAGTTGTTTGCTACACCTTTGTCTTTTCAACACTTCACAGGTTCCACCGGAGCCTTTATAGGAGGGCCCACATGGCCTGTGACTAAGGACACCACCTACTCTCTTTTATTGAATATCAGGATTAAGCGGCTGAAATCATCATGTGCCCCTCGGACACCTCCCCCAGGGTCAGTGTGGGGTGGCAGGAGAAACTGTCCAGTTCATTCATCACCTGCTCATTCATTCATTTACTGAACACCTCCTCCGTACCAGGCCCTGATTCAGGTGCTAGGAAGAATAACATGCTAGTGAGGGGAACAGATTACAGACAAGAAACCGTCAGGGGCGCTGATGAAGGTTAGGCAGGGTGCAAGGTGGAGAGCGATGGTGTGGCATGGGAAGCCTGTCTGGAGAGTGATCGCTGAGAGCTAAGGGATCAGAGGGCCAGGGACGCCTGGCTGAGCACTCCAGGCAGAGGGAGAGGCAAAGACAAGGCTCCAAGGCAGAGGCCCCCTCGTTCGTCAGCGTGGGCCTCAGCAATTAACTAACCAAGTTTAACGTTGCCAGCCTGAATGCAGCGCACTACCCCAGCCCTCTAGGGTGGGCAGACCCTTGTCACATTTATGGGGCCTTTGTTTTCTGTGCCTCCTCCCCTTTCCTCCAGCCCTGCCCCGTCCCCCATGACACAAAGCAGAGGTGAGGTAGGAAGCACTTGGGCCCAATGTTGGCTGCTCTGCTTGCAACCATTAGAGAATGGGGAGTAGCCTTCTCTTTCCTCATCTGTAAAATGGG
Source organism: Mesoplodon bidens (assembly GCF_964165515.1). Lineage (NCBI taxonomy): Eukaryota > Metazoa > Chordata > Mammalia > Artiodactyla > Ziphiidae > Mesoplodon > Mesoplodon bidens. The sequence goes on along the minus strand of NC_138170.1, from coordinate 13,280,827 downwards.
GATGATCCCTGCTTCACAGGGTTGTTCAGAGATTCACAGGAGACACAGCAGAGAAGACACTGTGTAAAATGTGAGGAGCCACCCAAGCCCAGCACAGCTGGAATTGGGGCAGTGTGGAAACCTGGCTGGTCTCTGTAACCTTTCCCGTCATGGCTCTTTCCTTTCAGACAGGAGGCATCCCTAAAGCTTTCTCCCTTACTTTCCTTAAAACCTGTTGCATGCAACTCACAGAATTCGGAATCAAGGCTAATTCGTCTTCTCCTCTGCCAGTGAGGGCTCTGCTTTTAAGAGAAAATCAAGCATTAAGCCAAAGAAATGCCTCTCTAACAGGGGACATTGCAGCCATCACCTGACAGATTCCCCGAGGGAATGTTTTCCAGGGGAAAGACTTCCCTGACTTTATTTATTTATTTTAAATAACTTTTTTTTTTAATTTATTTTTGGCTGCGTTGGGTCTCCGTTGCTGCACGCGGGCTTTCTCTAGTTGCAGTGAGCAGTGGCTACTCTTCGTTGCGGTGCATGGGCTTCTCTTGTTGCGGAGCATGGGCTCTAGGCACATGGGTTTCAGTAGTTGTGGCACGTGGGCTCAGTAGTTGTAGCTCATGGGCTTAGCTGCTCCACGGCATGTGGGATCTTCCCGGACCAGGGCTCGAACCCACGTCCCCTGCATTGGCAGGTGGATTCTTAACCACTGCGCCACCAGGGAAGTCCCTCCCTGGCTTTTAGAGCACCACAGGCTGTCCCTGCCCATTCTACAGAGAGGCTCTCCATCCTCCCCTCCCTGACCCCCAGCACCAGCTGCCTGGTTGGGTGTTGGTTAAAAGCATCCCTTAGAGGCTGACCAGTCAAGGAGGTGACATTGGTTTGCCTTTGGCACCCTTCCCAGCCCCAGCCAGGGCTCCACCCATCAGACTCTCCCTTTTCTGTCTCTGCATCATGTGGTCACTGGGTACCTAGCTGTTCCTACCGAGAGGCCAGGGTTTCCCAGAGGCCGGGGGGTACAGTGTTAGCTTGGGCAATAGATAGGCTCTACCTCCCTGAGCAAATGCTGTGTCTGCCTCTTTTTCTCACCTAAGAAATTGGAAGAATGTCCCCTTGCCTTTTCGGGTGGTCATCTACCCTCATCTCAGCATCACAGATGCTGTTCTAAGTGCTTCACACGCTAGTCATTGCTCCCAGCAAGCCGACAAAGTGGATTCCACCACTATCCCTGCCTCACAGGTAGGGAGACGGGGCCCAGGGAGGATAAGAGGTGAGGGTGGGGGCTTCCCTGGTGGCGCAGTGGTTGAGAGTCTGCCTGCCAATGCAGGGCACACGGGTTCGTGCCCTGGTCCGGGAGGATCCCACATGCCGCGGAGCGGCTGGGCCCGTGAGCCATGGCCGCTGAGCCTGCGCGTCCGGAGCCTGTGCTCTGCAACGGGAGAGGCCACAGCAGTGAGAGGCCCGCGTACCGCAAAAAAAAAAAAAAAAAAAAAGAGGTGAGGGTGGGATTTGAACCCGTGAGGTACACTTGCAGAAGCCCAGATGCTCACACAGCCCTCACACAGCCCTCTGCAAGGCCGCTCAGGGACGTGCGTTTCTGGCTTGCCCGTCCACACAGCTGCCTCTCTCCTCCAGCGCATCCAGATGAGGCCGCCTGCACCCTAGCAGGAGGCACAGCCAGCTCCCTGGGCCCTCCTAAGGAGGCTTTTGGAACCTGACTTTGATGGCAGGAAGACAAGAAAAGGAACCAAGGGGAGGAGGTGACAGGTAACTTTGGAGCAACGGGACTCGCTCTGTTCTCAAATCCCTGATGTGGGGTGGCTGCCAGGCGTCCCCGGAGACCTGTGTTCTTACTGCTCAGCTGACAAGCCCCTTGCCCTCCTCGGCCTCGGCGCCCTCCTCTGCAAACCAGGGGGCCCTGCTGGGTGTTCTCAAAGGCCCACCCGCTCTAACGTAACTTCAGCATCCTACTGGGCAGGGGAGATGATGGACCTCACAAAGATGGTCTGTAAAAAATGTCCAGCTGGTTATACCAACACCTCTCACCCTGTGGGTTGATAGGAGTAAGGGATTGGAAGGCCCTGAGATCTCATGATGAAATAAAGCAGCCTTTTTGTGTAGGGCCCTTTCTTTCACCAGACATACCTTCCAAATTGGAGCCTCTTTTCTCATTTAAAAAGTGCCTGGATGATTTTAGCCACGTATCTCGGCAAAGACGCCTTAGTATCTTTAGGATCTCAGCAAAAGCTCTCTAGATGTTTCCAGAGAGAGGAAATTCCCAAAGAATTCTGTCCCCAATTCTATATGTCAGGGGGCATCAGCATGGGATGAAAAAAATGGGTCACTAGTGAGCTGTACAGTGACAAGGGAGGGCTGACTGTGGCCCAGACTCCCTTGTCCCTGGTCACGGTGTCTGGTGAGCAGATGGACGGAGCAGCACAAGGCCTGAGCGTCTGGAGGCGGGGGTAGCCAAATTCCATGGACTCAGTGAAGCAGACGGGCTGAGAGGGGAGCAGGCCACTCTGTCAAAAGGGGCCTGGCCTGTCTGTGGATGGAAGATATCAGGACACTTGGTGTAGACTGTCTATAAGTAAGTCATTTGTGAACCCACTTACTTTTCTATTAATTTGTTTGCTTATTGGCTCAGAGGGAGAGACCAGCATCTGGGTTTCTCACGTTTTTGACCAGCATATAAAATACTCTTTGTGAGGCATGAGGATTTTGTGGCTCTTTTCAACTTTGCATTCTTTTAAGTAAACTCTTTATTTATTTATTTATTTATTTATTTAAAAGAAGATGTTGGGGGGTAGGAGTTTATTTATTTATTTATTTATTTTTGGCTGTGTTGGGTCTTCGTTTCTGTACGAGGGCTTTCACCAGTTGTGGCAAGCGGGGGCCACTCTTCATCGCGGTACATGGGCCTCTCACTATCGCGGCCTCTCTTGTTGCGGAGCACAGGCTCCAGACATGCAGGCTCAGTAGTTGTGGCTCACGGGCCTAGCTGGTCCACGGCATGTGGGATCCTCCCAGACCAGGGCTCGAACCCATGTCCCCTGCCCTGGTAGGCAGATTTTCAACAACTGCGCCACCAGGGAAGCCCTAAACTCTTTATTGAAGTGAAACACGCAGAGAGAAAAGTGCACAAATGATAAGCATAAGAGCTCGACAGATGTTCACAGTGTCTAAACCTATGAAATCACTGCCCAGATCAAGAAACAGGACATTAACTGCACCTCAGACCCCCTTATGCCTCTTTCCAGTTACATCCCCAAATAACTACTGTCTGGACTTCAATCTTCATTAGCTTTGTCTGTTCTTGAACTTGTGTATGTAGAACCATTCATGGTACCCTCTTGGTTGTCTGGCTTCTTTCACTGAGCATGAAGATTTCAGTTCTGTGTTACCGTGTGCTGCATTCGATTGTTCAGTTTCATTGTTAAGGACACCACAATATATTAATCCATTCCACTGTTGTTTCCAGTCTTTGGTTACTATAACTGGATGGTTATGAGCAGCTCTGTACATGCCTTCAGTGTTAATAAGTACGTGTGTCAGTTGGGTGTATACAGAGGGGTAGAAATGCTGAGCCATGGGGGTATTACAACACTCAGCCCTCAATACTGCCAAACAAGTTTCCAAAGTGATGGTACCACTTTACGCCCCCACTAGCCACTGGATAGCAGGTGTATTTGCCCCATATCCTCGCCAGCACTTAGGTTATTAGTCTGTTCATTTTCAGCCACTCTGGCAGGCATGTAGATGTGTCTCCTTGGGATTTCACTGTGCACTCTGCTTCTCATATTTACTGATAAACTATGTGACTTCTTTGTGAAGTGCCTATCCAAGTCTTTGGCTCATTTTTTTCTGTTGGGTTATTAATGATGTATGGAAATTTTTAATGTATTCTGGATACAAGTCTCTTATCAGTTTTATGATCTGCAAATATCTTCTCCCACTCTGTAGCTTGCCTTTTCCCTCTCTTAATGGTTGCTTCTTGCAGTATTTCCAGAGTTTATCATTGTCCCTAGCTGAGCGGAGAGAAGAGAGGAATGACTTTATGCTACCCTGTCTGGAGCAGAAGTCCTTTCAATAACTTTTCAATGAAAGAATTCATTGAATGAATCACTGATGAGTCCATCTTGAATACAATTCATTGACCTAAATATAGCCAGGCTATAAAAAGGAAACAAATCACAGACTCTTAGAATTGGTAGGCTCTTAGGCTCTAGCCCACCTTCCTTCACAAAGGAGACCTTTCCATAGAGCACCCACCCCTCACATATGGACCTCCACCATATCATGGGATTGTGGGAATTATTCAACTAGTGGCCTCTTTGTTGCACTCTGGGCAGAGATAGTCAAGGAAAACATCATGGATCCATCGTACAGAGCTAGGGAGAAAGAAGCAGAGTAGCCAATTTTAATCTCTGTAACTAGTATAGTTCAGGACAACGCATGAACACCCAGTAAAGATGAATGTGGATTATGGATGAAAAGGGCACACGTGGAGAAGAGAGAAAACAAAACAAGTGAGCTTCTCAAACATACAATTTCACTCCTTCTCAACTCAAAAAAGGAGGCAGAAACCTGCTGTCCAAAGCAGGAAACACCAGCTGACAAACTGCCCACTTGGCACCCGTGAGCCCCAGCTGGCCCTCTGACCCCACTCCTATTTTAAGTCCATGACGTACAGTCAAGCTTTCCTTTTCTGCACCTGAAAGAATGACTTCAGTCCAGACTGAGTCCTTGTTAGAAGGGATGGAGTTATTTTTAGAGCTGGGCCCAAAGTTGGCCTCAGTCTAATCACTGAATCCTTCAAGGGAATGGAAAGCTGACTTTCTGAGTAATATCCTACCTGGTGTCCTGCTAGAAGGAACCTTATTTCTCAGACAGTTTGTTAGTTTGGAGCCAGGTGCCACTGCCAAGGCTGACTCTTGGCTCTCCCACTGCACGTCACAGACTGCGCTCTGAGCCTCCCACACCAGATTATACCCACCTTTCCAGTGGAAGTGAGCCCCAGGTCACGCTGTTCTTTCCCTCACTGGCTTACTTTTTCTGGGAAGCATGAGAACACAGCCAGATCCTGGGGTGCCCAAATCTGGATTCTATGGCTCACAAGCTGTGTCTTTGGACAGATTACTTCTTGGGGACTAGTTTCCCAATCTGCATAAATCAGACTAATAACTCATGGTGATAAGGATTAAGTAAAATGTTGTAAGTAAAAAGCAATGCATGGTGCTGGTGATAGGGAGTGCTCAATAAATTTTAGCTGCTGTTATTATTATTATCATTATTATTATTATTATTATTAAAGTGCTCAGAGCACTTTTATGTGTTGTTTCATCCTGTCTTAACAAGAATCTTATGAGAGAGGGGTTATTGTCCCTATGTTATAAATAAACCATTTATAAACCATTCTGCCGTGAAGCTCAGAATGGATGTGTGAGTTGACAAGTCACAGGACCACTGAGCAGGAGAATTGAGTTTTCTTGGCTGCAGTGACAGTCCTGGGGGCAGCACAGCAGACAGTGCAGGATCACAAACAACAGCAGCAAGTAGTAGTAATACCTGCAGCAAGTACACTGCTCAGTTGTCTGTACATTGCTCTCACTTAAAACTCACAACCACTATAGGCTCTTGTTTCTGTCATAACCTCCATTTCTGATGAGGGGACCAAAGTTCAGAGAGGTCAAGGAAGGTGCCCAGGGGTACACAGCTGGGCATGGTGGAGTTGGGGTGTCCACCTGGTCTACCATGCCCAAACTGTGTTCTCAGCCCCTGTGCTTCTGTCTGCTGCAGCACCACCCTCAGAACAAGTGGAAGCACTTGCTTGATCAGTGCAGCCAGTGAAAGGAGGACAGCTTATTTTTCTATGTGGACAATCATGTTGCCTGCAACAAAAGATAGTTTTATTTCTTCTTTTCCAATTCGTATGACTTTTATTTCTTTTTCCTGCCTTATAGCAGTGGCTAGAACCTCCAGTACTGTGTTAAATAAGAATGATGACAGCAAACATCCTTGCTTTATTCCAGAACTTAGAGCGAATGCACTAAGTCTTTCACCATTAAATACAAAGTTTGATGTAGGGTTTATGAGGTTGAAATAGTTCCCCTCTGTTCGTAGTGTACTGAGAGGGTTTTTTTTTTTTCATCATTAATGGGTATTTAATTTTGTCACATGATTTTTCTGCATCAATTGACATGATTACATGCTTTTTCTTCTTTGATCTGTTGATACAGTGGACTATATTGACTGATTCTCAAACAGTGAATCTGTCTTACATACCTGGCATTAATCCTTCTGGTCATGGTGTCATATTCTTTTATAACTTGTTATATTTGATTAAATTTGGTTGATACTTTTTGCATCTAAGTGCTTGACAGATCTTGATCTTTAGCTTTTCTTTCTTTCTTTCTTTCTTTTTTTAACTGCCTCTGGTTGGTTTTGGTGTCAGAAATGATGACACATAAAAAGAATCTCCTCTCCTATTTTCTGAAAGAGACTGTGTACAATTGGCATTAATTGCTCCTTAACTGTTTGGTAAAATTTTCCAGGGAAAGCATCTGGGCCTGAAGATTATTTTGGGGGAGTATTTTAACTACATACTCAACTTCTTTAATAGTTATAGAGCTGAATAAATTATCTATTTAATCTTGGCTGAGTTTTGGTAGTTTGTGGTTTTTGAGGAATTGGCCCATTTCTTCTAAATTGTTGAATTTATAAGCATAAAATTGTTTGTCATATTTTCCTATTATCTTTTTAATGGCTACAGAATTTGTTGTGGTATCTCATTTCATTCCTGATACTGGTGATTTGTGTCTTCTCTCTTTTTTTCTATCTTTGCCAATCTTGCTAGAGGTTGTTAATTTTACTGATGTTTTTCTGAAGACTATCTTTATGTTCCCATTATTTTTTCTATTATTTTCCAGCTTTCAGTTTTATTGATGTTCACTCCTTAGTATTTCCTTCCTTTCGTTTGCTTTGAGTTTACTTTGCTCTTTTTAAATTTTTTGAAGTAGGAACTTAGATTAGTTATTTGAGATAACTGCTTTCCAATGTAAGCATTTAGTGCCATAAATTTCCCTTTCAGCATTGCTTTAGCTGCATCTCACAAATTTTAATATATTTATCTTCATTTTCTTTCATTCTATGTACTTTTAAAATTTCCTTTGAGATCACCTCTTTCACCCATAAATTATTTAGTTTATTGTTGAGTTTCCAGGAGTTTGGAGATTTTCCTGGTTTTGATTTCTACTCTAATTCCATTATGGCCAGACCCTATATGATTTCAATTCTTTCGAATTTGTTAAAGTTTGGATGTGGTCTATCTTGGCAAATGCTCCATGGGCCCTTTAAATGCTGTTGCTGGACAGAGCATTTTATAAATGTCAATTAGATCCTTTCAGTTGATGGTATTGTTGAATTCTTCTATATTTTTTCTTTTCTATATTTTTGCTGATTTTCTCTTTAGTAGTCCTATAAGTCCTGAGTGGGAGGTGAATGGGGAATTTAAGCTCCCAACCACAGTAGTGGATTTATCTCGTTCTTCTTTCAGCTGTCTTAGTTTTTGCTTCATATATTGTGAAATATGTTGTTGTTTGGTTCACAGGATGGCTGTATCTTCTTTGTGGATTAATCCTATATGTCAACATGTAATCTCCCTCTTTGCCCATGGTAACTTTCTTTGCTCTGAAGTCTACTTTGATATTAACATAGCCACTTCCTTTTGATTAATACTTGCATCGTATATGTTTTTCCTTTCTTTTGCTTTCAGCCTACCTGTGTCACTGAACTCGAAGTGGGTTTCTTGTAAATAACATCTAGTCGGGTCATGCTTTTTGATCCATTCTGCCAATCTCTACCTTTCAATTGGTGTACTTAGACGATTTATATTTAAGGTAATTACTGATCTATTAGGACTAAGTCTGACATTTTATTATTTGTTTTCTGTTTGTTCCTTCTGTTTATCATTCTTTGTTTCTTTTTTATTGCCTTCCTCTGGGTTACTTGAACATTTTTAGAGTTCTTTTTTGATTTAATTATATTTTCAGTATATCTCTTCATACAGTTTTCTTAGTGATTATTTTGTATGGAGACTCTGTTGCTGGGAAACCTTTGAGAATGAGGAAGAAGCTGCTGGTGGGCCTGGGTCTCCTTATGCCACTGTGTAGAGGCCAAGGAGACGTAGGGTTTCAACTGCTGCTGCAGCTGTGGGTGATTCAGACCACCTGATGGTATCTCAGTTTGGACCAGGAGCCAGAAGTGTCCAGGGCTTTGCTGCTGCCAGTGGACTGGATTGTCTGGACCCTAGGTCCTTGCAGACAATCCAAAGGAGGCTGGAACTTCTTACTGGGTCTCTGTTGTGCTTCCCTTTTCCTGGACTTTGGCCAGAAAGATTAGGATATTCTTGGGGTTTTTTGTTTGTTTTGCCTGAGCCTGTTGGTGATTCCAGGTTGCAAGCCTCTCCTGTGCCCTGTTCAGGGTACACGGAAGATAAAAAAGCTCAGGGAACTCAAAAAGTTGTTGTTTCTCAAGTCTTGAGGATTCTTGCCAGTCTACCTCCTTCTTTTCCAACTTTCAGAGTTCTTTTATCATTGTCTATTGAATAGTTTCCAGAGTTTTTAGTTGTAGTTAGAGAAACAGAGTAGGGAAAGTGAATCTACACCATCTTGTTCCAGAACCAGATGCCAAAACAGTCTATTTTTTAAATGTTTCAGACATATTTTCTTTCCTGGTTGATTTTCCAGAAAGCAGAAAAAAATACTGTCAGTGGTGCTTCCTATGATCAGAACTCCGCCCTCTGCTTTCTTGGAAGAGATCAATTGCATTATTCAACGTTTCTCTGAGCCTACTCTGTATTTAGTCCACAGGATATTAATTCCTTTGGAAAACCCAAACAGGTTATCACTTCTTTCCTGGATTGAAAGTTGATTCATAATGTAAATACTTGCCTGTAACACAGAAAACGGCTTTTCTCTGAGTTCTTCCCATTCCTCACCCAGTGTCTTGAAGGAAGAGGTTTTCCTTTGGAGCCGAAGGCTACGACTACATTTATCTAGAAACAGATTACCATGGAACTACTGGAGTTTCTTAATTACAAATGTTTAGCTGCACCAGTAAAGACCTCGTATCTGTGTTTTACTTGTTTCTCATCTTGGGCCTTTGCCTGACAATATTGGATGGGCTTTTGGCCCAGTGACCTGCGGGAAAGTGCAGTATTAAAACCTGGAGTTAATGTTTTGAATTTACCACAGACACAGTAGCCAGTACACTATGCCAGCTGATCGAGATTTCCCCTCATCAAAAAAATAAAAAAATAAAAATACTGCTTTCTATACCCTCACCATAGAGATAATCTTCTGGTTTCTCTTAAGTAACCAGAGAGTAGAGAAAAAAAAAAAAAAAAAACAATTTGCTGAATATCTTATACTTTGAAGACACAGTTTAGGAAAAAGTATACTGGATTTAACATGATTTATACCACTCTTTTCTTGTGCCATATATTACTCTTCCCAAGATTTTGAAAACAATTATAAAATGAATTAAAATATGTGGCAAAACTTGTGAGTTTACATGATTTTAGGCTTACATCAGTACAGTGATTCATACAATGTGGTAAATAAAAGAAGCTTTAAAAATGGAATGTCTATCCTTAAGCTGAAATTGAATGTTCACATGTGAAGTAACACATTTTATATTTTTTTTCTGAATTCCCTTTATCTCCCCTGACCATCTTTAGAAATATTTTTTCAAAACATATACCATTTTCTGGCACTACAGGAAAAGTTTTTTGCTTGAGTACAGGGTTAGAAAGAAGCCAGTAAATTAGCATGCTCTACTTGATATGGGCACTGCTCACTCCAAATTTTCAAAAGACCCAGAGAAATCATGTACACACAACTAACCAGCATATTAAAACTGCTTTTATAAATTTTTTGAAATTATTTTTAAAATCTGTGTTGAAGCACATTTAATCTCTTTTAATTTGTAAAAGAGGGGCAATTTGAGTGATTTTAATTTACAAATGAAGGGAAGAGTCCCAGAGACATCTATAACCTCAGCAGAAAATGCGGATATAAAAGTTTACACAAAACTTCTATTTCCCGTAGACGTGTAAAATGAGCATTTTATATCGATCTCTCCACATATTATTTGCCCTCTACACTGATAAGGCAAAAAAAGACAAAAGCAAAATAAAAATATGAAAAAAGTGACTGTCTTTGCCTACCTTCAACAAATCTAATGTTAAAGAATAAAATAATAATAATAAACAAATCAGCTCACAGAGAAAACTGCTTTTCCTCTGGTTCCTTTTGAAGTGAGGCTCCTTTTATTTTTTATTTTGGGAAACCTGCAAATGAAGGCTTCCTTGAAAATGGATGAATTCTGTAGAGTTTCCAGACTCAGAAGATAAACAAAGCAGTCAAATTCTCTCCCCTCCCAACCCCTACCCTGTAAATAGCCTCAGGCCACAGTCTGGGCCTCCCTCTACTCCCAGTGTCTACCAGGGGGCTGGGGGCAGGGAAGGCCAGTGAGGCAAGGGTGAGGCTGTGGGGAAGGGGAAAGGGAGGGGGAGAAGGGGAGAGCCAGGGGAGGTGTGCTCAAGGGGTGAACTCCAGCTGCAGCCGGTTGACAAGATCACATGCATGCCCGCACACACAAAATGTACACAGTGGAACTGGTAGAGAGAACTGTTAAAGAAAAAAAAAAAAAAAAAAAGAAAGAAAGAAAGAAACGAAAGAAAGAAAAAGTACTGCTACATCAGCTAAAACTCAGTCATGTTCTTTCCTGGTTTGATGTCAGCTCGAAGGACTGGCTTGGAATTGCCCGCAGCGATATTGGGCCCCTGCCCACACAGCAGGCAGACAGCTTTCCCAGCCAGCAACAGGCTTTTAATAAAACAGAACGCTGTCCCATTACTAAGGCCACTGACAACTGTCCTGAGAATGGGCCCCTATCCAGAAGAACTCCCTCCCCCAAAGCAGCAGCCCTGTTCCTTATCGGGAACGCCCACTGTGGGGCTGCTGGCCCAGGAGAAAGGCCCGTCTCCCAGGAACTTGCTGAGTGAATGTTTGCAGGCGGACGCCCCAGATCCTGCAGCTGCCTGCTTCTGCAGGGTCCTCACCATCCTTGAGCATGCTGCCCTGCTAATTGTAGGAGTGCATTTTGGCTTTTATGAGGGCTCCGACCTTGACAGTCAAACGGGATGGGTTTAAAAATAAGGAGCTGGCTTTCACAGGAAAGTTGAAGACCCTTTGTCCCCCTCTTTCCACAGCAAGCTCTCATGAATCATGCCAGCTCTGGATTTGGACCTGATTTCCCATCTCAAGTGTAAGGAACTTTAACATTTTGGGGAGGGTCACCGAGTTATTCGTTTTCTCCCCACTTGGAATGAATTGGAGTACATTCCATTTGGGACACTAGTTTCTGAAGTTCTCAGCTGCAGTCTGATAAAACAACCCCACTTAATTGGGTGAGCGCCCAGGGCCGGCACTGCCTGGACTGCCCTAGGGCATCGGAACTCTGATCCTGAAAGTTCTCCATGAATACTGCCCCTAGCCCCACAGGCATCCACAGGATCCTGCTGTAATGCACAGAAGTGGCTGAGCATAGAATCCACACCATACAACCAGCAAGAGGACTTTGATGACCTCATATGAGACTGAACTCCAACCTGAAGAGAAGTCATTGTCATTGATAGGAAAGGTGTGACAACCTAGATTCTATCCCCAAATCTGCCCTGGCTTCCTACATAGCTTTAGACAACTTAATATGTGTGTAACTCAGCTTTCCTCATTTGTAAAATGCAGAGCAGGTTGTTGGAGGAGAGCGAATCATCAGATCATAGGCTGGTACTTTCCTTTACCACACCCATGCAGGCATTGTGAATCCCTCACAGCACCTTTCAGTGCCCAGATGGGAAACCCAGTCAGCCATAACCAATCGATCACAGATGGCACTTGAGTAAAGACCTGTGATGGTTTCTAAGTTTTCTTCCAAGTGTGATGGTCTATGCATCTATGAGTCTAAATCCAATCTATTTCTATTTATGTGGAAGTTCTGGGGAGGAAATTGAAGGAATTGGTGTTACAGGTGGTGTTTTCATTCCTTCTTTCACTGACTTTGGCAGTAAAAGGAGGAGAGAGGAAGTATACGGAGGGAACATCTGGGCATGTAGATGGTGTCAGAGTGCAGAACTGTGTCTTCTGGACCGCAGCCCAGATCCATCCCAGAACAGTGGGGTCCTGGCAGGAAGCAAGATGTATGAACCCAAATCCGAGAAGAACACGCTGCAGGAGACTTGCTAGTGTGACCAGAAAGAGTTTAACTGGAAACTTCAGAGGGAGGCATTTTTAAAAAGCTCAAATAAATCTATAAAACCAGAAAAGATGAAGCACAGCCCTAGAATATCAGCTATGTCCTTGAAAGTCAAAGAAACTGCTCTTGCTGACTCAGGCAAAAAGGGAAACGTATTGGAAGCTACAGAGAAGCTCACGGAGTCAACAGGAAAGCTGGATTCTGAGCTGAGAGCCAGTTCAGCCCAGGACAGAAACTCTTCCACTCTCAGGCGTCTCCGTGGGGAGTGAATGGGCTGCCGCTGCTCAGTCCAAGGCTGCTTGACCCAGCTTGGCTCGGGACTGTCCTGGGGCAGAGCAGGGGGCTCAGCAGACAACACTGTGGACACCTTTTCTACTTCCCTGCAAGGGGCACAACACCTGGACTCCTTGACCCACTGAGATGGCACAGGGGTCAAGGTCGGGTCACAGAGGGTCACGGAGCTGCACAAAGGAAGGAGACAGGGATGCCAGGCTACTAAAAAAAAATGGTGCCTGGCACTCTATGTGACAGTGTCACACCATAACCACAGTGAGTGACCAGACTTGCATTAGGACAGCCCAAGAGTGCATTGCAGAGAAGTACCAAACAAACATAAAATCCGGTCCAGCAGGCCCACTGGGCAGAGTTGAGGGTGATTCCAAGGTTAATTGCCAGGTGTGGAAAACCCATCTGGAAGGCACGGGTGGGGTTAAAGGGCAAAGAAAAAGCCAGTTAATTACCAGCCATCAGGACCAAGCTGAGGGGAGTACAGGATGGAGTCTAGCAGGTGTCAGAGACGAGCATCAGGGCCAGGGACAGGGTGAAGGAGGGAGTAAAAAGTGGGACCTGTGGGCAGGGCTCAGGGTCATCTTTTTCCACTCCGGTGGGGTTTGTCTTGCTGGAAAAGAGCAGCATTTAATGGCTAGCTGCCATCAGCTGCAGAGCGGAGGAGGTGCCCAGGAGTGTCCGTGAAATCACACAGTCAGGAAGGCTCCTGAGCTCTGCTTTTTGGGGAGCACATCTCCCAAATTCAGAGCCCAGCTCCCCCTTTTCTGGGGATGGTGCCAGTTCCCAGGGGTAGGAGCCAGGCTCTGTGGTCCTGATCCTCACCATGGCTCTGCTGGGCTGGGGGCCTGGGTCGCGAGGAGGTTGGGGGAGGGGTTGGGGGAGGAGGCGGGCGGGGAGAGGGGCTGGAGCACCGTCTTGCTCCCAAATGAAGCAGCAGCAGAGCCAGATGGAGAGACCCGAGTCCTGGGGACATTGACAGGGCTCTGATCCAGCTGTGCCTGAAGCCGATCGACTTTTGGACTTTGTTTGATGGTGAGCCCTTGGGGAAAATTCCCTGAGCCAACAGACTCTCTTTTTGTGTATAAGCCAGTTTGAGTTGGATTTCTATCGATTGTAACCACAAAGGGTTTCAGTAATAGATAGGTAATAATACTGATATTGATCATGACTGTGCACTATTTCCTTCATAACAACTCTAGGAGGTTAAAGCTATCATCACGCCCATTTTGACATGAAGAAACTGAAGCCTGGAAAGATGGGCAAAATTTCCTAGTGCCACACAGTCTTAACTTGAGGGACCAGGGGTTCGAGTGTCTGATCCCAAGTGAGGAAAGAGATTGGGGGAAATCCCAAATTCTGCTTATATAATAGCGACTAATCCCAGTGAGGGACGAAAAGAAAGGAAATACCTAGAAAAAAACCCAATGTGGTCACAAAGGGTGATCACTGGTGATCTCAGATGTTTAGAAAGGCACCCAAAGGTGGAGAGAGGCACAGAATCAAGGAGAACATGCATGAGGGGCCCGTACCTGTGAGAACAGTCCTGGGAAGGGCTAATGTCCAGAATAAGCAGAGGCTATTGTGCAGCCACAATGTCATGAGGGTTTTTTTGTTGTTGTTGTTTTGCTTTTTTGCGGTACATGGGCCTCTCACTATTGTGGCCTCTCCCGTTGCGGAGCACAGGCTCCAGACGCGCAGGCTCAGCGACCATGGCTCACGGGCCCAGCCACTCCGCGGCATGTGGGATCTTCCCGGACCGGGGCACGAACCCGTGTCCCCTGCCTCGGCAGGCGGACTCTCAACCACTGCGCCACCAGGGAAGCCCTATGAGGGTTTTTAAAGCTACTGGAAGAGTAGAACAAGGAAGGGACAGGGCTCTGCATGGAGAAGACGCTAAAGTGTAAAGACTTGACTAAAAGGAGTCAGATTCAGCAATTTCAATTTAGCTTCCCTGTTTTCTAGTTCTTCATAGTGTTCTTCCAAAGGTAGAACCTGGGGCTGCTGAGAAGACAAGGCAGTGCTCAGATACCCAGACATGCTAAATGAGTTCGTCTTCAGCCCAGGCAAAGATGGAAGCCCTCAGATGACCTCAAAGAAGCACCGTGATTAAATACTGGGCAGCTGACCCCTGGGCAAACTGTCCATTTTCAAAAATTGTAAAAGGCTAGATTGCTTGATGATAATCCCTGGGGGAATATTCTAGAACTTTTGACCATGCAGATTGAAAACTTTTCAAAAAGAACACCGGGGTGGAGGACTTCCCCAGTGGTTCAGTGGTTAAGACTCTGCCTTCCAATGCAGGGGGCACGGGTTTGACGGGGAACTAAGATCCCGCATGCCTCAGGATACAGCCAAAAACTAAAAACAAGCAATTCAGCTCCTTCATGTATTGAAAAAAAATTATTTAAAAAAACAAAAGAACACGGGGAACAACATGGGTTCAAGTCCCCCACCGCTGCCCCCCACCACCAAACACCTTGGACTCTTTTGTGATCCAACAGGTGCAATCTGGTAAGCATTGTATACCTAAAATAACATCAGCCGAGCAGTTGACAAAGTCTCGTTCTTGAAATGGAGGAATGTGGACCAGATGAAAATAAGATGAGGTGGATCCCTAGCTAGTTGAAAAACAGAGCCCAAACAGAAAGATGAACGCTTTGAAGTCTTGTTGAGGTCGGGGAGGGGGGGATCCTAGATCTGTGCCAGCGGCTGTGTCCTTCCACCCGCCCAGCCCTAATGGTGTCCCCGGAGTGTCCTTGGACGCCACTGATGGCGCAGGAATCAGAGCCGCACCACGGTCGAGGGTATCAGTGCTGGGGACTGAGGCAAATCCATCAGCTAGCCGCTCCCTGCTGACCCTAGGAAACTCACTTCCGCTCTCAGAGCTGCAGTTTCTTTCTTTGTCTGCGCAATGGGGATAAAAACAACCCCATTCCCCACCCGCCCCCAGCGATGTCATCCATAGGGCTGAGGCCGGGGATGTGAAACACACAGTTCGGAGTCCGGCCATGACAGCTAATGCCTGTGTCATCACTAGGCTGTTGCCTTAGTGCTGGCCATCTCTGTGCCACCCCACTGCCCCAACCTGGGAGGCACGGGACCTGGATCCCTGCTGTCTTGGCTCCAACTCACAATAGCCTTGTTACTTTGGTCAAGTCACTCCACCACTCCAAGCCCTGGTTTCCTCATCTGTAGACACAGCTTTCAAAGCCTTGAACAAAGATGTCAAAGGCACTTGTGTCAAATATGTGGGCAACTAGAAGCTCAGAGGGACAATAAATGTAATAAATAACCAAATCGTGAATGACGCAAACTCATTTCATCTGGATGGAATAAGAGGCCAAACCAACAAGATCAATAAAAATCGAGTCAGAATATATGTCAGTAAAAACACTGAGAATTAAAAATGAAACACAGCAGAACATGCAGGGTAGGGGCATGGCTATTTTGTCAGCTGCCTGTGTGAAAATAAGATCTAGGGAATAACCCAAATGTCCAAAAGTAACATGTGAAATAGTTAATGAACCAAAGTGACCTGGGGAACCATGTACAGTTCTGAAGGCTGAGAAGTAGGTGTCAGAATATTCTGACACCTTGGAATTTAAATGGAAATTATGCTACAAGATAAAAAGCCAAAAACCAAATAATATCTACTTGATAGACATAGTTATGTAGAAGTGTTACATGCAAATTTATAGCAGTTGGTGGAAATGTTCTCTAAAAGTTGTACCCTCACCCCCAGAACAAAAGAAAGTCTGGTAGTTTTCGTTGCCATGGAGTTAATGTCAGTGAGTAATGCATGGGACTGCTAAAAGCTGATGTAGCTTTAGTTGTATCAGTGGAAGTATAATGTCTCTATAATGTGCTGGCCCCAGGGGCTGGTCCAGGTACCAGGTATGGCAATCTCCTAAGAGCCCATCCAGGTAACAGGCGTGATGGAACATGGTGATGGGTGTGGCCATCCCACACAAACTGATTCAAGTATACTTCTGGACTGACCTTTTGAGAAGAAAATTAACAATACCTCCCAGATAGATGGAGGAATCAAATGTGGAAATGAACTCACTGTACCACTAAAAGAAAATAGGAATAAACATTTATCTGCACCTGGAAGGGATGAAAGCATCCTAAAGATAAAATTAATGGGAATAATCATAAAGGAAAATATTGGTAGACATAAAAAATTTTAAACTTCTCAGTCATAAATTACCATAACAAAATTAAAAGACAAGAAAATAACTGGGAAACATATATGACAGATAATGGGTAATTTTGTGTGTGTGTGTGTGTGTGTGTGTGTACATAGCACAAGACTAACAGAAAAACAGGCCAAAAAACACAAGCAAGTACTTTAAAGGAAACTAAATGCAAATGGTCTATAAGAAATTAAAAGATGCTCAAACTCAACAACAACAAAATAAATGCAAATAAAAACAGTAAGCTAGGGACTTCCCTGGTGGCTCAGTGGTTAAGAATCCACCTGCCAATATAGGGGATACAGGTTTGATCCCTGGTCCGGGAAGATCCCACATGCTGTGCAGCAACTAAGCCTGTGTGCCACAACTACTGAGCCCACGAGCCCACATCTACCAAAGCCCGCATGCTCTAGAGCCCGTGCTCTACAACAAGAGAAGCCACTGCAGTGAGAAGCCCGTGCACCGCAACGAAGAGTAGCCCCCGCTCGTCCCCGCTCGCTGCAACTAGAGAAAGCCCATACGCAGCAACAAAGACCCAACACAGCAAAAAAGTAAGTACAAATTTTAAAAAGATCAAATAAAACAAAACAACAACAGTAAGCTAACATGTGTCTTTCAAGATGGCAAAAATAGATGATGGTATATACAAGGGTCCAGGGACAGGGCAACAGTGTAGCTGGGGTTGCTAATTAGAGTCTCCCTCCTGGCACTCAGTAGCTGAGTGTCTTTGAGTAGTTTATTTAGCCTTCCAAGTCATACACTGAAGATAATCATAATTCCTGTCTGACAGGCTTGTCAGGAGGATTGGCTGAGATTACTCTCACCCAGTGGTGACACTTCGTGAAATTTTTTCTAATTAGAGGCAAGCCAGCCGGGTGTGGCTAAATAATTCATGATACATTTATAAGGTGAATTATTGCACAGACATTAAGCATATTATAAAAGACTATTTCCTAATGAAAACTGCTAGAGATATTATGATCCCAGTATTGTAAAGTAAAGTATGATATACTTTTTTATATACAGAAAAAAAAATAGCCAACATTTTGTTTCTTCTTTCATCTCTAGGTGATGGGCTTTACAGGGTTTTTTTGTTTTTTTTGTTTTTAGCAAAAACAAAAGCTATAAGGACAAAAACGGTATTGAAACTAAACAAAGTCAAAATGAAGCAAAATATCTTATATTGTGCCCTGACAATGTCAACTGGCATGTTTAGATTGCTGGGAACCTTGAATTACATGAAGCAGTTGGGGAACATGATTATGTGCAGCCTGGAAGAGACAAGGTTGTGTGGGGGCCATAACGTCTGTCTGCAAATGTTTGATGGATGTCACATCAGGGTGTGTCCCGATTTTGCCCCTTGGAACAGCATGCCACCTGCCTCTCAATGACAGTACCATCCAAGGAAGATTAGGACTCCAAGGTCTACGGGACTTGAGGTCACACTTGGGCCCTTGGGGAGACTCTCCCAGTTGCTGGTGGGCATCTTGGCCCAGGGGAGCAGGCATGGACCCAACTCTTCTGGGGGTATGGATTTGATAACTTCTTTCTTTCCTTCTCTTTAAGATGGCGAACTGTAAGATGATTAATTATGGGACAAAGAGGAGGGGTCAGTGTAATCATCCACGGACTGAGAGTATGAAAGGGGGGAGTGGTTAACATGAACTCAGGAATATTCTACCTTGCACAGAAAAAATGAATGTTGGATTCATTTCTGAGACTTTCCACCCTGCTGCTCTGTGACTTACTGTAGCAGAGATAAAACTAGTCCAGAAGTTGCTTCATCACAGTTGAATAAAATTTAAATAATTTCTCAGTGGACTAGGTCTGTAAAAGCTGGGTTAAGAAGAAGAAGGTAACCCAATGATACAGATCAAACCTAACCCCAGGAGTGGAGGCTGTGTCACAGGTTTCCAAGTGGGAGTCAATTAATCATCAATAAGGATCCACATCACTGGCCACAACAGAGTCAATGTGACTGTTGAGGTAAATATTGGAGGCAAGCAGATTTGGCACCCGATATCCATTCCCCACCCAAACGTGTAGGTCCCTAAATATATGTACCCATAAAAGAGCTTGTTTCTTCTTGTCTTTCTGCTTCTGTCCTCAAGGTCACAAGACAGCTGCAGGAGCTCCTGCTTTCACATCCATGTCCCAGAGAGGGAGGAAGGGAATATCTCCACAACGGAGTCAACTCTTTTTAATATACCTTCCCAGAAGTCCCACATCATTTAGGTGGGCTGCCTGATCCAGAAGTGGACAAGTGACCCAGAACCACTAACCAGCACACCTCATGTCCCATTCCCAGTGACCAGTCCAGAATGGGCAGCTGGTCCTGTCATTGACATTCCCAGACGTCTGTCACCTGGGCTGCTAAGAGGGCAGGCTGTGAGCTGAGCTTCTGGCAGCCAACTCACAGCCACCTCTAGGGGTGGAGGTGGAGGATAAGAGGGAGGCAAAGCAGAGAGGTGGGGTGACTAAGACCCAGTCCTGCTGACGTCACCAAGTCTGGCCAGTCTTGGATTTTCCATACAGGGCCAGCAGTGTGAATGCTCACCTTCAAACCGTGGGGGGCCAGACTGCTGGGTGATGGAGGCAGATTTAAAATGTGACAGAATGGGAAGGTAAGCAAACAGAAAAGGTCGTATTTTCTAAAGTGAGGAGCATTTTCTCTGTATTTTAAACCATAGATAAAAAGGAAGGTCTTTGGGGATGTTTCCTGGCCTGGCCTTCTGAACCTGTGAGTTATGTGTTGCTCACTTAAAAGCATCTCTGTTCCTCGGAGTGGGAGGCCCAGAGAGAGCCAGGGGCAAGCAAGGCCAGTGGGGAAAGATGGGCGATTCAGGAATAGTACCTGGGACTACAGGGCAGCCATCTGGAGAAAAAAGGTTGTAATAGGGAAGAACAAATCTGACTCCATATTAGATTCGTGTCTTTTACTTTAACCCTTGTATTCTATTGCCTTTGCTCTGAGTTAAGAATGTTGCCTATAGCCTAAAATATACAGGACAGCCCATGCTCAAGACTCTGACCTTTAAGGGTGTAACACTTTTCCATTCATATAGAGATTAAAAGTTGCAGAACAGAGAATACCATTTGTCTTGTTGGAGGTTTGCAGGAACATGGTGACCTGACCTACATGGACAGCTGCAAGAACAAAGGATTCCGACACCAAGAAGTCTGCAACAACCCATCACCCACCCCTCACCTGGCCTTTAAAAGTGTTTTGCTGAGGGGCTTCCCTGGTGGTGCAGTGGTTGAGAATCTGCCTGCCAATGCAGGGGACACGGGTTCGTGCCCCGATCCAGGAAGATCCCACATGCCGCGGAGCGGCTAGCCCCGTGAGCCACAACTACTGAGCCTGCGTATCTGGAGCCTGTGCTCCGCAACAGGAGAGGCCGCGATAGTGAGAGGCCCACGCACCGCGATGAGGAGTGGCCCCCACTTGCCGTAACTAGTGAAAGCCCTCACACAGAAACGAAGACGCAACACAGCCATAAATAAATAAATAAATAAATAAATTTTTTTTAAAAAAAGTGCTTTGCTGAAACCCTTCCGTTCTGGGTTTTTTGGGCACGAGCCACCCATCTCCTTGCATGGCCCTACAATAAACCCTTCTCTGCTCCAAACTCTGACATTTTGGTTTGTTTGGTCTCACTGTGCATCGAGCACACGAACTCACATTCGGTAGCGAGGTGAACCCACACTTCAATTACTACATATCCAACCAAAAGCTACACAGATCAAATAGTTAAATGTAAAAAAATGAAACCATACAAGTACTAAAAGAAAATAAGAATACTTTTTTCACTTCAGAGGGAAGAATACCTTTATTAGCATAAATACAAAACCAAAAAGCAAAATAATTTGATGAAAATAACTACATAAAAATCAAGTTTTCTCTGTATGGCCAAACCTACCACAAACTCAAAGGTCAAACTGAGAAAAACTATTTTAATTAATATCACAGACAGCACAAATATCCCTAATATATAAAGACTCCTCTAAATCAATAAAAGACCAACAGTCAAGTAGAAAAAAGGGCAAAGGATGTGAACTGACAAGATACAGGAATGGGAATACAAATGGTCCTGAAGCATTGGAAGAAACACTCAACATCATTCAAGGAAAGAAAATGCAATTTACATTTACACCAAGATACCATTTTTCATCTTTCAGATGGTCTAACTTTAAGCACATGCCGTATTCAAAAAGGTGTTTGGAAACAGGCACTTCTATTCATTCTAGTTTTTTGTAGAATAGGACGGTTTTGATGGAGAGCAATTTTGCAACATCAAAACTGCAAATGCACTTATCCCTTTACCTGGGAACTCTGCTTCTGAGAATTCATCTACAGAAATTCTTACACGTGTGAGCTGCGCGCACATATATGGATATTTAGGCAACATCGCTCGTATTTGCCAAAGACGGGATACAACCCAAACGTCTAACATTCTGTAACGAGTTAAATAAGCAGTAGTACAGTATGCTGTCCTTTATGCAACAAAATAAAGTTGTAGTTTGTGCAAAGAATAGCCCCGACAGGATCCTTAGGAATCTGACACTGATGGTTGCCTCTGGGGGTCCAGGGAGTCAGGCTGAGAGGGAGACTGTTCTCCACACGCTGGTTTGAATCTCTGACACTTTGGACCATGGACAAGGGTTATCGATTAAAAATACTTTTTAAAATTAAAAAAGTAAGATACCTGTGTTCTTTTTTCTCCCCAGGGGCAGCCAGAGACAGCAGGTAAGTAGCTGGGTGCCCAGGTGGACGCCATACCCCTGACTCCTGGCCGGGTCACCACTGCCTGGCCAGATATCCTAGGCGTCAAGACCACAGGATGGAAGGTCTGGGGCCAGACCTCAGCTGTGTGCCGTGTGGAGGCGTGTTCCACGCTCACTTGTGGCCATCACCTCACGTCTGGGGGCCTGCTGGAACCCACTCCTCTGCTCGGAAGTTTTCATCTAATTGTGAATTAATTAGTACACATTAGCGGTGAATCCTATAGCCTCTCAAAATCCTTTTGGAGGCAGGCAGAGGAGAACATGTTTTAAATCTGAAATAATTAAAATGGCACAGTTACTTGTGCCCCCTAGGTACCGGGGAAGGGGAGGGGTTCATGGATGCTGAGCCAGTTCATGACCAGGGCACTGTTCACAGCTCCAGGTCCCCTCATTTGACCTCTCCCCGGGGCAGTTTTCAAACAAAACCCCTCAATCTGCTCTTTTCACTGCACCTCAGTTAGAAACAAACTCTCACCGACCTTGGACCCTGAGCGGGGGTGAGCCCATCGCAGGGTCCCACGGCTTCTTCAAGGACATGGCTGCACTGTGACTCTGGGCTCTGTCGCAGTGTCACTACACTCCGGTTCCTGGCTCAGAGTCTGTCTTCTGAATCCCCGCAGCTGTGGGTGATGGCCTGCTGCTAAATCCCTAGTGGGCCCAGCTTGGCACTCGGCTCCTTGGCGAGCTCCCAGCAATCACGCTGTGAAGGACGGGCGTCCTTGTGGCCCTCGAGGGCCTGGCCAACTGCCTGTGGATGTGTGCAGATGTTGAAGGCTGTCTAGACCCCTCTGGAAGGTTTGCATCTACTCAGGGCTTCCCTCAAGGCCCACTCGAGGCTGGCTGTCAGAGGAGTCCAGCAGAGAACCTGGGTTACTCTTACAAATGACCAGATGGAGACTGTTGTTTGTTTGTTTGTTTATCTATCTATTTTTAGCAGGGGAAGATTTGTTTTGGTTATATCTTTTTTTTTTTTTTTTTTTTTTTTTTCTTTTTGCGGTATGCGGGCCTCTCACTGTTGTGGCCTCTCCCGTTGCGGAGCACAGGCTCCGGATGCGCAGGCCCAGCGGCCATGGCTCACGGGCCCAGCCACTCCGCGGCATATGGGATCCTCCCAGACCGGGGCACGAACCCGTATCCCCTGCATCGGCAGGCGGACTCTCAACCACTGCGCCACCAGGGAGGCCCCTGGTTATATCTTTTTAAAATTAAATTGAAGTACAGTTGATTTACAATGTTGTGTTATTTTCTGCTATACAGCACAGCAATTCACGTATACATGTATATAATGCATACATATATGTTCTTTTCCAGATTCTTTTCCTTTATAGGTTATTACAAAATATTGAGAATAGTTCCCTATGCTATACAGTAGGTCCTTGTTGGGTATCTATTTTATATACCGTAGTGTGTATCTGTTAATCCCAGCCTCCTAATTTATCCCTTCCCCCGCCTTTCCCCTTTGGTAACCATAGATTTGTTTCCTATGTCTGTGGGTCTATTTCTGTTTTGTAAATAAGTTCATTTGTATCTTTTTCTTTTTTTTAGATTCCACACATAATATATTTGTCTTTCTGACTGTTTTTCGATGAGGTAAGGAAATGCTGAGTAACAGGCCTGGAGCAGCCCCTCTGTGGATGAGCCTACGTGGGTGTGTGTGTGCACGTGCGGCGCGCACCTGTGCACAAGTGCACGTGCATGAATGCTTGCACGTGGGCTCAGTGTGCATGCGTGATCGTGCACGTGTGTGCACTGTGTCCACGTGGGCACCAGGCAGGTGCAGACATCCCCCGGCAGCTGCACAGGTCTGCTCCGTGGTCTGACTAGCGTCTCCTTCCCGTTCATCAGAGGTTTTACACACGGAAAGGTTAGAGAAATTGGCCACCTGCCGTGCGAGATCAAAACATCTGGGTGCCTGGCGTTGGCCAACAGGGCTGTTTCCGCGGGCAGAGGCGCTGCCTGGCGAGACATCAGCTGACCTGTCAGTGGACAGGGAAACAGAGTTGTTTCCTGTGCCTTTGATGTTGGGGCCCTGTGGGGTCAGCCTGGGCATTTGTTCTGTGCCCACTTTTCTGGCTCAGGAGGAAAGTAGGCCCACGCTGCTGGGCAGGAAGCACAGCTGCCAGCATTTCTGGTTAAGGACATGACGAGGGAGGAAGAAAAGAAGAAGGAGAGAGGGCGTGGGGGAGGGGAAGAGGAGGGTCTACCAACTTGGACTGGAGGGGAGGGGACCCCGATGAGGTTTGGAGAGGGCAAGCAGGGAGCTTGGCACAAACCCACACCTGCGTTTCTCTCTGGAAATCACTCGCATGCAGGCTGGCGGGAAGCAGCATAGGCCCCGCTACCTGGGCCTCCTCCGTGTCTGGCTGGCTGGGTCTCAGATCCACAGCAGTCATTTCTGGTCAGCTCTGGGCTCTAGACTATGGCCTCAAGGAGACCGTCAAGGTGGCCGAAAGGATCTCCTCACCACCATGGTGTCCTGGCTTGTTTGGGGGGACCGGAGAGCCCTTGCAGCTAACCTGCTGGGGACCTCCGGGAAATGACGCTCCTGCCCTGGGCCTCACCTTCTTATAAAAGGCATGTTGAACTCTAATTGCAAAGTGGACTATTAAAGTATTTATCTGAGGGGAATGGAGGGTTTGGAAGTGGAAGCCAGGGGTAGTTTGTTCAATGCGGAAATGCACGGTGTGCACGTACACGGGGGACTTTTCCTGAAAGCACAAAATATTGCCACAGTGCTATTAGGAGGTCCTGGATCCCCAGATACACACGTGGGTGGAGGAACATCTGTAGCAGCAGAAGGGGGTCGACGGTCCACGACCGCATGTCTGTATGAAGGCCAGCGTGTGTGTGTGTGTGTGTGTGTGTTGGGGTGAAGGGGACTCCAAGGACCCCTGAGTAGTGTATGGAAAGTAAAAGTACCCAACACTCAGCTCAAGCAATTGTTTTTCTCCTGGAGGCTAAAATTCACGGGCAGGTAGCCAACAGGCACATTAGGATAAGAGATGTAATCTGTTTCAAATACGTTTGCAAAATACATCTCGACGCAGTGAGCGCGCAGCGCGTCCTAACCCGTGTGACGCTGCCTTGGCTCGGTGGCCACCCCGGGCGCACCGGAGCTCACAGGCCAGCGTTTGCAAAGCCCAGCCCTCACTTCTCCCTCGTCCACTTCCCTCCGGGGTGGATAAACACATTCCCAAAGACCACAGCTGGGGTGTCTGGGAGCCAACAGAAGCTGCTGCTCCCTGCCTCGCTGGAGCCGTCGCTGCTACCGTAGCAAAGACTCGAAATCTCCAGGTTGGAAGACACCCCAGAGGTCACTCACCCCTCTGATGCAGGAAGCCCAGGTCCCTGCAGATATCCTCCTGCAAGGGCCTGGGTTCTGCTCCTGGGTAAAGCGCTGCCCCTGCCTGCACCGCACTGCTGTCCTTCCCCACATCTAAAGTTTCCAGGTCTGCAGTGCCACCATTCTTCAGGCAATAGCAAGCCAGCACTTATTGGGCATTTACTGTGAGCCTGGCACCGTCTAAGCACTTTATCTGCATTGCCTCATTGGACCCACCCGGCAACGTTTGAGAGAGATACCGTTATTACCCCATTTTACAGATGTGGAAGTGGAAGCTGGAGGTCTTAAAGGATTTGCTCCAAATCCTGCCATCCGTGGAATGAGTGTGGAGTCTGGGCTTGAACCCAGGTTTTTTCAACTCTGAATCCCAGCTCCTTGTCACCAAACTCCCTGTTCTCCCGACTCCACATGGACATGCACACAAGGCTTCTCTCAGACCTACGCAGGTCCACCCCACCTCACTCCTCTCCTGGAAACATCCTCTAGCTTTTTTCCAGATCCCTCCCACCAACCTCTACAATTTCATATCCCCAAAGGGCAGGGGTTCCCTTTGCTCAGAACTGAGTAAACAATAAAACGCAGTGGCTCAAAGCACCCCGGTGAGGGTCGGACAGACCCGACTTAGCATTCTGCTTTAGCCTCAGCAAATGCCTGTCTCCTGTTTCGCATGGGTAAGAATAGAGACCTACCCATAGGGTGGGTGTGAGAGTTAAACATGATAAAACAGAAAGAGCTCCCAGCCGGTGTTTGCACAGGAGCGGCAGCTCTGCTAAGGGGGTGTGTAGTGACAGATGTGATAAGGGAAGGAGGACATGTGGGTGGATGTCGGCCACCAAGTTTCACTCCGTCCCCAACTTCTGACTTTAAGAATCTCCCACCAGCAGGAGAGGGTTTGCTCAAGGACACACACACTAGGAACCCTCAGACCTCAGCCTGGCCGTGGCTTTCTCACTCCACGTTAGCATTTCCTGGGGAAACACCTGCAGGAGTGGGAAGGGGGTGGGCACAGGGGCTGGGGAGACTGAAGGCTCCCCTTCAGGAAGCCAAGGAGAAGGTGGGCTCACCCACACTCGGGCGGTGGGCACAGACCTCTAATCTGGCTGCTGTGGGGTTCCCTGTGCCATCTTGGCCAGCTGCCTCCTCTTGAGGCCTTGGGTCTTCCCACCCTTTAGGGATGATGGGGAAGTCAGTTCTGAAGTTCATGAATTCCCAGGCACGAAGGTGTTGTACAAACATAGACTTTTAAACAAAGGTCCTCATGTCTTCAAACCTCACCTTCTCTAAGAATCCTCCCTGCCCTCCTCCGAGGTCCTCCCTTGACCTTTGGAGCTAAAGTGACATCCTACCTACCCCGGGCCCCCTGTCAGGCTCCACCCATGGACCTGGCTTTATTCTTCCTTCATAGCACACATTGCTAACCGATCTTATATGTCTATTTCATGTTTGGTTTATTGTGCCTCCCCATGACCCCCACTAGAATGCCAGCTGCGCCAGGCAGAGACCTGAGTCTATCCTCTTCCCTGCTAATCCCATGGCCTAGAATGACTCCTGGCACCACAAACAAGCTCAGTAAATACTGGTTAAATGAACAAATGAACGAATGAAGGAATGATTCTTTATATCATTTCAGAAAACTACAAAACTCAGTATGTCAGAGCTGTAAGTGACATTTTCAAATAGGACCCTGTGTTCTGATGGTTTATTCAGACCATTAAAAAATATGCTCAGATTAATGGGCTTCCCTGGTGGTGCAGTGGTTGAGAGTCCGCCTGTCGATGCAGGGGACACGGGTTCGTGCCCCGGTCTCGGAATATCCCACATGCCGCAGAGCGGCTGGGCCCGTGAGCCATGGCCGCTGAGCCTTCGCGCCTGGAGCCTGTGCTCCACAACGGGAGAGGCCACAACAGTGAGAGGCCCGCGTACCGCAAAAAAAAAAAAATGCTCAGATTAAAAGGGCCTGGAAACAGCTCAGGTATCCCTTGATAGGAGGACGGATCAGCAAGCCGTGGTGTATTCGTGTGATGGAATACAACTCAGCAGTAAAAAGAATGAAGGACAAAACATGGATAAATCTCAAAACATTAGGTTGAACGAAGAAAGCCAAACACAAAAGAGTGTCTGATGCATGTTTCCATTCACATGACTTCTAGAACAAACAAAACAATCTAGGATGCTAAAAAGCAAAACAATGTTTGCCTCTGGGGCGCGGCTGGGGATAGGGATTGACTGGGAAGGAGGATGAGGGAATTTCTCAGGTGATGGACCAGACCCTATATCTCGATAGAGGGTGGGTTTTACTCATCAAGTGGTCCACTTAAGATGTGTGCATTTTAATGTATGTACAACTTTTATCTTAAAAAAGAAAGATATAAACAAATACTGCACTGTAATTAATAACACGCATGCTGAGGTATTTAAGGGTGAATATTTGCAACTTACTTCGAAATGCATCCTAAAAGTGAGATGAGGACTTTCACTTCCAGGAAGTTGGAACAGGCATACTTATGCATTCCTCCTGCCACCCACCACTAAAAACCCTGGACATTATATACAATACAAACATAAGAAGATTCTGGAAGGTGGAGAGAAGACAGACTGATACGGACCTTGGGACGGGTAGAACAGAGTGGTGAGCTCTCTGGTTTCTTTTTGCCTTGTGTATCCCAGGCGAGGTACTGAAGAAGCCGGGAACCCAGAAATTCCAAAAGAGAGCAAACAAAGAGGAAGCTCCCACAAAAGCCTGCTCTCTCTACCAAATGGCCCGGAAAGGGCCAGCCCAGCAAGAAAGAAAAGTTTTAGGCAATAACTATTCCACTCTAGCCAAACACCACAGAAAATACTGCAGCCTTACTTTCATCAGCAAAGGCCAAGGGGAGCCCTGACGTCCACCCTCATCACCAGGCTGAAACATGCCCCTACCACCCTGCCCCACCCTGCCTGCCTCCCACCCCAGGGTGGGGTCTGAGAAGGCTGAGCAGGGAGCTGAAACTTTCATCCCCACTCAGTGGTCACAACTTCCTCCCCAGTGTCAGCGGAGACCACGCGGGGAGGCTGGACTTTCATCCCCACACAGCAGTAACAAGGAGCAAGGGTGGTATCTAGGAGACCTAGTGGGGAGTCAGGACCCTCTTAACCTCGCAGGGGTAGCAAGGCCACGTGAGGAATAGCATCAAGGCACTCTGACACCACCACATGGGGGAGCTATCAGTGGAAGCCTAGCACTTGTACCCACACCCAGCAGTAAGAAGGAGACCCCTTCCTTGGGTGTCAAAGGAGGCCAAGTGAGGGACCTGGACTTCCACCCCACATGGCAGTAATGAGAGAGCTCACTGCCACTCCCCCCGCCGCCCACCTTCACCCACAATGTCAGAGGAAGCCAGTGAAAACAGATCGAAATAAGATACAGAGTCTCAAAACATAATACCCCAAATGTCAAGCTTTCAGTAGAAAATGGCTCATCATACCAAGAACCAGGACGACCTCAAACTGAATGAAGAAAGCCAATGAATAAATGCTAACACCAAGATGACAGAGATGTTAGAATTATCTGACAAACATTTTAAAGCAACCACCATTAAAATGCTTCAAAGAGCAATGACAAATACTCTTGAAACAAATTAAAAAATAGGAAGAGAGATAAAATATAAAGAACTAAATGGAATATTTATCACAGAAAAATACAGTAATCACAACAGCAACAACCAAAACACCCACCTGAATGGAGGCACTCAACAGCAAAATAGAGGAACACAGTGACCTGGAAGATAGGACAGAATTAAATATCCAATCTGAACAACAGAGAGAAGAAAACAGGCTGGGGGTTAAAAAAAAAAAAGAAGTAGGAACAGAGCCTCAGGGACCTGTCTGGCTATAGCAAAAGATCTAACTTCTGTGCTCTCCAAGTTCTGGTAAGAAAGGAAAAGAGGGCAAAACTGAAAAAGTACTCAATTAAATAAGGGCTTAAAACATCCCAAGTTTTGCAAAAAAACAAAAGCACAAACAAAAACACACCGATTTAAGAAGCTGAGCAAACTTCAAACAGAATAAACCCAAAGAAATCCATATCAAGGTACATCATAGTCAAACTTCAGAAAAACAAAGAGAAAAATATATATATTGAAAACACAGGGAAATGACACTACCTATGGGGGAAAAAATTTGAATGACAGCGAGTACTCTCATGTGCTGAAAGAAAAGACCTGCCAACACAGAACTGTATATTCAGTTGAAAGGTCCTTTCCAATGAAGGATCCTTCAGGAATGAAAGGGAAATTAAGACATTGTCACAAAAAGAAAAACTAAGAATATTTACCACTAGCAGATATATCAATACCACAGAAGAATGGCTAAAAGGAGTTTCCTAAACAGACAAGAAACAATAAAAGAAAGACTTCTGGAATGTCAGTAAGGAAGAAACAGCATAATAAGCAAACATATTGGTAATACTGGTAAATACAATGGACTTTCCTTTTCCTCTTAATTTTTCTAAATTAGGTTGACAGTTGAGGCAAAAACTGTAACACTGCTAATGTGATTCAAAATGTATATAGAAGAAATATTTAAGACAATTATAAACAGGGAGGGGGGGCTTCCCTGGTGGCGCAGTGGTTGAGAGTCCGCCTGCCGATGCAGGGGACGCGGGTTCGTGCCCCGGTCTGGGAGGATCCCACGTGCTGCGGAGCGGCTGGGCCCGTGAGCCATGGCCGCTGAGCCTGCGCGTCCGGAGCCTGTGCTCCGCAACGGGAGAGGCCACAACAGTGAGAGGCCCGCGTACCGCAAAAAAAAAAAAAAAAAAAAAAAAAAAAAAAAAAAAACAGGGAGGGGAAAGGGACGTAAAAAGAGATAAATGTTCTATAGTTGACTCAAACCTGCTAAATGATGACGCTAGTAAACTACGGTCTCAACAGATGCAAAAAAAATCATTTGATATAATCCAACAGATATTCCTGGTAAAAACTCTTGGCAAACTAAGACTAGATGGGAACTTTCTCTATCTGATAAGGGGCATCTACTAAAAACTAATAGCTAACATCATTATTAATGGTGAAAGACTGAATATTCTCCTCCTAAGATCAGAAACTCTCACAGATTCTATTCCACATTGTACTGAAGATTCAATCCAGAGCAATATGGCAAGAAACAGAAATAAAAGCGAGCTAGATTGGAACTAGAGAAGTAAAGCCGTCCTCATTTGCAGATGACATGAGAATCTATGTAGAAAATCCTATAGAAACAAAAAGTTACTGGAATGTAAAAAGTGACTTTAGTAAAGATATGCGGTACAAGATTAATGTACAAAAAGTCAATTGTATTTCTGTATACTTTCAATGAACAACTGGAAATTGAATATTTAAAAATATCACTTACAATAGTATCAAAAAGTATAAAATATTTAGGGTAAATCTGACAGAAGATGGACAATATCTATACACTGAAAATTACAAAACATTGCTGAGAGAAATTAAAGAGAACCTAAATAAATAGAGAGATACTGAGTTCATGGGTTAGAAGACTCAATATTTTTAAAAAGATTTTTTTAACTGAATGAGTCTTTAAATTCTATAGTGCTTTACAGTTTTCAAAAGTTTCACACACATGATTTCATATAATCCCATAATAACCCTTTTTCCCCCTACCCCTATATTACTCCCCCCCACTTCCCTCTCCCCACTAGTAACCACTAGCTTGTTCTCTATATCTGTGAGAAGACTCAATATTTTTAAGGTGTAAATTCTCACCAAATTGATCTGTAGATTCAATGTAATTCTGATCAAAATCTCAGCAGATTTTCTGTAGAAATGGACAAGCTGATTCTGAAACTCATATGGAAATGCAGAGGACTTAGAATAATCAAAACAACTTTGCAAAAGAAAAGCAAAGTTGAAGAACTTACATCGCTTGATTTCAAGACTTATTATAAAGTTACAATAATCAGGACAGTGGAGTAAAGATAAGCACAAACACCAATGGAACTTCAGAATCAAGAGTCTAAAATTAGACTCATTTATGGACAACTGATTTTTAACAAAGGTGCAAAGCAATGCAGTGGAGAAATGATAATTTTTTCAACAAATGTTGAGGGCACACTGGGATATCCAAAGGCCAAAAAAGTGAACTTTGATCTATACCTCATACCATTTACAAAAATTAACTCAAAATGGATCATCATAGATTGAAATATCTATAGCTTCTAGAAGAAAATTTTCATGACCCTGGGTTAGGCAAAGATTTCTTAGATACAAAGCCAAAAGCATAATCCATAAGAGAAAAAAATGATAAATTGGACTTCTTTAAAATTAAAAACAAAAAGTCATTGTTAAGAAAATGAAAAGACAAGTTATAGTCTGGAAGAAAACATTTGCAAATCATGTCTAATAAGGGGCTTATATTCATAATATATAAAGAACTGCCAAGACTCAATAATAAGAAAACAACCCAATTTTTTAAAAATGGGCAAAAGTCTTTTCTTTTTTTTAAATAAACTGGGTAATGTTCTTCCTTAATGCAAATATGAATGCAACTTCTTTTTCCTAAGAACATGGATTAGAAGTCCCATGGGAGTCAAGGTCAGGCTCACTATGGCGTTGTTTCAACCACACTTCTACTATATTAATCACCACTATCAGAGAAACCCAGATTAAGATCTTTTAAATAACAGCTTATATTTACTGAAAATTCTCTCTCTCTCTCTCTAAATATATATATAAATATATACATATATATGTGTGTATATATATGCAAAATATTTAAACAGACATATCACCAAAGGACATATGTGAATGACAAACAAGTATACGAAAAGATGCTCGTTATTATTAGTCAGAGAGATGCAAATTAAAATCACAAAGAGTTCTCACTACGCATGTATTAGAATGATTATGACAGAAAGTCTGACTGTAATAAGCTCTAGTGAGGACAGGGAGCAACTGGAATTCTCACATTTGGCTATAGCGGGTTTTTAGAAATGATGGGGAGATCCCTAACCAAATCTTTTCAAACCCCACTCAAGGAATCCATTCAAGGAACTGTCTTAACTTTTTCCCTGCCCCATTGCCTCTTCACAGGGCCACGGTAAAGCCAGCTTTCCAGGGTCACACAAGGTCACCCCCAGCAGCAGTGAGCTTCTCACATCAAGCAATCTGGAGTAGATTAGTTTAAAAACAATCTTTCTGGTATTTTCTTGGAGGCCCCAGACTGCCCTCTTTAGGTTTGCTTGTCCTTGGATTGAGGTGACTTCAAAGGCGGCACAGTGCCCAGTGCAACGGAAGAGAGGAAGGCAGAATGCACCCCGACTCTGCAATCTGTTCCTAACAGTTTTTTGAGGGTTGAACACAACTCTCGGTGTGTGTCAGCGCTTGAGCTGCGCGTTTCTGTCTGACTGTGTCTCTGCCTAGGTGGTAGGACGGGCCCCGGGCTGAGGCCAGGAAGGACCTGCTCTAAAGCCGATAAAGCCAACGCCCTTATGTCAGGAACCCTGTGGTTTTTCTGTCTTTGGAAGCAGCAGGAAGTACTTTTCCCCCAAAACACAGCCCTGTATATTGCTCGCGGGAACAATTCGCACACATCGGGCTGGGAGACCCTGAACACCCAGGGCTGTGTG
Organism: Mesoplodon bidens; assembly: GCF_964165515.1. Classification (NCBI taxonomy): domain Eukaryota; kingdom Metazoa; phylum Chordata; class Mammalia; order Artiodactyla; family Ziphiidae; genus Mesoplodon; species Mesoplodon bidens. Next base: position 13,248,315 of record NC_138170.1, on the reverse strand, counting down.
CTTCATTTCAGGCGAACTGGACACAGTTTTCTCCCTTACACTTTGGAACTTCGAGTTCCGTGCCTGCCCCTCGCCTTCCGGGGATGCGCGGGGGAAGGCAGCCTTCAGGCTGGGCTGGAGAGGGGCAGGCTGAAGCCCCACCGACCTGCCGGGAGCGCGTCCGTCCGTGCCAGACCGCACAGAGGTGCCGGCGCAGCCTAACCTTGACCTTGGCCGCGGTGAGGCTGGGCGTCCGCCCGCGCGCGCCGGAGCCCCAGACCCGGACAAAGTCTGGCTGCTAGTTAAGTTTTGCTGTCTTTTACTTTTCCTAAAATAATTCCGGGGAGTTTCCATCACTCTGAAATGACCTGCGAAAACTCTCCGGAGCTAGAAATCAATCAACTCAAAAAAGCATGCTGATTTTTTTTTTCCTTTCTTTTTGAACCCGTGGTTGGTGCGTAACGGGAGCTGTCAATCTAGAAGCCCCCTGGGCCTCAAGTGAATCTGCAGAGCTGGGTATTTTTAGAGAGCGCGCTTTCTGAGATTCCAGCTGGTGGACCCCGAGCCGGCTCCTGTCGCCCTCAGGGAGCACGTGGATTTGCAGAATATGATGCAACCCAGCGTGGGCTCAACCGATGCAACGCGCACCGAACTGTAGCCTGAGAAGCTCCTGGACACACAGAAGGCCAGCTCACATCCCTCGTCAATTTCACTTTTTTTTTTTTTTTTTTTTTTTAACTCTCCACAGGTTCAGATGCCGTTTGGCTGGGGAAAGGGATTTATCAAAGATTTATAAATGGAGCAATCTACTAGTAAAAATAACAATCATCACATCATCTCACAGGGTGGCAGGATATTTTGTTTTTCTTTGGCAATGATCCGTAACTGAGTCATTGATTCAAATATACCCTACGAAGTACACATTTTTCTACGGAATGTCTCCCTAAGTAAAATTTGCTGGCTTGCTTCTGGATTAGGAGCCTGGTGAAGCTGACCTTGGCTGCAGGGAATTGCTTCCCATCCACGCAGGCACTCTCTGTATCCCTCCGTCTGGCAGGGATCTGGGCTGCTTTGGGCTTTGTCGTCTGTTCTTTCCCCTGAGCCCAGCACAGGGCTTAGAACAACGGAGGCCCTCGTCCACATCCACTGGGGACCCAAGCTCTTCAGCTGTAAAGTGGGACAATAATGCTTGCCTTACCAGCTTGAGAATGTCCTTGTAGGGATCCAGCTTGTAAAGAAGAGAGATGCTGGAGGCTGCACACCTCAGCCTTCAGCCGTGTCCTATCCCCTCCAGCTCCTCACTTCGCCCATCTGTGAAATAAAGGAAAGAAAATAACTGTATCAGTAATGTTAGAGTCATCATTACAAAATCTTAACATTTGTTCATTCTGGAACGTGGGTACTTAGGTGTTTGTTATATTATTCTCTGCCTTTTTCTGTATTTTTCAGTCTCCTGCCCCAATAAAAGAAGAGGAAGGAAAAATGTTTAAAGACTTGTAGAAAATCTGATTTCCTGCAGTTGGACATTCTCTGGTCTTGGGTACAGGGAAATGCTCAGTAAACCGGACTCCTGGAGGAATGAGCAGCATTACTATCACTCATCTCGTTTCTGCCTCTTCCTTTGTTCCAGGAATTTACTGAGACCCAGCAGTAGGTTTCACCCCTACTCCCACCCCCAGCTGTGTAAGGCAGCTGTTTGCTCACCAGGCTCTTCGACTTGGGATAGAAGTTTTCTAGTTGAAGGCAGGTGAGTCCAGAATGATGTCATTTATAACCTTCTGATTCAATTTCTTCCAAACCTACCCACCCCCTGCCGCCAACCATCCCGACCTGTCCTAAGCAGAAGCACACGTGTATGAAAAGAAACTTCTATCTGTAGTCAGTAAAAATGTGCTTTGTATAACACAATCCCAAACTTTCTTGGGCTTCACGAACACACATGGCTCAAGAAAACTCGTATGGACATTTCCACTCCCCTAACTTAAAAACAGCCCAACTAAATTAAGTAACAACAACAACACAGAGTTGTTTCCCACAAAGTTTGCTGTGCTCTCACCACCAGTTTTCAGCCTGAAACAATTTCATGCTTGAGTTATTAACTTATGAAAATAGGCACAAAAGGGGAAAAATGCGAACAGATCTTCAACTATATTATTAGTCATTGCTACAGCTGACTGCATTCCGGCACAAAGGCATGTTATTCTGCCTGAGTATCTCAGCTTTGAACAAAATGTAGCTCGCTAATGGGTTATGCCTCGTATACCTTTTTGTAATCATTACATTGCCGTTCTCTGTAATTTATCCCGGTTTCCATTAGGCGTGTGTGCGTTAGGCGGGCGTGCACTCGAGCACACCCACACACACACATGCACACACACATATCTTTTAAGTCCCCTTTCATTTGTGGCCGAAAAGAAAGGTCATGCAGCTGCCAATCATTTTAGGGAAACACCAATGTATTGATAAAGATAATACTTGGAAACCAGAGTGATGGGTGAATGTGTGTGTAGATCCTGAAAATATTGGTGGTTGGGGGGTAGCAACATGCGTAAAGGAAGGGAATCTAGAAGCAGTCTGGAGAAGATGGAGGCAGAGTGGGAGAGTCTGATCAAGCTCACTTCGGGGGTCTCTATTCAGGAGGGGCAGCTCTGGAGTGAAAGTCCCCCGGGGTGGGGTGGGGGGAGGGGAACGGCATCTTTCTCACTTGCTCAGTGCACTCAAGTCTCCTGTGTGAGCAGTGAGATTCCAGGCAAGAGCCCCGTTTGGGGATGTTTCTGGCTGGGGTTCAGAGGTGTTGCCCCAAACCAGTTTGAGTCAAATGAATAATGAAGCCAAGTTTTGAGCCTATTGATTTTCGCTCCTGTAAAGTCCAGAACTGGACTTAGAAATCAAGGCTTTTGAGTATTCACTTCTGGAAACGACAGCAAATAGAGCCGGTAAGAAAATCATCTGGGGAAAGAAATACAGAAGGGATATGAAAAGCCTGGAGAAGACCAAGATGTCCACAGGCAAGTATGAATCCCTAGAAGCACCTCCTAAACAGATCAGAGGCTGGGATCCGGAAGCAGCACCCCCCCACCAAGAGCAGGCCCCCCCCCCAATTCTCAGCCAGCAAGAGAACCCCCTGGCATCTTCCCCATGAGTGGATAATGGGATTCTCCACCAGACACTTAGCCGGCCAGGAGAGGTAGCACTTGGGAACCAAATGGGCCCTTTTAAGTTCTTTGAAGTGTTAACGAATGCTTTGATTTTGTGCTTTCCTCCTCATTAAGACAAATGTGGCACCCCTTTGCCCCGGGAACCTGATCTCACCTCCCAAGCCAGCTGCTCATCCTTCTATTCAGATGAGTCCAAGCCCTGCTGGGGGTCTCCTCCTGTCAGGTAGCAGAGATGCCTATCTTGCCGAAGATCTCTCTGTCAGGGCTCTGCCAGGGCCTCCAAGCCTCGTGCTGCTCTCAGAGCCCAGGACATAGCACCACCAGGTCCCAGCTCACATAAAAACACAGAGGTGCTTGTGTTAACGCTCAGCTCACAATGGCCTGTTAGGTACCAAGCAAACTCAGGCATGTTAAATTTGTCGGATGCTGTGCCCCGTGGAGGGGACCAGGCTGGACAGGACTCGGAGGACAGAGCCCCACCCCCAACCCAAAGATCTGGAATCTTTAGAGATTATGAAGCCCAACTGTGCCCTCACCCCTCTTTTACCCATGACACACTGGGTTCGACTGGGGCAGAACTGGAACTGGAAGCAGCTGGCATTGAACCCCTGAGGCTCATCTGCCATCATCTTCCCCCACCGAAGCTCTCCCTCTCCCTCCTAATGCAGGACAAATTCAGTGGGATGAAAGCCTGCAGACAGAAGGAACTGGGGGTCCTGTGGTTTATTCAGAGGCCACTGAAAGCAGCCAGGCAGCCTCTCACAGCCAGCGCCAGCTGGGGAAACAGGCCAGGAGGGCAGAACTCTGTGCCCCAGAGGCGCGGGCTGAGCCCATGGGGACAGTCCTCGAGATGGCTACAGCCTGTGATGGGGACCTGGGAGGCCAGATGAGCTCTGTCAGGTGGGCAATGGGAGGGTGGGAGAGGAGACTTCTGGAGAACAAAAATTCAAAGCTGGGGAAACAACCTGCCTTATCTCATTCCATCTTAGTTATAATCTCCGCAGCCCACAGGATAAAGTCCTGCTAAGTGCGCATTATCTCATGGAATCCTCTCACCCATCCGTGGATCAGTATCACGATTTGACCCTCTCTCCTCCTATTTTCATTTTTACCATCTTAATCATTTTAAGTGTACAGTTCAGTAGTAAGTACATAAATATTGTTATGCAACAGATCTCCAGAACTTTTTCATCTTGCAAAACTGAAACTCTCTACCTATTAAATAGTAACTCCCCACTGCCCCCTCCCCCGGCCCCTGGCAGCCACCCTTCTACTTTCTGTTTCTGTGAATTTGCCTACTCTATATACCTCAGGTAAGTGGAATCATACAGGATTTGTCTTTTGGCGACTGGCTTAGTTCAATTGGCGTAATGTCCTTGACGTTCATCTCTGGTGTAGTGTGTGTCCAAATTCCCTTTTAAAGGCTGAATAATATTCTATTGTATGGAGGGAGCACGTTTGATTATCCATTCATCTGTTGATGGACACATGGGTTGCTTCCGCCTTTTGGCTACTGCAACTACTGCTGCTATAAACATGAGTGCGAAAAAGTCTCTTTGCAATCTTGCTTTCAAAGCTTTTGGCTATACACCCAGAAGAGGAATTGCTGGATCATAGATGGTCGTTCTATTTTTAAGTTTTTGAGGAACCTCCATTTCCCACCAGCAGTGTATGAGGGTTTCAATTTCTCCACATTCTTGCCAATACTTGTTATTTTCTGTTTTTTTTTTTAAATTTTAATACTAACCCTCTTCATGGGTGTGAGGTGATATCTCCTTATAGTTTTGACTTGCATTTCCCTAATTCTCAGTGATGCTGACCATCTTTTCATGGCTTCTTGGCCATTTGTCTCCTTTGGAGAAATAGCTTTTCAAGTCCTTTGCCCAGTTAGAAATCAGATGATTTGGTTTTGGTTGTTGCTAAGTTGTAGGAGTTCTTTTATATCCCCCCTCACCATTTTTTTTTCTGCTTAAAAAAACTAAAGGGTCAAAGAGGTGAATAACTTATTTACTCCGGCCTTTGGACAGGGGCTGCTTGATTCCCCAGCAGCCGGGAAAGCACCCTTACATGGGTGGCAGCCAGAGAGAGCTAAGGGCCCATCCTCCCAGCCACATGGGCTCAAACATCGTCCATTATAGGCACACCCTGTGCTCACAGCCTCGTGAGCCACATTGCTGTTGGAAAACCAACAGCAAACGCTGGTTGCAGAGACTCAGAAGCGTGTAATATCCATCTTAATAACGGTCCCACTTTCTTATTCTTACCCCCTCAAGGAAGGGCAGAGAGAAAACGCTGCTCGTGGAAAAATACATTTAAATGGATCAGTGCTGGGCGACCATCTGCACATCTGTTCTTAACAGGTTTCAGCTGAAACTACTGAAAATATACACAGCTCTGTTTATGTGGAACCAGTTAAATATGATAAGATTTCAACTTGGAGGGTAACTGTGGATTTGGTGGTGGGAAAACAAAAAGCCTCCCCATACTTGGTCTCCACACACACTCCTGATATTTTACCGTAGATGTTGTCGAGGGAATCGGATTTACTGTGAATTAAAAAGATCTAAATTACTGGAGATTAGTTACAAACAAACTCAAGATGGTCCCAGCAGCCTTTCTTTCTACCGCATGTAATTCTTGCCTCACCTCCCATGTGGGCCGAGGGAGTCCTTTGTCATCAGAGAGGAGACCGCAGCTGGGAAATCACTTGTTTCTGAATAATTCTGTCTTCGCTCCTCCAACAAGCCATTCAGGAGGATGACGGCATGCAGGCTGCTGACACACAGAGTACCCAGCTGACTTCCCTCCAGGAAAACACACCGGTGGCCCCCGAGGATGTGCAGGCCAAGGGGAGGGAGCTTTTATGGACCACCCTATGAGGGCCCATTGTCATCCCATTATAGAGATGGGAAAACTGAGGCTCTAGGATGATTTGCCCACGACTACCCCGGTAGGAGGCAGTGAGGTGCCCCAAAGGAAGAAAGCTTGTTCTTCCTATCTAAATGTCCCATGAGGCGAGGCCACAACTCAGAGGCCCACGGGGCTCAGTAGCTAAGGAGTGAGGGACCGTGGGCAGCTAATAAGCAGCTTCAGCAGATTGATACTGGGGCATCAGACATTGTGAGCCCAAATCCTCTGTTTTTGTAAAGAGAGCCAGAAGCCACTAGATTTTTACATGTTGGTTCAGGTATTGAAAACAAACCAAAAAACCAGGCCCTACTGTGGTTTGTGACCCCCATGGTGGGCCTTTGGGGCCTTTGGCAGAGGCTGCTTTGGTTTCGCTCATTCTCCAGGTGAGACTTGGGGTCTATCAGGATTCTTGTCTCCGGTGCAGGAGGTCTTGGTCACAGGCAACGGGCGCCCCAGCTCAGCGCCCTGGTCCCTGTCTGTCTTCTAAAGCCTTTTCCTGCAGCTTTGCAGGGCTCCCCACCTCAACTCCAGCACATTGAATGTGCATTCATCTATAAACATTCATCTAATAATTTATCTCTAAAAAGGGACATCAGTCTATGAAATGCACCACAGGAAATCCAAGAATCGTAGTCACGTGGCCTCAGAAACAATCAGCCCAAATTGACATCTGACAACATCCCTGCCACACACACACACACCCCCAGGGCCTGGGCTATGATTGGTAAGTTTTTCATTCCTGATGGACCCCATGATGGGAAAATGCACCTATTTCTGTGCATTTTTTTTTTAATAAGCAGCCCAGTGGAAAACAGTTGTGAACGACAGCTTCATTACATGTGGATTTCTAGAACAAAGAGAATATTGCTCACACTCTATGACCTGTTCGATGACACTGAATTTTAATTAAAATATGCTCACGTGTTAAAAATTGATGACAAGGAAGGTGTGACACTAGGGCTAAAAAAAAAAAATTCAGAGAGGCAAATTATGGTTGACAGGCTGCTTCAATGATCTAGTCAATGTTACTTCACATTTGTCTTCTCTCTCTGTCTCTTTTTTTTCTTTTTTTTTTTTTCATTTGAAATTTTCAGTTTTGAGCTAGAAGGCACATACTTCAAGCTGTGTAGACCTCAGAGGGGGAGGCTGGTGAAATCAGCGGAGGGTACGAGGAAGGGAACCTTATTTGCCCTCTGGGGGCCTCAAATATCCTGTGCAAAGGATCAGCTGTTGTCTTAAAGTGTCCCCTCCAAGTGGCTACTGTCCCAGGCCACCTTTGAGTAGCTCTTTGAAAGGGCCAGTTTTTCTGAGCAACAAATATGGGGCTGCTTCCAGGTGATTGGTGGATCTCAGTAGCCTGATAACTGGAAACAAATTATTTTGAAGCAATAGATCAAATGGTGTGTGGGGAGGTGCTAGATGTTCAAACCAGCCCAAGCTGCACTAGTTATAAGAGAGTTCTCTTCTGAGATGATGCAATAATTGAATAGGAAAATCCTAGTGCAGAATGCACTGGGTTTAAGAAAGGCTGTCTAAAGCAGGCAAAGGTTGTCCTCTTCCCCTCTGGACGGGCCTCTAGGACATGATGTGTCAGTTCATGTGCTAAAGCCCCACGAATGAGGGGCCATTTCGCCCTAATCGCAGAGCCTTGAGCTCTGGCCAAGGGGCCCTAGGTGGAAAAATCACATCCACCAGAGCCTGTGCAAGAAGGAGGCAGCTGCCCTGCATCTTGGGAGCGTGGCTCACCCTGGGACAAGGGAACAGACTACAGGGTATTGGTGTGGCCTGAGCCTTGGGGATGGAGGTACCAGCCCCACAGTGTGAGAGCCGGAATGCCTGCTTCCTGCCCAAGAGAACAGATGTACAAGAGTGGGCTGCAGAGTTAACCAAAAGCTAGAACAGCGTCTCAGACCTCGCTAGGAAGAGACCAGAAGTGTATTCAGAGTCCAGGGTCCAAACCAGGGGCACGGAACAGCACATGCAAAGGCCCTGAGGCAGGACCAGCCTGAGCATAGTGGGTAAGCCACAGCTAGGACCTAGGGGAGGTGCTGGCCATGCACAGGGAGAAGTCAGAATTCCATTCTAAGAGCAACAAGAAACCACTGTCAGGTTCCAGGGAGGAGCATGCATTTCCCAAAGATCATGTTGGTCTGTGAGAAGTATGAGTCTAGCGGGGTGAGAAGTTGGGCTGGGTGCGATGTTGTGGAAGACCAAGGGGCTGCATTTCACAGGGAGAACCAGCAAGACATGGTGGGGAGCTGGGCGAGGAGGGTGGGGGAAAGGTCCATGGACAAGGCATTTAACCCCTGGTTTCCTGAACCGGAAAAAGGACTCAATAATTCCCACCTCTCAGAGGGGATGTGAGGATCAGAAATGGTGCGTGGCGCCCCTGGCCCACAACAGGTGCCCAAGAGGTGAGAGTACCACTGTGTATCCACTGCCTCCTTGTCCCCCTTGTCCCCACGAGCACGGGTGACAGACGCCTGTCTTCAGCAGTGCCTCTTCTGACCCCTGTCCCCAATAAAGTGGGAAGTAGTGCTGGGCCAGCATCGGCGACAGGGAGGGTTTGGATTGTTCTTTCTGAGAAATCACGTGCAGATTCACAAGCAAAACAGTGATGCAACAAACCTCCAGGTGCATTAAAAACATTTTGATAGCTAGTGGGAAGCAGCCGCACAGCCCAGGGAGATCAGCTCGGTGCTTTGTGACCACCTAGAGGGGTGGGATAGGGAGGGTGGGAGGGAGGGAGACGCAAGAGGGAAGAGATATGGGAACAGATGTATATGTATGACTGATTCACTTTGTTATACAGCAGAAACTAACACACCATTGTAAAGCAATTCTACTCCAATAAAGATGTTAAAAAAATTTTTTTTGATGGTTACGCAAAGATAGTTAACTGGGTGCTGATGGGGACCGGCTGAATCATCACCACCATGAAGCTCTCTGCATCTAAGGTGACGTTACTCCCCAGAGTACAATCGTGGCACTGGACCCAGGACTGTCGTTCGGGCCAGGATCCCTGTGTTTACTCTCTGCCACACTGTCTCCAGCCCTCACCCCTGGAGAAGCAGGCGTGGGGGAAGGTAGCGGAATTTCCACGTTCAGGTCCAACATGCCCTTCTGAGCTCTGAGCTCACACCCGGCCTCGCAAACAGCGCTACGCTAGGTTCTCATGGTCCTCACGAGAGGGGGACACTTGTGAAGTTTATTAACCGGGAAAACCGGGCCTTACCCTGTGGGGTCTTCCTACAGGCTGGGAGGGCTCCCTGGAGGAGGAAGCGGGTGTCAGAGCTGTGTAAAGGATGGGGAGGACGGGGCGGGGTTCCCAGCTCCGTGTGCAGCCTGGAGAAGGGCACATGACCAGTTTTCTCTGAGCCAGCACATTTTCCATTCTAAATATAGCCCAGGATGAGCCAAGACATCTTCCCCTCGCAAGGAGACCCAAAGTTCTGTATTTTTCAGCATTTCTGTGATGGCCGGGAGAAATAAACAGCGAGACTGAGGCTCTTCACTCCCATCCCCTGATCCCGCGGGGCCCTGGGGCCTAAAGGAATGATGTCCACCCCCCTTGAGAGCAGAGCCCGCCCTGTGTGAGGAGCTGTCTCTGGCCACCACCCTTTAGCAGGTACCAGAATATTTTGCCAGCCTGCCTCTCCCTCCAGCAATGTGAAGCAAGGCTTCTATTCAGCCAGGAAAGAACATCCATCCATCAGCCCAGGCCGCGAAGAGGGACTCTTACTACCATCCTTGGGTCGGTTCACCTTGGGCATCTCAGGAGTGAGGCCCAGCCTGATAGGTTTTCATTGGACAACAGATTCCCACCTTCCTTCTGAATCTTGCTGGAGCATCAAGCTTATCCTTCCATCCCATTTCTGGAAGGTACAGGATCTGAGCCTTTTGCAAAGGGGGTACCCGCCGTGGGCCTGGGGCACACTGGTGACTCTTGGCTCTGAGGTCCTTTGCTGCTTGTTTGTTTATAATCAATGGGATCTTTTTCTGTATCTGAATGGGGCTCTGCTAATTACTGCACAAGCACTTCTGGGGAAGTTCAAGTTTCCAGAGGCCTGCTGTTAACTCTGACAGGGCTGGCACTTCCCAGACAGGGCGCCTGAGGGAGTTTGTGAAGATGCATTACAGGACGCACAAAACGCAGGGCTGATCGCCAAAGGGTTAAGGACTGAGACATGAGGACAGTCGTGTTAGGGTACATATAGCAAAGAGTGAGCAAAGCAGGCAAAGGAGAAAAGGAAGATGGAGAAGAAAAAAAAAACACACGGATACACTCCCCTCCCCCTCCGGTGGCCCCCCTCCTCCTCCCCTCCCCCTGCAACAACCCAACATACACAGACACAAACGCAGCAGAGTTAAATCTGGCACACAGTGACTACAGCAACGAAAGAAAACATATCGAGTTACGCAGAGTCCTGTTCAGATTTGGGCCTGGGCCTCCCTCACACAATGCTCTGTGGAGGAGAACAGGCCTCCTTGGTGTGGTGTCAGACCCACGCTTGTGAGCTTTACTCGCCTTACAACGTTTGCTGGCTCGGCCCTGGGCAGCAGGTTAATTCCCTGCCCCGCAGGTGGAGACAGATAAAACGAACCAAAACGGTGTCACAGGAGGCAGGAAACCCTTCTTTTAAAACTCAATTCACCTCCAGAGAGGAAACACGCAAGGACCTGGCTCTGGACCACAATCTGTTTTCTCAGGGCAGCCAGGAGAGGCCTGGGGGCCAGGGTAAATACGGCAACGCGGCGGCAGCGGGGCTTCTGGCAGCTGGGGCTGCGAGGGACGTTTGAAAAGACCACTTCCTACACTCTGTTCCCAGCCCAGAGTCAGCTGTCAGTCCTGCAGGATGGAGGCACTCTGGAAAAGAAGCTGGGGGTGGTGGGGCAAGGGGGAAACCGGAGCCACAGGTGCAGCTGGCTCACCTGGCCAGAGCCCAGCCCCAGAGGCTGCTACCCTCAGAGCTCAGCGCCCGGGAGGGCAGGCCGGGACTCCTGAAATGCAACCCGGGTAGGTTTCAGCCTCTGCCTTGAGCAGCCGGAGAGGCAGGGCAGGCTGCCAACGAGGACTGGCTGAGCCTGTGCTGCGTGTGAAGCGGGGCTGGGGAAGGCCAGGTACGTTTTAGTCATCAGACAGTGTCCCTGCCAGCAGGCACTCGGGATGTCCCGAGGAGATGAGACAGCCGGTTGGCGCCCGCTGGCCAGGGCTGCACAGAGCATCAGTACTCTCTGTGTCGCCAGGTGTGGGGTCTTCTCAAAGCCGTCCCATCTTGTTTTCCTCCTGGGGCTTCGCCTGACCCGAGGTGGGCAGGGCAGGACAGAGCATCACCTCCATTTCACAGCGGGGGAAGCTGAAGCACAGCGGGGCCACGTCTTACCTGGGTGGGTTCCGCTGGTGCCCAGAGCAGCCCATTATTCTGGGTCTGCCACACGGGGCAGTGGTTCTCACCTCTGGGTGTGTGCCAGAATCACAGGGTCATCCTCAACCTGGGGTAGCCCCCTGTCAGGGTGGGTCTGGGAGTCCTGCCCCAGTGCCTGCCCCCAGTAGGGGGGTGGAGGTCCAGTGATCTCAGCTCACCCCGGGCTCTGCCGTGGATCTGAGCTCAATCTACACCTGGGATGCAGGGATGATGGGTCCTCCAAAGCTGCTTCAAACAGGGAGGGACCCAGCCCACTGCATCCCTTTTCCTGTGACCTGATGGGTCCTCCAGGCTCCCTGTGCAGAAAGGATGCTGTTATGGGTTGAATTATGTCCCTCTAAATTCACATGTTAAAAGCCTAACCCCCAGAAACTCAAAATGTGATCTTACTTGGATATAGGGTCATGGCTGATATAATTAGTTAAGATGGGGTCCTACAGGATTAGTGTGGGCCCCTAATGCAACATGACTGATGGTCCCAGCAAACTGATACAGATGATGAAAAGGCACAGATGAGGGACCCAGGTGTCGTGGTTAGTTTACCTTTAAAACCAACTGTGAAGGCCCCTCCAGCTCTGTTCTACAGACACTGGGTCTACGTTTTGTTGTTGGAGCAGAGGGTAGAACCATGCAATGCAAGCACAGCCCCTGAGTTCTCAGCTCAGACCATCCCCTCAGCAAGGAGGACTTCCTTCTCGGAACTCTAACCCTGCTTTGTTCTCGACAGAAATTATATTCTGCTTAATTCCCCCATGAGGTCTCCAAAGCAAGACAAGCATCCACGTACCCTTCTGGACAGAGGTGGGACCCTCTGCAAATTATGATCCCATAGAACAATCCTTCTCGTCCAGCCAACTTAGAGACCCAGCCTCTTGCGAACTTCCCAGTTATCTCAACTTGTTTCCAGGAGGTGACCTGAAAACTTATTCACATGATGAAACTTACGAGCGACGGCCAGGAGCTTCTAGTGTTAGCTCACGCCGGTGAGGAATTAGGTTCTACAGAGCGTCAGTAAACAGGTGTGCGGGGGTGTAGGGGGCCCACTTTGCCTCATACCTTGACCCGCCATGTAGTCCTTACTGTAAAATAGCCCCCACTTTGCATCAGGCCTCGGCCTCCCCACCCCATTCCCCTCTCTCTCCAGTATCCTCACAGCCCAGTGACCCCAACATCCTCTCGAAACCTGCCATCATCCCCAGAGTCCTGGCAGCCCCTCCTAGTGATGGAGCTTTGGGCATGGTGGCACCTAGGGCTAAATTCTGGAGCGCTAGGATCGACCACAAAGTAAGGCCCTATTACTGGGCTTGATGCTTGAAGGCTACCCTTCCTCCCTTTCTTTCGTTGCTCTATGCCTGAAATTTGTCTCTACATGTGTCTCTCTTTTAGTCTTACTGTTTCCCCACAGTGCCTATTGTATATGCAAGTTCTGGGTTATTTTTCCTCTGCTGAGCATTATGGAACGCATCACTTAGAATGTAGGATTTTCAGGGAGAGAATCTTGGTTTTATCTTTTCTCCCTCCGACAGTTTGGTGACTCTCATGTAGAAGTTACTCAATAAAGATGTGTTGAAAGTTGATTCAACCTGAATTTCCTCTGTTCATATACTCCTGTTACCTGTTTTGGTCCCCAATCCTTCCCCATTTGGTCCCCAAATCCTTCCCTCTTCAGAATTTGGTCAGCTCATCTCTGGCTGTTAATGTTTCCTAACTTCGACCATATAGAGAGGAGGACGAGATGTAGCCGATTTCCCATTAACTCAGAGACAAAAGAACTCATAGACTTTTAGAGCTGGGATTCTTCAGAAAATATTCAGTCCGCTTATTTGGTAAGAGACCATGGCACTCACCCAGGGTGCCATGGCTGGTTCAGTGGCAGAAGAGAGCATGGAAGCCAGGTGTTCTGGTTTGAAGGGAGGCTGTTTATCATGTAGAGGAGGATGTCACCTGTATGGCTGGTGTGGGTGAAGGGGGTCATGTCATACACTCTTCTGGAAGGTTCCCTCTATGGGCTCCTGGACATTTCAGTTTAATCTTGACATGCTTCCCAGTAAGTCCAGGCACCTTTGTCCCCTCTTCTCCGCAGGTGGAAGAGGGACCCACCCCCAAGGCTGCCAGGTCACACAGGCGCCGTTCCAGGCGGCAGAGATGCCATTCCCTGCTCTTTCTCGCAAATCCGTGGATACGGCCGACAGGGGGTGTCCTCCATTTAAAGTATCGTGGGGATCTCCGAGGCAGGTCTGTTTCCAACCACTGAGGAAGCAACAAGCAAAACAGGCCTGTCGGCTTAGACACATGCCTCATTGTTTTCAATCTGAGCACGTGTTTGACATCAAGAGAAGGGCTGTGGTCGGGGTAGAGGGAGCCGAAGGGAGATTCAAAGGTTCTTCAGCTCTCAAAGATGTCAACCTCTTCAAAGTTTCAACCCTCAGAGTGCTTGCAAGGTTTCATCCCACTCAGCAGAAGCGCTTCTGCCCACACTCTCGGGTGCCACGTGCATGCGTTGGGGGACTCGGCTGTGATCCAGAAGGACAGCTAAAGGACACAAGACGGTCCCCTCGCCACAGATATTTTCCCCAGAGGATGCAATTTCCCCTTTGGGATTTGATAAGCTCCCTAAGGCACACTCGTATGCAGAGAACAGGTGATTATCTGTTAGGGAGGCCACGTCAAGCCATGGGTGGTGATGGATGTCATGAGCTCATACCTGGGGGAATGAGCAGCTTCTATCTGGGACCCCGGGCAGGTGGGTGCTGGTCAGAGCCAGAGCCAGGGTGGACAGGTGATCGGGAAAAAGGAAAAGGGTTTGCATCCAGTTGTAGTCACTTTCTAGCCTCTGTGTTCTCATCTGCAAATTGGGAATAATCACTTCCTTTCATGACATTTTGGGGGTTGAGCAAATGACATCGTTACCTGTGAAAGTGCTTGGCACAGAGGGATGAGGGCTAGTTCTGTGGACAGGAAGGCATTCTAGCACCAGTGCCAGCTCCTGGCTCTCTTCTTTCTGAGACGGTTGCTTCCAAGGGGAAGGAACAGCAAGATGGTGCCTCCAACTTGTAGGTCAAGTCGAGGCAAGTCAAGTTGGAGTATAAGTGTATCAATTCTAATGCTTTGTGCTCAGAGGGACACGTGGAAAGCAGCGTGGCAAGGTGATGGGGTAGGGCCAGGAGAGCCCAGTTTGAGTCCTGGGGTCACTGCTCACACTTTGCTACCCAGACATGTCACTTCCCCTCCCTGGCCCTATTTGCCTGTCTGGGGATTGGAGCAGACTGCACACACACAGGGTCTGGAGAAGCTCCTGCAGAGTGATGCAAGGTACTAGAACATGTGTGATATTGCTGTTCTTCAAGGAAGGGAACCAGGGAGGGAGGAGAGAGGAGAGAGGGGGAGGGGAAGAGAGTAGTTTTTTTACTTAATCAAGTTTTTATTTCGGAATAATTTTAGATTTCCAGAAAAGTTGTGAAAATAGTCCAAAGAGTCCACCCCATCTAGTTTCTTCTGTTGTTAATGTCTTACATTACTATGGCCCATTTGTCACAATTAATGACCAATATAGATACACTGTTAATGAAAGTTTACACGTTATTCAGATCTCCTTAGTTTTTGCCTGATCTCCATCTTCTGTCCTCGGAGTCCATCCAGGACATCATATGACATGACGTTGTCCTGTCTCCTAAGGCTCCTCTTGGTTGTGACAGTTTCTCAGACTTTCCTGATGTTTTATGATCTTGCCATTTTTCAGGAGTACTGGTCAGGTATTTTGCAGAATGTCCCCAAATTGGGATTTGTCTCCTGTTTTCTCATGATTAGGTTGGGATTACGGATTTCTGGGAGGAAGACCCAGAAGCTGAGTCCCATTCCCATCACATTACATCAAGGATACAAATATTCAAGATGCCTTATTACTCTGGATGCTGACCTTGGTCATCGGGCCGAGGGAGTGTTTGTTGAGTTTCTCTAAAGCTTCTTTTTCTCCCTTTCCACGCTGTACTTTTTGAAAGGAAGTTGCCCTGCACACAGCCCACACTTAGGGAGCGGGAGTTACGCTCTAGCTCCTTGGGGGCAAATTATCTATATCAATTATTTGAAATTCCACTGTGTGGAAGATTGACCTATTCTCCATTTATTTATTCATATTATCAGCATGAAATTATCCATATTTAGTTGATATTTGGATTATTTATAATCCAATACTAATTTATTTTATTGCTCAGAATGTTCCACCTTTGGCCACCGAGAGCTCCTTTGCATGGCTGCTGTGTTCCTTTGACACACTTCCATCATCACGCATTGCTGTGTGTTTTTCTGAGCACTTTCTTACTCTCTAGCACCATAAAATGCTCCAGGCTCACCCTGTATAGTCCCTGCCCATCCTAGAAACAGCCATGTCTCCAAGAAGTCCTAGTCCCTTTTACTGGAGAATGGTCGTAAAATCTAAGACCTGGGCACTAGGTGTGCTCATTGCTACAGGGGCATCATTTCTCTCAGGACTTCTTAGCTGACAGAGCAAGTCAATATGGGTATTTCTACCAACCCATATCTACAAATACTTTGTATGCATCCGTCTGTATCTCTATTAAGCTAAACATGAGTCCCTATTGAAGACTCCATTGCTATTCCTCTACCCCGTGGATCAATCCAGCCTTCTCCCCTGGCTTGTCTGTAACCTCCCACTCCAATGGTGAGAAACTTGACTCCCACAATCTGCTATCCATTTGTTTAACTTTTCAGCTCCAGATTTCATGAGGTGGCTTCATTTTCCATACCCCCATGGGCAACAACTTTCTCGACTAGAATACAGTTATACGTACGATTCCTCCTGCTTTTGGTCTCACAGTCTCCCATCATTTCCAATGCTACTTAGGTCGGACCCTCTTCCGCCCACCCCTTCAGTGAGGTGATTTCATACATTTGCAATACAGTTAGATTCTTTGGTCACATTCAGCATTCCATCCCAGAACCCTTCAACCTCTTAAAGCATTTTTAAAAATTTGCATACATTTAAAAAAGTTCCTAAGAACTTGAATGTTGATTTTAGATCTTTCTGTTTTTCTTTTTCCTCCCTCCCTCCCTCCCTTCTTTCCTTCCTTCCTAACGTGTCTGTGTCATGCAGCTTCCCCAACCAGGGACTGAACCCGCACCCTCGGCAGTAAAAGTGTGGAGTCCTAACCACTGGACTGCCAGGGAATTCCCTAGATCTTTTTTTTTTTTTTATGCATTTAACACTATGAATTCACACTCTTCTCTGTGTCACTGTAGATTAGTCTGCATCTCCTGAAATTACATGTAAATAGAATCAGGCATTTCATATCTTTTTTCTCTGACTTCTTTCACTCAGAGTAATTAGTTGCAGATTCATTCATGTTCTTGCAGGTGTCAATAGTTTATTCCTTCTTATTGCTCAGTATTCCATTATATGGACACGGTACTGTTTATTTACTTGCGGCTATACCTTTGGATTGTTTCCAGTTCTGAGCCATTAAAAATAAAGCTGCTCAATCCCACTACTGGGCATATACACTGAGAAAACCATAATTCAAAAAGAGTCATGTACCAAAATGTTCATGGCAGCTCTATTTACAATAGCCAGGACATGGAAGCAACCTAAGTGTCCATCGACAGATGAATGGATAAAGAAGATGAGGCACATATATACAATGGAATATTACTCAGTCATAAAAAGAAACGAAATTGAGTTATTTGTAGTGAGGTGGATGGACCTAGAGTCTGTCATACAGAGTGAAGTAAGTCAGAAAGAGAAAAACAAATACCGTATGCTAACACATATATATGGAATCTAAGAAAAAAAAAAAAAGGTCATGGAGAACCTAGGGGTAAGACGGGGATAAAGACAGAGACCTACTAGAGCACGGACTTGAGGATATGGGGGGGGGGTGAGGGTAAGCTGTGACAAAGCGAGAGAGAGGCATGGACATATATACACTACCAAAGGTAAGGTAGATAGCTAGTGGGAAGCAGCCGCATAGCACAGGGAGATCAGCTCGGTGCTTTGTGACCACCCAGAGAGGTGGGATAGGGAGGGAGATGCAAGAGGGAAGAGATATGGGAACATGTATATGTATAACTGACTCACTTTGTTATAAAGCAGAAACCAACACACCACTGTAAAGCAATTATACTTCAATAAAGATGTTAAAAATAATAATAAATAAGTAAATAAGTAAATATATCTGCTATTAACATTCATGTGAGCATTCTTGTGTGCTCTCATTTCTCTCGGGCAAATACCTCAGAGTGGAATGGCTGGGTCATAGGATGAGTGTAAGTTTAATTTTCTAAGAAACTGCCCATCTGTTTTCCGCAGTGGATGTGCCATGTTACGTGCCCACTGGCAGTGTGTAAGGTGCCAGTTGCTCCACATCTCAGTTCGATCAGTATTTTAAGTTTCAGATGTTCTAATAAGTGTGGAGTGGTATCTCCTTGTTGTCTAAATGTTCATTTTCCCAATTACTAATGATGTTGTGCTTATTTGGCATTCATACATCTTCTTTGATGAAGCGTATCTTCAATTCTTTTTCCCATTTATACAATTAGATTGTCCTCTTATTACTGATCTTGAGAGTTTTGGGGGTTTAATATTCTGGATGCGAGTCTGTTGTCAGATACGTGACCTGTGAATATGATCTAGTCTATGTCTTATCTTTTCATCCTCTTAACAGTGCCTCTCACAGAGCAGAAGTCCTTAAATTTTGTGAGGTCTAATGTATCAAATTTTTCGTATGTCATGCTTTTGCTGTTATATCTAAAATGTCTTTGCCTAACCCAGAGTTTCAGTTTCAGTTTCAGAGGCTCTCTGACCTCCCCTTTCTGTCTAGAATTTTCTTCTATATTTTCTTGTAGAACTTATATAGCTATAGGCTTTAAAATTAGACCTATGATGCATTTTGAATTAATTTTTGTATAGAGTGCAAGTTATTGATTGAAGTTCGACTTTTCGTGCAGGTGGATATTCAATTGTTCCAACATGACTTGTGGAAAGAGTATCTTTTTTCTACTGAACTGCCTTCTTATCTTGGTTGTAAATCAGTTGGTCTATTTCTGAACTACAGATTCTGTTCTGTTGATGCATTTGTCCCTCTGCATTCCAATACCATACTGTTTTATTCTTGTTAACTTTATAATAAGACCTAAAATCAGGTAGTGTTAGTTCTCCAAATTTGTTCTTTTCTTTTTCAAAACCCTTCTGGCTATTCCAGGTCTATTATGTTTTCTTTTGAATTTTAGGATCAGTTTATCAATTTCTACAAAAAAAAAAAAGCTTTCAAGGATTTTTGACTGGGATTGTATTGAATTGATATATCAACTTGGAGAAAATCACCATCTTAAAAACAGAGTGTTCTGTCTCAGAACATGGTATATCTTTCTATTTATTTAGGTTTATTTAATTCTTCTCAGTAATACTTTGTAGTTTTCAGCATACAGCCTTTCAAATCCTTTGTCAGGTTTATTCCTAAGTATTTCTTATTTTTTAGGTGACTATAAATCGTATTTTTGATTTCAATTTCTGATTGTCTGTTGCTAGTACATAAAAATGCAAGTGATTTTCTTAGATTGATCTTATAACTGGCACCCTTTCTGAACTCAGTGGTCAGTTCTAGTAACTTTTTGTAGATTCATATAGCTCTGCCATGTTTTTGTTTGTTTCATGCGAGAGGATCAATCCAGTCCCTGCTACTCCTTTTGACGGTAAGTAGACGGTTAGAGGATCTGCTTTTTAAAAAGTGTGTCTACTAAGGTGAGGCGGGGCATGGGTCGAGTTGTTGTTTGAAGTCAGGGCACAGGGTCAGCAAGACCCGCACACATTGGAAATAATGAACCTAGTCTACTCTGGCTGGGGCCCACAGATAGGGAGGGTGATTCTTAGAACCCTCTGCCCAGTAAATAAGAGTGAGATACGTGAGGACTTGGCTTGGGAGTCTCATCTGCAGATGAGTGTGCTAAACTCAAGGATGATTTAGTGTCCGTCGTTAAAAGGACACCCACCAAAGTATGGGACATCCACGTGATAGAATACTCTGCAGCCACTAAGACATGTCAAGTAAGCTCACTGGCATGGAAAATGCTTGTGGTTTATGACAGGATTCGTTTTCTCATGTTGCATAACCATTTATCACAAACTTTGGCAGCTTAAAACAACACCCCCATTTATCATCTCACAGTTCTATAGATTAGAAGTCTGGGTGGGCTCACTTGGGGCTCTGCTCAGGGTCCCACAAGCTGAAATCAAGGTGTTAGCTAGCCTATGCTCTTATCTGGAGGATCTGCAGAAGCCTCTGCTTACAGATGCTTTAAAATTGGCAGAATTCTCTTCTCTGTGATTCTAGGGCTAAGATCCCCATCTCCTTACTGGCCGTCAGCTGGGGTCATTCTCAGCTCCCAAAGGCCTCCCCCATTTCCTTGGCTTGTGGCCCCATCTTCAAAGACAGCAGTGGTACATCAAATCCCTCTTATGCTTCGAGACTCTCTGACTTCTCCTTCTGCCTTTCAGGGCACATGGGATTCCCTTGGGCCCATCCAGATAATCCAGGATCACCTCCCTATATTAGAGTCAACTAACTAATAACCTTAATTAAATCTACCAAGTTCTTTTGTGCCATGTAAGGTAATATTTTCATGGGCATGATAACTCATGGTATTCATAGGTTCTGGGATTTAGACATAGAATCTTGGGGGGACATATTTAGAATTCTACCTCACACAATCACCAAATAAGGCCAGATATGATGCAGTATGTGCAATATGATAACATTTCTGTAAGGAAAAAAAATGTATGCAGTAAAAAACTATGGGTTATATTTTCTTTCTTCTTTATCCTCGAAGTTCTTTTTTTACAATAAATACATATCACTAGGATACTATGAAGAGTTTACATAACACTCAAGCCCATAAAAATTCATTTGCAAGATGGAACTCAAGGTGCATTTTCCCATGGACACAATGTTTTGGGGTGACTAGAGTCCTATGACATTCCACAAAAGACTTAATTCTAAAACTCCATGCCCCGTGCATTATTTCTAGTGGGCACTAAATTCCAAGTTCTAATCAGGATGCCAAGAATATGGCTCTTTCCTCCTCGCCTCCCAACCCCCAAGAAGCATCAGTGGGCAAGGGGGCTGGTGACCAGGAGCTACTAATATGACATCTACACAAGAAAAGACCACTCCCTGATGTTTACCAAAACATCTGCCTTAAAAGAGGAGGAGACAGGGCCCCTCACAACGCTGCTACACTGGGGCTGGCCTTGCGTGCACACGTGCAAAACTGTGTGCTTGCAAAAGTGCGTGTGCAAGAGCGAGGGAGCGTGTCGCATGTACATGCAGCCAGGGCCTGTGCTTCCTCTTCCCAAAAGAAGAGTCCATCGTGAAAGTTCCTGTTTGTTTGAGAATATGAGTCTTACTGCAAATAAGGGATCTATGGGGGCGTGATTATATATCTTATGACCTTCCACTCTATGTATTTCTCTCTTCATCCCCAATGGCCCCTCCTGGAGCAGCCACTTCCACCCCACACCCCCATCCCCCCTGTCATTCTCTCCATCCTCACTCTCTGTGCAGCCTTGTTTGTTCTCTCTCTCTCTCATTTTTTTTTTTTTTGTTTCTTGGTTGGTTTGCTTTGGTTTGGTGGGGTCTCTTTCTCCATCCTCTCTTGGACCACTTTCTCCCTGATCTCCCTGTCAAAAACTACAAACAGCCCAGATGCCCTTTGGTGATGAGTGGTTAAACACACAAACCGTGGTACACCTACACCACATAATAGCACCCAGCAATCAAGAGGGAGGTTGGGTATCAATACACCCAACAAACATGGATGAATCTCCAGAGAGTTACACTGAGCAAAGAAGGCATATGTACCACGACCCCATTTATATATTATTCTTGAAATTATAAAATTATTAAAAGAGAACAGACCATTGGTTGGCAGGGTTGAGGAAGGGGGGAGAGTGGGAAGGAGTGCACTTGGGTTATAAGTGGGCAACAGGAGAGATCCTTGTGGTGATGGAAATAAAACATACCTTGACTGTGGTGATAGATACGCAAACCAACCCATGGGATACAAATGCACAGAACTAAATGTGCACATGTGCACGCACGTGCGCATGCACACACACACACACCAATGAGTATACATAAAAGTGTACTGATGTCAATACTCTGGTTGTGATATCTACTATCGTTCTACAAGATGTTACTTTTGTGAATAAGGGGCACACAGGACTTCTCTGATTCATTTCTTACAACACAGGTGAATTTCCAGTTATCTCAAAATAAAAATTTACTTGGAAAAAAGTGAAGGAGAAAGAAAGATTTTCTCAAACAAAAACAGACGGCGTTCACTGCCAGGAGATCTGCCCTGCAGGTAATGTGTAAAGAAGTTTTTCAGGCAGAAGGAAAGTGATACAGGTCAGAAACTTGGGGCTGCACAAGGCAGAGATGAGTGTGGAAGAAGGAAGAAATGAAGGTCAAATAAAACCTTTCGCTTTTCTTATTCTTTATGGATCTAAGTTCCTAGCTTTGGTCTTGCAGCTTTCTTCTTACACCTTGGAGCTACTTTTTGTGCCAGTGTCAAGCATGATTTTGAAAGCTTGCAGGCCTCAGGCTGGCTCTTTTGTTGCTCTTTTGTGCTCTTGGGCCCATGGCAGGAAGACACAAGGGTCTCCCGAGGGTGCCCTAGCCTCATCCAGCCATGATCTTCATTCTCCCTGAGGAACCATGACAGTATTTATGGGAGGGAGCACATGGATGCTCACCGTGGTGAGTGACAAAGCAAGGGCACTGGAATCAGGCAGACTTGAGTCAAACCCCAGTTCTGCCTTTTAGTGCTGTGTGACCTTTGGCAAGTTACTTAACCTCTCTGGTCCCAGATCTCATACTTAACAGTACTTTTCAGGGCAGTGGTGGTAGTTATAAGACCTAACACACGGGATAGAGTCTGCCACGATAGGTGCTAAAATATGTTCATTTCCTCCCTTATTAGGATGTATATGACCGTTCCTCCTACTGCGTAGACAGCTGTCACGCACATAGGAGATTCCATTCCTTGACAAAATTTACATGTGAGGTCTACAGTGCTGTGTCCTCTCCTGAAAGTATATACTTGCAGGGAGGCAAACATAACTATCACTTCTCAGTTGTCCTCAAAACTTAGGCTGGGGACAAGTTTTGCAGGAAGCCTTGCAGTTTAAGGAAACAGCTCTTGACCCAAACAACCTGAAGAAACAGTGACCCCAACATCTCCCTCCTCCCCAAATCCCCTGAGAGCAGAAAACCCCTGCTGCCTTCTCGAAGCTCCGAAAACTCAGCATCTTGCTTTTAATACAATTCTACAGTCCATTCTCCAGAGACCCAGCAGCCAAAATGGCATCTTTAAAATGAACATCAGTTTGTGTCAGGTCTGTACTCCCTAAATCCACTCAGTGGCTCATGTTGTCCTTGAAATAAGAGCTGTTAATCAGGAAGGCTTGTTTACAAAGCCCCCAGACCTGACCCAGCCTCACCTCCCTCTACTCCCCGGGGGGCTCATACCATCCCAGCCACCCTCACCTTCTCTCTGTTTCTCAACTCCACAAGTGCCCCAGGGCCTTTGCACATGCCGGCCCCTCTGCCTGGACCGCTTCTCCCCTGACCTGAGACCTGCTCGTCTCCAGTGTCAGCAGGCAGCCTTCCCTGACTGTTTGTCTAAAACAGATGCCCTTCCTCGTCTCCAAGAGCCTTCTCTTCTCTCCCTGTTTGTCCCATATGCTGTCTCCACAATCTGAAATCGTCACGTCATTTACATATTTACTTGACTTTTTTGCCTGTTTCTTCCTTCAAGAATGTCAGCTCCATGGGACAAGGGACCATGACTTTGAAGTCCCTGGTGCCCAGATCTGGGCCAGGCAGGTAGTGTATGTGGTTCCTAATACTGACTTGTAAGTGAATAATTGTTCCTTCCCCTCCTGGCACAAGTACTCACACCCTGTATAGGCCCCTGATCCCTGGAGAACCATCTGCGGATCCCAAGCCATCCCCAGACCACACTCTGGGAAGCTCGCCCAAGGGAAACAAGCCAGTGACCCCAGACAGTCACGTCTGGTGTTAGGCCCAAAGACAAAGGCTTCTCAGGCCAGGCTGGGGGGGGACCAGGTCAGGAGATGCTGAATAAGGGGTCACTGAACGTGCCACCTCCATGCCTGTGCAGTCATGTAGCCAGATTGCCTGGGATCAGGGAGCACTACTAATTCAGCTGCCACCGAGGCAAAGGGATTGTACCTGGGAAAGATTTACTTCTCCTCTTCCGTGTCTCAGGTCACCGCCATGCCCCGCCCCCCGCTGAGCTGTACCCCACTCCCTCTGTACTAATAACCCGCTCAGCTGCCTGCCACTCGGCTGCCTGAGCTCCAGCCAAGACCAGAGCGACTATCTCCCCTGCCCCCAACTCCCCACCAATATGTACAGATGTCTAGGTATCCAAGGGGGAACATTTGTCAGGAGGCTCCAGGAGAGAGATGACTCTTCCATAAAGATTTCATTTTTGTTGGAATCTATCCACGTCTCTGTACCTTCATAAAAAGTCAATAAGAAACTTCCATTAAAAAAAAAAACAGGCATAATTAAATAGAAATAGGGACAGCTCCAGGAGAGGCTGAAGATTAAAGACCGAGAGGCCCAGGGCAGACGGGGGAATTTTATGAGCTCCCAAAGAAAGAAAAACACACCACACAGAAAACGTGCCCAGTAGAAACCGTCTTGGCTGCCTTAGGCGAGGCGAGTCGGCCAGTCTGGGGAGCTGGTCTCTGCAGACCCAGGGGGTGGGGCCGTTAACCTCACCCTGTGCGTGGCCTCTGGCTGGAGAGGAGCTTGGACCCCCGAGAAACGCTACAGCTACCGCTGTCGGAAGCCGGTGGAATATCAGGCCTCTGAAGCAGAAGAACCCTGCCCACGTGGGAGCCACGGTGCTCAACAGCTCGGGACAGGCTGATCCCCGGTAGCTTCAGGATCTGGGGCTCTCTTCTGAGATGCTCTTGGAATGGCCCTTATGGAATTATCCAGATTCCAAGAATACAGAGTTAGACTTCCTTTCTGGGTTTAAGAGATTGAATATCCAAATGGACAATGACCAGACCGTATACAAACACAGACTCTGCTTCATCACCTGCAGCAACCTGCCCAGGGAACCAAGCCTTCATCCGCAGTAAACAGCCCAGGAAGCGAGCCTGCGTTCAGTCACACTCACAGGAACCCAGATTCCTATTTTGTTTGACAATCCGGGAAGCTAAACAGTGACTTCTGTAACACTCACCCCAAATGGCCAGGACCTGATGAATCACTGCAGCTTCCCTAATTTTCATGCCCACTTCCAACACAGGACCACCAAGAGAAAGTCAGATGTGATCCCTCACATGGGATGACCCGTCCTATACAGCCCGTCTCCAGACCCCCCAGGCCAATAGCCTCCAATCCCTTCCCCCCCCTCCCCCACTATAAAGCTTTCCCGCTCCCTCGTCTGTCTTTGAGTCTCTGCCACATGTAAGTGATGGCGGCTGACCCCCTTCCTCTTGCAAGCTCTGAATAAATTAGTTGATCTTCGAGACTTTCCACAGGTTAAATGCCAGTCTCCCATCTGTTAGTTGCACAACTTTATCAGATCCCTTCTGGTCTCTGAGCCTCTATCTGGGCATCTCAATCACAAGTCAATGGCAGTAGTTGCCTCCATAGCTTGTCACAGGGATTCGTGAGGTCATTCACATAGAGCTCCTGGCAGAATACCTGGCACACAGTTACCGCTCAATGAATACTGACCTCCACTTTTATTATTATGTCATTGCTCCCCACCCTCCAAGAAACTTAGAGATGATCTTCTCCTGGAACTGTTCTAATGGCCAAACAGTCTGGGAGGTATGAAAGTGAAGTCACCTGAAATTCACTGGTTTCAATCCTTAAATCAAAATGGAAGGCTGAAGCTTGGCGAGCCGTGAGGGCCATTTGGAGAGGGAGCTGATAGGACCTGGAAATTCGATATCTCCACGAGGTGGGTGGAAGGAAGCCAAAGGGACTTCTATCCACATAGAAGCACTTAAATACTAGGCTCGGACCAACTCTGTGAGGTATGTAGGGAATATCACGCCCATTTTGTAGATAAGGAAACTGAGGCTCATAGAGGTTAAGTGAATCTCTCTGAGTCACACCGTTAGGTGTTGAATTCTAAGGTGCTTGGGGTTGCAAAAAGCCAGGGAGAGGGAGTTTTCCCCATAGAGTGTGGAGCCCACAGAATCAGTGGCAGTGCAGGACAGGGGCAGTGTCAGTGGGTTCCAGCAAGGGTCCTGGCAGAGAGAGCCCAGTGACTCAGAGAGACAAGGGGGACCAGACACGAGGGGTGGGCTGTGGCTGCGGTGGGTCAGCCCTGGTCTCTCGTGTGGGTTTCTGGGCAAGATTGGAAGGGAGACAGGGTGAGCTCCTGAGCAAACTCTCAGGTCAAAGAGCCAGGCTCAAGGGAAGAGGCTGGAGGGGTTCAGGAACCAGGCTATGGGTGTCAGACCAAAGGCTGAGGGCGGATTTTAGAACTGGGCTCCAAGGTCAGGCAATGACCTTGGTGCCAAGACATTCAACTCACTGAACTGGCTCTTGAATTCCTCTGGACTAAGAAAGGCCCAGGCCCGAGGCCTGTAACCTTGGTGGCTTGCAGGTGCCTGCAGGTGACCTTGGCTGTGGGGAGGTGGGCAACTTAGCCCAGAGGTCATTCTCACCCAGCCCTGTACACCTACACTCATTTACACACCTGTACCAATGGCGTCGATTGGTAAGCAGAGAAGATGTTAACAAATGAATGCTGTTCTAGAACCAGCCTGGAAGGACATGCAGGAAACTGGTAACAGTGGTTACCAGTCAAGGGAAGGAAATCAGCCTTCGGACAAGGGTTGGGGGCTTTTTGTACTTGAAGTTTTTTACAATGTTCATATGTTAATTTTCAAAAAAACAATTATGACAAAAGAATATCCTTGATAATGAGGGTGACAAAAATTACACAGAGTTGAAAAGACAGCTGAAAGACAGTACAGGGACCCAAACCACAGTCTAGGAAGTACATCTTCTCTGTGTCTCAACGCCCCTAACTGGGCACGGGGACAACAACTGTGTCTTTGGCTCCAGCAAGAAAAGCAAAGGTGAAGAGTGTGTACAGGCCAGGGCTAAGGAGGCAGGAGGTAGCCAGACTTCCCTTTCACCTAAATGAAAAGAAAATTGGGATCTCTTTTAGCAATTAGAAATGTGAAATCAACAAAGAGAAAGGAAGCAAAATAATGTAAAAACGATGATGGCTCACACTTATATAGTACTTTCTACATGCCAGAAACTTTTTAAGAATTTCATACATAATAGCTAATATAATCCTAATAATGATGAGATAGCTACTATTATTGTCATACTCTACAGATGAGGAAACCAAAGACCAGGCAAGTGAAGTAACTTGCCCAAGGTCACACAGCTAGTATGAGTTGGAGCTGGGATTAAACCAGGCAGTCTGGCTTCAGAGCCCACACATATTTTTATATGTGTCCTGATAAAAGAAATTTTCATATGTTGAGGTATGGGGAAGTCGTTCTGGCTTATATATGAGTTACCTTGAATTTTATGCTGACTAAAACAGCCTGTTTGCAGCCTACCAAACATACATTGTACATCTGCTGTAATTATTAAAGAAAAGGGTGCGTTGACCAAAAGTAAAGAATGTCCGTGTTAAACATAAAGATCAAATGCCTTTCTTCCTGGGACACCAATGCTGGTACCTTTTTGATGGTAAGACTCCCTTCCCAGGTGCCAAAGCCATACTGGCTCACTATGTACACACACGATGATCTGGTCTGGTACCTTGAAGGAATGGATCCCCGACTCATGTAATGTTCTTTGTTCTGACAACATGTAAAACTGTGCTGAAAACCGTGCTTCTGGGAAGCAGTTCCTCAGTCATCTGAGAAGCTGTCTTCTGGGCTATAGTCCTCAGTTTGGCTCAAATAAAACTCTTTTCTAGTCCTATTATAAATTGTTGATTATTTTCGTTGGCAGTCCAAAGCATTCAGCTTCTCAAATCTTTTTATTTGAAGAGCTCGGATGAAAGTAGAAAAACCCCCCACAATTTACAGATCCAAATGGACTGGCCTAAAGTCTAAAGGGTCCCCTGGTCCTGTTCTCACCCCACATATAATTGTCACAAGTGGTGACAAGCACAAAGCAGAGGCAGAAAGCAAGGCTCCCTCAGTTCCAGCTGCAGGAGAGTGGACGAGGTCGAGGAGGAGGAAGAGATGGCTCGAGGGGATCTGAAGCCCCAGAAGGAATCATGCATCCCGCTCAGAGGGCTGCAAGGCCTGGACCAAGAACAGACCCCTTTCACATCTTATCTGCAACTGCCCCGCCCTCAGGATTAGCATTGCACAACTGGAGGGGCCCCTGGCCTCATGTGCTTCCAGCCTTGTTCTCTGGATAGAAGACTGAGGGGAAGGATTTGACTGAGTTCACAGGGTTCAAGGTGGAGAAGAGACAGCCTTCCAGGCCTCCTGCGGCCGGTGTCCTGCACCTTTCATCACAGATGGCTGAATCCCCCTCCTCTGGGAAGCCTTTCCAGCCCCCTCCTTCCGCAGCCAGTCTCTGCAGGGCTATTGCCCCCTCGCTGCACCCTGTCCCAGCACCATTCCAGGTGTCTTTTTTTTTTTTTTGGCCATGCTGCATGTAGATCTTAGTTCCCGGACCAGGGATCGAACCTGCGGTGGAGGGCAGAGTCTTAACCACTGGACCACCAGGGAAGTCTCCAAGGTGTCCTCTTGAAATTAGTCCTGGCTACAGCGCCAGGATATGGGGCCCTTGGGTCTACCCTCTTTGTGACAGCGCTGGCCTGGCGGGATGGAAAACAAGTGGGAAAGGGTTTGCTCCTGAGGTGAAGGGGATAAAAACCTATGGTGTCCTGGAGGTTAGAGGCCTCTCCACTCCACGGGTTGACCAGCTTCTCCTTCCTGTGAGGCTGCTTCCTTGCCTCCCAGGGGATCTGGTCATCCCAATCCCAGTCCCCTGAGATGGGTCTGAGGCAGCTGAACTGGGTCCTGGATTTCTAAGACAGCTCCCTACAGCACCGGGCAGGAGTGCCCTGGCCTCACCTGACCCTGCTTAGCCGGCTGGCCTTCTGAGAGCACAAGTAAAAGTAAAATGGCTAAGAGGCCTGGCCTGTTACACTCACACTCACTCTTACACACATGACCACACACACACACGTACACACGCAGCAAAAGGCACCTCGTATCTCTCTGGGTAGAGGCAATTAAAGGTTGCCCTAAGTCCTTTTGAAGCAATAAGACTTTGACAAAAGTCTCCATGGCTTCATGACCACTGCCTCCAATGGGGGACTCTGATTTCCCTGGGAAAAAAACGTGGTGAAATAAACCTAAGTTTGGCTACAGAAAATATAGACTAAGGAATATGTAACATTAGCCTGGATGTTGGAGGAGTGATAAAAGCAAAAGCAATCTGTGTATTTACATGGCTCCAGTCATTTCCGGCTTTTACGAAAGATGCCAAGTGTTTGCCTTTGGAAATCTAGGAAGCAGGACTGAAGTGAAGCTACACACACAAAGCCAAATCCAGCATCAAAATATATGAAATGAACACTGTAGCAAATAAAGGAAAACCTGGTAAGATACAATGGCTCCTGTGCTCAGTGAAAATCTGTTCACCTGGATTCCACCGGATCTTTCTTGCCTCTGAAAGTTAGTGACACGGGAATCACAGGCACTTCAAAGAACGCAGCTGCCCATCTGTTAAAAGGCTCCCAAGACAGTTCTCCAAAATACTCCTCTCTGAGTTTACCTTTTTCTATTTTCCTCTCTGAACCATAGTAGATAGTAGAATTACTCCTTCACAGTTAAGATGTGCCTCTGTAGGGGATTCCCTGGTGGCGCAGTGGTTAAGAATCCGCCTGCCAAGGCAGGGGACACGGGTTCGAGCCCTGGTCCGGGACGATCCCACATGCCGCGGAGCATCTAAGCCCGTGTGCCACAACTATTGAGCGTGCACTCTAGAGCCCGCGAGCCACAAATACTGAGCCCACGTGCCACAACTACTGAAGCCTGCGTGCCTAGAGCCCACGCTCCGCAACAAGAGAAGCCACCGCAATGAGAAGCCCGCGCACCGCAACAAAGAGCAGCCCCCGCTCACCGCAACTAGAGAAAGCCCGCGTGCAGCAATGAAGACCACACACAGCCAAAAATAAAAATAAACAAGATAGGGCTTCCCTGGTGGCACAGTGGTTGAGAGTCTGCCTGCCGATGCAGGGGACACGGGTTCGTGCCCGGGTCTGGGAAGATCCCACATGCCGCGGAGCGGCTGGGCCCCGTGAGCCATGGCCGCTGAGCCTGCGCGTCTGGAGCCTGTGCTCCGCAACGGGAGAGGCCACAACAGTGAGAGGCCCGCATACCACAAAAAAAATAAAAATAAAAATAAATAAACAAGATAAATAAATTTATTTAAAAAAAAAAGATGTGTCTCTGTGTTCAGAACAAAGGCTGATCTTGGGTTTTGATCTCTGTATCCACAGTGGGAGTAAGTCTGTGCGACTCCAGGCAAAGTTCTCTGAGCTCCCTTGGGCCTCAGTAAATAAAGGGGCTAAAGCTCTAGCCAACAAAGCTATCCAGACAAAGAGAGATCCAGTGATGAAGTCTAAATTCATCTGCAGGAAACGCCCATCACTGCTCAAAGGGTCCAGGGCTACCAGCAATTCCTCTGACTCACTTTCTCCCCAAGATTCCTATGTCCTAAAAGCCACACTTTGCTTATCAGTAATAATGCATTTTGCCAATTTGGATTGGCCAAAAACATAACTAACTACCAAGCAGAAGTCCTGACTAGAAAAAGAAACCAAAGTCTCCATGAAAAATATGTCATTTTAACCAAAAGTAATGTTGCTTAAAGTTTTAGTTATGGGCAACACTGCTTTTTATATTTGTAACTTATAAAAATTGCCCTTCCACCCTGTACTACCTTCATGAATCCTTTTGGGATCCAGGGACCTTGAACCAGGAATTACTGTACCTGGTGGTCTCTAAGGTTCTGGCATTCCATGATATTTAGCCTCAGAAATTCTGGCTGCCAAGGGGGCAGGATATCAAGGACTCTCACCCACCACCAGTGAGAATGTAATTTGGTACAATATTTGTGAAGGCCAGTTTTGCAATACATTTTAAAATCCTTAAAACGGGTATAGAAGAAGTTCTAGTTCTGATGATGGTAGAGTAGCTCCTACTGGGCCAACCCCCCTGCAGATAACAAGTATAAACTCCAAACAAAATATCAGAAACCAACGATTTGGAAGCATTGGAGAGCAAGCAGAAGCAGGCAGGGGACTCTGAACTTTGAAAGAAGGAACCGCACTGGATGAGATCTATGTTTAGACAGTTTTCTGCTGAAGGCTCTCCTCCATTTGCCAGGCGGAAAGCTGCAATCTTAACTGTTTGAAGTGTCAGAGGACAGAGTTCAGGGCTGCCAGAGTGGCTGGGAATTGCAGAGCTAGATCCTGAAAGAAGCTAAAACTTTTAAAAGCTGCGTAGAGATTTTAACTGCTGCCCGTTTAATGAGAGACAGAGTTTGGAGTTTGAATCCTGCCAGTTTTTCCAGGAGAGAGTTCATAAACATGTTGGACATTCTACTGATATCCAGGGAAGGGGGAGGGGAGGGGAGCCAAGATTATGTCCCAGGATTAAAGACATTTCCCTCAGACTAAGAAAACTATCAAAACAGATCCATCTTAGGGCTTCCCTGGTGGCGCAGTGGTTGGGAGTCCGCCGCCGATGCAGGGGACACGGGTTCGTGCCCCAGTCCGGGAGGATCCCATATGCCGCAGAGTGGCTGGGCCCATGAGCCATGGCCACTGAGCCTGCGCGTCCGGAGCCTGTGCTCCGCAACAGGAGAGGCCACAACAGTGAGAGGCCCGCATACCGCAAAAAAAAAAAAAAAAAAGATCCATCTTAAAGAGTAAAAATCAAGCTTCCAGGGACTTCCCTGGCGGTCCAGTGGTTAAGACTCTGAGCTTCCACTGCAGAGGGCACAGGTTCAATCCCTGGTCGGGGAACTAGGGTCCCGCAGGCCGTGCGGTGCGGCCAACAGCAACAACAACAAAAAATTATTTAAAATCAAGCTTCCACAACTTCAAGGTGATATGCCATAATTAACTGCCTGCTATCATCAAAGCAAGACAAAAGATACAGAATCTCTAAACCCATTGTCCACAAAAACAGTATACAATTAAAAAACTACTAGATATTCAAAGAAACAGAAAAATGTGACCCCTACTCAAGAAAAAAATCAATCAACAGAACTCCAAGGTAACCCAGATGTTGGAATTAGCAGACGGGAAATGTATAGTATTGACAGCTATTATAAATATATTTGAGGAATTAAAGGAAACCATTGCCATAATGAGTGAAGAGGTAGAGAATCTCAGCAGAGCAACAGAAACAATTCTTTAAAAAGAACCAAATGGAAGTTCCAGAACTGACAAGACTCAGAAATGAAAAATTCAGTGGATAGCTCTAACATCTTGGAGGCAACAGAAAAAAGGGTAAGTGACCTACAAGACAGGCCAATACAAATTAGCCAATCTTAAAAACACAGAGCAAAGCAGATTTTTAAAAATGAAAGAGCTTCAGTGACATTTGGTACAATACCAAGCATTCTAATAAATGTGTAATTGGAATCTCAGAGGGGGAGAGAGGGAAAATGGGCAGGAAAAGTATTTAAAAGAATATGGTTGAAAACGTCCTAAATCTGATGGAAAACATTAACCTGTCAACCCCAAGAATCTCAATAAACTCCAAGGGAGATAAACATACACACACACCACAGAAAGGCATGTCATAGTTAAACTGCTGAAAAATAAAAAGTTTTGAGCAGCCAGAGAAGAAAATGACACAGATACAAAGATGAATCACATTTGACTTTTTATCAGAAGCAACGAAGCCAGAAATCACGGGATGATAAGATAATGAAATGATTAATGCTAAAGTTCTACATCCAGTTAAATAAATCCTTCAAAAAATTCAGGTAATAGACATTTTTAATTAAATGAAGCTGAGAGAATTCTTCATCAGGAAATGTGAAAGGAAGTTATTCAGGCTGAAAAGAAATGACACCAGAAGGAAACCTGGGTCTTCAACAGGGGAAGAAGATACCAAAAATGGTAAACATGTGAGCAAAATAAAAGACTACCTTTTTGTCTTTCTGTAATTTCTTTTAGAGATGACCAGTAATTGTTTGTGCCTATGATCTACACGATATCATACAGCATGTATTTCTGACCACACGGGAATTAGAAATCACCAACAGAGTATCTAGAAAATCTCCAAATAAAAATTAATCAGCACATATTTAGGTTTATCCATTATGAACTTAAGAGTAAAATCCTAAAGCTATGAAACCTGTGGAAGAAAACATAGAACATCTTTGCAATCTTGGGGCAGGCAGAGATTTCTTAGGACATGCAAAGCCCTAATCAAAATTTTTTATGATAAATTGGTCCCCATCAAATTCTTCTCTTTAAAAAGAGACAAGCCATAGACTGAGAGGAAATATTCACAATATATTTAGCTGGCAAAGTACTTGTATCCAGAATAAAGAATTGCTATAAATCCATAATGAAAGATATACAATCCAGTATTAAAAATAGGCAAAGAACAAGCATAGACACTTTGCAGATGACCAATATGCACATGCAAAGGTGTTCAACATAATTAGTAATTAGACAAATGCAAATTAAAACCACAATGAGATATCATTTCTCATGTGTTAGAATGCTTAAAATTGTATAAAGACTGACCCTTGCACATGTTGGCAAAGACATAGAACAACTGGAACTCTCGTACTTTGCTGGTGGGAACACACAATCGCTTTTACTTATAAATTCAACATACACTTACAGTATGACCTAGGTATTTCTCCTAGGTATTTTCCCCAGAGAAAAAAATAAAAAGCATTTGTCCACGAAACGACTTGCACATATTCTTCACAGCTTTATTCACAGGACTCCAAAATTGGAAATAGCCCAAACTGCCATCAACAGGTGACTAGATAAACAAATTGTGGTATAATACTACCACTGATGACTTCCCAGCCAATCTGAGGACACACACAGGTCACAGCAGCCCTTAGCGCTGTGCCCATGGTGAGGACAGCCCACAAGTAACCCCAGACATAGATGCCAAGGTGGGGGACACAGTGAGGTCAGAGGCTGATGACCAAAGACCAGGAGGGAGGAACTCTGCTTCCTTGGGAGGCCAGACCCTCCTTTCTGAATGTGACAGGGCACACAGGTCCACTTCTGGCACCTGGACTGTGTCTTGGAAAAGGAAAAGGGGAAAAGAAACCTTGGGTGACAACAGAATCTTAGATCTCACCGAGTCTAAGTTTTAAAGCAGTAGAAACTGAGGACTCTTCAGTTAGTTAAATGAAAAATTTTGTTGCTACCAATAGGAAAGGGGCTTTGAGTGCAAGATGAGCTTAGATATGAACAACAAAAAAAAGATGAAAGTTAAATTGTTTTGCACTTCTGACATGCAGCTGAGTTATTTGTGCATTTCTAGAGGATCAAAATATGAGAGATGGGCCATGAGAGAAGCAGCCTCTGGGAAGAGAGAAGGGGAAACAGTGGCCAGAGACCTCACGACTCCAAATCTAGATTCCAGAGTCCCTCTCCACTGAGGTGTACGCCTGGTAATAAGACATGCCACAGTAGGATTCATTGAGCTGTGTTGGCTCAAAGTAAGCTGCGCTCCCTTTGAAATTCAAATGAACTCCAGTGAAGTTTCACCTCTAGAGAAAGGATATTTTCTTTTTTTTAAATTATTTTTTTAAATCGAAGGATAGTTGATTTACGTTGTGCCCATCTCTGCTGTAAAGCAAAGTGACTCAGTTACACACATATAGACATTTTAAAATATTCTTTTCCATTACGGTTTATCCCAGGATATTGAATATAGTTCCCTGTGCTCTACAGTAGGACCTTGTTGTTTATCCATCCTATATATGATAGTTTACATCTGCTAACCCCATACCCCCAGTCCTTCCCTGAGAAAGGGTATTATCTACACCGACTCAGTCCCAACTCTGAGAAACGTGTCTGCGTTTTTTTGAATATTAAAATTTATTGTTAAATAGAAAATCTTATATTCCCATGAAATCCTAAAGGTTTTTAAGCATTCACCTTCCACTCCAGAGTCCAAACTCCTAGAAAAGCCCTTCTTCTGCTCCAGGAGGGGATGGTAGGGTGATCCTTCCCCCTATTCTCACCCCACTCCCACCCCAAGCATAACCAGTGGACAACAGGGGCATCTTGGTGGCCCCGGGGACCGAGGCTCTTTCATCACTAGAGAACGCTAGAGACAGATGGGAACTTGAGTGACCCACCATCCCAGCTGGCCTGAGACTGTCCCCATTTTAGCACGGAGAGCCCAGTATCTCAGGAAATTTCTCA
Organism: Mesoplodon bidens; assembly: GCF_964165515.1. Taxonomy (NCBI): domain Eukaryota; kingdom Metazoa; phylum Chordata; class Mammalia; order Artiodactyla; family Ziphiidae; genus Mesoplodon; species Mesoplodon bidens. Next base: position 13,213,346 of record NC_138170.1, on the reverse strand, counting down.
GTTACCCTGCCAACAGGTCAAGAGTTGCTGGTCAGAGGCTGTCCCTCTCTGCAGGGCAGCTGCCTCCTGACTTAGAGCCTCTGTTCAAAAGGCTTCTTGATGTGGATGCCTCCACCTCCATCTTGCCTGCTTCAGCCAGTTCTCTTCTGGCTTTGAGTTCTGTTTGATATCATCCACCCCATCCCATGACTCCTTGGATCTCAGCTACAGTTAACCTCTCTTGGCTTTTCTTGGTACCTCCAGCCCAAGGACACCAGGTTAGTTTCCTGGAAGACCCATAGTTTAGAAAGAGTTTTTAACAACTGTAAGTTACCTATAAATTTCACAGCTATCCATTCTGATGATAAAGAATATTTACTTCTTGTTGTTGTTTTCTTTAGATGTATGTCATTCCAAAATGCTTGAAAACTGTACAGCACCAATATTCACTGCCCTTTTCTGAGCCCTCTTACTTTCAGGTAAAAGCCTGAGTTGGGGATTCGAGTTTTGGTTTTGCTTCTGGTCCATGGGAGTCCTGGAGGGGTAAAACATACCAACAAAACAAAAAGGAAATGAGCAATGTTCACTGCTCTTTAGCTGGGTTTGGGGGTTTGTTGCTGAAGCGTGCCTGCAGCTTTAGATGGGCACGTCGGTCCACCAGCAAGAAGGCTGGTTTGGACAGCAACCTCCCTTCCTTCCTTCATTCAACAAGTATGCATTGCACACCAAGGTGCATCAGAGATGAATCTAAACAAAAACGCTGCCAGCATTCACTAAGGCTCTGGCCTGCCGTTACAACCCTCATGCCCGCTTCTGTATCCTCTGTGTCCTGCACGTAGCGGGGTAAGTGGGAGTTTAATGAGAAAATATTGGGCTGAAGGAGAGGAAAAAGTCTTTCCTTGATCATTGTGGGGTCCTGGGGTCTGAAAACTAAACTGACAAAGATTCACAGGAGAAAAGCATACGCATTTGTTTAATAGAAGTTTTCCGTGATCTGGAAGCCTTCATAAGGAAATGAAGACCCTAAGTGACAGTTAGACCTGAGTGTTTTGTGCTGGGCTTAATGAGGAGTATCCAGGCATGGAGGACTATGACAGGTGAAGGAGTATGAGTGTATTAACCTGGGGGAATCTTAACAAGGTCTGTTTGTTAGGATTCTTCTTGGCGTCTCTTTGTCTTTAGAGATAAGGATGCTCTTTTCCTCCAGGTAAAGGGAGGGCACCTCTCACATGAGGGTTTTATGACCTGTTTCGGGGAAGAAGGCAAGTGGGGTGGGGAGCAGAGTAAGCTTCCAGCTGCATTTTCTCAAGTCCCTTCAGCTTAAAATACTCAATACGTCCAGGTGCGCTAGTTTGGAGTAGCATATTCTGAACCCCATCCCAGCTCTGGCAATAATGATGCCATTGTATGTAATGGAAGAGCCTGTTGTTGTACAATAGATAAGCAGGGGCAGAGATCAGTAAAGCCAACTCCATCCTCTATCGCTGACCCTCCCCTGCAAAGCACCCCCGGCACACCCCTCCTTAACAGCAGCTGGGGCCTTGATGCCGGGACCTGGTTTCCAAGACGCATCAAGCCATTTGTAAGATGGCACTAAAATGAATCCTCAAGTCCTCCGTTTACTCAACACAGTAGACAGACACAATCCTTGTATCAGAGGTCTTGAGTGCAAGCAACAGAATTTTCATCTTTGAACTCCATCACAAAGGGCCTGTGTGCTAAGAAAATGGCAGTTCCCTGAATCACAGGGAAGCCTGGGTCGCTGGGTTTGGGAATGGGCAGGGAAGAGAAGAGAATGGCAAAAACAGGCACGAAGCAGGACTAATGTGGTCAGGGGGGCACTGCTGAGCTGAACAAGGTAAGTGCCCAAGTCTCAGAAAACAGCATCCCGATGACGGAGCGTGGTGATGTGTCCCCCACCGGCTGCACCAAAAGAGGCGGGGAAGAACTGGTACCTCCCGCTCTGGTGTGGCTTTTGCAGCCATCCCCCTCCCCAAGATATTACAATAGAAGGAAGGGGCGCTGCCCCACAGGAAGCTGGACGCAACAGAGATGGGGAGCCCCGAACACACTGCAGCTCTCCTGACAGGGTTTGGTTGCATCTTTGTAACTAGGTTTCTCCAAGTATCAGTACTACTCAGGGCTGCAGGCAGCCTCTAGAAGCTGCAACAGTCAAGGAAGCTGAATCTCCTCTAAAGCCTTCAAAACAGAACGATACTTCGCCTTGACCCCAGTGAGACTGATTTTGAGCATCTGGCCTCCAGAACTGTCAGAGAATACACTTGTGTTGTTTTAAGCCACCAAGGGTATTACAGCGGCCACAGGAAACCAAAACACTTTGCATGACAAGCAGGAAAGTAGAGAGGGACCAAGGGGCTCACTTGTCATATCCCAGCAACACAGACCCTGCCTCCTGCTGGGGAGCATCCTCCAAGTGTCCCAACCCAGAACCTCTCCCTAAGTGGGAGAGTCCTCCAGGGCTCAGTAGAGCCCTGGGACAAGCAGTGGTCCTTCATTAGCTCCAAAAGGACGGCTCACCTGCCCTCAGCCTCCAGCAGACAGGGTATCTTATGGCTGCTCTGAATCTGGCGACACTCACGCTTGCCAGGGCCCAGGGTGGGAAGGCTGTGAGAGCTCTCAGGGCTGATCTGGGTGACGCCACAGTTCCTTTGAGTCTGAACTAGTGTATCCATTGTATGAACAAGCGTGTATTGGAAACATCCAGATCAGAGTAGGAGGTGAGCTACAGGCTAGAGAGGTAAACGATGGCGCTGCTCTGAGAACAGCCGCTGTTACTCAAGGCATTTTGATCCCAGAGCATCAGGCACACTGGTCCCATCACAGGTATCCTCTGAAAGATGCACAGACAAGCCCAGGTGAAAATGAAACATTTTCTGCTCATTTTGTTCCAGTCTCAGCCCAAATGTATTTATGTCAACACTTCTCAGCACAGTGGGGTGTGAAGCAGGGGAGAGGAGAGAGGAGATGCCCCAGCGACTCATCATGGGGGAGGGTAATTTGGTCAAAGCTCCTGTTTACTGGAATGGCTTTCTACTGACACACAAAAAAGTTCTGAAATAAAGGAGGCCTGTAATTGTTTGTTTCCTTTTGCTTTTTTGGTTACAACAGTAAAAGCTGTCCTTCAAACTTAGCCCCCAAAGACATCAGAGCTCGACAATGACGAATGGGGAACAGATGTTTCTAGGCCGTCAGAACGGCAGCTTCCTCCTCGACACGTGGACTCCAGTATGCAGGTCACTGTCTGGCCTTGGAGGCCAGCAGCCAGGGCTCGGGCTGTAAGGATGTGTGGGACGATGGGCCAGGCTTCCCCGGACCAAGTTGGGCAACTTGGGGTTTTTAACTGCCTTGGGAATAAGCGTGTGCGCCTTGAATGAGGAACTACGACAGGCCCTGACTTCCCAGCAGGGGTACAGCACAGTGTACAGAGTTCTCCCTCCCCAAGGCCTCTGAGGCAGAGGACAGAGGAGGATCTGCTCTTCTCAGGGCCTGGGGGCCAGCTCTGCAATTCTGTGCCACCCACTTTCCCACGTCACTTCACTCCCCCACTTCCCTCTCCCTGGAAACCCCACGTGGCCAGCCTGGGGATGGCAGATGGGGGTGGACGGATCAGGGCTAACGGCCAGGCAGCCTCTTCCTCTCAGAGGTTCCCCACCTCATCCAGTCTCTGGTCCCCAGTGGCACCAGCTTCCCAGCAGGTCACCCCATGGTTCTCCGATGGCCTCAGTACCTACTACATGGGCTCCTGCTGCCGGTGTCCTTGGGGTGTTCAGTGGGAAGCCCGGGGTTCTGGAGGGTCTAAGAGGGTGCAGTGGACGTGACCATGCCAACTCCCAGGGCAACTGACACCAGAGGCTTGGGGGGCAGCCCACCAGGAGCCAGAGGGGACCCTGCCACATGCCCTGAGGTTCCTCCACATTCACAGCCCCTTCCCCACCCACCAGGAAACAGCAGCAGGGGTTGAGGTCACCCTACACCCTTCTTTCCCGCCATACTCACAACATGACGTGCAGTGGCCCCATCTCCACTCCTATTAGGAACCACTGAGACCTACCTTGTGCCAGGCTCTAGATGCCAGCGGCTAGGTTGAGAGGCAGCCTCTGCAGTCCAACTCCCCGGGTTCAAATCCCAGCTCCAGACACATCATCCTCCATGTGCCTGGGCATTTCATAACCTCTGTGTGCCTCAGTTTCCCCATCCGTAAATGGTGAGAAGTTTAGTACTTGCCAGGGGAGCTGCTTGTGACTATTAAATGTCAAGTGCTGGGCGCTGGGCTGACACGTGGGAGCGCCAGTTACAAGAGGCTCAGGAAGCGGAGCGCCTGGCCTCAGGGGTGGACCCAAGTGGTGGGACGGGCTGTCCTCCAGCCACGGACCCCACCCCTGCGAGCCTTCAGTGGGCTGGCAGTGCGCATGTGCGGGCCCTGCGGTCCACGCTCACGCGCACCAGCTCAGCCCGGGAACGCTGCTGGGAACAGCATCCTCACACCGAAGATTCAGAGCAGAGGGCAGGGGTACGAGGGGGCGGCTGGAGCCCAGTTCGCTCTTGCAAAGCACTTCCTGAACTGCACATTCAGTTACCACAAAATGAGTCAAGGTCCCTTTCAAGTGGCTTGCTGAGCTTCCCTCTGATCTGGCACGGCCTCCCCGGGATGGACGGGCCGCAGCCTTTCCTGGTGAGCTGGCAGGCCCCGCTCGGAGACCCCTCCACTGGGCACTAGCACCGGGCCCTGCACAGGCACTGCGTCACTTCTCCCCTGCAACAACCCCACGGGGCAGGGTTTGGTCTTGTCCCCATTTTAGAAATGAGGAAACTGAGGCTCAGAGAGGTTGGGTGAGTGGCCTTGGATCACACAGCTCGTCAGGGTCACGGCTGGGATTTGAACTCATGCCTGTCTGGCTCTTAACCTGCACGCTCTTTCTCCGGGCGCACTGTGGTGAGGGGAGGCCACGTTCACCTTGCCTGCCTGGGTCAGAGAGAGGCCTGGAAGCTCTCATTTGTAAAATGGAGATGCTGGGGAGGTGAGACTATGGAAATGGAAGGATTAGAACCCATTTCTCACAACCCAGGAGGAAACAGAGGACTGTACTTTCTAGGCAGGAGATACAAGGGCCCCACTGATAGGGGTAGTGTCTCCCTGTGGACTGATTCCTCATAAGAAGGGGGTCCCTTTGCCCATAAAATGTCTCATCTGAGGGAATTCCCTGGCGGTCCAGTGGTTAGGACTCCACGCTTCCGCTGCAGGGGGCACGGGTTCCACCCCTGTCGGAGGAACTAAGACCCCGCAGGCTGCTGCGGTGTGGCCAAAAAAAGAAAAACAGTCTCCTCTGAAAGACCAAGGATGAGGGAGAGAGCCACAAAAGGCTTTCCCTGAAACCTGGCTTTAGGAGCAGGCACCTGCCTGGGTGGAGGGCGAGCCTCACCTGGGAAGGCCCTTCATCCTGGGGTGGGGAGGTGGGGGGAAGGAGGATGGGGCTCCCCAGCTCTGCCAGAAATGCATGGCCCCGAGGCTGTGGGTCCCACCACAGGGAGGTCCTTTTGGGCCCCTGGGAAAGAGGGAGGGCTTCTCAGTGGTTCTCGGGGAAATAAGAAAGAAAAAAGGAAACAGGTGCATTTGAAACACAAAGACGGCCCGTGGAAAACCCACACTAGCCAAAAGGGTCTGAGTTGTGCTGCTGGTGACTAGGGTCTTTGTTTTTGCTTTTGTCATTGTTGTTTTGATTCAGTTTAGGAGTTTTCTTAGTAATCACCGCTAGGAAAGTCAGGTGGCCACACAAATGGAAAAAGAGAGAGAGAAACAAAACGGGGTGATAACAACAGATCAACAAATCTAAGGACATTTTCATAGGACTCGCCCATCTTTTTGAGATGGAAATGAATCTGAGCCTCAAGTCACATCTGTTTTCCTGATTCCCTTTGTCTTTTTTAAAAACCAACTTTCAATTACAGAAATAATTCACATCCTCCTCGTAAAATACTACACATTATACATAAGGCTCAGGAACCCCTTGACCACTGCCCCATGGAGTGGCAGAGGCCCTCCCCCCCATCAACCGCTGCGTTCCATATGCTGGAGGTCTTTTCGGACTGGATGGAGCTTTTTAGGCCTCTCATTATTTACTGCTTGGTTTTCAAGAGCGGGCTCAAAGCTGTCGACTAAAGCATATGCTTAAAGAAGCTTGTCCTGTAAGTCACATCCCAAGCTTTGCCACAATGCCTAGCTCCTCAGAAGGACCCAGAAAGGTCTGAATTGCTCCCAGACTCTTCCTCCAAACAATCACTCAGCCTTCATTGCAAAGCTGTCTCACACACCTCCCCACCAGCCCCCATGCTCCGAGCCCAGGCGGGCAGGCATCAGCATTTCTATTGTAGAGATGATGCACCAAAAGCTCCTCAGAGCTAAGAGTCTTGCCCCAAACTACCCTCCCTGGATGGTTTCTCCACAATGGCAGCGACTCCTGACCTCAAGTCCTGCCTTCTCACTGAGGTCTCAGGAGGTGATGACCTTCCGGGCATAAATGTCCCGTATCCGTGCTCCCATCAGAGTCCCTATATTTCCTGGCTAAAGCCAACTGTTCCTGTGTCAGGCTTCATGAAGCTCTGAGTCTGTGTTCTTATGGAGATTTTCCACCTAGTCTCTCAAACCAGGAGCACAGGAGACTCTTGAGGTTCTGGAACATTCTAGCAGATCATAAATACCAGACCTTCAAGCAGAGGAAAGAGATGCACCAGCCTCCATGCCAACCCTGTCCTTCTCACACCCTCCACGCTGAGCTCATCCCCACTGGGTCATGGGAGACACAGTGTCCAAACTCCCTGACCAGACCGCAGTGCTGCTCTGAGGATGAAGTGGGCTATTGTGTGCATGGTAGCAACTGAGGTGGGTTCCCTCAAGTGGGAACAGGTGGGACAAGAGGTAGAAAAGTAAGACAGTATGAAAAACTTTAGGACCTGGGTCTAGAACAGTCTTCCCAGAGTGCAGACATCATGCTCTACACACAAAGGACTGTGCACAAGGTCAGGCCAGAAGGGGAGACTTGAACTGCTTTCCCTTCCTGGAGATTAATAGGATTATTAGCACAGAAAAGCCCTGAGAAGTCTTGCAATAATGGAAACTTTAATTCTCTAGTGCAATGTTTCCAGAACTTAATAGTTCAGAGAACTCTTTTCTGGCAAAATGCTTGTTGCTATCTCTCTGTGGAACACATGTTGAGACCTGCTGGTCTGGCTATCTGGGGATAGTAGCAATGTTGGCCGCAGTGCTTCTTAAACAGTTGTCAACTTCTGCCTCCTTACTGCAAGGGCCTTGGCTTCCAGCCTTGCTTCTGATAGGTTAGACAGACCCAGTGTCTGTCTAAACACCCTAGGGTGTTTTAATGACGGCTTGAGTTTCAAGCTATAGGGTCTCAACGTGTGGCCCCTGGGCCAAATCTGGCCCACTGCCTGTCTTCGTAAATAAAGTTTTATTGAAACACAGCCACTCCCATCCCTTTCCATATTGCCTCTTACTGTTTTTGTGCTACAATGGTAGAGTTGAATTGTCATGACAGAGACTCACAAAGCCTAAAACCTTTACTATTTGGCCCTTTAGAGAAAAATTTTGCGGAACCCTGGTTTAAGAGAAAATCAGAACTTACCTGAAGGGCTTCCCTGGTGGTGCAATGGTTAAGAATCTGCCTGTCAATGCAGGGGACAGGGGTTCGAGCCCTGGTCTGGAAAATTCCCACATGCCGCAGAGCAACTAAGCCCGTGTGCCACAACTACTGAGCCTGTGCTCTAGAGCCCGCAAGCCACAACTACTGAGCCCACGTGCCACAACTACTGAAGCCCGTGCCCCTAGAGCCCGTGCTCCGCAACAAGAGAAGCCACGACAATGAGAAGCCCGCGCACCGCAACGAAGAGTAGCCCCCGCTCGCCGCAACTAGAGAAAGCCCACGCGCACAGCAACGAAGACCCAACACAGCCATAAATAAATAAATAAATAAATAAATAAATAAATAAATAAATAAATAAAAACTTACTTGGAATATTGACTCTATAAAGCCTCAATATCATGGAAAATTTAGACTCCAAATCCCTATAATTTGGACCAATGCTGTTGTGCTGTGGTAAGTTGTTGGTATTACTGGCCCACACAAGGGTGTGTGTGTGTGTGTGTTAGGAGGATGAGAATAGAAACAGGGATGGGGAGGGAGGAAAGTTTTATTGCTGAAGAATGTTGAATTTGGAGTCAGAGTGGGGCTCAGATCCCAGCTCCATTACTGTCACCCCATAATAAGCCTCAGCTTGATCTCAGGTGAAAAACATGGAGATAATTCATCACCTGGACCGGATTGTTATGGACAGTGAATAAGATCACATGTGCAGAGACCCTCTGCCACCCCACAGAAGACTCAGCCTTTCTTATTAAGTGGCCCAACATGTGTTAGGAGCTCCACAAATATGGCTTCCATCCAGGAATGATTCAAGGGACCCGTAATCATATTTGAGGGGCTGGCACCGTCTGGGCAAGACAAAAAGCCCCGTTCTTTCCTGATTGGACGTTAGGTGCTAATAATTCGAGTCACCTCCTGGGTGTGACCCTCAGCCCCGTTCTCAGATGCCGTGTGTGGGCATCCGTCACGTCGCACGTCCCTAGGGAACATCCAGCTACTCCATGGATAGACCACATGACCGCCTGGGAAGCAGATGGTCCTGGCAGTGTAACCCACAGACTGAAGACGGCCAGTGGGCAGAAGCAAGGTGTGAGCCACGTTTATGCTGGCCTTCGTGATGGGGGACATTTAGGATTCCGGAGGGCAAACGGAGCAGACCTGCTCTCTGTCACCCAGCAAGGTCTGCCCGGAGAGACGCTGTTTGTTTACCCGCCGCATCCTTTAGTTTTTATTGCACTCAGTTGCCTTGTATATTTAACGGGGAAATTTGCTGAAGTGGTTACTAAGCCACAGGGAATAAAGGAAGGGAGCGGGGAGCCCCTCTCTGACCCTGAGGTTGGCAAAGTCACCTCCTTAATCAGACCTGTGCTGGGCTACGACGTCATTCACGTTTAGGGCATTAAGCCTGGAAGCTAAAATTGTAGCAGGAGCTAACTGGAGTACAGGCAGCCTGTTTCTGCCATAGATTTATGATGTTTACTCAGCGATGGATGGGAACTTTCAGAGAAAGGCTTTTCCCTCCCTCTCTTCACAGTACATTGTCAGTCCACAGTGATCAAGGTCCTGACTTGGGGATGAGTGTGCTGAGCCTTTTTAAAAATGTCTTCATGGGCGAGAAGAACAGATCCTGTATCTGACCTTCACCGACTGTTCCGCGCTCAGTTGAAGGAGCTGTCAGCGGGACGAGGGTTTATTGCGGGACTGAAGGACCGCGTTGCTTTGCCCGAGATGCCCTATTGGGTGCCATCCACACAGGCCCGATGTTGAATCAGGAGCATCTGGCCACTGTGCCACCGCGCCAGAGACTTGGAGAATCCCCGACAGAGGCCTCCACGCTCCCTGCCGAGGGTTTGTTTTCAGGTTCTTGGAGCCGACTGCTGGCGACTCCAGAAAAGGGAGGTCTCCCATTTCCCAAGTTTTCGTACCTCCTTTCTGTGATGAGACACAGAAAAAAGGAGAGCCGTATGTTTCTGTGTCAGTCTAGACAGAACAAGCCTTCTGGACCTACAGAGTGAGGGAAAGGCATCGACTCTCAGAGGGGAGCCCCTTTCTGGAAGTAGGTTCCTTACTCGCGTCCACCCTGCACTTGGACCCGGAGGAGAGGAAATGCACAAACCCTAAAGCGCTCAGGAGCGTTTATCTCCCCTGTTCTGGTCCTGTTGGTCTTTAGTTGTATGACTTTGCCTTGGGCCTGGTGATGGGTGATAAACTGGGGACAATAATACCAACCACATAAGGTTGGTTCACAAACTAAGTTCACATTTTAAACAGTTTGGTTAAATAAACCCACTCCGAGTACCAGCTTTGCCACTTCCTAACTGGGTCTTTTGGGCAAGTCATTTGCCCACTCTTGAGTCTTCATTTCTCCATCTTAAAATGGGGAGGAATGGGCCATGGATGAGTGTATGGAAGTGCTTTTTTAAGACAAATATGCTCAAAGGTTTTCAATAAACATTATTTTCATGTCTCAATTTGATGGAAAGATGTATTTCTCCTTGAATTTAAGGAGGAATCAGAGGGGATCGTCTTTCATGCTGAAGTTACAAACACCAGCATAAATCAAGCTACAAATCTATTTTTACAGGCACTGGGAGGGGGGGATCTAAATGACACCCCAACATGTTACTCTTAGAGAATTTGAAAGTTTTGCCTAATTTGAACTCTGTAATTTCACAACCTTTTCTTTAAGAGAGGCCCAGCTTTCCAGGGCTTGTGTTTGTTTTGTCATTTAAGCCAGTGTGGTGCAACAGATATAAAGTAGGCACTACTTTTTTCTTTTTTTTTTTTTTTCCAGTAAACACTAGAATTTTCCTGTTTGAACTCAATATAAGAAACAGGGAGTATTTGCCACACTCGGGGAGCCCTTTTCCTAACAGGGGTTCAGGAGAGGAGAGCTGAAGGAGATTCAAACGTGACTAGCAGTGGTAAGGCTGAATTGTTGGGGAAGATTTATTTACCAGTGGAAGGAATACTTTCAAATATACTTTTCTCGGGGCACACCACAACTTCCATACAAGTGTTTATGTAACTTTGCAAAGCACTTTCGAGATAGAAACACACACGTGCACATACACAGGAGCTATATTTAGTAATACTACCCATGCAGTCTTTGCCTTAAAAACTCCTATTTCATCATCTGGCTGGACGGCCAGCAGTCTAGTCATTACTAGGAACCCAGGGAGGAAGAGCCCTCTAGATACTAGAATCAACCAATCAACCAGAGCAGGGACAGCAAGCACCACCACAACTAAATGACTTTTTCAAGATTACAAGTGCATCCTAAAACAGCACACAATTTTTCCAATTTCAATAGTTTGAAATGGAAACAATGCAGATCAGCAGATTTACAAAACCAAAGCAGACTCACAGACATAGAAAACAAACTTATGGTTACCAAAGGGGAAAGGGGAGGAATAAATTAGGAGTATGGGATTAATAGATAGATAAATAGATTAATACACTCCAGTATGTATAAAATACATAAACAAGGACTTACTCTATAGCACATGGAATTTATTCAGTATCTTGTAATAACCTATGATGAAAAAGAATCTGAAGCTGTGCATCTGAAATCAGCACAATATCAACTATAGTAAATCAACTATAATTTAATAAATAAAATTTTTTAAAGAAAAATAGTTTGAAATGAATCAAGAGGAAAAAAACTATGAACTGCAGGCAACTGAATTTCTCAAAAATATTTTATTTACAAGTAAAGCCTCACAAATGAATATTCAGCCTTACCAGTCCCAAGAAACGTTGCACTGACTGATACCCTTGTCAATTAGAAAGGTCAGAAAGTGAAGGAGAAGTTTCCATTCTGTAGTATTTACTGACGTCTCCCCTTGTTTGATTTGGGAGAGTGGTGATTTACAGAGCTATTGCAGTGTGTGGAACAGTTTGCTGGTAATGCAAGCTCAGGCCTTCCAGAACTAAACCTTCAGATGAATTGCGGGGGACCAAAGATCTCCTTAGGCTTTTCTGCAGAGTAGACTCCTATGTGTGTATGCTCATAACATTTACAGAAGTGAGGTGCCTGGAGAACAGGAAGGGGGTGCTTTACAGCACAGGTAAGCTCTGATTAGGAGTATGAGGTCATCCATCAGATAAAAATATCATACACACAACCTGGATGTTAGCCCATTCTTTAATTTATTCTGGAAGAAAGGAGGGGAGAACAACGGGACCCCAGAGCCTTAGGAATTGACTTCCCGCGAGCTGCCTCTCTCAATACATTTTGTGGTTTGCTTCAATCACATCTTTAAAATTGGTGGGAATATAAATTGGTGCAGCCACTGCAGAAAACAGCATGGAGGTTTCTTAAAAAACTAAACGTAGAACTGCCATATGACCCAGCAATTCCACTCCTAGGTATATGCCTGACAAAGCCAAAAATAATAATTCAGAAAGGCACGTGGACCCCAACATTCATAGCAGCACTATTTTCAATAGCCAAGATATGGAAACAACCTAAGTGTCCATCAAGAGATGAATGGATAAAGAAGTGGTATATATATATATATATATATATATATATATATATATATATATATATATATATATATACACACATATATATATATATATATATACACACAATGGGATACTACTCAGCCATTTACAATAACATGTATGGACCTAGAGGGTATTATGCTTAGTGAAATAAGTCAGACACAGAAAGACAAATACTGTATGATATCACTTATTTATGGAATCTAAAAAATACAACGAACTGGTGACTATAACAAAAAAGAAACAGACTCACAGATATAGAGAACAAAACTAGTGGTTACCAGTGGGGAGAGGGAAGGGGAAAGTGGTAAGATAGGGGTAGGGGATTAAGAGGTACAAACTACTATGTATAAAATAAATAAGCTACAAGGATATATTGTACAACACAGGGAATATAGCCAGTATTTTACAATAACTATAAATGGAATATAACCTTTAAAAACTGTGAATCACTATGTGTACCCCTGAAATTCATATAATATTGGACATCAACTAGACCGCAATAAAAATAAACAAACACATAAATACATAAATAAATTTTTTTAAGTTTTGATACTTTGTTTCATCTTTTCTGCCCCCTTCTCCTCTGCTGCTTCCTCCTTCTTCTAAGAGGGCAGGAAGAATCTCTCTTAAAAGTCCTATCAACCCTGCCCTATATCTTAGGAGACTTGAAACATCATCAGTGTCCTTGGCTTCCCTTCCAATGGGGGCATGACTTGAAAGGTAGGCTCTGCCAGTCTTCACCTGAAGAGACACAACAGTTGTAGGTATAAAAGTCAGGAGAGGAAGGGTTTTCAGAGGCTGGGGTTGCTGTGGGGTCTTAGGAACATTCGAGGACTTGCCATCATCCACGACGAGGCTGATGCGACTCCATCACAACTTGATATGGAGAGGGTTTCTCTTTTCCTCCAACTATTTCAAAGCAAGTTACAGATCTGGTGTTTTGACCACATCTCCCTGAGGCTTCACAGCCCAAAGGTCCTATCTTCACTTAACAGTTAAGAAAATTACAGGGTAGAGGTTAAATGACAGTTTCAAGTGAAAAGCTCATGCTACAACCTAGATCTTCCTTGTTCTGGTTAGTTCCCTGTCCTGGTTCTCCTTTATCACAAAATACTCTTGCAAAATCTACCCAAGGGGACCGTGTTAGTAAACAGTGATGGCTGTGAGCCACCTGCCTGGAGAAAGAAAGGCTATTACATGTGTATCTTAAGGCTCAGCCTTTGCTGCCAGGACTTCAGATGCCCTCTTGACTTCCATTAACATCTCAGAAGTTACAAGGGCTGGAAATGGACCAAGATGGTGAGCCAGGGCCTGAATCTCCAGGGAAATGAAGTTCGGGGAGTTTCTAATTATAAACAACAAACTGGAGTTTGGATTGGTTGTTTTTCTTGTCTCAGAAACCTTCTACAGAATGACTTTTCTCCCTTTATTGTGTGAGGTTTGCTATTTTTTGAATTGGTGTGTTTACACATTTTAAAGTGTTTTTCATCAATTTTTGGTGACCAAGCGTCTCCTGAAGGCAGAGTTAAGAAGCAGAATAATGAAGCTTTTAATCATGCACGAGACTGACAATTAGCTAATAAAAATCCTTTTTTTCTTCCTATTTCCTCAAAAGGCAGTTCTCAGAAAAACAATTCATTTACTGTATGAACCCTGTTTACCAGCAAGGTTAAAAGTTCAGGAAAAAGAAAGACATCAAAATATTTACATTAAAGCAAATCAATGTCCCTCTACCATGTCTGGCTCTGCAGATTTAAGATCGGGCCCTTGTCACACTGTCACGGCAGAGGAAACCGTGCTCTGGCTGCCTGGCCCTGCACTGCTCTGGCTCACTCTCTCTCTACCTCTTTTTTTTTTTTTTTCCTGAGGCTGCTGTCTCTGCTTCCTTTGCTTTCTAGATCTTTTCTTCCTTTTGCTATGATTTTACAGCTTAGGTCATTAGGACCCCATCTGAGTATTTTTGCTGATGATCTATTTCTACCACTTCCTGATACACTTATTATTTCTTAAACCTCAATTTTTATGCTTTAAAATAATAGGATGATGGCCACCATTTATTGAGTCTGTACTCTGTGCCTGGCGTTAGGTTAAGTGCTTTCATACTTTGTTGCAAATACCCTCCTAGGTCGGCGTGGGAAGCATTATTCTCCCTAGTTGATGATTTTGGAAACCGAGATTCCAAGAGATCAAACATGCAGACCAGAGACCCTGCAGACCAGACCTGGGGCCCGACGGATCAAGTTCTGGAATTTATGGCATCTCCATTTCTCCAACTCTAGAGGAAGGGCCCCAGCACTGACCATGCCTCCAGAAGTACTTTCCGGGGTCATTCTTGCCTCGGGAAGAGACAGGTCAGGGAAAGTCAGGTGGCCCCCAGCTAACGTGAGCAGAGGGGAGAGCAGGTGAGGGCTGGGCAGGGGAACATGCCGGCCATGGGCCAGGCCAGCCATCCTCGCCCGTGGTCAGCATCTAGCCACTGTGCTGATCACTGTGGAAACCTGGCCTTGACCAAGAGAAGGGCCCCGCCTGGCTGCGCTTGGCGGCCACTGCAGTCTGTCCAGGAGGGTGCAGTACGGGGTGCCAGCTGGGGACACCGAGCTGAAGTGAGAAGCTCATCTCTCCTCACGCACGGACACTGGGCATGAAATGTAGAGTGAGGAGCGCTCCTCGAGCGCCCCAAGTCAGTGAGCAGGGCAGAGGGAAGGGGCTTCCAGAGTGATTCTGCCCTGCGCACATCCTTCTTGAGGCCCTACTGTGTGCCAGTCACCAGCTGGGCATGAACAACATGGCCTGGGCCCACCCTCGAGGGCTCCGGGTGCAGGTGGCTCAGGGCCTGGACTCACCAGGCCCAGAAGGTGTCCCCATCCCTTCCATCCACGTCACCTCTCAGAGTGGCTTCCCCAAAGTGCCGGGACGGGGGTGGCGGTGGGAAAAGGCCTCCCTTTCCGCGGTGTCAGGTGGGTCTGAAGGGAGACTACCAACGACCCCCGAGGGCTCAAAATCATCCCCCCCACCTACCCATTTCCACACACAGACACACCCACTTGCCACCTGTACATACTGTAGACACACACACCGCAACACACACCGCAACACACACATGCACACACAGACCACAGGCAAAGGCACAAACACATCACACACACACACACCCCAGGCCTCCACGCCCACTCCACCTGTGCGCCCTGCGAAGACACTCGCCACACACGCAGGAACACAGGTGCTCACGCACCACAGACACCCACGCTCGGCCACGCACGAAGCACACAGGCCACACACACACACACTGAGCGCACACACGTGAGCCACAGACACCTGTACCCATGCCACACACGTGCCATCCCCACGTCCAGGCTTATGCACACGCACACGTACACACCACACACAGCACACACCAGCGGTGCCCATACCCGCCCATCCACGCACCACACCCACATCACACACCCGCACCACACGCACGTGCCACGGGCACCCAGCTCACGTCTACCCACACACCACACCACATCACACACACCACACGCACAAGCGCGTGTGAACACTCGCACCACAGACACACACACCACCCACACGTACCACACGTGCACCCACAATACTCACATGACCACACCCCCCCACACACACACACACACAGGTGTACATGCACGCACTCATTCTCACTCCCCCCTTTTTGACTCTGCTAATTCTAGGGCAGCCCTGCCAGAACCGTGGATAAACTGCCGAACCCCTTTCCTTCTGGAAGAGGTGACCGTTGTGTGCAGGGATTAGTGCTGCTAAAGCACCTTCTTGGGAACATTAAAAAGCAGATATAAGGTGACCTAAAGATTGTTTTGCCCACTATTTTATTGTCCGAACCAGGACATGTTTGAGAGTGAAAGGCAGAGCGGAAAGGAATGAACAGGCACTGATTGATGTCTAACTGGCATGGATGGGATCGTCCTGGGCAAACACGGTCAATGGTTTCCTCCCCTAAAGGGACTGTTGTGCTGTGCTGCCTCTAGAGGCTCCAAAGATGAAAAAATAACAGAATCAGAACTGGTGGGAGCTGGAGACAGGACACTAGTAGTTTTGGATGATAGATTTCCCTCATTTTTTGCTTTTCCTTCTCAAATGGCAGCGTTTCATGGTTCCTTATCCTGACCCCCTTCTCCATCTCATTGATTCTTGAATGGCCCCGCCATTAGCTGAGGGCTGGAGGCCTGCCTGGGGCCCCAGGAGCCTCTGTCTAACTGATTTCCTCACCCACCCCATGAGCTCCTCAGAAGAATAAAGACCAAATTCACTTTACCAGCCTTTCTTCAGCACCTACGTCAGGCAGGCATATGTTGGGCTTTGGAGGTGAAAGGTGTGACCACAGAGTTCTGACCTCAAGGGGCCCAGAGAGCAGAGTGAACAGCTGTGCTCCCCGGTCCCCTGGGATCTTGTTGAAAAGCAGATACGGGTGCCAAGGGGCCAGGGTGGGGCCTCTGCCTTTTTCACCCACCCTCCCACCACACTTTGAGAATCAGGCACTTTTCAGAGAACAGGTGTGTCCACATCCTGACCCTTTTGTGACTGAGGGTCCTCACCCAAGGCTGGCAAGAGGCAGGACCACCATGGTCGCTGAGTGACCCCAGAAGATGCTCGTGGGCTGCCACCCTCCTGCAGGGCTGCTGCAGCAAGAAGGGGACCAGGACCTCGCACAGATCATTTGATTTCCAATCGTTCCATTTTCCATGATGCTGTAGTATCTTCCTTCCAACTGGCACTTACCATTCACAGTCCTTCGTAAGGAAAAATGGCATTTGCTTGTTGTACATATTTATAAAATGTAATACAGAGAGGCAGCCTGAGAGGGATGAGCAAGGCCAGACTGCTCTGGATTTCGACCAAGATGAACCATCACATTCCTAGTTTTGTGATTTGAAACAAAGGGAAACTCAGTTTTCTCAGCTGAAACAAAAGGATAATAATCCCACCTCTGCGGCCGGCTATGAGGACTGGAAATAATGCCGTGAATCACCAAAGAGCTGGGATGATTCTCAAGGTGCACCTTTATTAATCCATCTACTTAGCCAGTCATCACTGAAAATGCAGTACCTGGAGACCTGGGAAGAGCAGGGACTCCCAGCTGAAGGATGGGGTGTGGAGTGGCTGTGTCCCATTCCCAGCCATGGGGACTCAGATGGCTTTTGAGATCCAGATAAGTCATGGGAAAAGAGAGACAGACCCGGGATTACAGAACTGAGAGCCTCACACATAGGCAGACCTTCACAAGGGAATCCAAGTCTCCCAGCTGGAGACATCGGTGCTCCCCAGGTGCTTGTGAGTCAAGGCTAGACTTTCCCCAGGTAGACTCCCTGCCACTGAATCAAAGCAAATGTGACTCGAAAGTACTTCAGTCTTAAGAAAAAGATACTTAAATCTAGAAATTTCAAATAGAGCCATTTTTCAGAAAGCCTCAGCCTCCCTAAGCATGCTGCAGCTCGCCTAAAACTATGAAACCCCATGGCTTTTGATAACGGAGTCACCACCCAATGTGGGGATTCACAGGAGTGAAGCCGGGCCCCGCTGTTTCCATCACAGTGCATTTCTGAGCCAGATGCTCACGTGGGGAGCAGGGGAGGAACGTGGCTTCTCCCCACGAAGTTTTCATCTCCACCGGATTCATTTTCTCTTACTGGCATCTCTGATGAAAAGGGAGCACGTGGACCCACCAGCATGAGGAGGAAGCCACCTGAAGCCCAGGGGGGCAGCCCGTGTGTGACCATGTCCATCTGGACAAGTACATGGAACCCTCAGCTCAACCATGTTTGTGCTATGACTGAAAGACATGCAGATCTAACTTCAGAGCAACTTGCAAACAGCTTAGAGATACTGGAGTGAAAAGGAGAGGGTCTGGAAGACTGGGGACTAGTAAATATCACCACCACTTTCTAAAAGAATGGGCTCTAAAAACTACAGAAGAGCAAACTCACTCCAATTACCGGGCAAGCCCAGAAGAGGTGTGAGGCAAAGCTCACAGGCGTTTGGGAAGAAAGTGGTGGTCTCTAAAGAGGCAACACGAGTTCTCTAAGAGAAAGTCATTCCATGCTAACCTCATTTCCTGTTTTGACGAGCTTCACCAGAACAGTCGATTAGGGGAATGCCCCAGAAAGTGTGTCTTGCTTTCAGTAAAGCATCTGAAAACCTCTCATAGGATCCTATGCACATAAGATACAAAGGATGGGCCAGAGGATGGTGTGAGCAGAAGAATTCACAGTTGGCAGGACAGACATCCCAAAGAGGTCCACTCACGGCATGGTGTCAATCCTGCTACCTTGAATCCCACTTCAGCTGCTGGAGACGGCCAGGCTGGCCGCCTGGGAGGTCTTAGTTGGACAGACTATTCAGTATTCTCTCCCCTGTGGCAGGTATGGTTTGAAATGGTTCTCTGCAGCTCGACACATAGAGAAGGTTAAAGATTCCAAGGGGATGGTGTCATTCTGTAGCTAGTTTTGCACCAGTTATAACCATTGGAGGGAAGAAGAAATGTTTGCATGGAGGGTCACAGGGCCCAGTCCTGTCACCATTTAAAAAATAACTTGACAGAATGGGTAAACAGGGAGGTCCTACTGTATAGAACAGGGAACTATATTCAATATCCTGTGATAAACCATAATGGAAGAAGAACATAAAAAGAGAATGTGTATATATATATATATATATATATATGAATCACTTTGCTGTACAGCAGAAATTAACACAACATAGTAAATCAACTGTACTTCAATATAAAATTCAATGAATTAAAAGATAACTTGGAGGGAGACACTGAAAGCATATTTATCAAATTTACAAAACCTTCTGGTTTTGAAACCAGAAAAAAATGGTTTCAAAGAATCAACTCATGGGCTTCCCTGGTGGTGCAGTGGTTGAGAGTCCGCCTGCCGATGCAGGGGACACGGGTTCGTGCCCCGGTCTGGGAGGATCCCACATGCCGCGGAGCGGCTGGGCCCGTGAGCCGTGGCCGCTGAGCCTGCGCGTCCGGAGCCTGTGCTCCGCAACGGGAGAAGCCACAACAGTGAGAGGCCCACGTACCGCAAAAAAAAAAAAAAAAAAAAGAATCAACTCACATGAGTTGGAAAGCTGGGATGTAACAAGACAGAACCCATGTGAAGTCCTACGTTTCCTTTCAAACCACAACTCACTGTAGGAGCCCAGAATCGGGGTACATTTGATTCTAGACGTGCTACAACTACTTGTGTGTGGCTAGAAACGACAAAACAACACCTCAGAGTCTTCACCTTTACTTGTAAATTCTTTCCATAATATTAAGCTCTTGGGAGTTTGTGACAAGCCCTAAAAATCCCTTCCCTACTTATGGGACAGCCTTGTTGTGAGGACAAAATAAGTCAAAGATGGTAAAGTGCTTTGAAAAAGGGAAAGCTCTGAAATTCAAAATAGTATTATTATTTGTTGTAAGGTGCTTTCCCTCCAAAAAAAGAAAAAAAACATCTGACAGTCTGCAAGCAAGAAGCAGAAAGTGATTCAGCGTTGGCTTCTGTTTCTCCAGCTCTAAGCCCAACCTGGTAGAGCTTGCCGAGCTGCCGAGCTGAGCCCAGCTCAAAAGCCAGAACACCTCCAAAACTCCAAATCCCTCTTCTGGCAATCTGCTTTTCCAAAAGCTCTTTCTGGAAGGCCTGCTTCCCACTGCTTCAATAATCATTCAGAAAGTTCCCCTTCCAGGGCTGGGTCTTCAAAGATGCAACCGGGTAAATGGCCAGAGTGAACGCCAGATGACTTCAGTTGGGGGCTTAGACTTTTGCAAATATCTTAAATTCCTTTCAATCCCACCACTCTTCCTGCTGTACAAGCTCTGGCTCAAAAGGTAGGTGAAAAATACATTGTAGGCCCAAGACATGAGAGCAGGCCTTAGTCAAGGTAACAGACAGGGACAATGACCTTATACTTCTTTCAGGGTCAGTTCACTAGGCAGTTACAGATGTCAAGAGTTGCCCTAGACTGAGCTGTCTGGTAGAACTTCCTGTGACAATATACATGTTCTATTATCTGAGATGTCCAATATGGTGGCCATCAGTCCCAGGTGGCTATTTATATTTAAATTAATTAAAATAAAAAGGAATTAAAATTTTTGTTCCTCAGTTACACCAGCCACATTTTAAGTTTTCAATAAATACTTGTGGCCAGTGGCTACCATAGTGGACAATAAAACCCTAGACCAGCAGTTCTCAACCTTGGCTAAACGATGGACTTACCTGGGGAGGTTTAAAAAACACTGATGTCTGTGCCTCCCCCGCCGCCCTCCCCTCAACCAGATTCTGGTGTGATTAGTCCTGGTGGAGCCTGGGCATTTGGATGTTTTAAAACTCCTGGGTAATTTTAATGTCTGGCCTGGGTTCAGAACCATTACTTCAAACATCTACCCACAGGGCATGTCCACAAACCCACGACTGGGCCTGGGTTCCTGGCACTCTCGAGGTCTTTGTCTCTGCTCCCCTGTGATACTTTTCTGCACAGTTTCCTCCTCTTCTAGAACCCAGAGAGATGGAACCAGCAGAGGTGGAAGAAAAGAATCTCAGAGCAGGGTGGGATCTTGGGAATCATTTCATCTGGTCTTCCTAGTGTTCTGCGAAGGAAATTAGCAGCCAGAGAAGTCTGGTGACTCATCTGAGGCAAGGATGAGAGCCCTGTCCTCCAGACACTCCTCGGAGGACAGATGCCTCTACTACATGGTCACCTGTCATCTTCCGGAATGTCAGCAAACACAATGTAACTAACTGAAGGATGTTTATTAGCAATGCAAAGCTTGGTTTCAGATGAGAATCTGAAGATCCAGAGGGCAGATAGCTCATGATCGACCTTTCCTGCTGGGCAGTTACCTGGCAGAAATCCTGGGTCCTCTCCGAGGCTACTTTGTTTACCTCCTTAGCTCATCAGAGTAAAGGGACTGGCAATTTCCTCATCCACCAAACAGTGGTTAGGATACTGGGCTGCTCAACCTCACATCATTGCTCTGAGAAGCGGTAAAGATAGTGGATCCAGTCAACACATCATCACTGAGCAGAGTGTCAGGTGCTGGGGACAGACTGAGGGATAAGACCGACTAGAACCTGTCTTTATAGAGCTGAAATCTGAGGGGCAGGTGAAGGGTGACAGCTAATTAATAAGTGATAAAACAGGATAACTGTGGGGGGGCGCGTCTCTCAGGACAGGTGGTCAGAGAGACCCCTCTGAGTTGGGGACCTTTGGGCTGTGACCCGGATATACATCTCGTATATACTGTGCTGGGCAGTAGGGAGTTCTGACATGATCACTGTGGTCTACTATTTATCTACAGATAAATTAATTCGGAGATGTGTGAAACAGTCCAACGCAGTCATTTTAAATTATACTTGCATGTCTGCTAAGCTTAAACGTGAAGACCAACAGGAATTGCTGGAAGGCTACTCCCAATGGCCTCTTTGGCCAGGTCCCCAGGAGGATGGAGATGTCTTACTAAGGGTGGGGGAAGAGAGTGGGGACTACCCTGCGCCCCCCACAGAAGGGATGCTCTGACATTTACTCATTTGAAGGAATGTTCAACTGCCAATTCCAGGCGCTCCGATGTGAAGGGTGGATTTAAGAAATCAGGGCATCTAAGGGACATGACCGTGCTATCGGTCTGTGATGAACTGCCCAGCACCTCCTACACTCGGTGAGCGAAACCCAGCGATCGATGCCCACGCACAAGTAGGCTAGAGGTGCTGAGAAGGCTGGGGCAGACTTGATCCCATCCTCAGCCTTGTCTCCAGAACGTGGCCCACGGGATGCCCCAAAGAAACCTTTGTGGAATGAAGAAGTGAATGGGTGACTGATGTGTGGAGGAAGGGAGCAAGGCAGCTGAGAAGACAGACGTCTCCAGTAGCAAGCAAGCTCAAGGCTGCTGATAATTTGGGGGCACCATTTGTAGATCATGATCAGAGAGGGTGTGGGAAGAGACTCCCAAACATCTCCCAGTGTTTTTCTCAAATGTTAACATGCTAATACTGACCCTTGAGAGGCCTTCCAGAGAGAGAAGAAAAGGCAGGGCAAACCAGGCTGAGTAATAAGTGATTCAAGTTCAACACGCTTCTTCTAGACGCTGTCATAACGATCTGTGTGGTTATGGCAGAGTTGCCCTGTGGTCCTAGAGAAACGACTCTCAAATGTTATCTGGTAACCTTTCTATCAATATTTAAACATAACTAAGAAGCAGACAATCCATTTTTCTTTAGTTATGCTTTTAATGAAGGAAAAGGGATGAAGACACACAGAGACTGGCCAGATACTAAGAAACCGACCAGACTAGACCATAACCACAATATCGCAGAGACATTATCACTGAATGTGGAGGCCCTTAGAGTCCATGGCAGATGGAGTCAGGTCCCAGGGCCAGCCCTTCCCCTGCACTCGGCTGTGGGCAGCAGGTAGAGGTGCTGCAGGGGGCTGAGTCCTGGTTTTTCGGTGCCTGTGTCATTTTCGAGCAAGTGTGTCATAAAGCTTCCTGTTTAATCTCCCAGTTATTCTGAAACAAAAACATGCACGAAAAACACAGGTCACTGCCAACCGCATTGAGACACAGTCACTCCAGTACATGGAAACCGAAAAGGGAAAGACAGATCTTAAATGCCACAGTAAGATGGGGAATCAAATTTATCAGCATCTATTCAAACAGTGATAATCAACAAAGATTGCGGTGCGGATAGGGGGGGCGGGCATCGGTTTAAAAATAATTCACAAGAGACTGTGAAGGCAGATGTTCCCAGAAGCCCACTGCCTGTTTACTGAAAAGTTGAAGTCAGTTCTGCCCCTCTGGGTCCAGGTCTAAGCCTGGGGCACACCGAGACCCTTCCCCTATGTGCTCCTGTTGGTCTAGCTGAAGTCACACAGGATGCTCAGGACAACCCTGGTGTTTCCCCAGGTGATGTCCTGAACACCTCTCCCCAGGGGTCCAAAGAGACTTAAAAGAGGTCACCGTGGAACTGCAGTCCAACGAGGGTGGATGAGGAGGATGGTGGCTGAACCTCTGGTCCCCCCTCCTCTTCCCATCCAAGAGAGCTGGGCTCCCAGGGACATCACAGCATCGTGATCAGACAAGCTTGTACCGAGCAGCCTCAGCGAGGCGGAGGGAAGGAGAGATGGTAAGAGGGGGGGCCTTGACCAAGCAAAGACCCTGAAGACAGCACAGGGTTGAGAACAGCCCCCAAACCTATGATTCTATTAAAAACTGCCTTTGCCACTTGAGACCAGCCCCCAAGCAGCACATCGTTTGCGGAATCTCATTCTTAGTTCTCCCAAACAAGTGAAGGGATACTTCGAGAGACTGACAAAAGGATGGCTTGATTCATAAATACGAATGGTGCCACCTCCCCCCGCCCCAAAGACCAGCTTTGTGCTTAAATCAGATGCTTGGAGTAGGAAGAGAGGGGTGGAGACAGCATGGCTATGGGAGCAAGGTCAAATCCACACCTGCCTGCTATTCCCAGCCATATTCTCTGACCAGCCAGTACTGATGGTCAGAGAAGAAATGGGCTCTGCCCATGACTGCTCAGAGCTTCCTTGAGGACCCTGCAATCCCCTCCACAGGCGATCTGCCCCAGAGGCAACCCTGAGTTCACGGGGAAAGCCAGCTGCCCTGGCCGCTCTCCATTTCCTGACTTTTGTTAATGGCACAAAATTATTTGCAAAAAGGTTGGGGTGGGAGGGGCTGCATGATTCTGGAGAAGCTCCATCCTTCCGGGAGACATTCATTCACAATGCACAGTAACATGCAGAAGACCCTGAGAAGTTAGGAAATAAAAAAAGCCGTTCACATTAGTTTCTTGTGTGCTTCCCATACATATCTGGAGTGGAACCCCTCTTACACAGGAACCTCTGCTGGCAGGGTTCCACAGGGCAGCAGACAGCAAAGCTTCTCTTTGACTCAGTCCTTGCTGTCCTGACACTCACACGACAGTTGTGACAGTCTGCATTTATTTCTTGAAACTCTGTATTGTTTTTCCTCAATATCTTCCCCAAATGCCCTCCACATGTGAGTTGGCTGAAGCACACAGACTCCCGCAGCCTTTATTATTTTTTTCTCAGAGGCCTCCTATCCTAGTGGCACTGAAATACTGGCCGTTCTGAGAGAGGATGAGCCTGGCTGTGTGGTCGCTAGCATTCTGGGGAGAGCACTGCTCAAGTGAGCCTGCTGGGAAAACCAGTTTCCTGACGTGTGTTCTATGAGCTAGCATTTTCTAATGTGACCATATCTGAATCTGGGCCCAAGATTTTATACGCAGTGCCTTCCTGGGTGGGCAAAGAGAAACAGGAACTAAGAAATGCATCAGTGGCTGACATGGGTGGAAGGGGCGACCTTGTTCCTTTAGTTTGAAATAGAGAGACAGCTTAGGAACCTACGCTCCACTCCAGTTACCCTACTTCTGAGTGGGGAGGAAAAACCAAAGTGCAGGAGCCCAGGCAGGATTTGGTATGGACCACCCAACCACGTGGACTTGGACCAGGATCACAGAGTGAGAGGTGAAAGGGCTGGAAGGATCATCTGGTCAACCTGCATTTGACAAGCACACAGAGCAAGGAAGTCGGCAATCTTCCTAAGGTCACACTGGGAAAGACATTGCTGGGACCGAGACCTGAGTCTCTCCTACCTTCGTCCCTAGATTCTGAATTGCAGCTTTCCACTGTAAAACCTGAGCTAGTTTGTGTGCGAGCTTTTGCACTCATAAGTCATATCCTGAGTGACTTCACGTTGACCTGGCTGTCTAGTTAACACTGAAGAAACCCAAGATGGAACATCCAGGAACTCTAAAAGATTTGCCCCTAATTCAGAGCTGATCACACATCTGGCTTCCCTTATGCCAGCGGACACTGGGAGGGGGTGGAGACCACCAGTGCCTCCCCTGTGTTAGGACATTCCTAGAGAATCTTCTGGTCACACATTACTTCCTTATTCTTACTCCCAGCTTGGCTGAGCTGTGCTGTTTCTGCAGGTCTGTAGCATTCAGGGGGCCCCCAGTAGGTCTCCCCATTGTGGGTACCGAGCTCCGCTTTCCCTCAGATCTGAGGGATGGCCTCAGGGTCACGTACATCACACTGTGAATACGAGTCCTCATCAGGGGCCTGAAAGGCAGCCCAGGCAATCTTCTGGATGCTCCCCGAGTCAGCTCCCAGATCACACCCTTTTGGTTCCTAATGGCAGAGGAAAGGCTTCTAGCCTGGGAAACTGAGAAGGGGAGAGACACAGCAGCTCAGACGCCCATCCCTGGACTGGATGGGTCACCGGTCAGTGCATTTGCCCTTGATTCCGTCCAAACTTCTATTTCCCAGGCAGTAAGTACCAGGGCAGGGGTGTGGGGAAGCAAGGAGCACAGACTTCAGTTTGCTGTAATATCCATGACACTGCCAATACCTCAGTGTCGAAAAGCCAGACCAGAGCCCCCAGCCACCCATGTGCAAAACACACACTCGAGCCCGCTGTGCATCAAGGGTTCCGTCAACGCTTAGGAAAACAACCGGCCAGGCGCTCACATCCTGTTCGTGTTGGCTCACGTTGGATTCGGACAGGCTTGGAAGCCAAATTTTTTGAGCTTTTGAAACAGTTGCCAGGAGGGTGGGACCCGCTAGACAATACCAAGGTGTTCTCTCTCAGGAATCCTTGGCTTTTACGTCTCAGAAAGTTAAAACCTAGAGAACATGCTCAGAAAACGTCATCGCTTTTTACAGACTAGTTTTAGGGATGAGTGATATGGATCCCGTATGTAGAAGATTAAGTTTTTGTGCTACTAGAGACATCAGGGCAGGGGAGAGAGGAGCCACCGTTGAGGGGCCCCCTTCCTTTGCTTCTGGGGGGGCCCATTTTTAGAATGAAAGCCACATAACTCTGCGCAGACTTAGAACCTCTCCTGAGGGGACCTCCCCGAGAAGCAGTTTTTACGAAGTGTGCCACGCATCATTACAGACTTACCCGTGGTTCAGAAAGTTTCAGCCTTTAACTAATCCGTCAGCAGAGTGCGAGCCTCCCCCAGGGCTGCCCCGAACACAGCCGGGTCCTCTTGGCCATCATTTGTTGAGCTCATCCCATCCGCTAGATACTGCTCCAGATGTGTGTGCTCCCTTAAGCATCCGCCCTCTCAGGTTGCTGCTTCAGGAGCATCTCTCTCACCTGGGGGGCAGGGGAAGTTCAACCACCAGCCAGTACATGGTGGCACCCAACCTCCAGTCCAGCATCCTGATCTTGACACCCTGCCTCCTTCTGGGATGAACAGGAGCTCACAGGTGATTCAAATACCCTGAGCCCCTGAGGATCTCGGAAGTTTGCCCACCTTCTGGTACCAAGAGGGACCCACAAAATACCTCCCTCTGTTAATACTAAAGGTTTCCACTAACGGAGGTAAGAGTGGGCAACCCAAGGGCTGGGCCTCACTGGATTATTTCCTGATCTAGTCAGTACCATCCCCCTCACCTTGGTCACTTTCTCTATCCATAAAAGAAAACCTACTTTTCAAAGAACTAAACCTCAAAAACATTTTAGCAGATCTATAGTCCGGTTGACATTGCAAAAGTTCAAAATTACAGGTAACCTTGCTATACCGTTACTAAGAGATGCAAAGGGCCTTCTGAAAGGCTGGTTTTACCTCTGAGGTTGGTCTAGAACACACGAAGAGCAGCTCAGGATTAGAGGGAAAATGGAGACAACCTACAGGCTTTTAGGTTTTCCAGTCACCCATGGCCCATGGCCCTAACCAGTGGTCCTCAGTGTGGCTCTCTGGATCCGCAGCATCACCTGAGAATTTTCAGAAATGCAAATTTTCAGGGTGTGCCCCAGACCTTCTGAATTGGAAACTCTGGTGATGAGACCCAGGGATGTCTGTTTTCACAAGCCCTCAAGTGATTCCGACGCACGCCAAAGCATCACCAGTGGTGAGTGATACCTGGGCCGCGGGCTAAGTCCCTGTGACCGTGGTGACTGCCGGTCGGCCATCTACTGATGTTCTCAGTTTGGTCAACTGTACCCAAGCTCCTTACTGGATGGTTCTGCCCCAGGATCCCCAGAGTAGGAGGAAGAAGCCAGCAGCCCAGAAACCATCTGAGACTTTCAACATGTTCTCGGGGTGACCTCGGGAGAAATGTTGGTATGATTCATCCCTCAATCCCCTTTTCCAGTTGCTGCTCATGTGTATAGTGTGGGGCAGGCACCATGGGATACTACACCTGCACCCGGGACTTCCCCTCCGCATCACACTTCTTTCCTGGCCAAGCCCCACCCTCCCACACTGTAGCCTTCCTCTCCCCCACTCTCTTTGCCTGAGGAGAAATCTCGAGCCAGCTGTCTACTGGCATTTCTCTCAAATAGGAGACTAGAAAATGTCTCCACCAGCTTGACCCTCCTGACGGCCACCCTGGGAGGAGAGGGGAGCAGAACCCACTCTGCTTTGGGGCCCTGCTCACGTCGACACCTGATGATGTTGAGGTGGGAAGCGCCAGCCAAAGTCTCACAACCGGACAGGTAGGAGGCAACACATGACCAGGTCAAAAAAAAAAAAAGAGTTTGTTTATCATTTTAAAAAAACGAACCTCATACAGGAAGTATGAGAAGAAGAAGAAGAAAAACACAAACCCAGGCTATGACACTGAAAGTGGCAACACTGGATACAGACAAGATGAGGGCTCCTCAGTTTCCATTCCCACTTTGCAGGGGCGGTGGGAACAGGTAGGGTAGGGCACCAGGGGAGGGTGGGGACTTACAAACCACGGGGATGCAACAAAGAAGGGGACCGTGAGTCACGAGGCACGGCCTTATCAGACACAGGGCAGTGTGCGTGGGGTAGGACGATGTCCCATCCAGGGCCCTCCCTGCAGGTGTGACTGTCCCAGCCAGACTTGGGGAAGAAGACACCTAAAATGGAAACTGCCCTCCGACAGCATCCCACGCGCCGGCGTCTCCCACCCCACCTTCCACCCCTTGTGTGTTTCAGGTCAAGACACAGGAGTTACCAGATCATGATCACCTCCCCCCACACACTTCCCAGCAGTGCAAGTCTAGCAGCAGTCAGCTAGGGAGACCCCACCATCCCAGGCCTACCATCAAGCTGGGGGCTGTGCAGACCTTCAGGACCACAAGCCCAAACTGGCCCGACTTGCTTTGGTTTGAGGGACACTGACATGAGGCCACCCAAGGCAGATAGGAGTCAAGTCAGATGCCTAACCCAGAGCCATCTGCCCTCTCTGAAACGTGGCTCAAATGGATTTTTTTTTTTTAATGGGGGCATGGGATTCACAATGTCCACCCAAGAATTCAAATGAGGGAAAACAATGAGACTAAAGAACATTTCCTCTTTCACAGCACAAAACAGTAGAGGGATAGGAAATAGGAATCTTCCTTTCCCACCATAAAAAATAAATACAAATGTTCTAAAATGTGCCCGCACTGAAAAGATACCAACGAAAGGACTCCAAGTCATGACTGTCGCTGTCAAAGAAAGCCATTTAAAAAAGAAAGACAGAAAGAAAAAGAAAAAACTCTGCACACCCAAAAATCTCAAAATAGAACCAAAACCTGCAAATCATACTCAGGCGTCTATTATGAACCGATGTTTTAGCATGCTGTTGAAAAGGTTAATAATTTTCCTACCGAAACTGAATGTGGGTTGTGAAAGAACATTAAAATGAAGAAAATTTCCCCGTGGCTGCTATTTTATTATCACCAAAGCCATCAAGTTTCAGTTTGAGTTATTTGTATTTATTTGTGAAAACAAAGATTAGATAACTAAAAACATAAACCTCATCCTAATTAATGCCCTGGAGTATCTGATTTTTAGAACAAAAAAAAAGAAGAAGAAGAAAAAAAAAAGACCATCAGACACACACTCAAGGCATGAGAATTCAGAACAACAGAGAGGAGAGAGAGGATGCTGTTATCTCGTCCTATCACTTGAAAAAATGTATTGTCTCACGTAAAACATTAATATTTGTTTACAGCCTGTGACGACCACATGAGAGGCAACGTGTACTTCCAGTTGTTAAAATTTTGTCAACCGTATGCTCAGATAGGGAATTTTTTTTAAACTGCAAACTATCATTTTTGTTTTACACTTGCAAAAATGCAGTCACAGCCATATATTTCCACGTTGAGTCTTGAAAAAAGGGAATTTACAGTGCTGCTTGAAAAGATCCAATTATGAGCTTCGAGACGTTTACAAGCAGGTGGAGCCCGGATGAAACGTGGGGTTTAGGTGCAAAGCTGGATTTTAACTCAAATGTGTCTCAGATGCCAGGGGAGCAGCTTATTTTCTGAAGTTTTAAAAGAAATCCACTCGCTGAAATGGTTAATCAAAATTAGGGGTGAGCAAAAACCTCTCTCCACGTTCTGCCCGCACAACATAAACATCAGAATGAAAAAAATAACATGCAAAAAGACCTGCAGTGGTCTCACATCACCGAACAAACTGTTTTTCTACCTATTTTGTGTTGCTGGCTTTTGTTATCTGCCCAATCGGCAAACTGTGGCCAATTTTGTCATGGTTGAAGCAGACATTTTGTTCCCAAACTGCTTTCAACATTTTAGCTACTAAATAGTTTGAGTGATTGAAGAAGCCACAATACAAACAGAAAAGGTACCTAATCTTGCTAAATTAACCCCTTTTTCAGGTTACAATGACACACACACATAAAAGATGAAAACAAGAATTCTAGCAAATTCAAATTCTGAAATAACCTAAGTAGAGTTTCCTGGAAACAAGAATAATTAATGATTAACCTACAGATTGGATTTTGAAATCAACTACATGACATTCCCTGATTCTGACCACATGACACCATGAAAGGTGCTTTTAATGATACAACATGTAATTTTTATTTTTCATCCACACACATCAAATGTTGTGTGAAAGTGAAGAGCAAAATTCTAAAGGACTCAACTGAATTATGCTAAAGGAAAAGAATCGGTTAAGCAGTTATTTACTACTGAAAATAAATGACACCCACGTAGTTCATCTTATATATTAATATTGAAACCAAATAGCAGTCTTCTACCACAAATCATTTCATTAAAAAAAATAATGAAACTAGTTAAAATGAAAACACAGGGTTTTATTTGATGAAACATTAAATATTCAGATCAAAATGATAGAAAGCTGCCATGGCTTTTCAAAATTTGTTTATGCTGAATGCCAACAACAAATTGAAGATAAAAAAAGGATGAAAGAATCCTCACTAAAAATCCAAGAATTAACTAATTGGAAGAAAAGCAGAATTTCAGACAGAAGACTTAAGAAAACTCTTCTCTGTTTGCAATCCTATCTCATATTTGAAGGTGCAGCATTATGTACATTTTTAGCCTTTTAAAATACCAGCATGCCCACACACTATCTCAGATTAAACCAAGGAGAAAATGACACATTCTGAAACCATTTTCTAAAGCTCCTTTTCCTGATAACACTAAGGCACTCACAATCAATTTAATGACTTTCTAAAAAGCCCAAACAACTCTCCATAAAGAGACAGAATTGTTCACAACAGCCTGCAGACATTTCTAGATTTTACAGGCAATACTAAGAGCATTAGTCCTTGCTATTTACATTTAGAAAAACTAAGCTGTTTTCAACATCTATATCAGAAAGAAATACTGCTCAGTGCTTTGGCTAATTAAATACAGGAACAATTTGAAAAACCCCAATAGATCCAGCCCAGCAGTCCCCTGATTTCAAACAATTTAAAAATTAGTTAATTCTTTCCCCTCCATGTTCTTTGCACAAATATATATTCTCCTAATCTATTCCTACTTGAAAATTCTTAAGGTAATAAAGAAAGTAAACACCCACAGAGGGTAAGAAGTCATTTCTTCTGAAAGTGGATTTCTTCCTAAAACATAGGGCAGCAAAATAAACACTGAAAAGCACTACAAACAAATAACACAACTCAGGATGAACACTGAGAACATGTACTGATGGACAGAAAACTTTGGAGGAATTTTCAATCCTTCAGAAGGATGGACACATTTGTGGTGAATTTACAGCATTCTCAGGGAGAGGGCGGCAAGGCTTTTCGTAAACTTGAACTGAAGACAGTATCAATGTAATAACATCTTCTGGTCAAGAGAATGTGTTAGGCTGTTCAACATCAGACATGTTTTAACATGTGATTCAGAATTTACACACTTCTTGTTTTTATGATCCAGCTCTTTCAATATTATGGGACTGATCTGACGCTTTAGAGCAGGCAGCCTGACTTGTGTAAGACAACGGCGTTTAAGAACAAACCAAAAAACCTTGAATGAACCCTACAATGAAAGATGACAGGGAATAAAAAGTCTCTGGGAATCACCTGAATTTGTTACTTGAAGACATTTTCTGTATGAGTATCTTACCCTAGAATATCTGCCCTCACCCTTAACCAGCATCATCGAATATTCACATTCAGAAAACCCCTGACCTTAGCTAATGCTT
Source organism: Mesoplodon bidens (assembly GCF_964165515.1). Classification (NCBI taxonomy): domain Eukaryota; kingdom Metazoa; phylum Chordata; class Mammalia; order Artiodactyla; family Ziphiidae; genus Mesoplodon; species Mesoplodon bidens. Next base: position 13,181,740 of record NC_138170.1, on the reverse strand, counting down.
GCCTCTTAAACCACATATATCCCCTTCCCCCGACCTAAGACTTGGAAATGATTGTGATTTTAGTCATCTGGAAAGAGTGAAACATGACATGATCTTCAAGCACTTTCTTCAGAACCGTCGTCATTTTAACTCTGTTTTACCACAAGTAAAAAGGCCGTGCTCACGGAACAAATTCAAGTTCCCCCTCAGTTGTACCTATAACCTGGGAATTTCTTATGATCAGGGTAGCACAGGACAAAAGCTTTCATTGAAGAAAGATTCAAAGCATTTTTTAAAAATTCCCAATTTTTTGGCAGGTAAAAAAATCAAAAGGTAAACTCTTCCACATTATAAATTAATGTTCTGGGCACAACTACTTCACCTGCAACTAGCTAACTTATTCTTCCTTTTTTTCACAAAATGCACATGTTAACACCAAGGTTTTAAAATACCGCTGTTACATTTAGAGTCATTCCTAAGTGTAAGTAAGGCTTTTCTCCCCCATTTATTAGATACACATTTTTTACTGAGAGCCAATCCATTGTGCATGAAATGACACAATTTTGTTACAGCAATCTGGCTTTAAGGGTTAGGACAGGTTACACTGTAAAATTAAAATTAGAAAACCAAGCTTTTTTTTTTTTTTTTTTTTCTTTAAAGCAAGTAATAATTTTCCAGAATCTAGAAATAACTGCAACTGGCAAAAAGAAAATAAAAAAGCCAGACAGACAAGAGTGAAAAAAAAAGCTCAGAAACTCAGAATCCTTGCCCTGGAAACAAAGGTCTCTCATATTTCATTTTCTATTTTCCACAAAGAAAAAACAGATAGCTCTCTAGTCCCCAAATGAAATATGTAACAAGTATAAGAAATGTGCAATATCACAAATACTAATATATCTAAGCATACATAGGAATTGCATTTTTTCTTGTTAGTATGAATTCAACCTACTGTGTTGGGAAGTTGACAGAGATCAGACCCTGTAACTGCAGCATCAGAAATAGGACGATTTGTGCTGGAAACTCAAGTTTGAGCTAAATGATTCTCCTCTGACAGGGGCTGTCAGCACAATTAAAAAGCATCATGAACACCCCTGGATCATGAATAGTACAGTATATTTTTGAGTCTAAAACTCTTCAATGATGTTGGCTTGAAAGCTGTTTAATTAGCTGTAAGATGCCAACCAATCTCTTTATCAAAGCCAGCTGAAAACAAAACTGAGAGAAACAGCTTGTGGTTTCACAAAAAATGTATTTACATGAAGTATATTTTAAAGGGAGTTCGATCATTAGGTACGATGTCATCTGGGCTGTGCGGTGGATTTGACATTTAAAGATGTCAGAGGTTGTCAGATTTATCTCCAGTCTATACTCAGTTTAGAAGTAACCACTTCTGCGAGCAAATATTGTTTTGTTGATTTCCAGCCTCAAAATCTGCAAAGATTTAACTCTTATTTACAGAACACAAATCCTTTCCATGTCCTCTCACTTCCTTACCTAAGATCAACTAAAAAGAAAGTGGGGCCGTGGGTGACAAAGTGGAATTGAAGCCCGCTTTCACACCGAGTCACAGCGATGGGGACAGGGCAAGCAAACCACGGTGAACAGAGCCCAGAGGGACAGAGGTATTATTCACAAGCATGATGTTTCCTGAAACAGAGAGGGGTCCAAACCTTTAGCCCACTACTTCCTGCTGCACGTCTTGGAAAAAACATTCTGAGAAGACGGGGTGCTCTCCACTTAACACTTAACACTGTCCAAGACGAAGAAAACCCAGAGTGACACCAAAAGTTTTACCATGATGAAATCTAAAGCTGTCTCAGTAAAAGTCCCATCAAAGGAGCAGTAAAAAGATCCAGAGAAACATCGGCCTTTCGGCATCTTCAACCAGGAACATGGTTTGGTAGTTCTGTCAGATTGTTTAGTGACCGTGAATTCATGCTTTATATTTTATCAAGAGATGGGTTAGTGAATCACCACCATTTAACTATCACAAGAAAGATGTTTGAAGAATGGATTAGTCACTCATTCACTCTTTTCCAAAGACCACTTTTCATTTTGCCTAATTTGTTGAAAATGGAAATTAAGCTCTAAGACAAATTCGGCTTAAGACAAGCTGTAGCAGACCCAAGCGAAATCTGCAGGCAACAGCACCTCTGAACCACAGAGCCTCATGCCTGGGACCACACAGATCTTTCAAACAGAAAGGGAAATGGTTGTTGATGTTATATGACCAAAATGTACATTCAAATAAGAACTCTGTTCCTTAGGACCCTTTGACCTTAATTCACATCCTAGAGCTCAAGGGGTACCAGATCCAGGATATTAATGAAGGAGTTTACATGCAGTTAGCAACAGAGTTTTTAAAGGGTTACAGAAAGAAGTGTTTTCTAAGATTGCCACTACCCATGAACTACTTTCCATAGTTTGTTTTAAAAAGGGCTTCTCCCCAAACCGAACTCTTATTGTTAATCATTTTGTTAAAAAAAAAAAAAAAAGATGTACCATAAAATGTGTCCATATAGGTTGCCGTTCAACCCCAGGAGAGCCAGGTCAGAGGAAATCCCCACCAGGGTTCTGACAGAGCCGCTAGAAAAGGAAGCTGTACAGGGGCCCAGGGAACAGGCAGAGGACAAGAATGGGTACGACTTATTATCTGCTCTGCAACTGTCTTATTAGTCGGAAATAGCCATTTGATTTATTTTTTAAACTCAAAGGCAACTGGACTTCATTTATTAAGAGTTCTCTTCTTGCCTGTGCAGTGGCATTCATTTGGGAAGTTACAAAAACCAATGCCTAAGTACCAGGAAAGCTGGTGTCCAAGGAGGGTGGGAGAAAGGGGTTTCACTCTCCCCTAAACCCAGGGGGCTCTGCTTCTAGATTCTGAGAGGCTCCGATCTGCCCGGTCCTTTGAACACCAGACTGAGGTTCTGAGCCAGTGCACAGAGGTCCCAGGGACAGCTGATCAGCAGATTTGCTTGACAGGTTGGTTTTGAGCAGGACAAATACAGAAAAAAAGAGTTATGAGATAGCACTAAAGCACTTCTGATGGAACGAATCCAGAGCGGCCATGCGAGCCTGCAAAATCCAATGTGAAATCTTCCAAATATTTCAGCACATCCGAGGGATTCCCACATCGGCAGGACCCTTCCCACCTGCCTGTGGCCACGGGCACAGACAAGATGGCCGGGAGGGGACGCACTCTGCCTGGCGTGTCCCTCCCTCTGGGGCTGCCTTTGTACTTGATGCTGTTCCCACTGTGTTTATTAGGTGACATTCTTGCAATGCTTTCTGCTTTCTTTCCGCTGCTGCCTGTTGCTAGGGAATGAGCCCTAATCGCTTCAAGGCAACAGAAGCAGCAGCCACGAGCACTTGGCAATGTCTCCGTTTGGTGACAAGGTAGAAACAATCCTTGAAATCATCCTCATGTGCATTTTCCCTCCGAAGGATGGCAACATTTGCTCCATGCTGGGATGTGTGTTTTCTTCTTCTTAACGTTGGGTTTGGTGCCTTTGGGATGGATCTCATGTCCTTACCGACTGTCTGCTCTTGTCACCAACCGTCCTGCCCCAGGTGGCGGCAGGCGATTAGAATAGCTTGGCCGTGGATCACACTCCACTGTCAGCCTTTATTTGCTTTTTTCTTTTTTGTTCTTGGAGAGAAGCAAACCACATCGTCAAAGCATTTAAAAACAAACCAAAGGAAACTCGGTTTCCAGGCTTTAAGTAGATGCTATTTACCCACAGTTTATTTCCAGAAGTCACTTGGAAACCGTTGTCTTTTTTCACCCAGATCCCCTGAGAAGCCTAACACTGTCGTCGTGTCAATGATCTATATTTGCTTCTTGCCGGTGGGAAGCAAAGCCCAGTCTCTGTCTTCAAACCCAGACTCACCTTGATTCTATGGACGTGACTTCCCCAGCTCTCTCTTGTGCCTTCCATGGGGGTGGCCAGAGTCTGGCCCCTGCTGGTGGCCGTGACTCAGAAGCTGGTGGAGATGGAGTGAGCCATTCTCTCTTTAGGTGCTACCACCCCTCATTTGAATGGAAGGGCCAATGTCACTTTGTGGTTTGAAATGTACCTCCTCTCCTTTATCCTCTCCCTGGGAGGATGGACCTTGTCACCAGGCAACACGTAGGCCTCGTGCTTCAGGCTTCCTTCGAGTAGTTGGGTGACCAGTGTCGGGGCAGGCTCGGTCAGGCTCGCAGTGTGTCCCCTGCCAGCACGGGGTTTGGTCAGAGTTGGCCCTGGGTGAGAATCTGCTAAATGGACCCATGAATGACAGATGGATGAGCTTGTCAGGTAGCACGAGCCCACTTCCTAGCTTTGCACTCACCACAGTTCCAGGGTGGGCACAGATGGGTACCATGGGGTGACCAAGATGGACAGCTACCATTTGCTGAGGTCCTGTCCTAGGCGCCTTGTGTAAATTATCGACTTTGCCCAAACTTCTGAGGCCGATACTCTTATTACCCTCATTTAGAGAGAAGGAAGCCATGGGGTCGGGGTAGGGGGTTTAACCAGCTGCAGAGGACAGCAAGTGAAGAGTCGGGAGGGATGGCAGACGTCTGTTGGCCCCGCCCACGTCCTTGCCTTCTTACCAGGCCACCTTCACCACTGTTTAAATCAGTGGCCACCACCCCACAGCCCGTGGAGCCCCTTCCCCGGAGGTTGCTGGTCCACAGATCCGTGTGCCTGGCTGGACTGCGAGTTCTCCAGGACGGACCCCGTGGCTGGCTGACCCAGCCTCGCCAGCACCAAGCACCCTGGCTGGAGCACCATGGACACCCCATTAGCGTTTAAGGAGTGGGTTGCCGGGCTTCCCTGGTGGCGCAGTGGTTGAGAGACCGCCTGCCGATGCAGGGGACACGGGTTCGTGCCCCGGTCCGGGAAGACCCCACATGCCGCGGAGCGGCTGGGCCTGTGAGCCATGGCCGCTGAGCCTGCGCTTCTGGAGCCTGTGCTCCGCAGCGGGAGAGGCCCGCGTACCGCAAAAAAAAAGAAAATTTAAAAAAAAATAAAATAAAATAGTTCTGCTCCTGTTATTTGCTGCTTCCCTTGGCCTTCTTCTCTTCCTGTAGATTAATATATTAAGGGGTAGTTTCAGTGTTTAATTCATGTCTTTTTTTTCAAGCAAAAATACAAAAATAATTTTTCTTGTATTTTTTAAAGCAATTTATGTACATTGTTTTTTTTAAAAAAAAAGTGCAGAAAAAAGAGAAGACGAGGGGCTGGGGAAAAAAGCAAGAGGACAAAGAGAGGAGGAAGAGGAGACATTTGGGAAGAAAGGAAGGAGGGAGGGAGAGAGGGATGGAGGAGAAATCCACACAGGCACCGAGGAAGCCGGGGCCTCCTTTCTGATTCAGATACTTATTCCATGCAGTTTTTAAAAAGCAAGTGTAGAAATTAAAGGGGAAAGGAGCTTTGGTCACAGAATCACTCTTCTATGGAGCATGATCCTTTCACGTTGAGAAAAGGCACTCTTCCCTTGTGATGAAAACATGACTTTGCCTACCTAGCAGTGTGACAGGACTATTTTAAAAGCAGGTCAGTACATGAAGCCAGGAAGAATTATCTCAAGATTGTCAACATGACACTGGAACCCCCTGCTATGGGAATAAATCTCCTTGCCTGCAGGGGAAAAACAAATCCAGCCAGACCACTCAGGGAGGCAACGGGGACATTTCTGGGCACTTTTAATAAACTATTGTTTTCATGGAAAATGTTCTGATATGAATGAGAATTCTGCACTTTATTTGGAAAGTCCAAAGATGTAATAAAAGAAAAGGTACACCCATTATGGTCATCCATGTCCTTCCCTGTTGTGGCCTCATAACACTAACTCACAGAAATAAAGAGGCTTTCAAAGGAACTCCAGCGGCCAAATCTGGGACGCCAGGTGTTAAGGTGACAAAAAGCTCAGCCTTCAGCAGCTCTTGATTCGGGGGCAGAACTGCAGGTGTAGACCTGGCTTCCCCGACGTCCTTTCGGTTGGTGTGTGGGGGGGTGGTCTGTAAAAAGCCACACTGTCCCTTGGGCCCTCACCTGGCCCAGTGCTCCTCCAGCACACACCTTATTTGCTAGTTCGTCCTGTTCATCAGCTTTTCCTTCTAACCTTCTTGGCAATGTCACCAGAACCAGTCTCCCAGTTTTTTCTGATAAGCCCATTTCACACTCTGACGGACGCACCCCTGTTTGGAAGTTAATTTCTAATATTAAATTCCAGGACGTCCTTCCTTGGTTTCACCCCATTACTCGGGTCACCCTTCCTACCATGCTAAACACTGCTTTTATCTCCTGGGCATCAGTCACCTTCACGTTGGTGAGTTCTATTCCTTTTCCCGTCCAAGCTCCCTTCAGGCAAGATCAACGCATTTAATTCTCAAGAGCCTTGGATCACCAGGCTGTCCTCGGTGACTTTCCTCCAGCCACTCGACTCCTCCACCTCCCTCCTTCCTACAACAGATGATCCCAGCTGAATGTGTGTGGTCCACTTCTGAAGGAGCTCAGACCCAGGGACACACTCATCAGATTAGGAGAAACATACTTTCGCCTAAGATTCCCAGTGAGCTGAATTACCAAACTAACCACAGAAAACAACCCGGAGCAACCTTGATGTTGAAGGTGATCTATCTGGCTCCACATTGGGACGGCGTGGGATGGCCACTTATAAATCCCCCAGAAGTGCTGTCATTTGTGCAAGATTTTTCCGAAGGGCATCTCCGCGGGCAATGGATGGGACGAAGCGATCATTTTCTCCAGCAAGACGTATTTTAGAAAGCGAAAGGCAAAATGGCTTCTTAGTTGAAGTACTGCCTCATTTGGAAAGAAAAAGTATGTCATGCTCTTGTTTCACTGATATGCCTGGCTCACACATCAAGCATTTGTGGTCCTTCGCTTGGGCAGTTTCTTCATTTCACTGCAGCCTCTACCCAGAATTATGAATGCTGACATTGGACACAAATGTGTTACAATAAAACCTTGCACGGGCACAGCGTTTACCCTCAGGAAGTAGGCAAGTCGTCTACGAGTGGGACTATAGCTTGTGTGAAATTAAACATAATTCGTGTTCATTCCAACGAAGTGGAACTTTTTTAGTCAGACGTGGCTCAAGAACTTGTTTGATGATAGGGGATATACACTGGAGTAAAAAATGAAGGCATATCGGGCTTCCCTGGTGGCGCAGTGGTTGAGAGTCCGCCTGCTGATGCAGGAGACACGGGTTCGTGCCCCGGTCTGGGAAGATCCCACATGCCGCGGAGCGGCTGGGCCCGTGAGCCATGGCCGCTGAGCCTGCGCTCCCGCACTCCGCAACGGGAGAGGCCGCAACAGTGAGAGGCCCGCGTACCGCAAAAAATAAAAAAATTAAGGCATATCATAGAAAAGGCTTGAGAGATTGTATTCCAATGCCACAGAGTGGTTATTGAAATTTGTTTCATGAGGGTTTAGCTCCCGAGCTGATTTAAACCACATTACAAACATCACATGGATAAGTCTCGCATATATATACTTCCCTTGATAAGATGGTACACTTGAGAAAAGTAGATGTAACCTGAATGTGAATTAAAGTTTGAAAGCGTAGATAGAGCCCATCAAATCCAAAACTCACATCGAGGGACAGTGTCTTGCACTCTGGGAGAGACAGTGGGCTGCAAACTGCCACTATAGGAGCCACTTTGGTTTCAAACACGATTTTCCCATGAAATAAAAGCCAGTCACGGGGCTGGGGAATCAGTCAGCCTCTGGTCTAGGAGCCTTCCCTTAGTGACACACCCAGCTAACTCATGGACCCTCTGGATTAAAGGCTGCAGGATTAAAAGGTCCTAGCTGCAGGGCTTTATCACAAAGCTAATCTAACCAATGGCACGGTTACTCCAAATGAGAAGGAATGGCCATTCTGGGGAGAGGCAGGCAAGTGTCATCTAAGGGTCCTGGACTGGTCTCCCGTCATCTCTCAGGGGTGAGAACAGGCTTCCTCCCGTGCCTCAGATCTCAGATCTGTAAAACCAGAGGTCTGGACTCAGTGGTGGCTCTTGAGATTTTTTTTTCCCCCTATAATTTCTATAATTCCTTGCAAATCATATCTAGCATCTAACTTTATTACACATAGAGATTCAGATGCCTTATTTCCGTGCATGTGGTTTGTTTTTTTTTTTTTTTACTGTGGCAAAATATACATAACATAAAATTTACCATTTTAACTATTTTGAAGCTTAAAATTTAGTAGCAAAAAGCACATTCACAATGTTGTACAACCATTACCACTATCCATGTCCAGAAGTTTGCATCATCCCAAACAGAAATCTGGTACCTGGTAAACAATAACTCTCCATTCCTCCTTATCCCCAGTTCCTGGTAACCCCTCTTATACTTTCTTTCTCTTTGGATTTCATAGCCCTAGGCATCTCATGTAAGGACAATCATACAATATTTTCATATTCACAGACCTTCTCAGCATGGATTAAATAGATTAAATAGAATTACAGTTTATCTGGTGCACTGTCCTTTTCCTTTCCTGCTACATGTAAGTTATATTAAAACAGAGTGGCCTTCTTTAGGGCCACTGGTGTGAGAAATTTTTTCACAGATTTGAAAAATGGAAGTTGAGACCAGACATCTAATTGCATAGAAAGCCTACATGCAGGGAGAGGATCCAGTGATAAACACCGCTGTTTTGGTTTGGTCAAAGACGCACTTTAAAAACTGCTATTTTAAAAGTCATTTCAGAAGTAAAATTAGCCAGGCTGCGATCGCATACCCATCATGAGCCCTCTGTGCGCGAGCTCGGTCTCACCACTGAGTAAACTTTTGAGCACCGACAGGAAACTCATCATGGATCCACACAGAAAATACAGTGAGTAATTCCCCTGAAGAAGGGATGGCTGAGGTTGATGATTTAGTGGTTAAAAAATTTTAAAGAACCAACAAAAAAAAAAAAAAAAAAAAAAGGAAGGAGGAGAGAAAAAGAAAAAGGTTTTCTTGCTGCTAGGAAAGGCAAGTTTCATTTTTCAAATTCATCTGTTAACATCAAAAAATATGGATAAGGCCAGCATGTGTCATTCATTTTGTACATGGGACCACATGCATCTTGCTAATTTTTCTGACTTGTGTACTACTAGATGAGCTGTAGCATCACAGAAAACTCAATTGCATAGGCAAGCAACTATGAAATACTAATTGAATAGGTACGCAATTATGAAATATTTATGCCATGCAATGTGGGTGAATTTGGAGATAAAAATCACTGACCCAGTATGTGAATTACTGATTAAACAGCATTGTTTACTATATCATAACAACGGCAAAGTATGTGAATGATCAGATGACAGTTCTAATTTGAAATATAATTCTAAATCACATTTACCTTAGATCTAAAAAGGCCTGATGTGTAAAAACTATTAAGGCTTAACAGAGAAAAAAAAAAGAAAGCTAAATGCTCCATTTTAATTCAGAACTCAGCAGATGTCGACTTGTTTCAATTTCTGAACCCTCTCCTGTTGGGATTATTATAATGTCCTTTTTGATATTGAAAAGAAATGGAGGTGAATCAACTAATATTATTTTTCTCTTTAAAAAGGACTCAGATCATTGGTATATATACATTAGCTCCATAAAATATACAACATATAAATATATATGAAATATTACAATGACCAAGAAGATTCATTAACAGGTTTCCTAAGAAAAAAGAGGACAATCTTCTGGAAAAGCAAATTCCTGATTTGGCACAATTAATTGTAGGCTCTTCGAATTATCTGGAGGGAGAGGTTACAGAGAGTACATATTTACATATATTTATAGAAGAGAATGGATCTTTCAGACCAATGACCAAACATTAAAGCTCTAAAATTACACCACTGAGGTCCTCTACTGTTTCCTTCTTTTGGACAAAAGCTAATTGCCAGTCATAGGCTGTTTGGTGCAAAGTCAGGCCGATTAATGGGCCAAGTTAGCAGCCCTGCCACACCAGAGCCAGACTCTTAAGACCAAGCCTGCTCACACTGTAGGGTTTTGAAATCATCAAGTCACTAGACCACACACCAGGCAAGGAGAGATCACTTCACAAAAAGAAAATAACTATGTTTAAAACGAAAGCATTATCAACTTTGGTCTAAAGCTGGTAAAATGACCTTCGGGAAATTTCAAAGTGAAACAGATCAAATTCATTTTCAATCCCTCCTTAACTGTAAATTGTCAAAAATAAAAACGGGCTGATCAGGCTCAGGGAACCAATGTTTAAAAACGACTCAGACAGCATAGGTCATGGAAATTCCTGTAATTTCATAACAGGGCCCTTACAAACTGGTGGTCAGTCGGATTGCATTTTGGGGTAATAATGTCCAAACTTTCAAATGGCAGAATCCAAGGGTGGGTGACCTTCACAGGACTCTGGGGTGGACATTTTATTTCACACACATCCCACCACCACCAAATATTGTGACAGAGTGGGGACGAGCATGCTTCAAAAATACCTCTCGCTCACAAATGACTGCCAGTCAACTCACATTTGACTGTGGAAGCCACGGAGGGGGAAGGAGGTCTAAACCAGCTACAGGGGGAGGTAGAGTGGTTCTGTTCTGGAACCTTTGGCATCTGTGGGTGAGCAGATTATTTTCTAATGAGTAAGACTGAAATCAGTGAAAATGCTCAGGGTTACAGAGAAAAATTACTTATCAGCTCTCTAACCTCTAAGCTCAGCCATCTAAGAAAAGATTCAGTAATTCAGGAGCCAGAATATACAAAAGCAACCCGACACTTCTTGCAGAATATCTTCACCTGACTCGACTTTTGGATTTAACTCCAATTGTTTATCTTCACAGACATGGCAGGGGTCTGGTCCAGGAAACATTTAGATGCTCCATTGCTGGGACATTCTATTTACTGACAGGGGCTAACTTAGGTGGATACAGTTCTTGACTCTGAACAGAAAATAAAATGGTAAAAATAGTCATGAGAGTGCCGAATACCTATGTACTCAACCTAAAATGGGCAACATCTTAGGGAAACTCACGGCTCACCTTTTCCAGAAACAGTGACCACTGCCCTCTGAAAGCAAACTGGTTAATCCTGTCAAAATCAGGCTTCTTTGCCCTAAAAGGACCCTGAACGGTCCTTCAAACACCAAGTTCCACATGGAGACATCTGTCTCCCTGGAACCTTTCCCCAGAACCTAGGGGGATGTCACACACTTATACACATCCTACTTCTTTCCCAAAGAGGGCTAAGCCAGAAAAGACCTCATGGGATTTCTAATTGGTGAAATCCTACGGCCCCAGAGGTTTGCTTTTCTCCAGGTTCAGGGTGACAGAGAAGGGATTTACTTACTCTCTCCCATTTTTTGACTTTCACAGCAACAAGAGCTTGTTTGAATGGCATCGAGGCTCCAGACCGTGGGATCCCTGGGGCAGGGTCTGGGCAGTTGGCACTCTCCCTCTTACCTCTGCCCATGCTCACGTTCCTGTGACGGCATCCCTATCTTTTCCTTCTAGTTTTTAACGTTGAGTTTCACTTAGTACTAAGTGCAAAAACAGGCAAGACAGAAAGGCAGGTCCAGGACAGGCAGCTGTCTGGGTGGCGCAGGCATCAGCCACGGGCCCAGGCTTGACCAGAGCAGGCACTGGGGAAGTTAGATGAGACCCCGGTGGCTATGGATGAAAAGTCCAGGTGATGGTGGAAGGGGGTCCTCTGGGTGCCTCTGGGGAGGGGTGGGAACCCTGGGCACACTTGCGACAGAGCCTGGCCTGCCCCCTGCCTAGCATTCCTATTCCCTCAGCTTCTCCTTCCTGCAGCTCTGGCCCCCTCTTTCCTGCCTGGCATCCCAGCTATGGGACATCCAAGGAGGTGACACCATCATGGGGGAAAAAGGTAAAAAGCTAAAGGGTCTAAAACTCCAGGCCTGGCTCTGCAAGCCCTCACACAGAACGGGGAAGCCCTGGAAGGCATAGAAACCCCACAAGGGCAGAGTTAGAAGAACGGACGTGGCATTACACTGTGACTGATAACTGGCCCACAAGAATCAGCACATCCCCGCACCTCCCCTGTCTAGCTTCTGCTTGTCCCAGGGGCCGAAGCTCCCAGACCCCAGCTCAAACAGGCCAGGACTCACCGAGGGCAGAGGGCCTGGGGAGGTGAGGGTTACTTTCAGAAGTATCCATTCTTGCCCATCACCTCATCATAGATCATGAGACGAACGACTGCGGTGATTATTAAAGTCACCCTTTCAGCAAAGGAAAACAAGATTCAGATTCTCTTAACCACTTGTTCCAAATGGCAACAGCCCACGGTTGTAGCCAATGAACTGTCTGAAAGATAAATAAAGGTCGCACATTCTTGTTAAATTGTTTGCTCCTGGTTCTTTAACACACACACACACAAATGAGCATTCAAGGGAAATGAAAAAGTCTCGTGTACTCAGAATGAGGAGTAAAGAAGAAAAATATTTTTTTTCCATAGGAATGGCCTTACTTCCACATCCTTAAAATTCTACAACTTGGTTCAGGGCCAATAAAGAAGAAACCACTGGGAAGTCTGAGCAGCCCCCAGGGTCCTGAAGGCTGAGGCTTCACGTGGGAAGCAGGCAGCTGCAGAGCGGGCGGCTCCAGCAGCCCGACTGGTTCATTTCTTTTTTAACATCACCACCTACAGGGGCTGCTTTGAATAGGATGGTCTGGGATGGCCCGTAATAAAGCCTCACAAGAAAAACAACACTCAGAACAATTGCACCACATTTTTTTCAACTTCCTGTTTATTAGTATTTTATCTAAGAGCAGAACAAAAGTCTGTATAAATGGGGGAAAAGAAAACAAAAGCACTCACTCTAACATCTTACAACACACACACGCACACACACGCACACACACCATCTTTTCCAAGGCTGTTTGTTACATTTGGATTTTTTTCATGGAACCCACTTCAGGTCTTCAAATGTCTTTTGTGGCAGAGGTTAAGATGAAATCACTAGAATGCACCATCCTATAAAAGTTATATGTTATTAAAAATATTTAAGTGGGCTTGTTTTCCGTACATCTGGATGACGGTATTCATTTCTATGCTGGAAGAGTTCACACGTTATCAGTAAGATTTTGCATTTTGCCAAACAGACCCATGAACACAATGGAAATACAAATGCCACGCAGAACATCTGTTGCAAAGCTGGGTTGTGTAAGAGAAGGTTAAAGGTGCGGGATCAAGGTGAAGGGTGTCCACTCCAGTCCCCAGGCTCAGAGGTGGACAAAAGGCTGAGACACCTGTATTTCTCCTCATAGAAACAGAGCCCCTGAGAGGGTCATTCCAGCTAAGACGTGAGGTGATTACTGAATTATCAGTGACTTCTGTGAACTCTGTCTTTCTTCCTTAATCTGACTACCATGTCGTTCTTTGGGCTCCTACCCTGCCCACATTTTACACAAGACTCAGGGCCAGTGAGATTGAGGGAATAAAGAATAAATGGCCACAGAACTTAAAACATTGACCTTGGTGGCCACATTTTCTCTTCAAAATGGCCTGGAGTGTACAGTCTATCTTTGTGGACATGTGTTCATTAAAGGCCTTGACCCAGTTCCATGGACCCCTTCTCTGAACAGTTCTAAGATCATGTCTTCTCTTCTCAAGAAGAACACCTGAGAATTTGGAATCATCAACTCAAGAAATTGCTTAGGTTATTTTCTGTGCCCCAGTAATCCTTAATTTTATATATTATCTCCATATCTTATTCTCTTATAACATTAGCATACCTAGCCTTGCCTAGGTATTTCTGATACCAAATGACCTTGTTCACATGAAAATGAGAAGGAATAAATAAGAAGAGGTCTTCTGTTGTATGGGGTAACAAGAAACATATCTGCAGATAGGGAAGGCATAAATCAAAGCTGAAATGTGAACTTAGCCCTGGTCAAGACCATTTTAACTAATCAGAAACAGACCGCAAATGCTCCCGCAGAACAAATAAGTGTCTTTCTAAATGGCTGAAAATGAAGTGAGGTCTAAAAGTGAACTGGACAATCACAATAAACAAGGAAGTTCACCAAATAATACAGCAGCCATCCTTTGCTTGCTGGTTGTAATCATTGAGAACTCACTGAATATGCCTTGAACTTGGACGACAAAGAAATAGGAGGTTGTTTTGTTCTGCTAAGTGGTCTTGACTGACCTCTCAGTGGTCAAAACTGAGAAAAGGGATTCTTATTAGAGAGAACATCTCTGCAGCATTTGAATGGCAAAACAGATGAACCTTTAGGTGATAGTTTCTGCTAGGGAAGGACTTGCTCCTTGGGCGTAAGAGAAGACAAAACATTTTATCAACATCAGAGACCATTTTTGAAGCAAATCCTCCTAGCTAAATGACATGGAGAAAAAGTCAGAAAGACAAAAGGCCTGTGTTTGCTTCACAGAAAGAAAAGGTGGTTGCATGAAATAAGAAATCGTTCTCAAACACAAAAGACGATGCTTTGGGCCAATACGGAAGGAGCTAGACACTTAGCACCAGGAGCTGGGGTTGCTGGGAGGGAGGTGGAAGAAACGACAGACAATATCTAAATAGGGACTGTCCTACCACCAGCTGCACGCCAGGCTTAAGAATAATAGACATAACACTCAATTTGTAAGGGGCTACCTTGTAAGATACTGAGGTCCCTCTTCCAGCCAACCTACAAAAGGGATAGCTAGTGTGACACGTAAGTGACGGGTGGCTACTTGGAAGTCAAGACAGGGCTCCTTTGCACACCAGGAAGCATACATTTAGTGAGTCACCTGTGTCAGTGAGTACAATCTAGTGGACACCTGTGGTTTGCTGCCTTAGTGATCCATTCTCAATCTTCATAACTCCATTGCCCAGGGAGAGGAGTGAAGATAAGGCAGGTAAATCAATGAATACATCACAGTCTTTCACCCCCTGCGATTGGCTCAGGGATAGGCACATGACCTCAGCTGGTCCAATCAGAGTGAGCTTCAGCACTTCTGCAGGGAATGCTGGGACAAAAGCTCTTTGCTGCTGGATTTGGACCCAGAGGACGAGTGGCAGCCACTTGAGGCCCTTCAAGTTGGGTCTGTTTGAGAAGGGAGTCAACACATTAGAGACAGAGCCAGGAGGAGAAAAAAGTTGAAATGTCTTGACTTCACTTGAGAGGTATCTGTGCGAATCCTATTCCGAGATTGCTTACTGACATGAGATGGTAAGTTCTAGAATTTGTTTAAGCCAGTTTGAGTTGCATTTTCTGTCACTCTGAACCTGGAAAGATTCTTAATTAAATCCGAAAGCCTCTGCAATTATATACTATCCATTCCTGAAGGAAAGAGTCTACAAGTGTGGATTCCTCTTTTACCCCTAAAGTATTTGACGTTACTGAACGGTCCATCCCATTTAACTAAAGACACAGAAATGTACACCGAAAGATACAATCAAATTCAACAGAAAACAGTTCTCTTAGTCTCTCTTAGCCTTAGCACGATGAGAAAGCCTACTCCCAGGGATGTTACCCCAGGCTTCCCAGGTGGGTCCCTCTGAGAGTCCCTTAGAATTGTACAATCATAAAGAAAGTTAAAATAGAAGTTAAAACATACAGAAAATAATAGAAAGTCAGATGAAACTGTTGAAACAGAGAAGACTAAGTCATGACAAAGGACTACATGATATAATCATTAGACTTCCTTCTACTTTCAACATTATTTCTCATCCAGCCGCCATCTTATAAAACTCCAATTCCCCCCGCCCCAGGAATTTTATTTTCTTTGGGGCTCAGTAGTCTTTGCTATGGAATCTGACCAAGTAGGTTAGCATAATTCTTGAAGAGTTTAAAATATAAAGGCTCTTGATTTTCATTTTATGATAAATAACGCTCATAGGCTTCTTGGCCTTACTGGTTTCAGAATAGCTCTGTATAATAGGGCTTTTCAAAGGTGTTCACACATTGTAAACTTTGAAATAATAAGACATATGGATTCAACTTTGATCAAAGTGCACTCTTAAAAAATAATCTTGATGCCGTAAGTTTTGCTTTGCTTTATAGAAACAACTCTAATCGTAAGGGCATCTGCTGAGATTTGACATTTGATCTGCCCTAATCTTTCACTCATTCATCACTGTGCAGCCCTGAGTACAAATAAAGAGCTACAGGATATTGAACTAGAGTTTAATGTGTAACCAAGATCCACCGAAGCAAGAACCAGGGAAGGAACCCCAGCCAGCCTCCCGCTGGCAGTGGCTAAAAAGCCAAAGAAAGCTGGTGGCACTGAAGCACTAGTGACGAAGTCAGGCTGCCCATGGGCCTCACCCTTCATGGCCTCTTTGGTCTACGAATGGATTCTGATCATGGATGTCCCAGTTCACCCTCTCTTCACTTTCCAGCGCTGGGTATCTGGGGTGCCACACCCCTTAGGTGAGAGCATCTGTCTGGCACTGGGAACACACCAGGTCCCCCTAAAATCTCACCTGCCCTGGGGAACTCCAGGGATGTGGATTCTCAATTCTTTAGAGGCCGGCTTGTTCGCTCTCATTCTATAGGTGAGGAAGCTGCTCTCTGTCCAGTCAGATCAAAGCCTCTGTGGGCTTGTCTCCAGGTAGAATTCCAATTTCTTGGTCCCTCAGAGGTTCTCATCTGTCCCTCCAGGAGAGAACACTGACGTACAGGGAAGGAAGGAGCCCCCTTCATTTCATCATCTCCCATCGGTTATCCATTAGCCCTTTGTCAAGCCTTCTTATGGTTCCCAGGCCTGGTTCCTCTCACTGGCTCAGAAGTCTAGTGCTTCACCATACCAGTCTTCCTGAAACATGGCTTTGGCCATGGAATTCCCCGGCTCTGGGACCTACTGTGCTCCCTACTGCCTCCAACACTGAATTTAAATTCTCTGCCCAGGTTGAGAAAGACCTCTACGGTTGGCTTCTCCTCTAGCTATGCAACAGTTTCCTCCCCGCATCCATCTCACCATGGGTTTATTCAACAAAAATACATCGGCGCTTGTATCAGTCTGCTCAGGCTGCCATAACAAAGCACCACACACTGCGGGGCTTAAACGACAGGAGATGATTTTTTCAAAATTCTGGAGCCCAGAAGTCTGAGATCAAGGTGTTAGTAAGCTCAGTTTCTTCTGAGGACTCTCCCCTTGGCCTGTAGGTGGCTGCCTTCTCGCTGTGTCCTCACATGGTCTTCCCTTTACATGCATCCGTGCCCTAATCTCCTCTTCTTGTAAGGACACCGGTCATATTGGATTAACGTCCACCCAAATGACTTCATTTTGTCTTAATTACCTCTTTGAAGACCTATCTCCAAATCCCACTACATTCTAAGGTAGTGGGGGTTTTGGGGCTTCAACATAAGAACCCATAACAAGCATCAACCAATACCGTGGGATGGAGAGGGGAGAAGAGGAAAGGGTGGGAAGGGGACAAAGATGGGTGAAACACGGTCACTGCTGTCAGGCAGATACATTCCCACTGCTCACGCAGGAGGACGCTGAGCTTTCTCCTCGGTCACAGCGGTGCTGGACTCTGAGCACCTCTTCCTGAGGCACCATCACCCTCCTGCCTGAACTGGCACGTGAGCTGCCCCAAGAGGATCTCGTGCAAGGCTGGCCATGGTGGGCACCAAACAAACGTTTAGTTTTCTAACTAAAAGCCACCGAAGGGCAGGAGGGCCATCAGGCTTCTCCAAAGCCTGGCTTGGCATCTTTCAGGTGCGCATCACCTACATCAGAATATTTCAAAATCGATTTTTCTCATGACTTACTGGGAGACTTTCTAGTAAGTCTAATACTAGACTTCAATAAGTGAAATCTCCAGTCAGCATATCTTGATGAAATATTCTCTTTAGTGGTGTATTTTTACTCACTTTATCTTGCTCTGGGGGACAGGAATGTCATCCTCACCAACATTAACCACATGGCTGTGGCATGAGATCGAAGAAGACTAAGGGTAACCAGCGTCCTTTAAAATGTGATGTATCTTTAGGTGCAGACAAATGGCCTTGTGACCCTTTCCTTCTACTGCCATTAGCAGGAGAAGCCACCTTATGTATTTATCCACCACAGGCGTCCCAACCCTTCCTGGTTGAGCTAAACATCAACTCTTCTTTGAACACACCCTGGACGCCCACAGGCAGAAGCCTCAGAGCTCTTCTCTGTGCTTCGTTCATAGTGTGGTTTAGTGCCATGGCAGTTGAGAATATACGCACTCTGGGATCCAACTGTCTGGCTTCAAATCCAGGCCCTGCCACCTACCTGCTGTGTGACCCTGGACAAGTTACTTAACCTCTCTGTGCCTCAATTGCCTCATCTGTAAAATGGGGATCATAATGGGACCACTCTCTTGGACTGTGTGAGGAGGAAGTGAGATCATTCACAAGTTGAACCTGGTCCAGAGCCTGGCACACATTTGGCTCCTGGGAGACAAGAATGTTGATATCACATTATCTTTCACAACTGTCTGCCCTTCTAAACTGTGATCTTCCTAAGGACAAAAGCACTGTTCCTTAGGGTGGCTTGGTGCCTGGGACCTGATATCATTTATGTAATAATGTGTGGAAATAAACCCGTGTAATAACCCAATCCTAGGTTTAAAACTGTTTTTTCCTCCTTCTTCCAAAATGTAACAAGGAAAGTAACACAGCCCAGTTAAAATATTTAGGTGAATTAAATAAAGCTCCCCCGCTCCTGTCTTTTGGCCTCAATCACAGCTTTTCAGTGCAAACACCCCACGAAGGCCTAATAAAATCACACGTGTAAATTATCTTCTTTTCAATGTTCCATAAAATAAATACTTTTAAATTAAGAAGTTGATGGTGAGAAGTTATACCCATTATGGAAGAATGAAAAGTAGTTCCATGATGTTAATCCTGAGGCCAAATGAACAGTAATCAAAGTTTATAAGTGAAAATCCTAGAGAACATTTTGTCACTCATCTCCTGAACCTCTGTCATCACCCCTCACACACATTATGCTACTAGTTCTATTTTTATAAGCTGGTAATTTTTTTTTAAATGACAGGAGTTTAGGCATATAAAAGAATGTTTATCATATACATTAAAAGAGCCCCATGGGCTTCCCTGGTGGCACAGTAGTTGAGAGTCCGCCTGCCGATGCAGGGGACACGGGTTCGTGCCCCGGTCCGGGAAGATCCCACATGCCGCAGAGCGGCTGGGCCCGTGAGCCATGGCCGCTAAGCCTGTGTGTCCGGAGCCTGTGCTCCACAACGGGAGAGGCCACAACAGTGAGAGGCCCGCGTACCGCAAAAAAAAAAAAAAAGAGCCCCTATGTCATAGACTACATAAATGCCAGAGCCATTAGTTTCTCAGTTATTTACAATGGCTGACATGCAGGTGGACTTCAGAGGGCCTGAGAACATCCGTGGGGCTGAGACCTCCCGGGTGGGACCACTCGTCCAGGAGACCATCTCTCCACTGTTGACCAGCAAGGGTATCAGCCAACTGCTGGCTGAAGATAGAACAAAAAGAAACACGGCTACCATAAGGCTCCTATTCTCACAACTCCTATAAGGAGTATATATTTTACAGCGGAAAATCTAGTACTGAGAGCAAACTCGTCTTATAGGAAAAACACTCTGGTGTTAACTCCCCAACTGCCCCAAGTTCACCCTGCTGCCTAGAGACATTAGCTAGGCAAAAACGACAGAACATGTAAGATCATGTAATTTTCAAACTACTACAAACCCAAACTGCCTTGCAGTACATCAGGGGTACACATTGAGTAGGTGAAAGATGCCGTTCCAGGGAGCTGCCTTTATGACACCCCGAGGGTTGAACTGTTCTCGACGAAATAGGCGGCCGTGGGCTGCCCTAATCCTCTGGTTTCAGGCTCTGCAACACTCAAGCCGACTGAGAAACTGACTCTCAGGGCGGGGAAGAAGTACTTCTTTAAAAATGTGATCTATCCCCATTTTTCAAGACTTGCCCTGTCACACAAGATGAGACCCCACTGAGAGAGGTTCACACACGCCTCAGGAGAAAAGGAGGAGTGTTTCTTCACGGGTGAGACCAGGGAGCGCACAGCCGGCCCAGCTCCAGGTGTTGATTCTGGTTTCACACTTGGTTCCCCAGCCCCCAGCGCCCGGCCATCCCTCTGTCTCCGAGGGCGGCTGCAGAGCATCATGTGTCGGCGGGGGCGGTCGTAGGCGACGGCGCTGACGTTACGAAACAGGGCTCCACCTACACAGCCCGGGTTTCAGTTTCCCCCTGCAGCAAACACCATTATGCAAATGAGGTCCCCGCCCACCTCACCCCCCTCCCAGTCTTACATATTCATTCTTCACTCTGAAGTGAATGTACGTACAAGGCCAACTAAGCATATGCATCGTATTTACTTTAAAATGCCCAGGTGCAATTCTGAAACAAGATTCTCCTTTTCCCGAAGGGCGATCGCGAATATAAAGTGATGAATTAGGAGCAGTGGCAGGAAGAAAGCCCTGAGGCTAAGAGCACACTTCTCACAGGAATGGAAGTTGAAAGGCATGTGCCAGGAATTACACAAATCCGAGCAAAGAGACAACTGGAGGTGTGTTCTGACTCCTTCTAGAATCCTGGGGTCTCCTGGGGTTTAGGAGGACAAATGTCTAGTTCACATGCAAGCCACGTTCTCGAAATTGGGAAGTACAGTCATTTTTGTCTGCATTATGTGTGATTTTATTTGCAGTTTAACTCAAGTGATATAATTTAAGGTAACATCCATGCTGACAAAAAAAATTCCCAAGCAGAAACGGTGTGGGTAAAATCTGGGGATGGAGCGGGAATGGGCAGAAAGGCATGCCCTCCAGCACTTTTATGCTAAATAAATCGTTTAGGGGTATTTTAATACAAGTTTTAGACCGGAATGATTCTTTTAAGTTGTAATCTTTATCGTTTCATTTATGAGATTCACATAATGTTGGTGAGTGATTTAGAATTTTTTTTTTTTTTAATGTCAAGCAGATGCACTGGAGAAACCATTTGCTGGACAGTCATTTCTGTTTCCCTCAAAGGGATGCTTCCTCGCTCCCATTTACACGCGGTTTCATTTTCAAGGTGCATTTGCAGGGTTTGTGTGAAGCTCCCAGCTGCAGTGAAGTGACTGATGACTCTGTAAATTATCCTGAGTGCAAAGGAAATCTAGTTCATTTATAAAAAGCTTTGAAGTAATTATAAACTCCACTGCAGGTGGGAAACTTTTATAAGACAAAAACTACCGAAGCACAGACGCTTCTCGGAAAGCCCCAAGTAGTGAAGAAATCCTCTGTGACCTGTCACTCAGTTTAAAGCTGATCCACATCGAGGGTGATGCCCTGCAGCCCTCACGGTGAGACCCATTGAATGTAAGGCAAGACAAAGCCCACCCTTCCTTGCAAGGGATTCTGAGCAAACTTAGAGGCTGTTTCTGCCTCCGTGGAAGGTCCTGGGCACAAGGCCAGGTTGAGGAAGAGCTGTAACTGCACAGGTGGAGTCCTCCTGGGCTGTTCACTGATTCCCCACCAGCCACTGGCCTCAGCAGCATCCCTACATTAGGTGGGACCCATGAGATGGGCTCTGTCTCCAGTTAGAGTTCATAAAACCAAGACTTTGGAGAGGTTAACTTGCCCGAGATTCTGGAAAAGCTAGAAGTCAAGGCATTTGTTTTTGCCCACCACACACTATTCCATCTGAGGGGGAAAAAAACCAACCAAATGTACAAATTCTGTCCAACTTGTGAACACCGTTTACTCAAGAATGGCCCTCCTCTCCCTGGTCTGTGTGGACACATCTGGTGAGTGCTGGGATGTGACATTAGGTATCTCATTGTTTCCACATACAAAAACCACGTTCTTCACCAGCTCTGTCATTAAGCATAGCTGATATCTGGGAAGGAATGTTGATCTTGGTTCAGGACTCTCCCCAGTGTCCCGGCCTGCAGGGAAACCCACATCCCTTTCTTACCGCTGGAGGGAATCTGAGAATCTAGGTCTCCTTCCCACTCTGTGGGGGACATTTGTCATCTCCCTTCCCTGCCTTCTTCCCTGAGGAGCTTGGAGGTTGCCACCCTACAAGCTGTGGGCTGATGCAGGGAAGGGAGGAGGGTCCCTGCATCCCAGTGGGATCATCGGTGGGTCTTCACGTACACTTGGAAGGAATGTAGCATCCCGGTGTTCAAAGTTATGGGGCTGTCAGGACTCCTAGTCTCAGAGTCACCCCAGGGAGGGTGAACAAGCTTTCACTAGGGACCCGGGGACCTTCCCTGGCACCTGTCTTCTGTGAGTAAGTGTGACTGAGGTCCAAACTAACACTCCACCCCCGGACTCGGCCAACAACCTGCACTCTAGGTGGGAAACACCTTTTTTTTTTTTTTTTTTTTTTTTGCGGTACGCGGGCCTCTCACTGTTGTGGCCTCTCCCGTTGCAGAGCACAGGCTCCAGACGCGCAGGCTCAGCAGCCATGGCTCACGGGCCTAGCCGCTCCGCGGCATGTGGGATCCTCCCAGACCGGCGCACGAACCCGTGTCCGCTGCATCGGCAGGCGGACTCTCAACCACTGCGCCACCAGGGAAGCCCGAAGGCATCAAATTTTAAATTGATTTATATAAAATCCGCCTCCTCATCCCTTCCAAGGAAGGTAGATTCTGGAGATGTCGAGGGTGAGTGTTGGTAGGTTTTAAGGGTGAGGAAGAGATAAAAATTGGAGCAAACCAAATAAGCTGCCACCGCCAGCTGACTAAGGAAGAGGAGCAAGGCCCAGAGCCGGGGTGAAGGGGAAGGGAGACTGGGAGGGTGAATCAGAGGGGAGCTGAAGAGAGGTGGGTTGGGAGAAGTAGGGAGACGCAAGGCTGCCTCAAGGGGGAGAGGCGCAGGAGGTGAGAATCACATCCTACCTGTTTGCAGTTGGGTCTGGGCTTATCTTGGAGGGACACAAGAGGGATGTGAGAACAGACAGATTGAACTGCTCCGTACAAGGGGCCAAATGTGGACGAGAAGTTGGCAAGTTTTCAGTAAACAGACTGGCTCAATGAAAACCCAACTTTTCCAGCCATTAGAAGATGGCCCGGCACCTGGTCATGGGAGAAGACGTTACAGAGTAGAGAGGTATAGATGGGGTTATACAAGATGGTCCCTGGGTCCTCTCGAAGCTTGAGGTGAGTCTAGGGAAAGGAATAATAACTTTGTGAAATGCCACAGCAAGTGCAAAGTGAGAGTAAAAGTTATGACGTAGCTGACATTTTCCAAGCACCGACTCAGTATCGAACTCTGTGTTGAGTTTTACATGCAACATTGGCAGCAGCCTCAGAAATAGGTGTTATCGTTTACCTGCATCTTACAGGTGAGGATGTTGAGACGCAGGGATGCAAACTGAATTAGCCTAACTCACGTGACTAGTAAGCGGTGGGTTCAAATCTAAGCCCTGGTCTGTGGGACTCCAGTGATAAAAGAACCAAAGCTCTCAAAGAAAGGTCAAGTGGGTAGTATTTAAGAGCATAAAACAGATTCAAAGCCTGGGAGAGAGACCTAACTTATTCATTCTGGTCCTCCTGGTCCTCAACTGAGTGAATCCCTATGTGAACAGAACATGTGGGAGAAATTAATATCAAAAATTGCCAAGTGAAAGAAATAAAACCCATACATCTGGAGCAGAAAAGCACCACCAAAGATAGCCAACCCTTTGGAGAATGAGCCTCTACAATTTGACCTTGAAATGCACTTACAGAAGAACCCTCGAAGGTGGGCCAGATGGAAGCCTCCCTATGATGGGACAGACCTGCCTGGGGGCAGGAAGTTCAAGCCTGAGAGGGAGTGGCCAGGTCTCAGGGGGAGGAGCTGACCTGGTCATCAGCCTGCCTGACCCCAAGAGCTGCCTTCCGTCAGGGGGACCAAATAGATCAAGCCATTTAGCAGGTGGTACAGCCCCTTATCACGGGAATAAATGGTCCTGCTCCGAATACCAGGAGCCCCTGTGCTCCCACGAGCATGAGAATCACATGGGTCAAAATATGTAGAGATGAAAGGGTACGTCAGAAAGAGATTTACTACTCCAGCTAGCAAAGTTCTGAATTTGCTATTTAAAACATGGACCCCAGAATGAAGAATGCAATGGTGAAGGTATTTTGTCTTTATAATCAAGAACGGTGATATCAACTGGCCAAACATTCCACCCAGCCACTGTCTGCATAATTCATCCATTGGTATGGATGTGAGTCTTCGAAATGCATCATCATAAATGGGCTGAATTGTGTTTCCTTCAAATTTATATGTTGATGTTCTAACCCCCATTCAACCCCTCAGAACAAGACTGTATTTGGAGGTAGGGCCTTTAAAGAGTTGATTAAAGCAAAATGAGGTCGTATGGGTGGGCCCTAGTCCAATATGACTGTCCTTATAAGACGAGGGGGATAAGACACACAGAGAGGTATCAGGGGTGCTCGGGCACACAGGAGGGGCCATGTGGGGACACAGGGAGAAGACGGCCATCTGCAAGCCAAGGAGAGAGGCCTCAGAAGAAACCAAACCTACCAACACCTCGATCATGGACTTCTGGCCTCCAGAACTGTGAGCAAATACATTTCTGTTTAAGCCATCCAGCCTGTCGTATTTTGTTACATCAGCCCCAGCAAACTAATGCACGTTTCAAAATCACTTTGGTTTTTCTATTTGCTTACCAACAGTGGCAAGGTGTCCAGGGTTTGTATCTTCTGGGCCACCGGACACAGCTGAGGCCGTGCCAGCCTGCAAATGCTCAGAGGACCCTCAACCCACATGGGCTCAGCCAATTTATGAACTTTGATTTCACAAAACTGAGTATTATCCTCTGAGTGGAATCCTAAATAATAAGGACTATGGCATAGAGCCAAGGCTGCCACATCGACAGCACTGAATCACACAGATACACACACGCCCCGTGGAGTTAGTGAGAGATAGCTGTGGAGAGAAGCAATTGAATCCACGTTGAGCACTGTGACAAGTCCATGATAGTAGGAAAAAAGTGCCCCGCATCCCCAAAAGAAAGACCCCAGCATCCCCAAAAGAAAGACCCCAGCATCCCCAAAAGAAAGACCCCAGCTGCGTAGTCTGGAGTCATATTCCTGCTATAACATGTTATCAATAAAGAATATCCCAAAAGGATCTGGTTCTTTAAAGCCAGGGCAGGGCTTCCCTGGTGGCGCAGTGGTTGAGAGTCCGCCTGCTGATGCGGGGGACATGGGTTCGTGCCCCGGTCTGGGAAGATCCCACGTGCCGCGGAGCGGCTGGGCCCGTGAGCCATGGCCGCTGAGCCTGCGCGTCCGGAGCCTGTGCTCCGCAACGGGAGAGGCCACAACAGTGAGAGGCCCGCGTACTGCAAAAAAAAAGGCCAGGGCATTTTCTTGCTATTCAGAACCAGCAAACTCCACTGCTCACTGAAACGCCTGTCCCGGAATCTCACAAGTTTGCACACTGAGGCTGTCCATAAGGGACCAAGTAGGTAATTCAAACAGACCCTGTGGTATGGAAGTCACTGTTTTGGCTGCTTACGTTTCCATGTTCAAGCTCTTCTTCTGGAAGAGCTTTTGGGGGCCACCGTGCTTTGTCTGGATGCTTAACAGAGTGACAAATTCCATGGGAGAGAGTTTAGAAACTGCCAGGTGAAGTGAGGGGTGCGGGCCTGGCTGGGTCACAGCTGGGGCGGCCAGGGCTCTGAGAGGAGTCCCCCGGAGGGGATTCCAGCCCTGTTTTGAGCAACGTCAGCCATGGCAGAGTGCGTGTCCGGAGGGCTCTGGGGTGGGGGGCCAGACTCATCTGCCTATTTATGTCACAGCAGGTCTGATCAGGACACACTTTTCCCTTCCTGCTGAGTTCCGCCTCTACCTCTGTTCACTCTTTCACCCGCCACATAACGCCCGACGCTCCTTTCTGGCACCGTCTGGGCCCGCCCACCTCCGTGCTTCCTCACCTGCTGCCCCCCCCCCAACCTGGACGGCCTTCTGTCATCACTGCTGCACGTCCAAGTCCAAGTCCACCTGCCTCTCAAGGCCTGGTCCAGGTGCCACCTCCTTCACAGGCACCGTGGTCTCAGCGTAAGTCACTCTCCCCGCTGACCTCCAGTCCCTGTGGCCCAAAGCCCCCTCCAGCTCAGGCGGGTACCCCTCACTGGAAGTCATTTCCACCAGAATTCTTTTCTGACTGATGGTTGGCAACGTCCTCATCAGAACCTGTGATGCTTAACAAAATATCTGTGGGTTTTCACGTCATTCAAATCTCAGGACTTCCTGATTGCCACCAGAAATATTTCCCGTAGTATATTTCGGTGTCCTTTATAATGTAAGAGGATGAGCGTGTCTGCCCCTCTAGGTACTAAAATCCTTCCATCAATCTGTCCTGGTTATAGGCCTTGATTGAGGAGGGATGAAAATTTCATGGTCCCAGTGTCTGCATATGAGGGCACATCAGAGCATGTTCGCACGGAAATGTGTGCCCGGGATGGGGCAAGAAGATGGGACTGGACAGAGAACAGAGACCGGGTGAATTTCCTTGGGAGACGGTCTGGAAGTGCTGCCTGTGATCCAAACATAAAACCTGGGTTTAGGAGATACTGTTCCTCAACCTTTGTCTCCTGCATGGACACTCAGCCCCAGAACCTGTGACTTCCAAACCACAGGGCTTGTTTGAATCATCTAGAACAGCAACGTGCAAATTTGTGAGATTCCAGGACAGGCAGCTCAGTGAGCAGCGGATTTGGGAGGTTCCAAATAGCAAGGAAGTCGTCTGCTTTAAAAGAGCCACATCCAACTGGAATGTGCCTTATGAAATGCACGTCTGGGACTGCAGTTACTGACCAGCAGTGCTCAGCCATCCGTCACTGAAAGGGCCTGCCTATGCCTCCAGCTCCTCCTCGTCACCACTCAGTTTCCGCGTAGACAACGGGCCAAAGGAGCTGGCCACGCCATGGTGGCCGGCGGGGCATGCTGACATGATGTGCACCTGGCACACAGGTGTTCCCATTAGCTATTGGTGCCACTCAGCCAATGCACACGAGAGAAGGAGGGGGAATCCCTCTGCAATCTTCCTGATGCTTGGGTGACAGAAACTACTTCCACCCCGTGCCCACCCCTCACATGGTCACAGTCACCCTCCTGACCCATGTGTACAGACGGGCCCAGGTGTTACCGTCTGCTCTGAGTTCTCAAATGTCAGCGGTGACATGGGCGGCCTGGAGTTTCACAACTCACCCAGTTCTCCCTGCTGCCACTTCTGTCTTAATCGCGGCTCTCGTGTACCCATCTGAGCCTCCCCGCCCACCATGGTCCAGGCCAGTCCTTCCTGGCCATGCACGGCAAGTTTCCATGCCGAGTGCCTTCTAAGTAGGCTCTGAGTCTCCAGTAGGTCTTCAGTTCTTCCCAGAAAGTCACTTTTCTAAAGCTCCATCATCCTGTTCTCTACTCAAAACCTTTACGTACTGTGCACGCGCGCGGGCACACACATGCTGCCTGCAGGTGAAAGGCCCAGCACGGTGATCTGGCAATCGAGGCTCTAACAAAGCACCCAGGCTCCTCCTCGCACCCCGGCCAGCCCTGCAGGCACCACGTGCCACTGTGCTCAGCCTCTGACCACACCACTCCTCCCATAGGGGGTTCTTTTCCCATTTTTAAATTTCAATCCAAATGTCACCTCTCTTTCAGCCCATACTAATATATTCCTTCTAATCTTCTATAATATTGAAATGTGTTATCCCAAATTGCATTCACTGGAACTCTGGTTCCATAAAATTCTCCAAAAAATAAAAGAGAGGGGGGTTTCCCCACCATCTACCATCTACTGCCTGTTTTATGCTATTTGGGATATTTACAAAGCATGGCCAAAGGCTCTGAGAAGTCCTACAGTAAAAAAAAAAAAAAAAAAAATCTCTTGGATCAACTTGGATTTTCCCACTCTATCCTTGCCTGTAGGCTTTTGGGGGAGCATATCCTTTATTGTGATCTACACCCGCACCTCCATGGCCACCTTATGAATGACTTGACCCACAGGTGGCCTGAACATGAAAACAGCAGAGAAGAGTTGTTTTGAAGCCTCTGCTTCCTAGGAGGGCAACTGCAGCCGGATGTTCTGGGTGTTTCACCATCACGTTGTTGAGCTACCAGATTCCAAGGACGCTGCAGCGGGCTGACCTCAGTGGGTGCTCAGTGGTCACAACTCGATCCATGAAATCCAGGAGAACTCACCTGGGAGCCACGGGTTTAGGAGAATTGGGGCAGGAACCTGGGGTGGTATCAGGCCCCCTGGTGCTTTCTTTATAACTTGACAGCAAGTTTGTCCCCAAGTAGGGGTGCCTGAGCCTAATGTCCAGGTAATGTCCAGGAACATCCTTCTGGGGCTCTCTCAGCGCTGGATGCTGAGGCCATGGTGGTGCCTTCTGTACAGGGAGGACCACAGAGTGGCAGGACCGTGGGTGCTGAGAGAATCATGAACAGAAAGCACAATTCTCTCAATCTTGAGGGCTCCCCAGCAACGGGTGGGTCAACTGGAAACATGGTCCAACAGCTCCACCCCCTGGAGTGTGCCTTTTCAGGACAGAGATATAGTCCCTCGGGCTCCAGAACAGAGATATAGTCCCTCGGGCCCCTGGACTCTTAGTTCTGGAAGGAAACCTGTTTAGAAGAGCACGGCTGAGCCATCCATTTAGCAGAGCGCCTGGACCTCCTGCTGGCAGCCTCCTTTCTCTGTGGGCTCTTCCAGCAGAGAGAACACAGCCCAAGTGCAGGGAGTCGTGTGGCTGGAGGTTCTTTCACAGAGGCAGAATTTCTCCGAAAATCCTCTCCTCACCCCCTTCCCCTTCATTTCCGTAAGCTGCTTTCAAGCCATGTTTCATAAATCAGGACCTGCTGTTACATAAAGCAGCTGTGGAGAGGCCAAGTCACCATGGACAAGTCCATTTCGCCTCCCGCAGGCCCTGCCTTCCTTCCATCGGGGGCTCCCTGGAACAGGGTGTACAGGACTGCAAGCGACAGCTGGGCTCCCAGGACAGCAGCTGGGACCTGTTACCTACGTCCAGGCCCAAATTCAGAACACATGGGGCCCAGGGAACAGGCACGGTCCCTTGTTCAAACACTATTAAGAATTTCAAGATGGTGACGGCAGAGCATTAAATCAGGCACCAGCCTTGTGAACACGGGGACCTGTGTGATGCACAGGCCACACAATCACGTGATTGGCTCAGCCAATCTCTGCCATGGACCCCGGGGACTTAATGGTCTCACCCTAAGTCTTCACAGTGGTAAGACAGACATCACAGCCTCCCAGGAAGACTTCTTTGAAAGGGGGCTCTCAGTCCGGCCCTCTGGGTGCCCTCCCCATATTTCCATCCACTCGAGCCCTTAGCAGACCTGACAGCCCCTCTAATCATCTGGTTTGATTCCACCTCCACTTGGTGGGGTGGTCGGCTCTTTCTCACAGATTGTGTCCATACCTGATCGTCATTGATCTGTTTATTTTTGGCCCCAGAAAAATCAGGCTTCTTTTCTACCTGGGTAGCACGTCTACTTTTCCAGGTTCAGGTCAGATGTTCTCAATACGCAGATATCCATCCGACCCTGATTCTCCCAGCGCCCCTGAGTGTCCCAGGAACTGGCCCGGCCTGGCCTGTGTCCACCTGAGCATCTGTGTTCCATGAGCTGGTGGCCCGCTGGACCTGTTCACTCCAAGCTTCCCCTTAGCCCTCCCCTGACATCTTCTCTCCTCTGCTGTGGCTGTTCTGTCCTCCAACTGTGTTCACCGTTCATATGTCCCCATGTATCTGCCCGACCCCTTCCTGTTTCTGTTTCACATTCTCTAACAGCGCCGAGCATCCCTCAGCCCTGAAGTCACAGGATGTTTGAAAAGCAGAGGGGTTGTGTCAAAGGCCTCAATCCCACCTTCCAACCAAAATCACCTATGTCACCCCCTTCTAACTCCCTCAACCTAAAATATATAAACTTAAAATATATTTTCAGCAGGAAACAGTGAACTGCTTAGGAAATGGTGCTGGGAAAAATTGCTGGCCATTGAGAGACAAATTTGACAACCCCCCAATACTTCAAACCATAAACAAAAATAAATCCCCATACACTTGGCATTTTAAATCTCGAAAATAAAATTACAAATCACCTGAAGGAAAAAGATATGTGAGAATATTTTTGTAATCTAGAGGTGGGAGCAGACCTTCTAGGCAAGCTAAAACCTGGAGGTCAGGAAAATAATAACAGGTTGGACTACATAAAAAAATAAATATTTCTGTAAAAGAAATAAGACACAAGAAACAAAGTCAAATGTCAAGCAACAGACTGGGAAAAAAAATACTTGCAGGATATATATCAAAGTTTAAAATACAGAATATTTGAAGAGTTCTTACAGAATAAGAACAAAAACAGGAGGGAAGGAAGAAAGGAAGGGAGGGAGGGGGAACAAAAGAAAGAAAGAAAGAAAGAAAGAGGAGGGAAGGAGGGAGGGAGGGAGGAAGGGGAAACGGGGCAAAGAATATGAATTGGCAATTTTTAAAAGTATAATTAGTAAGCCACAGACCTCTCCTTTAAACCAACTCTCCCCGGAACAATCTGCTGGATTTTACATTTGTTTTTAAAAATCAGTATTTCTGGAGGTTGGGTTTAATCCTTTATATTTTTTTTATGTATAGCTACAATTTTTATCAGATTTATGCCATAAAACTCTTCAGCAGGGAGGGCAAAATGTAAAGACATCCCTGAAGGGGGCTTCCCTGGTGGCGCAGTGGTTGAGAGCCCGCCTACCGATGCAGGGGACACGGGTTCGTGCCCCAGTCTGGGAAGATCCCACATGCCGCGGAGAGGTTGGGCCCGTGAGCCATAGCCGCTGAGCCTGCGCGTCCGGAGCCTGTGCTCCGCAACGGGAGAGGCCGCAGCGGTGAGAGGCCCGCGTACCGCAAAAAAAAAAAAAAAAAAAGACATCCCTGAATAGAGAGTCCCCTGAAGAGAGACCAGCTGTGCACGACTGCAAGGTAAGCTGACCACAAAAATGAGGCAAAGGGTGTTCCATAAAGTGTACTAGTCTAAATGTTAAAGGAGATTAATTATGTTATAGATTACTTAGGCAGTTACTAAATAAGTACAGAGGGAAAAGACTGGAAGGAAATATGTGTGAACGGGAACAGCAGAAAGCTCTAGTAATAGGAATATGGGTGAGCATCCCCTTTTTCCCAGTCTTAATTTCTAAAGCCTGCACCTGGTGCCAGGAGAGTGGTCTGGGTGTTGCCATGGGGTCCCAGCAGAACCCCTTTTCTGTCCTGGGACAGTA
The DNA here is from genome assembly GCF_964165515.1 of Mesoplodon bidens. Taxonomy (NCBI): domain Eukaryota; kingdom Metazoa; phylum Chordata; class Mammalia; order Artiodactyla; family Ziphiidae; genus Mesoplodon; species Mesoplodon bidens. The sequence continues at coordinate 13,150,552 of NC_138170.1, read as the reverse complement.
ACACAGCACCCCTACCATCAGGTCACCTTCACCTGGTACATTTGTATTTTCTTCAGATAGTACCTTAAGGTAATAAGCCATTTACGCCCCACAGACGTAGTATTTTTTCTAAGCAGTTTTTGCTTGGCTTCAAATCGTGCCCTCAATTTTACAATAAAAGAATTATTTAAACATGTAAAAGCTGACACTTGTAGCAAATGGTGGCAAGCGGGGGACCCCGGCGGTAGGTGCATCCCCTGCCCAGCCACAAGGGCATCCCGGCCAGCACATGATGCCCAAGACGGGGGCTGTGTACGTGGGCATCCACCCTGCCGGTGGCCTTCTGTTCTGAGTCTGGGCTCCTGTGTCTCCTGACTTTGAAGTCAAGGTTTCACTTGACGACTACTCATTGCTGAAGGCTCGCCTTGCTGCTAAAATAACTTTCCATGAAATACTCTGAAAGAAGCTTCTTGACTGTAAATGCTCTTATATGATAAGAAATGCCCATGTTTGTGTGTGGTTACGTCTTGTGTAACTGATTCCACCAGGTTTTCGAGGTGAAAACTGCTCACTTTTGTCATTTCCCAAACCTGACATTCTTTCACTATAATGTGGCAACTTCTCGGTTCTTTAAACTATTTTTTTCTTTAAGTTCTCATGAATTGATGGTTCCTGTTTTTCTGAACTGCTTGTCAAACCCATGTTTATGTTAGACTCACAGACACCCGTGCTCAATAACTAGGAAATGCGGCAAAAAATCCCCTCAGAAAATGTGACTTCCCGGGCACTAGGGAGCCCCGGCCCTCGTTCTGTGAATTTGGAGTGATGCTTGTGAACGTGGGCAGAAGGGAAAGGAGCCGGAAAACGACATCGCGGGTGAAAGTTCCGATCGTCGGGGAGGTTCTCTTGTGAGGTTGTCTGCTCACATGGAGCCCATGGCTCAGTCGCGGGCCCTTGGGGGTGACGTCCCCAAACAGCCCCCTATGGGGACACGCCCCGTAGGCTACCTACTGGACGGAGCATCAATCCCATCACGTACAAAGATGAAGCACGCTTTTCCTTTTCTTTCCTTTTTCACTTTTTCTTTAAGCAAATGTAAAGACCAAATCCCATTTTTCCGCCTTTGCCTTTCGGCAGTTCAGGAAAAGTGAAAACAAAGTGAGAACATCTTATTTGCTTGATGGCCTGCGTCCATCATCCACTCATCTACTTCTGGGCAGATGCTTCTCGAGGGTTAATCCACGCTGGGCTGGACGCGGATGGAGACCTGCTCCGAGGCGCCTCCTTCAGGACCTTTAAGGATGTGCACCGTATCGTATTCATTTCATAGAGCTGCCATCACAAAATGACTGGGGGGCTCAAACCATGGAAACGTATCATGTCACACTTCTGAGGGCTAGAAGTCGGCGATCACGGTGTCGCAGGGCCACACTCCCTCTGAAGGCTCCAGGGAAGCATCTGTTCCGAGCCTCCCTCCTCGTTCCTGGTCACTTTCACACAGCATCCTCTCTATGTGGGTGTCCCAAAAGTCCCCTTCCTGTAAGGACCCCAGCCCTCGTGGACTAGGGGCCCACCGTACTCCAGGATGACCTCATCTTACCTCACTACCTGTGATACGATTTCCAAATAAGGTCTCCTTCTGAGTTCCTGGAGGGGTGGGCCTTCAACATGTGAACTTGGGGGAGATACAACCCAACCCATGACACACCCAGAGGCCCTCGACGGTGACTCACAAAGTCGGACTCCTACTCACTTTCGTTATCATTGACTCTGCCCAGCTCTTCCCCCAAACTCAGTCCCCCGAAAATAAGTCCTCTTCTTAACAAACACCTGCCATTTGCTTTCTCTTCCATCAGAGTCAAGTCTGTGCTGAGAAGGAGTCAAACTAAAGGTATTAAAAAGCGTGGAATTCCATCCAGCTCAAAATCCTGCTGCTGATTTAGATGGTCCTCAGCAGGTAGGGCCTCTGAGGAAGCCACCGGGCCAGGCTGGCGTCTGAAAGAAACAGGGATGGATAGAGGGCCGGGCCATCCTCTCTCGCCAAAGCTGTCACCCACCCTGGGCCTCTGAGTTGCCTTCTGTCTCCTAAGCCCCTGGCTGCTCTGAGGGTAAAATCCAGCTAGTCCCACAGGCCCGGGGGCTGCCATGAGGACAGCTGTCCATTGAGAAGCTGGCATGGCTGTGGCCTTGGGTGACTGGTTGGCCTGGGACTCCGGCTACCCGACTTGTCAGCTGTGTGACAATGAGAAGCCCACGCACTGCAAGGAAGAGTAGCCTCCACTCGCTGCAACTAGAGGAAGCCCGAGCGCAGCAACAAAGACCCGACACAGCCCAAAATTAAATAATAAATAATAAATTAAAAAATAATAATAAGCCCCTTTCATTCCACTTTACATTGAATCTGTTAAAAAAAAAAAAAGCAGCACCTCAGAGGGGAAGCAGCACCTGAGTCAGCACAGTGACTCAGGCGCTGCTTCCCCTGTGAGGAATGGGGACCATCATTTAAGGGGGATTCGGTGAGAGACAGCGTGTGAGACACTGGCCCAGAGCAGGTGCTCGTAGAAAGCCAGCCGTGACTGCTTGGGGCACCTTCTCCCACCACAGGAGCACTGACTTTCACTAGGCGGGGAGGTTTGCTCAGGAGAATTCTGAGATTAATTCTTTTGAACCCGCAATCCCCGTTTCCGGACCTGCCTGCTCTGTAAATACAATTTGGTGTCAAGGTGACTCTAGGGGTCTGGGACCCTCATGAAGCACAGGGCATCAGAGTGACTGCTCTCCTTCCTGGTCCTCGGCCGGTTTCCAGATTGTCACCTTGGGGAATGGAGACACAACCCCTGGGAACGTGTCTTAGAATTGCCTGATCCTCGGCCGGTTTCCAGATTGTCACCTTGGGGAATGGAGACACAACCCCTGGGAACGTGTCTTAGAACTGCCTGATCCTGGCAACTCACCCCTCTGGCTCCCTGGGGCTTCACTGGGGACCGGAGCCCACACGTGCCTTCCCAGAGTGTGAGGGGCTGCCTGCCTGTCCCCTGGACACCTGGGCAAGCTCAGGGCCTCACCCGCAGTACAGAGAAGAAAGGGGCATTCAGCCAGCCCCGCTGGAACCCGGAGATTTGCCAGCCCCAAACGCAGGGCTGCTGAGCTCGGAGCCCATAAGCCGATCCTCTTCACACACAAAAGTGGTTTCACAGTCAAAAACGACTGTGGTAGTTTTTATGGAAAATAGGAAAGAAAAGAAAAAGACTCATTCAACTACGTGCTTATATTTGCATAAAGTCTGGATGGATATGTAAGACACTAAGAATAGGGTGATGGGTGGGGGAGGTCAGTGGGAGCCAGATGGGAGACCGTGGGAGCAACGTGCTTTCCACTGGACAGCTTTTTATAGTTTTATTTCTGAACCTTCTTCAAGCAAATTAAAGCTGGAAATCTTATTGCCTATTCACCACGTTTGCAGATTAAAAGAGACAATCCATATGGTCATCTCAAGAGATGCTGAGATGCACCAGCTAAACAGCGCCCCCGGTGCACCCCTTTCCAGGTGCCGCCCTCAGGGTGCCCGTGGCCGGAGGGTGTGCCCCATCACTCACCAACCTCAGAGCACCTGCGAGACTCCCTGTGGCCAGGGACGAGCTGCCCCACAAGGGATTACAAAAGAGTTGTCTTCTCTTGGAAATAATGTACTTGAATGATCCTAAAAGGCTTTCATCTGGATGTGTTCTTGGAAAATAGAATCCTTTCTCGAGTGACCATTCCTGTTCCATCCAAGTGTCCCCCAGTGATGGACTCAGCTGGTGAACACAGAGCAAGTAATGCCCACTTTGGACCAGCAGACAGAGCCTGGGAGACTCACTTTCTGCCGGGGAAGCTCGTGGTTTGCAGTCACCTCTTGTGCTGCTGGGTGGCAGTCTGTGCTCATTCTGCGTCTCACCTCTCCCTCCGCAGATCTTAACCCTGAGCTGGCACTTCTGGGGACTTCAAAGGGACCATTCACAGACAGCCACCCGTCTGTCGGGCTGGGCTCAGTGGCTCCAGCTTGAAAGGCAAATCTGAAGCGAATCAAATGCAGCCAACCCACAAACTCCGAGGATGTGACTATGTAAAACAACTAAAACAGCAATCATTTGACAACTGAGCAGTCAAATGTTCTGAAAGTTTAAGGTAACTTACTGCTAGTGTCTAATTAACAGCTGCCCAAGAGTTAGCCAGCCTTGCCAAAAGCTCCCCATGCTTGAGGATGAGGGAAAGAAAGAACAGAACGGGAGAGAAGGAGGATGGCTATCCATCCGAAGTCTGGCTGAGTGTCTAAATTATTACTGCCTGCACCACCAGTCTATGGGATCACATCACACATCTGATTGTATATTCCTCGTCCTTTCATCCACATGACTGAAACCTGTGCAGCAAGGTAAGCTGTTTGCATTCGGTGAGGTGCCCCGGATTGTTAAATGCTGGCAACCTTGAAGACAATCACTAGTGGAGCGCCACAGGTCTCTGCTCCTGGTCTACACTGATTCAAAAGATCTTCCGGTAAAGATATAAAAGGGATACCTCTCCAACTGGCAGATGATGTGAAGCTTTACATTTTAATTAGAGAATATATGGGCCAAATCTAGAAGATCAAACTAAGGAGAATGTAAAATTTTACTTCTGTTTAAAAAAATCAAAAATAAGTCAGCACCTCAAATGCAAAATGAGAGAGATGTGGCTTTAAATATGTCCCCACACAGAGGCAAGGATGGCAGCTGCTTGCGGGTCCAACAGATGGGCGTGTTGGCCCCAAACCTCAGCCTAGTATCCCTTACAAGGGAGAGTATGGTGCTCCTGTGAAGAGGGACATCAGAGAACTGCAGTCCGTGCCAAGGAGGGCAGCACGGGGTCACAGTTGCTGCATCTTTCAGGAACCACAGGATGAAGGAAGAGCTTGAATACAAGTGCTGATGTCCATGCATTTGGAAGGGCTCTGGCGTGGAAGAAGCTGGGGCTCATGTTATAATTCAACAGTTTGGGAGACAGAATAATTGCTCGATGAATGCTAATGAGTGTGTTGAATTATGACTATAATTATGATCATGGCTATGATGGGGTGGCTTCAGGGGCAGAGCTACATCCAAAATGTGCAAATACCAGAAAAGATGCTTTGGATTAAGCTGTGTCTGGAAGGAGAGAAGGAGTTTAAGTATAGATCAGATGACACCTTGTGCCATAAGGTGTCCCCGTCATGCAGCGGTCCCCAACCTTTTTGGCACCAGGGACCGGTTTCGTGGAAGACAATTTTTCCAGGGACGGAGTCGGGGGGCAGGGATGGTTCAGGCAGTAATGCGAGCGATGGGGAGCAGCGGGCAGCGGCAAATGAAGCTTCGCTCGCTCGCCCAGGCGTGCACCTCCTGCTGTGAGGCCCGGTTCCTAACACGCCGTGGACCAGTACTGGTCCATGGCCTGGGGGTTGGGGACCCCTGCCTCATGGGGCTCACACAGAGGGACTGTGAGGGTGGTGGGAGCGCCCTTCAAACCCGGGGAACTCCCAGTGGCAAATGAAGCTTGTCTTGGTGATGATGATGACTCCAAGTTGGGCTGTTGAGCACCTGCCATTGTGGGTCCCCTTGCCCATGCTGTACGAGGACCAGAGAGGCTCAGTGACTGGCTCCTGGCCACAGAGCTGGTGAGGGGGAGCCAGGGCTCCACGCTAGCTGCCAGATCTGCACAGGAAAAGCAGGCAACACACACACACACACACACACACACACCCTTACTCCTCTCAGATCTCCACTCAAATGTCTTCTCATCAGAGGGACCACCAAAGACCACCCCTTATGTGGGAGACACCCTCTCCCAGCACTGCTGTGCCCCCTCCTCTGGCAGCCCTCCTCACAATCACATCTGTTCATCCCCTGTCTCCACAGGTCCTAAGAAACATTTGCTGAATAATGAGTGCATAAAAGGATGTTGACATGTACACACTACTGTATTTAAAATATTGGGCTGGCCCAAAAGTTCATACGGGTCTTTCTGTAACGTCTTACGGAAAACCCGAACGAACTTTTTGGCCACCCCACAGATAACCAACAAGGACCTACTGTAGAGCACAGGGAACTCTGCTCAATATTCTGTAATGACCTAAATGGGAAAAGAATTTGAAAAAGAATAGATACATGTATATGTATAACTGAATCACTGTGCTGTAGACCTGAAACTAACACAACATTGTTAATCAACTATACTCCAGTATAAAATAAAAATTTTAAAAAAAGGAAAGAATGGACTATTGAATCTCTTTCCCCCAGTGGTCTACGGCTCCACAGCTCATGTTACCCCTGAGCCTGGAAAAAAAAGAAGCCTGTGGAATTCCTCGGATGCTGAGGTTGGAGTGGATGGACCACTGCTGGGGTGGAGATCTGGGGCCCAAAGAAAGGTCATGAGTACATGGCATATGAATCATCTATGCCTTGATTTTAAAAAAAAAAAAAAGGGAAAATTAAAACAGGAAAATGGGGGGCTTCCCTGGTGGCGCAGTGGTTGAGAGTCCGCCTGCCGATGCAGGGGACACGGGTTCGTGCCCCGGTCCGGGAAGATCCCACATGCCGCCAAGCGGCTGGGCCCGTGAGCCATGGCCGCTGAGTCTGCGTGTCCGGAGCCTGTGCTCCAGAACAGGAGAGGCCCGCATACCACAAAAACAAACAAACAAAAAAAACATAAATGGCCAAAAGGCATCAATTCCAAGCTAACACTATAAAACACTTACTATGTGTGGCACTTTTCTAAGAATTTTTCATGAAGGAACTCCTTGCATCCTCGAAACAATCCTCTGTGCTCATTGCTCCTGTTCCCATTTCACAAATTAGGAAACTGAGGTCAGGAGGCACAGATGACTTGCCCGGCAGTGAGCAGCACAGTAAACGGAGGTCCAGCTCCAGCAGCTGCTCCATCACAGGGCCCCACAGCCTCCCCACCGACAGACGGTCCACGAACCAGAGCAAATGGCACTGGGCCTGGGGGAGCCGCCAGGAGCGAAATGGAATTTGGGGGCATGCCTCAGGGGAGGGATGGCAGTGCGTCTCAGCCCACGATCCCATACGTGTGCAAGGACATCCTCTGTGCCCGAGAGAACGTGTGCCGTGCTGAGAGCTGCAAGGCCGGAGGCTGAGGTTTGCCATCTTCCCCCCGGGGCAGATCATCTCCCCGCTGCTTGCGTGTTTCTTGTCCATGGTGGCTGAACACAGTTTAATGCTTCTCTCCTAAAAAGTCAGAAGAGTCAAAAGACACACTTGGGGGATGTGTAGGAGGCCAGTGACAGGAACCACGCCTGTGCTTAGTCCCTGGAATGGCTTCACACAAACAAAACTAAGGATGCCTATCCCCAAACAGGAAAGTTCACCATCAAATAGGCACAGACGGTCAGGCTGTGTGCTCCTCACTTGAGGCCCCCGCACCTCGAAAAAGCCATCAACCCCACTGGCAGAAATGCTCCAGGGGTCAGGCACCCAGCCCCGGCTTCCTCCTGGACAGGCCCCTTAGCTGGGGCCCTCGAGGCCCTGAGAGTCACTTGGGGTTTTATCCCCCAGAGATAGGGACATTGAGGCTCACGGCCACTGGTGGCAGAGGCCCTGGACCCCCATCTGCCTGGCCCACAGCTCCTGGCTGAAGGGTTCTCCACCTGGGAGGGACACCCCTCCTCTGGGGGACCTCAGCGCACGCGGTGCCCAATTCTGAACTTTCACCCCAGTGCCACATCCTTCCTCAGGGTGACATCCCGAATCTCAAAGCTGCCCAGATTAGGAAAACAAGCTCTAGATCTGTGCCGTCCAGTAGGGTAACCACTAGCCACATGTGGCTATGTGCCCTTACATTTAAATTAATTGAAATGAAGTAAACATTTAAATTCAGGACCCAGTCAAACTAGCCACATGTGGCTGCAGTCACTCATTGGACGGCTTGCTCTGGAGGTTTGGGAAGCCACAGAGGACACCATGTGACTCCCATGGGTCCCCCGAGCGTCTTCTGTTTCTTCCCCTCTGTTATCACGCTCTTTCTGCCCCCCAGGTCAAGACGGAGGCCCAGGTTAGAAGAGGTCCAGCAGCGGGCCGCGGGCAGCGGGCAGCACAGGCATGCAGAAGGCGCTCCCACCGGACACAGCCGAGGGCAGCTACGGAGGCTGGGAGCTCATGCCAAGACCCCAGGAGCGGTGGCGCACCTCCAGGCAGGGCTCTGTGGTCGGGCGACAGAGCCCCGGGTCATGCGGGTCCCCATTCGGCTGGAGCAGGACCCTGAGTAGCTCTGGGGCCTCACCTTGACTGCTGCAAGTCTTCAGCGTTGAAGCAGCAGTGCTGGCGGCCGCCTCAGTGGACTCCCTCCACCTCCAGCCCCGGTTTCCTGGAACCGGGTAACCCCTGGATTGTTTAATGATACCAGGACAAACAGGGATCCCCAATCATAAAAGAATCTGAATTCCCCAACAGGCAGGTTGAGGGGGTAAAGTAGGGTAAGCTTGGAACAGATTTAATGTAATTTAGAGATTTGGAGAATAAAGGAGTGTTCCAGTTTTGATGCCTTAGCATTGGAGGCTGAAACCCTTACACCCTGAACAAACCCATTGAATAAGTGGAGCAATTAACAGGGAGAAAGAGGAATGGGGAAGTAAAAATGGACACAGGGTAGATGACCCTGCTCTGAGAATCCTTATCTGAAAACCCACATCGTCATTTCCAAAGCTGACTTGAGGCTCACCAGCTATGCACAATAGGCCAGACCCACCTGCCATCCTCAGAGGCACTGCCAGCGTCACCCATAGTCCAAAGGACCACCCACAGTCTAGAGGGCCACCCATAGTCCAGGGGATCACCCACAGTCCTGAGGATCACCCACAGTCCAGGGGACCACCCACAGTCCAGAAGCCATTCCCCCCGCACTGGGACCAGCCTCCATTCTCCATGACGAGGCCCTCCCAGGGCCTTCCTCTGCACTGGGCACACAGGGGACAAGGCCTTGGGCCCGTAATACTCTCAAAATAAAATGTTTTAGTTTATTTTCACATCAGAAGAAAAACCTGAGTATAATGAAATTGAATATATAATAATAAATCCAGTCTGGATGACATGCATCTTTGTACCAAGACAGTCATGATACTTTTTTTCATCAGGAAGGGCCCACGAAGGCAAAAGCACCTGAGGGCCATGGAAGTCACTCTGCAGCCCTGAGCCTTTGACTGTTATACCAGAGATATGAAATGCAGCTGCACACAGAAGCGACCCTGACAACGCTATGGACACTCCTAGTTGACCCACAGATTGAATTTCTCCACCAGTGATTTCTCCCACCTCTCTCTGCATCATGCAGGTAAACCCACTCCAAAAAGAGTCACATCTCCAGGTAAAGCTCCTGGCCTCCCAAACCTGCTCCATCTGCTGGCTCTGCCAGCCTTAGCACTGGCTTCCTTCCTCCAAATTGTCATATGGTTTCAAGGAGGCTGCTGGATTTCCAGCCATCACCTCTGCATTCCACACAGGAGGAAGGAGGGACCTGAGGGGAAAAGGTTAAGCCTCTTAGATGTCAAGGTCCTTTAAGGAGCTTTCCTAAAATCCCCAGCTACCCCGCTGCAGACTATGTCTTCCACTGGCCACCCCATCTATACAGGAGCTGGAGGAGGAAGGCGCTGGGACAGTGCAGAGCAAGCAAAGCACAGGAGGGGCCTTAGGTCCAAGGTGGGGTAACAGCAAACACTCGTCCTCCCCCAAATCCTTCCTGTCCTCATGCATCCTCCTGGCCCTGATTGTGTCCCTAGATAAAACAGGCAGTTGTGTGGAGTGGAGAATGTGACCGTTTCCCCGTCTCTGGCCTTTGATCAGATTGAGTGATGTGAATAAAATGCAGCCCCTTGAAGCCCAACCTCTCCTACTTCAGCCATTCTGCTCTTCGCTGGAACCCTGCCCAGCCTTTGAAGCCAGGTCTGGGCAGTTTCCTTGCTGCACCCTCAGGACTGGAAGGGCGTGGTCCTGACTCAGGAGGCCAAGGAGCTGGCTGTGAGGAAAGGGGTGAGTCATGAGCCCAGACATAGCTGAGATTCCTGGTGTGTCCCCTAGTGGGGAGGTGGGGGGGTGGGGAAGAATGCTCAGCTTGGACCCATTCTATAATGCGTCTTCCCCAGGCAGGAGGTGCTGTCAGAGGTGAGGGCTCCCCACTTCCTTGGGCCAGTCTCCTGGGGCACCTATGGCGGCCTGACCTTATTGGACTTATTTATGACTATTTCACCAGAAAGATATAAATAGGAGAGACCTGTCTGCGGGTTCACATCTCTGGGTCCAAGAACCAGACGGTTGGGTTCAAAGCCAAGCTCCTCTACCTACTAACAGTGTGACCTTACTCATCTCCTTGAACCCTCCTGTGCCCCAAGTTCCTCATCTGGGTGATGGGGACGATACTTGGTAGAATCTGCACACAGTTATGGGAGGACTCAGTGAGGTCCTATGTACAAAGCATCCAGAACCGTGCCTGCTACCAAGGAAACACTCCATAAACAAAGCAGTGCTCGAATTATCATTATTTTATTGGATAAATGAGAAATATTTGCTAAATGCATGAATGAAAAGAAATCCTACTTAGATATAACAAAAAAAATCAAACAAGTGATTTCTGTCCCTTTGAGTGTCTCCTCCAGTTGTTCAAAGCCCTTGAAGCCACAGTCTCTTTGTAACCCCCTCCTGATACTTCCAGTGAGAGCAAGGTGGTTATTTCATGTCTGCTTTTTGCCCCTCTCATATCCTTTCTCCTCTGTATCTTCAACAACCCCTGTTGTCAGGGGCAGCAATGTGCCCAGTTATAAAACAACATTTCCTAGGATCCTCTACAGATAGGGGGCCAATGAAAGACTTAGGCAGAAAGGGTTAGTTGGGGATTCTAGGAAGGCTCTTTAAAGGAGCCTGACATCTAGGGTTCTTAGCCTTTTGCCCCCACCTCCTTCCTTCCTCCTGTGTGGAATGCAGAGGTGATGGCTGGAGCTCTAGCAGCCTTCATAAAACCATAAGACAATTTTGAGGAAGGAAGCCAATGCTAAGGATGGCAGAGAAGAGAGATGAATGAACTGACTGCCCTTTGACCTTCACCCTGGACAGACAGCTTGCTTTGTCTTTTTCTACCCGAGAGAAAGTAAATCTAACACTTGTTGGAGGCACTGTTATTTTGTAATTTCCCTTTATACCCCTTTATATCTAGCTGAACTGAGAGAAACCCATGCATTCCTCTCACACTCTATAAATGATTTGTCCAGTGAGAATAGCTAAAATGATACATTTCTGCCATCATTAAAAATTCCCATGTTTTAAGTATGATACATTTTTGAAAGGACAGGGTGGCTAGAGGGCTAAAAGTCCCTGTAGCAGAAGTCTTTACTTGCAGGATAATCAATCCTGAAAGCAAAAGATAAGGAAGAAAACTGTAATGGATAAGACTGGCCATCACTGTTAGCTTTTCCAATTATACAAGATGCAATAAAACCAGTTTTTTTGTTGTTGTTGTTTTATTTTTTAATCAGAGTAATCCTCTGAGAACAGCCAAGCATCCCACCCACCCCTCCTTCCTGTGGCCTCGACTTCCTTCTGATCTGTTGTTGGCTTCTCCCTGCCTGAGCTCTGTGGTCTAACCAGAACCCTCCTGAGTCTGGTAGGAGCCCAAACCCTGCCCCGCAGCACTGCCCCACCCATGGCGCTGGGCAGAGTGTCCTCTGGATTATGGCACAAGTGGCAGCTACAGGGAAAAACTCCCCACAAAGCGGTGCCATTTAAGACTGACATATACACTGGAGCCAGTGCCCAGGATGCAAAGCCTAAACTCAGAAAGGAGATGGACAATGCACTTGGTGCCTTACTTTGACGGGGCCATTCTGGAGAGGGCAGACGGAGCAAAAGGACACACTTCTCTTGGACCCCTGCAGAATGAGTGTAAAGATCTGGCTTTTGAGGCACTGCATGATCTTGAATACCTCCAGAATCAACAAGGAAAGGTCCTGTTACGTTCCCCCAGGTTTTAGTTTTAAGTGTATCTTACTTAATATTTTCAATATGAGTCAGCTCCATATACTATGATGATTTTCAAATAACCAGAAGTTGACTGTAGCTGGCTTTAAGACAGGAAGCATGAGTACAGAATCCAGCTGCTTCCACCCCGGGGGCAGGTCTGAATTCAGTGGTCCTGTATTTTCTGGCTTGTGACCTCAGTCTGCTGGATGATGCACAGAACCCTCCTGGGCCCCTGCTTTTCCTGACTCTCCTCTCCTGATGGGGGAAAGGGGCTCTCCCATCACCAATGCACTCCTTGAAGCAACTGCTCTGCCTGACACACCCGCCTGGGAATCCTGGACCTCCAGTGAGTTGAGTAACGGGCCATCCTTTCTACCTTCCAGGGTGGGTATGTGTGTATGTTGGGAGGAGGGGGTTAAAGGTAATATACAGAAAGTTACTACCGTATGGTTGGAGCTGAATGAAATGGGAGCTGTTCTCACTGTGATGATGTGACGGATAAGTATGATGATGATGATGGTCATGATGATGGTCGTGACATCTAGAACCCCAGGTATTCCTGGAGAGAACCAAGAAGCACTTCCCATTCACCTAATCAATAAATATCCTGCAAATACAGAACGTGCCATGTAATTCATGACACAGACAGGATCTTTCTTCCGGGGCATGAGAGCCAATTCCTTCTGGATTCACAGGGTTCAGGGCCCAGGGAGAGGTGGAAAGGTGTGTGGGTATATTTCTAAATCACTGAATGTGTACTGAATGGCTGTTGAGTCTCCTTGTAACTTGTGTGTCAATTATCACTGATCTTTACAAGGACCCTGGAGGGTGGTGCTATTATATTCCCATTTCACAATGTTGAAGGTAGGACACCAAGAAGTTAAGAAACTTGCCCAAACTGCCAAACAGCGGGAGACACACAGACACACACACACACACAGACACACACACACACACACACCCCTATCGGGTACCATGGAAACCTCGTGCGTGGCAGGAGGTAATGAGAGCCCAGGTCGGGGTGTTGACTAGGTGTGGGGAGTGGGGGGCCAGGCCAGCAAGCCATAGCCAGTCCCCAGGCTGAGGATGCCATGACCATAGGGCACCGGGCAACTTCCAAATGTCATTAAACTCTCAGCATTTGTTTGTTTGCTTGTTTGCTTTTGATGTAGATGTCCTTTTAAAACGTCTGCTCAGTCTCTATCATAGAATGTTTCCCTCTTTACTCCCTGCCTTCATCCATACTTAGAATCAGCATCTTTGGGTAGTTAGAAAAACATGACCAAGCAGCAAATCACATTAATAAATGCTCTCTTTTCAGACCTAGCCATGGCCTTATTTCTGACCTTTTTAAATGACTCTTTCTCCTGATTACAGAAATGATAACAGCAGTTCATCACAGGCTTATGTCTCATGGGTAAGAGACCAGTGGACCTCTAGCATCCATACAACTGCCTGACTTCTACATGACAGAATCAATGTCTACGATACAATCAGCCACTTCAAAGCCACTTCCCAACAGTGCTTATCCGGGAGGATTTAAAGACAGTGATAAACACAAGTTTGATACCTGATGTGGTCTCTGAAACGAGGACAGGAGAAAGTGCAGGCAGACATGGAACACAGAGGCATGTCCTAAGGCATTTCTCCTTTTACGGGCTCTTCTCTCCGTGAAGATGGCATTTCTCTGAGCGCTTACGAAGATTACTCACCAAGAAAGAGACACTGGGCAGGTCTCCCACCTTGGAAACCCCTGGTCTCTGCCTGGCTGAGGCCCCAAGTTGACACTGGTATGGCTGTAGCTCAGCCTTGGAACACCGCTGATCCCACTGGAATCGCAGGATCTTGCTTGAAAAAGTCAAGGCACTGACTCGGGGAGCCCAGATACCTTTAGGGTCCAGGTAAGAAGAGAAGCTAGCGGAGCTAACATTGAGGGGGTCCCTTCTGAGTCCAGACCCTCTTCTACGCACTTGGCAGACGCTGGTTCTCTGAGTCCTCCCAGGCGTCCCCTGAAACGGGTGGTGTCACGCACGGTCTGGAAGCCCAAGGCTATAAGAGCCTTGCGACATGAGGGTTCATCAGGGCCTGTGACCCAAAGAATATGGGATCCCCTACAACAGTCTTTGGAACACAAGAAACCAATCCCGGGCCGGTCAGCAGGACTTAATGGGGTGGATGGATTCAAACAGGCCTGCGTTGGGCCCTTGAGCTGCTAGCCTGCAACCCAATCGTTAATTTTTTTTTAATGTTCTTAATAGTTTTCTCATTTTATAGATAAGAAGAATAAAACTGGAGGGAGGTTTTCTTCCTCGGAATCCCGCTCTCGGATTTTAAGCTGACCATCTTCCCACGCCACGTGTCACCTGCAGAACTTGGGCTTTGAAGCTCACACGGTGACCGCCTCTCCCACTGGGTCCCTCAGCCAGGACAGCTTCAGCCCTGGGCCACCCCAGCCTTTCATAAACTCTGGATTTTTAATTGAACCAACCGTATACTCAACCAATCCGGTCATGGCATAACCTAAAAACCATCAATGTCAGCGAAAGGAGATGGTCCGACACAGGGACCCCTCCAGCCACACATAGCAGAGCTGGGACCGAAGCTGGAGGCGTCACCAAAACAGGGGAGGCATCCAAAGTTGGTTTTAACGAAGACCAAACAGCCGAATCCTCCTACAGGGGGCCCGCCAGCCACCACACAGTGCTGGGGGCAAATCGAATGTTCTCTCAGCTGCTCCAAGTTTAGAAATCAGGTGCTGACTCATTAGTAACCCAGGAAGCCCACACACTCAAATGACTGTACTGAAAAAGCTCTGTCATACCCTGCTTACTGATGTGCAGATTTTTAAGCAAATTTGAAAAATGTTTACCATAAGGTATTTATGACATTTTAACCGTTTCATTTACAGTAACCAGACGACATTTGAAAAAAAAAAGTTTCCTGTATTTTACTTGACAGTAAAGCTAAGCTTTATCAGAATGTTAACAGCTTGAGAAACACATACCGAGGTCAAGTCGGGTCTCAAAACCACTCAATTCCCCCTTCCTCACCCCCTGCCCCCCAGTCCGCGGCATAATTTTCTTTCTGATTTTACTATTGTTTGTGACTTTTCAGTGTTAAGGAAAGGCGAAAGACACCAAATAAGCTCCTGGAATCTTTCTCATGCTCTTAGAGAGAAAAGCCAAAAGTCTGCCTCTTTATTGTGTATTTCTTGCACTAAAAGTGGGCAGCTCAGACCACGCGGCCAGAAATTGCTCAGAAGCTGTCTTTCCTCCACCTCTGAGAAGCGGAAGCCAGCCCGGCCTCAGCACCGCTGGGTTAGTCACCCACCTCCACCTCTGAACTTCCCTTCGGCTCCACAGAGGAGTCTCAAACAGCTTTTAAACCAGCCAAGCATCACTGTCTCCTCGGTAATAAAGGATGAGCATTCTCACAATGAACCGCTAAGAAACTCCAAACAATCAGGTTCCCAGACAGTAGCTACAGGGACGAGGGCAGAGAGCCACCTTTCTAAAGTCAAAGATCTTCAATGTCTCAACGAAACACAGTATCCACTCCAAGACCCCTCAGCTTTCCTAGAGCTGAGACTCTGAGGCAAACTGCAGAAATGAACATGAAAGTGACAGAAACCTACTCACCAGGGAGAAGCTGAGGGCTCCACCTTCCCAGGACCAGGCTGTGAAGATGGAAAAGCAGATGCTGGCTCAGGCACAGCCCGCCTGGAATGTCAGTTTGAAACTTAAAAAGCAACGACCATACAGTCAGTTATTTCCCTCCATTCCCAATGATGTCCACACGATTGAGACTCAAAAAAAAAGGCGCACACCTCAGTCTTCATTCTCATTGGAACGAGATGACTCATGCTGACTCACAGCCACCACTTCCTCTCCCGACATTCTCTTCATACTTGTGAGCTGGGCTGGTCCCGTTCCCAGGGTCTTTGCAGCCCTTCCTGGAAGAACAGCCTTCCTGACCCCAGCAAGCAGACCCAGCCACTGCCCTACATGTAGCCCTGGGAGCCTACACTAGGGAAATGCTTTATTTAGGAGATCTGGGAACAGCTGAAATAGAAAATGCAAGAACTTCCTATGCATTTGAACCTGCAATAGACACTGAAATTTTGTAACGGATTGCAAAACTCCTGCACTAAACTGCTCTTTTCAGGGCATTTCAGGGGGGAGAGAGGAATGAGGTATTATCTTCTTCTTGCAGGAGGTTAGTTTGCCCTAGTCGTGCTTATTTCAGTGTATGTTTTCTCCTGCACCTCTTCCTCTGATAGAGTAATAAATCACGGGCTCTAAAATCATGATCTCTTCAAAGCTATTTATTAAGAGTTTGTATGCCCTGTTTTTAAGATCAAGTGATGTACCAAATCTCTTCAATCCATCTTTCAGGCTTCAAGACTATGCCAGATTTGAATATTCAAGTCCCAAGGAATGAAATGAAAGTAGAACCCTGGCAATTTTAAAAACCGTTGATGAATGTTTCCATGCAAGAACTGAGACTAGCCTCTGCCTCCCAGTTTTCTTTGGAATGATCCCGGGGGTGGGGCAGCCTTCCACAGCTTCCCACAGTTTTAAGTTATGAGAGGCAACGGAAGAGCAGAATCCGTGTGATGTTGAGCAGCCAGGAAGCGTGGCTGTGGCCGCATCAGGCCCACCCTGGTTTCTGGAGGGTGACCCATGAGAGACCAGGGGTGAACACGGGTGCCCTTCACCCTTTCTAACTCAGTACCTGTCACTGTGCAGGCCACACTCTGATACCCCTAAAGCACAGAAAGCAAATGAGGAAATGCTGTTCTGGAAGTGGGCAGAAGACCCAGGCAAGCGGCATCTGTGTGCACCCGGGAGGGGTCAGGAAACCCACTCTCCATTTACAGCTGGATTCATTTTAGGGAAATAATACTTGTTCATTACTCTAGATCTCAGTTCTTTCAACAGGGCAATCGGGGCATTTTCTATCAGACAATACCAAGTGCTTTGAGGTCCCTGTGGACGTTGCAGTATATTAGTCAACTGGCCAAATATTCGTGTTTCTGGCAGTGTTTTGGTTTTTGATTTTTTTCCAGGAGCGTGGAAAGCCTGTTGGTTTTCTGGAATTTCAGAACGGCTATGTTGTGCAATTCGTTGCAGTGTGATTTCTTTTGGGGGAGAGTGGGAATGGGGGTGGGTGCAGTGGGCTCGTGAGCAGCCTGTCCTAAAGGGACACATCTTAGGACGTGAGGGTCTAGCAGCCCCACGAGAAGCAGGCATTGATGCCAGGAGGCTGTGAGGGCTATTGAAGCAGGGATTATGAATTGTTATTTTTGTGCTATATGTAGAAAGCCAGCCTCTACTTATGAAGACGTGTATTAGGTCAACTCATTAATCCCTGGGGGGAGCTGAAAAATTATTAATTGGAAAAAAAAACCACCAGGAAGGAATTAAAGAAATTTGAAATAGTTGGGAAAGGTAGGCTCCAAGGGACAGCCACTCCCTCCTGCCGGAAAGGCCCTACCAGAGGCGTCATTGCTTTACCAGTGGTTTCTTCCTCAGCCACGCTGTTTCAGTGACGCTTCCGGAGTCCTCCAGGGCAAGGCCTCCTCTTATAGCAGGAGCCTTGAGCCACCACTGTGGAAGGACAGTGGAACTGTGTTCTCCATGTAGTGTTGCATCGGATAATCCCAGGGATAATGTGTCAATTCCTGATTGCCCCTCCTTCCAAAGCTCTTCTCATCCGGGCCAGGAAGTGGGAAAGGGCCCCAGTGTGAGAAGGGGCTGCCATCAATACATTCATAAATAAATTATTTATTAAGGCAAATCAGCACCACCTCCCATGATTGTTAATACGGAATGTTCTAGAGAGGATTCACTTCTGCGTAGTTCACCAGAAAGGAACCAATGATGACATTTTAAATGTGGCTACATGGAAACACGTTTTAAACATCGGCATGCTTTTTCCCCAATGAGAATAGCACTGGAAGAATTTAGGTTTCCATGACTTAGGGAAATAAACAAGTTTCACTCCTAAAGACAGCGAACGGTCTGAAGACGGTGCATACTAGCATTGGCACAGGATTCTTACAAATACTGATGGCTCACATTTAAGAGTATTTAATATGTGCCAGTCGGTCTCCTAAACACACACAGGTATTAAGACCTCTGATCCTTCAAATAGCCCTATGAGGAAGGTAGCGACATCATCCCCACTTCTAGCAAAGACTCCGAGGCACAGAGAAGGCCAGGAGCCTGCCCAGGGTTGCAGAGCCCAGATGTGAACCCAGGCGGTTTGGTGTCAGAGGCCACATTCCTAACCACCAGGCCACAGGGATTCCCAGGAAGGACTTTTTAAGAAACCTTTGCACATACATCCCCTTACCGCATGACGTGTTCTCCCAAATTCTGCAGCTATGTGTAAGGTAGACGTACTTCCTATTCATTAGAGAAGTGAATAAACACCCTAGCCTTGAAGTGCCCTACCCCTTAAGATGGGAACAATTCTCATTAATGGAAAGGGTCAACTAGAATTATCCACTGACACTTCCCAAAGAGTCCCATGAAGCTGCACATGCCAAGACAGTGCTCACCCCACATGAGACACGAGGGTGGCAGGGAATATCCTCAGTGGTCCTCCTTTCACTTGACTAACAAATCTCATCACCATCACCTCCTTTGAGGGAGAAGATCCATCCCTCATTTCAACTCGAGCCCCTCCCCCTCTCTCCACCTCACTTCTTCTCCAGGATTTTGCTCCTAATCACACACAGGCCCTCTCCCTCCATCATCCTTAACCTTTTCCTGTCCACGGGCCTAAACACAGGCCCAAGTCTCCTCCATCTGCAAAACACCCTCCCTGGCCTTTGACCCTGTGAAGCAGACCCCAGGGATGCCCCCATGTTCATTCCCTCCCTCCCTGTTGGCAGCAGCCTTGACGTTTGGTTGGAATTGACTCCAACCCCTACACCCAAGGGAGAAATTTGATTGGATGAAGCAAAACAAGAGAATCCCACTGTGACTGATTCTGGGATGGGCTCCCGGGCCCATGTCAATTAGGGCATCACTACTTTTAGCCATGGTGATGGGCTCAAGGGTATGGCCATTGCCTCAGGGATGACAGAGAAGAATGCACAGAACTAAAGAGTCTCATTCTTGCTTTTAAGTTTCAAAAGTCGAGGACAGGGTACTATGAAGAGAGAAGAAAAGACTTGTAGGAGTGGGTGAAGCCAGGCAACAATACACGGCTGTGCATGTTGTACACGGCACAACCCCACGGGGTAAGTTCCCCTGTAAGTAGCAAGGCTGGTCACAGTCCCAGGTGATACATCTCCAAGACCTCTCTATGATCCCACAGGCTGGGCAATGAAGAGAGCTGGGGGAAAGGAACAGAGAAAAGAGTGTGAACGCTGCCCCCAACCCCAATGGCTTGGGACAGAGAAGCCGTGCCACTCACCCCAGAGCAGCTCAGGGACTCTTAGAACAAAGGGACGTGATGGACATTGGAATGATGGGAGGTTAGAGTTTAATTGGCAGTGTTTTTTCCATCCTGGTGGAACTGAACTCAGTGGTGCTTTTAAAATTGAGGGCATCTTCAATTAGATGGAATCTAGTCTGTAAAGCCAGGAGGCTGGAGGAGTTCCCAGAAGAACGAGGGTAGAAAAAGGAAACAAGAACTGAGCCCGGGGCCCCGCATCTTTCGGGGGTCGGGGGTGACGAGGAGTCAGCAGGAAAGGAATGGAGGCAGCGTCGGGAGGAGCGGACAAGGTAAGAGGAAGACAAGTGGAGAAAGGGCTTTAAGAGGAGAGAATGATCCCCTGTAA
Organism: Mesoplodon bidens; assembly: GCF_964165515.1. Classification (NCBI taxonomy): domain Eukaryota; kingdom Metazoa; phylum Chordata; class Mammalia; order Artiodactyla; family Ziphiidae; genus Mesoplodon; species Mesoplodon bidens. The sequence continues at coordinate 13,130,764 of NC_138170.1, read as the reverse complement.
ATCACTGCTGAGAGGTCACGTGAGGTGGGGACGGAGAGCATCAGTGAATTCGGCAAGAGGAGGTCTCGTTGGGGAGGATGGGGTGAAGGTCTGGGTGGAGTTGGAGAAAGGGTGAGAGAGACAGAAGACAGTGAGGAGAGACACCGCTTTCGAGAAATGGAGCTAAAACTGGAGGGGAAATGGGTCAAGAGAAATTTCCTTTTCCCTAAGATGAGAGAAATAATAGCTCGTCTGTAAACTCACTGAAAGAAATGATTTACCAGAAAGGAAAAAATTGATGCTACAGGAGAGAACCGGAGGGAAAAAGAATTTGGTCAAGTAGGAGGAAGGACCAGACCTACTGCACGTGGGGAAGGCTTAGCCTCCACGAGGGGGACCTCACGGGCAGCACAGGATACTGACCAGTGGGGAGGGCCAATGCAGACCTGATTTACATGCTCTTGTGTGTTTCATCATTTGTAATAAAAGAAAAATGACATCAATTTTTAAAATGCAGTGGTAAGTAGTATACAGTTATAGTCTTTCTATGAAAAACCCTAAAACATTACAGCTGAGACTAATGTCCCCTTTGATGTGGAGGTGGCACTTTTCACTATGTTAATGGGATGCATTAGAGGGACAGAAGAGGTAGGATTTGGGATGTGGAGGAGAAGCATAAGAAAGGGAAGACAGTTCCTAGAGAGAATTGCCAGCGGTGACCCAGGTTGGATGGAGGATCAAGCCCAGTTCCCCAAAGGGAAGGCTGCTGGGAAAAATATCAGTGAGATAGAGTACGCCCTGCTGTGGGGCCTGGACACCACAGACAGACTCCAAGGGGATACTCTGCAAAGAGCTGGGGAAGGCTGGGCACAGAGCTTCCTGGGCTCTGCTGGGAAACGACTGAGGATGCAAAAGTACTAGTCTACTCCAAAATAGCCCCAGCACACTCACATGCACACACTTGGCCTTGAGATCCACCCAAGTTATGTGTATCAATATTTACTCCTTTTTCTTTCTAAGGCTATTCCATTGCATGGATATACCATTGGCTGTTTATCCATTCACCTGTTGAAGGATTGAACTGGTGTTGACAAAGAAAGCTTCTGGGAACATTTGTGTACAGGTTTTTGCATGGACACGAGTTTTTATTTCTCTGTTGTAAATTCCCAGCAGTGGGATTGCTGATTCATATGGTAACAGATATATAGATACAGATATAGATATCTTTATCTTTATAAGATGTATATAGATATAGCTATATCTTTCTAAGAAACTGCCAAATTGTCTTCCAGAGTGGCTGTACCAGCTATTCTGCATCTCCACCAATGTGTGTATGAAGGACCAGTTGCTCCGTATCCTTACCAGCACTGCTATTGTCAGTATTTTTTATTTTAGCTCTTCTGGTGGGTGAGCATGGTCTCTCCTCATAGCTTTATTTTATATTTCCCTTATGACTAATGAGGTTGAACATCTTTTCATGTGCATATTGTCATCTGTGAATCTTTTTTGGTGAACTGTCTGTTCAAATCATCCACTTGCTTTTTTTTTTTTTTTTGCGGTACGCGGGCCTCTCACTGTTGTGGCCTCTCCCATTGCGGAGCACAGGCTCCGGACGCGCAGGCTCAGTGGCCATGGCTCACGGGCCCAGCCACTCCGCGGCATGTGGGATCTTCCCGGACGGGGCCACGAACCCATGTCCCCTGCATCGGCAGGTGGACTCTCAACCACTGCGCCACCAGGGAAGCCCCCACATGCTTTTTAATTGGATTATTTGTGTTCTTACTGTTGACTTTAGAGCTGCCTTTATACATTCTGGATGCAACTTTTTAAATCGGATATGTGATTTGCAAATATTTTCTCCAGACTGTGGCTTGTGTTTTTCATCCTCTTTCACAGTATCTTTTTCAGAGCAGAAATCTTTATTTTGATGAAGTCCAATAGATTGATTTCTTTCTTTATGGATTGTGCTTTTGGTCTCTTATCTGAGAAATCTTTGCCTAACCTTAGGTCTAGGTAATGAAAATTTTTCTCCTGTTTTATTCTAAATGTTTTAGAGTACTGTATTTTATAGTTAGATCTATGATCAATTTTAAGTTAATTTTTTACAAAGTGTGAGGTTTAGATTAAGGTTCTTTTTTGTTTGCTTGATTTTGGTTTTTGCCTGTGGACGTCCAATTGTTCCAACGCCATTAGTTGAAAGGAGGATTCTTCCTTCGATAATTTTTTTTTTGGAGATCAGTTGGCCATATTTGTGTGTAGCTGTATGGGACTTCCTGCTCTGTTTCGTTGATCTATGTATTCATCCCTTCCCCAATATCACACAGTCTGAATGATGTCTTAAATCCAGGTAATGTGATTCCTCCAACTTTATTTTTCTTTCTCAAAATTGTTTTAGCTATTGCTGTTTCTTTCTAGACAAGTTTTAGAGTCAGCTCTTCTGTATCTATAAAAAAATCCTGATGGGATTTTGAAAAGAAATGCACCTCATCGACTGGGGAGAATTCACAACTTTACTACGTTGAGTCTTCCGATCTGGGATCACAGCATGTCTCTCCATTGGTTTAGGTCTTCCGGATAGTCTTTATAGCTTGGTGTCTCCCATGTATGAGGTAAAAGTTCTCTTCACTCCAGAGTATGGGTTTAGTCATTCTCCAAAAGTCCTCTTATCATCTTCAGAAAGTCCCAAATTTAACAACTATAGACTATTAAAAAGATATTGAATATAGTTCCCTGTACTATACAGTAGGTCCTTAGATCAGTTGTTCTTAATTTTGGGTGCACAGAGATGCCTTTGAGGGTCTGACAAAAGCTACAGATGGCTCTGCTAAAGAGCCATAGAAGTATACACACACAAAGTTTTGTACACAAAGACCATGGGTTCTAATTCTGGATGCCTTAGGGGTCCAGGCATGTTGGGGTTGGAATCCCTGGACCAGATGATCCCAAAGGTCCACTCCAGTTCTGAACTTTACTGTTTACTTGGACTCATAGCCTGGTGTGAGGCAATATCTGACACATTAGGCAGTAACCTAATTCTTTAGGTGCAAAAATAATCCAGAATCTCGGGCTTCCCTGGTGGTGCAGTGGTTGAGAATCCACCTGCCGATGCAGGGGATGTGGGTTCATGACCCGGTCCGGGAAGATCCCACATGCCGCAGAGCGGCTGGGCCCGTGAGCCATGGCCGCTGAGCCTGCGTGTCCGGAGCCTGTGCTCCACGATGGGAGAGGCCACAGCAGTGAGAGGCCCACGTACGGCAAAAAAAAAAAAAAAAAAACAGAATCTCAAGTTTACATCTTTTCCTCATGTGAATTAAAATATGAAGGAACCTCAGAACTGAGGATGTTTTGGTTGATGGCAAGGGCCAGCAACCTTGCAAACTCCAGCTCTCCAGGAAACAGTGGCCCAAGTGCAGAGCAGAGGGCTGCTCCTAAGTGCCAGCTAGGAGCTCTGGCCATGGGGAGCTGCAGGTCTGACCCTGGTCTATACCACAGGGAGCACGGGCATACAGGGCCTTTCCAAGAAGGCAAAGTTGTAAAAAGCAGCTGTCCTCCTCAGAATGGCACAGACGCTCATCTCTTGGAAACACCAACTCAAATAAATCACATTCCGTTCTCTCTGATTCATTCACTTGGAACAAGATGAGCCTCTGCCAGCACCTCTGCGGAGAGCGGAGCCAGGAGCCGTATTTTACAACGGCTCAAGGTCAGTCCTGGCTCCTCATCTTTTATCCCCCCAAAAGCACCATAATAGACTTAAACTGACAACATTCTTGCTGTTAAGTGATCCCCGTCACTGTCAAGTGGTAAAAATGAAGAAGAAAAACGAAACACTTGTTGTGGCTAGCTAGAAGTTTTTCTAATTAAGATCATTTGTGAGCATGGATTATAATTTGGGCTCAATTATTGTTTGTACAATAATGATAGTCTCAGTCTTGTATCTTGGGTATTCAAGCAAACACTAATCTATTTTGGGGAAGGGATTTTGAAGATGTAATGAAGGCCAAGTCAATTGACCGTAAGATAAGGGTATATATGGCTGGGCCTGACCCCGTTAGGTGAGTCTCCCCTGGCTGAAAGCAGAAGAGGAAGTCAGAGACTCAAAGCACAAGGGGGTCATGTGCTCAGGAATGAGAGCAGCCTTTAAGAGCTGAGATCCAGCAAGGAAACAGCAACCTCAGATCTACAGCCACAAGGAACTGGATTCTGTCACCAAACCAAATGGGCTTGGAAGTGGATTTTCCTCCAAAGCCTCCACACAAGAACCCAGCCCAGCTAACACCCTGATTTCATTGGGTAAGACTCTGCTCAGAGAACACAATGAGCTCTACCCAGACTTCTGACCCACAGAACTGTGAACTTATAGTAAACAGGGGTTCTTTTAAGCCACTCAGTTTATGGTAATTTGTTACACAGAATTGGAAAACTAATACACCCAGCCCATTTGCAAAATAGAGACAATAATAGTTCCAGACTCACAGGGTTATATGAGAATTAAAAGTTAATATATGTAAAGTGCATGGAATAATAAGGACTATCTCTAAGTAATGTCTATTAATCACAGATGCCATTGACTTGGTAAAATGGTTGACTACTTGAAAGTTTTCCCATCAATACATTATTTGAGTCACAGGATACACTCAAAAGTCTAGAATTTTTAATGAGTGAATCACATACTAAATATGCACCACCTTTGAAAATTCAGTACTTGTGAATGAGCTGCATGGTTACAAAAATTAGGTAACAAAGCAGACTGTAATACAGAAGATGTCAGACCATATGGAGCAAAATACAAGACTTTTGGAAACTCAGCCATCCAACAAATATTCAGTTAATGCTTGCCAGAGGCCACGCACTGACGCAGGTCCTGGGGACACAGTAGGAAAAAAGACACAAAGGTCTCTATTCTCATGAAGCTAACATTCTGGTGGGATGAGACAGAAAATAAGGGCAAGAGAAAAATCCAGGCTAGCAATATGAACTGTGTAAAAACTTAACATAGGGTGGAAGAACACTACTTGAGATGAGTAGACCATCTAGAAGGGCCATTCTAGAGAGGTCCATTTAAGCTAAGCTCTGAATGACGGCCAGGAGCCAACCAGCAGCATTCAGGGACAAGCAACCAGCTAGAGCCTCGGGCCCCAAGGCAAAAAGGAGTGAGGTGTGTCTCGGGACCTCAGAGGAGGCCAGCAAGGCTGATGCTTGGTAAGCAACAGGGAGGAAAGAATGGGCTTGGGAAAGGGGCAAGGAAGGAGCTCAGATTTTATGCAAGGTCAACGAGGAGGCACTGGAGGGTTTTAAACAGACGACTGACATGGTCTGATTTGGATTTTCCAAAGCTAACTCTTACTGCTGAGTGTAAAGCCCTGTGTAGGACCAAGTGGAAACAGGAAGTGCAGTGAGTCCCGTTGGGAGTCTGATGACTGTGGCAGAGATAGAGGATGAGGACCTACCAGAGTTAACTGTTTGGAGGTAAAGCTGAAGAATGGGTTGGATTTGGGGGCAGTGAAGGAGAGACATTCATCAAACACAACCCTTAGATTTTTGGTTTGAGCAACTGAGTGGTGCCCTTGACTGAGATGGGAAGGTCGAGAGAGAAGGCAGTTTGGGGCAGGGAGAAATTGAGGGTTCTTGCTTTGGCCATCTTAATCTGCACGTGCCTATCAGACATCCATGTGGAGATGTTAGCAGGTCTGGATTTCTGGGGAAAACTCAACGTTGAAGGCAGACTGGAGAGTGTGTCCTAGAGATGGAATTAAAGATCTGGTCTGAATGACAGAGAGAGATAATGTGTAAAAACAGGAAGGGAGCCCAGAGCCCTCGGCCAGTGAGGTTGGAAGAAAACCAAGATAAACAGTGCTCAAATGGGGAAGCTATTATATCAGGGGGTTCGGTGGACGCTAGTGAACATAGCATGATACCATTCGTCCGGGCAAACATGTTATTAGTTACTGTTTGTATCAGCTGTCTCTGATTTGCTGAAGACAGACTACACTCTTGAAATGTTAACAAGAAAAACATAAAGCAAAAGTATTATTAAGAGCCAAGGCAGTGAAACTCCTCCATTCTTGGCCAGCAGGAAGAACTTATGAATGGTTTTTTTCCATTGTAAATAGCGGCAAATGATAGTCTTCATCATTTTGCAGGATTTGGCATAACTGGGAAGTTTCTTAGGCTTGATAACTGGTGAAACAAAACCAAACAAAACCCTTAGTGTCTAAATAGTTCTTTGGTCTGAGACATACTGCCAAGAGATCAGATGGAGACTATTCCTCAGATGTACCATCTTGATTTAGAGCCGAGTGATTTTTTTCAATAGCAGCATTATCTTCTTAATTTTCATTTCATTTCACATGGACACATACACCCCCAAGCAATCTGATTTTGCCTCTTGAAAAGCTCATAATTTAAAAAACTGTATTGAAAAAATATCAGCACACTTCCTGATGGCCAGTCATGGGTTATAATGTGTCATCAAACATGAACTTGAGATAGTGCATTCATCTATAGTGGCTCCTAGTAGAAACCTACGAATTAAATCTCATATCTAATAGGGACCAGCCCCACCAAGGGCTTGAGAAGGAGTTACCGGTGAAAGCACTCCAGTCCCGGGGACCACTCAGCGCAACCTCACAGGCATTGCCCGTCTCCATTTAGTCTGAGTCATGGCAGGCTCTGCCATGTGTCTTCCTGCCTCTGGTCTGCCAGGTACCACTCCCTTCTCCGATCTGTTTCTTTCACTTTTGTGATGAGACAAAGCCGCAGATCTGATTGGGGCCGCTCTCCTGCTTTCATATCTGCACAGCTTTCTGGGGTCCATGTAGGGCTTAAGGGTTTGTCCCTGAGTCAAAAAGATCCAGATTAGAGCCTGGATCCCAAATAAGTGGCCTTGTAAAGTGACCTTCCTGAGTCTTTGTTCCCTCATTTGTACATTGAGAATAACCATGGTCACAAGAGAGTCTTGTCACAGCATTTTGGTGTGGATTAAATAATGATGCAGGTGTAGCACCTAGCAGAGAGCTGAGCCCTTAGGAAGCACCCAGCAAGTGACAGGTCTTTGTAGTGGGTCTGCTGTCATTTTGTCTAAGAGCACTATTGCCTGGTGGGCCCTCCCCTACCCACTTTATTTGTCCCTGGTGGTTCTATCATCCTAGTGTACCTCCCACCCGACCTAAACCACCTATCACACAGTGGGGGAGTACATCAGCCAGGATTCGATCTGGCTGCATATCACTAGAAAAAAGAAACAAGTGTTTAAATTAGGATTTTATTTCCCACTCATGTAAAAGCAGTCTGGCACAGGTATCAGGGGCTGACGTGGCAGGCCCAAAGTATCACTAGGACCTTGGGCTCCTATCTTTCTGATATACCATCCTGGAGCATGGCATTCAATGTCAAAGTGACCTCATGGTCCAAGATGGCTGCTGGGACTCCAGCCAGCAAATCTATATTTCTCCATCTTGACATGAGGAGGAAGTGAGGGAAGACAAAAACATGTATAATGCCTCCCCCAGCCCCACCACTATGGAGTCTTACTGAAAGTTCTAAATAATAGTTCCACCAGTAGAATTAAATCTCATGGCCTCTCCTAGCTGCAAGCTAATCTGAGAAATGTCTTCTTTTCACTGGATACGTTGCCATCTGAAGTATGATCTGTTTTTAAGTTAAGCAAGAAGGGAAGATGAGATATCAGTTGTCAACTAGCAGTAGCCCCATGGCATAGCCAGGCTGAGCCATCAGTGCCCTTCTATGGGATCCGGTCTATGACAGTGGGAGAGAGGGGATCCACATTCCCTGTGGACCACAGGCTGGAGGGGCACAGTCCCACACACGGTGGGCACTGGCAGCACAGAGACACACGTGAGCCAGGGAAGGGATAGAGCCTGAGCCTGAGTGAGGCTCCCAATGGACACCCCTCTCCCCTTCCCGCTTTCCTGTTTTACTGTAATCCTTTACCCCTCCCTCTAGACTGAAAGGTCCTAGAGGGAAAACCCCCTCCAACCCACATGCCCACTCCTACAGGTGACCATCAATGTTGGTCACCGGGTGATGGAAGGAACATAAATTGTACTCAGGTTTTGGCAAATGAAAAATATATCCCAACAGGATGTGAGCAAGGGCTGTAGAGTCAGGCTGCTGGGTTTGACTCCTCTGTCTGCTTCCATTGTTCCGTTGTGTGAAAGAGATAATAATAATAATGAAAACTCTCTCCAGGGATAATCCACAATGCCTGGCACCGTGTAAGACCTCAGTAGATGTTGGCCATTCATATCATTATTATTACCTCATGCCAGGGACTCTGAGATGCACTTTTTTTTTTTTTTAACATTGTAACAGCATTTGTACTATATGACAGGCCGTGATTAATTAGCAGAGCGTTTTTTTTTTTCCCTTGGTGGTACATAAGATCATGGTCTGTTTTACGATCAATGGTGTCTGAGAGTCAATGGAATTGTTATCGTTAGGAAAGGAACAGAGAGAGTTTAGAAATTCAGAGCCTTGTAAAGTCAAAAAAAGTCAACTGCTTCTAGATGCCAAATAGTAAGAGCTGAGCCTGGGATGGTCATTGAGTGATCAGGGACTAAGTGACTCAGAAAGAGAGGAAGAGAAAGGCATGGCCTTCCCCACACCACGTTTCAGAAAGACTCAGGGGAGCTACCATTCGATCAAAAGAGAGAGAAGTTAGAAGCAAGAAAGGAAGGAAATAAAGCAGGTCTGAGACCAATGTCTTGGCAAGAACTCTGGGTATGCTTGTAGCCATGTGGAACTGACTAGAAGCAAATAGATCAGAAGCTGACTGTATTCTTTTTTTTTTAACCTGAATTGTCAAAGAAACCATGAGCTTAAAAAAAGCATTTGATATAATGGAATATCATTCAGCCATGAAAAGGAATGGATTACTGACGCCACAACATGGATGAACCTTGAAGACAGGAGCTAAGTGAAAGAAGTCAGACATAAAAGATCACAAACTGTACCATTCCATTTATATGAAATATCCAGAATAGGCAGGTCCTTAGAAATAGAAAACAGATTAGTGGTTGCCAGGGGCTGGGGGGAGGGAGGGAATGGGAAGCAAGTGCTGGAGGGAGAGAGCATTTCCTTTTGGGGTTATGACCGTGTTTTGGAACTAGAAGTGATGGTGGCACAGTGCTGTGGTTGTACTAAATGCCACTGAATTATGCATTTTTAAGTGCCTACTTTTATATTATGTGAATTTCATCTCAATTTTTAAAAAGCATTTACTATCCAACTATGGAATTCCAACCTGTCAGCATCAGGAGGTGGGCTGGAAACACTGTACTGCCCCAACTCAAGGCAGGTTCCCAACCCATATGATATACAATCAGAGGCCCCAGAGAAAAATGGATGGGGAGGCCCCCAAAGATGAACCCACAGATGGTGGGACCCTGCACCTCAGGGGAGGGGTCTCACTCTATCTGCCTGGAAGACTTCAGAATTTCTGGACTAGGAGCCCCTGGGTACCTACCATCATCCCCTCTTGGAAAGGCAGTGCTGTTGTCATTATCCTGCTCCTATTGCCCTGAGGGAAACTGGCCTGTGTGGGGCAGCTCTTTCATCTCACTGCTTTATTATGTGTTTATAGGCTGCTGGGACACTGCTAAGAGATCGCCATGCCTCACCTGGAGATCCAGGAACATTCCACCAAATATAGCTTAAGTTGTGGTCATGGCAGCGACTGTTGGCTGCCTAACCCTATATCTGCTCTCCTTTTGCCCCCAATAATGGAGCTCTTGATGTTCAGCAGGGCACAGAATAATTCTTCCTAGGACAATTCTGCATTTGTTAGTCCCCCTTGCAGCTGGTATGGCCACCACCTGAGGAGGGCAGGATGACGAGCTGGAAGGGGTCTGAGTTAGCCAAGTTGGGCAGCTGCCATGTAACTCTAGACTGCCTGCCTCTGGGTTTCTTTTACATGAGAGAATAAAACTTCTTGTATTTGAGCCTCTGTTGTTGGAGGTTTCTGTAATGTACAACTAATTCTAATCATAACTGATAGAGTGGCCTCTATCCTAATCAACCAATCAATCATTTGGGTACCTAAACGTAGGAGTCTGCAATGCCGTCTCAACTCCACCATCATCTGGGATTTGATGGACCTCCTCACTCTCTTAGAACTTTCCAAATTGGCCAGGCACACTGTTGTACAGCAGATCTCTAGAACGCATTCATTGTGCACAACTGAAACTTTATACCAATTTCCCCCCTATTCCCAACCCCTGCAAGCACCATTCTACTCTCTTCTTCTACGAGTTTGACTATGTTAGGTACCTCATATAAGTTGAATCATGCAGTATTTGTTCTGTGACTGGCTTATTTCATTCAGCATAGAGTTCTGCAGGTTCATCCATGTAGTCACAAATGACAGGATTTTCTTCTTTTTTAAAGCTGAATAATATTCCATGGCACGTATATACCACATTTTCTTTATCCTTTCATCTGCCGATGGACATTTAGAGCGTTTCCACACCTTGGCTATTGTGGATAATGCTGCAATGAATAAGGGAGTACAAATATCTGTTTGAGACCCTGATTTCAATTATTCTAGATAAATAACCAAAAGTGAGATTGCTGGATCATATGGTAGTGCTTTTTTTTCAATTTTAAGAGAACAGATCTCATGATAAATATTCTCACCACAAGTTTAAAAAAGGAAGAAAGGAAGGAAGGAAGATCTCATTGTCTGCAACAAACAGTATATAAACTATATTTTTTTAAAAGTTGGTCAGGGCACTAACAGTTTCAAGCAAAATGATCCCGCAATTCCATACTAGAAATTGCAAAAAAGAACTTGCCAAGTGCAGGCGAGATGGTCATCTCTGACCTCCCTGGACCCTGGAGTTTCTAGACAGATCTACAAAGCAGTAAAGGAAAACAGCATTGATTACTACATCTTTCTGTTCAACATAGGCTTGAAAAACTATTGAAAAGTACCTTAATTTTACTCAGAACATTTCTTAACGTGTCCTGAAGAGCAAATTCACTTCTGACATAGAATACAAGATTCTAATTTTGTTTTCATATTGCTTTTGTTTTGTTTTCATTTCATAGGTGATTTTATCTACTGATTACCCAACTGACACTAGTTTCTGTTTAGCATTTATCTCATCAATGGTGAGAGAATACTGTCAAAAAAGCAAAATTCAACCAAGTAAATGTGAAGATCTAATTGGCTTTCTTTGGCAATTCATAAATTGGGCAACATCCCTTCTAGCAACTTTCTAGAGTTGTACAAAATGGAAGGTTTTTCTAGAAAAGAGAGGGTGGGGCAAGAAGGTTATTAGCAAAAGAAAAGAAAGAGTTATTCGGGGCCAGGACTTCTACTTTTGGGACTGGAAGGGGAAGGCAAGGGTCTTTATCCTGCAGATTTCCTCACTAGTGTTGATTGATAAATTTCAGATTGACTATTTTGAAGGTCACACTTCTGGGAGGGGTTGAAACTGTATTTAAGTCTCGGTGTGCTGTCATGGGGGCAAAATGACTCCTTTTTTTTTTAACAATACAGTAATCAAGATAGCAGCTGCTGCTTCGAGAACCAGAGCTTCTTTTATCAGATGTTCTTAAAGCTGGAGGGAAAGTATCAAGTCTTGAAACCATGCATATTTTAATATAAAGTTTATTGTTTAATGATTGTAGGAATTATAAATGAATTATAAATGTTGCCTGGGGATGATCTAGAAAATACAGAGGAATAGAGACCATTAATCTCACCTCCCAAAACCAAAGCGTTGTTAATATTTTGCTGCATTTCCTTCTGCTCATGAACATTCTCTCTCTCTCCCTCTTTCTCTCTCCCCTGGTTTACATAGTTGTAGTCACACTGTACACATAACTTTGTGCCCTGCTTTGTTTCACTTAACACAACAACATGAGCATTATTCTCCACTATTAATACTCCCTAGTGCCCACAGTGGAGGGCTATTTTCATGGTAAAACTTCAGTGGTCCTCAAAGGGATCATCACACCCCGTCTTCATCACACACAGGCAAGTTCCCTCCAAAGTTGCAGGCTGCTCCTGGTCTGCTGAACAGTGCCCAGAGCTAAGACAGTCACAGGAAGACAGACTCAGAACTAAGACAGATGGGAAGGACATGCCCAGACTTGTTCAACTGCCCACTCCCAGGGACCAGTAGTTTGTTGCCTGCTAAGCAACCCCATTAATACAGAAGTTCTTTCCTGCAGAAACATACACTGGCTTTGAACCAAGGAGGCCGGCTCATGGCACAGCACCCCCAGGGGGATAAAATCCAGACACCAAAAGAAAAAAGGAAACTACGCCATCGATTGTGTGGTGGGATAGTGAGACTGCTCATTTTAGTTTCCAGAAAAGAAAAGAATTGTCCTAATTCACAGTCCTGACATGGTGAAGACTGCCCAACAACCAGGTCCCCACCTGTAACATGTGGCGAGCACGTGGCGAGCACACTTGAGGTTACAGAGAGCCTGTGGACTTGGATGAGGGGAGACAGCAGGCATGATGCAATGAGCAGCCTCCAGCACTGACCACAGAAGGGACCCTGGTGAGGCTCCCTGGTGTCTGATTTGACTTCTCTGCAGCAAAACATCTTTTCTGCAAAAATGCAGCACTGTGAGGGCAGGCTCTGTGTATATGTTCATTTCTGTGCTCCCAGCACTTAGCATATACCTGGCACATACTGTAGCATTTGATATAGTTTGTTGAAGAATGACTCTTTACAAACTCCCTTAAATGTTGACAATTAGAACTCAGTGCTTGAGATCACAAGCATTTTCTTGTGAAGGAGCACATACCTGGGTATGGGTATGCCTGCTTGGCTGTCTGTCCCTAAACTGACCACCTCTCCAGGGTGAGGTGACCTTGGCTTCAGCAAAAGAAGAGCGGAAGAACATGGGAAGGTGGACATTATACTGAAGAATGGAGATACAAGTGACTGTGTATGAACAATGTTGCCTGCCTTTTCAGTAAACAAAGGACGTTGCAGCCATCCAGCCATCACATTACAGCAGCTCTGAAGGTAAGCCCTGAGGGAACTCAGGATAGAAAAAGGATACCCCCCATCTAGCAGTCAGCTGCTGCAGCCACCACCAGTGGTGCACCCTGAGGAGACTCAGGATGAAAGCACAGGATGCTGTCCACAAATAGCTGAGGTGCATATCAAGGAATGATTTCAGTGAGCCCAGACTCTTGCATCTTCCCATACATAGAAAAGCACAGGGCTTCCCTGGTGGCGCAGTGGTTGAGAGTCCGCCTGCCAGTGCGGGGGACCCGGGTTTGTGCCCCGGTCTGGGAAGATCCCACATGCCGCGGAGCGGCTGGGCCCGTGAGCCATGGCTGCTGAGCCTGCGTGTCCGGAGCCTGTGCTCTGCCGCAGGAGAGGCCACAGCAGGGAGAGGCCCGCGTACCGCAAAAAAAAAAAAAAGAAAAGAAAAGAAAAGAAAAACACTGAATTCCTTAACTAGAGATGTCTGATTTTCTTTAATTAACAGCAATCTTTTGATGTTCCCACTACCCAGTCTTTGTGCAAAAACTCCTATATATCCTGGCTCCTTCCCTTGCCTCTTCAGAGCAGTCCCTCAGAGTTATCTGAGATGCTGTGTCCTAGGCTTAAGTCCTCAGTTTTGTCTGCCAAATAAAACATAATTCTCTACTTTTAGGCTGTGCTTTTTTTTTTTTTCAGTCAACAGACCATATTTCAAAAGTTTGCTTCGGCATACCTGTCTCCTTTAAATCTCTTCTTCTCTGTTTCTTATTCTGTTATCTTCTCCTAATTCCCAGGACCCAGAACTCAGGTTAGTCCTATTAATGCTAAAGGTAAGCCAGGTTAAGAGTGAAATATATCTTTGTTGAGCAGGCCTGGGTGCAATTTATATCATTTTTTTTCTGGGAAGATGCAATGACAGTTATGACTTTAAAAGAATACCTGGGACCACATGTAAGCTCGTAAGTCAGGTGTCACTTGTCTGTAGAATTGTATGGGCATCTGGACCAATCAAGAGTTGTTCTGACTGGTGGTTACAAAGGGGGAGAGGGGTGGGAGAGGGTAGGAATGGGAGTTTGGGATTAGCAGGTGCAAACTGGTATATATAGAATAGATAAACAACAAGGTCCTACTGTATAGCACAGGGAACTATATTCAATATCCTGTGATAAACCATAATGGAAAAAAATATTAAAAAGAATGTATATATATGTGTAACTGAGTCACTTTGCTATACAGCAGTAATTAACACAACATTGTAATTCAACTATATTCAACAAAAATTAAATTTAAAAAAAAGAGTTTTCTGGAATCTTCCCTACCCTGGGAGACAACAAGGCAAGGGGGTCCATCTGCACTGTAAACGTGTTCTCTCTGCATTAGGAAAAATAGACAATATATACAGATAGACATATCCTCATAAGTAAGGAAAGGATAAGTACATTCTAAAATGGAAACAATCATTATTCTCCCCATAAACATCATCACAATTATCTCTCTGGTTGATATGAGCACAGCTCTTACTGTGCCCCTGACACTATGCTAACCAACATGCATCTTTTCATATAATTCTCCAATGGCTTTCTAAGGTGGGCACTTTATAAATGAGGAAACTGAGGCCCAGAGATATTCAGCAGCTCACCCAAGGGGACCCAGGAGTGCTAAGGCAAGGACCCACACCTAGATGGTCTTCCTTCAGGACCTGGACTCCTAACTATTCATTATTTTAGGGAAGACAGAAGCCAGGCAGATGGCACTCCAGGACTCATTTAAGCCCCTGGCAGAGCAGGGTGGGTCTGAGACTCTTCGAGTTACTCCACGTTTGCCTCTCTTATTCTCCACAGTGGCCCCAGGTGGTGCCAAGCACACTCCAGACACTCAGAAGACAGCTTTTGATGGATGAACGAATAACCCAGTTCCTAAGTCTGTTTTGCAATGTGAACTTACCCAAGTGGTTTTCAGATATTTGAATTAACTTCCTGAGCTGTATTTAGGAGGTTGTACTTGTGATTTCTGTGCCCCCATTGATAGTGATAAAGCTCGAATGTTGCCTTCTTTGTGGGCTTGAGAGTGAGTGGGGTGGAGGGGGTATTGAGGTTCCCCTGCTCAGCCACACAAACTCACAAAACACAAGAGCAATCATTAGTAAAGTTGTGACTTCAGGGGCACAACATTGGATTGAGGGGCAGGCATGGTGGTATAGAAGAAGGGTAGTCAGGTCTATGTGTAGCCAGGAGCCGTGGGAAGGGGCTGGAGGCAATGGGCACTTTGAGATAATGGTGGATATGGTTACATTTCACAGTCTCTCTAGCAGCTAGGGATGGCCATGGAAATGTGAATTGAGCTTTTGAATGGAACACCCTAGAATGAAGAGGATAGATGGTGGGCTGGCACTCTTTTTACCTCCTTCCTCTGCTGCCAATGTATTCCACTGCTACTTGGAATGCAGACATGATGGCAGGAGTTCCAGCAGCAATCTTGGAGCTGTAAGCAAAAGGCTAGAAGAACCACAAAGCCCTTAGCCTCTGAGCAAAGGTCAGCAACTACCTGCCTCCAGATTTCTCATTATGTTAGAAAAATAAATGCTGTGTCTGAGCCACTTGGATCAGGTCTGTTACTAGCAGCTGAACCCCTGACCCACGCACCCTTTGTGGTAGGCAGTCCCCATCTGATCATGGCCCATCATCTCCTCCTGGGAGGCCTTATGAAGTTAGAACACTATTTAATAATGCCCAATGTTTATCTTTGGATATAAAAGTAAACAAAATTTTATTTATTTCTGTGCTCAACTAAATGACACATGAACACGATGTGTGAAGGCCAAAAGTCACCTCCGGTATTCATACTCTTGTGTGTTTCCCTTCCTTGAGTCTGAGCTGGACTTACTGACCTGCTTCTAACAAAGAATATGGCAGAAGTGATGGAATGTTACTACAGACATACAGTTATAAAAAGACAGTAGCTTCTGTCTTGCGTGCTCTCACACTAGCTTCCATGTTATGAGGCTGCTCTTTAGAGAGGCCAAGTGGTGAGGGGTCAGGGCCTGGCAGCAGCCACAGGAAGCAGACACCACCAGCCCCAGCTGAGCCTTCAGGTGAGATCACAGCCCCGACCAACAGCTTCTTGACTGCAACTTCATGAGAGGTCATAAACCAAAGACATCCAGCTAAGCCACGTCCAGATTCTTAACCCACAGAAACTGGGAAAATAATAAAAGTTTATTGCTTAAAGCCTGTTTTAGATAACTAATACATTCTCCAAACAACAGTTTTCTTGGGTGAATATCCAATTTAGTGTCTGTACTCTAAGTATTCCATTGTATGTCTTAGTCCAAACCAGCGGTCCCCAACCTTTCTGGCACCAGGGACCAGTTTCGTGGAAGACAATTTTTCCATGAATCAGGGTGGGAGTGAATGGTTCAGGCGGTAATGAGAGCGACAGGGAGCAGCAGATGAAGCTTTGCTCGCTCACCTGCCACTCACCTCCTGCTGTGCAGCCCGGTTCCTAACGGGCCATGAATCAGTAGCAGTCTGAGGCCCGGGGAATTGGGGACCCCTGGTCCAAACCATCCTCACTGAATTATTGACACCTGAATAGAACTCCTGGCATAGAGTTCTGCTCAACAGAGGGATGGATAGATGAATGAATGAATGAATGAATGAATGGCAGAGACTGTGTCTTGCTGAGCTATTCTACAGAACCTGGAGCCTCAATAAATGTTGAACAAAGCACACTGGGAAAGATGAGGGGAAAATAACAACGTGCATAAATCAGCCAACCATGATTAGAGCGTCAGTAATTTTACTTGGTTGGCACTTCTAGACTTCATTCTGTGCCTTACTGAAGGAAAATTCCTCCTGAGAGGGCTGATTAAGTTAGAAAAGCATTTAATAGCTCCTAACATTTATCCTTGGGTCTAAGAATAAACCAAAGTTTTATTTATTACCGTGCTCAACTAAACAACACGTTAATATGATGTCTGAAGGCCGGGAGTGACAAGTCCCATGAACGAACTGACAGAAAATGCAAAAACTCACCAATTTCCCTAATAATGTAAAAACAGATGCAGAAGGTAAAAGCTGACTTCAGAATTGGCTTCAAGGGTTGTGGAAACAGCAATGGCAGCTGTGTGAGAGGCAATGAGGGCTCATTCCTTGCCATCCAGTGCAGACAAAGCTCTTAGGTTCATTCATCCAGTTTTTTATTTCATCATCCAAGACGTTTAAATGGCAGCCTGAGGTAAACTGTAAATCCCAGAGCGGGCTTTAGTCTAAAGCAAGTCTATGTATTTGGACTGACATATACACACGACTATATATAAAATAGGTAACTAATAAGGGCCTACTGTATAGCACAGGGAACTCTATTCAGTACACTGTAATGGGATTTTCCTGGTGGCACAATGGTTAAGAATCCGCCTGCCGGGCTTCCCTGGTGGTGCAGTGGTTGAGAGTCCGCCTGCCAATGCAGGGGACACGGGTTCGTGCCCCGGTCCGGGAAGATCCCACATGCCGCGGAGCGGTTGGGACCGTGAGCCATGGCCACTGGGCCTGCGCGTCCAGAGCCTGTGCTCCACAACGGGAGAGGCCACAACAGTGAGAGGCCCGCGTACCGCAAAAAAAAAAAAAAAAAAAAAAAAAAAGAATCCGCCTGCCAGTGCAGGGGACGTGGGATCGAGCCCTGGTCTTGGAAGATCCCACATGCCGCGGAGCAACTAAGCCCATGCACCACAGCTACTGAGCCTGCGTGCCACAACTACTGAGCCTTTGCTTTAGAGCCCGTGCTCCGTAACCAAGAGAAGCCACCGCAATGAGAAGCCCGCGCACTGCAATGAAGAGTAGCCCCTGCTCGCCGCAACTAGAGAAAGCCCGCGCACAGCAATGAAGACCCAACGCAGCCAAAACATAGAATAAATGAATAAATAAATTTATTAAAAAAAAACAAAACAAAAAATTCTGTAATGGCCTAATGGGGAAAGCATCTAAAAAAGAGTGGATGTATGTATATGTATAACTGAATCACTTTGCTGTACAGCAGAAACTAACACATTGTAAATCAATTATACGGCGATAGTAAATAAATAAAAGCAAGACTATGTAACAGCTTTGTGCCAACATGTGATGGTTTGCCAGATTCTATTTTTATATTAGAGGGGTTAGGGGAAAAGGATTTGAGGAAATAGAGATAGAAAGTATGCTGGTTGCTGGGGGCCCTGGGGAGGGGAGAGGAGAGGCAAGGGGGATGCATGGCAGGGTGGGCGTGGCAGCTGGGCCCTGGCTCCGTGTCTGGCTCTGATCCCCCCTCACCAAGAAAGACACACTAAATGCCTATGGGCAGGAGCCACAGCACTTCTACGCAGTGGGGACACCATTCCCTCAAAAGCTATTCACACGGCAAGGACAGTATTTCTTAATCTGCTCTCTAAATCCGGTTTTCAATTCAGAGAAAAATCTGTCTAGGCTTTTTATATGATTCGCTAAAATGTGTTAAGTACGTGAATGCTTGTCACTGGGTCTTACAGAGAGCTAGCTGAGAGGAAATGCTACACAGCATGGAGCCTGGGGGCTTTTCTCTGGTATTTATTTTGGCGGCAATTCGAGTCCCTCCCCCCCCTCGATGCCCCCCTTATTCTCTCCACGCCTGCGCTCCCACCCCACCCCAGGACAGGGCCTTACTGGTCTGTAGCACAGGGCTCCCATGCCTGGCACGAAAACATCCCCTGAATGTCTTCGAAAGATTTTGATCCTAAGCAGCAAGATCCTGGAAACATAACTGGGTTCTACTACTGGCCTCAGAAGAGAAAGGAAGTTGACCGAATTACTCAAGGAAATAGTTAACATTGAGAAATGATTTCTCACATTGACCTTCTGGTGGAAGGCAAAAATTTTCTGGGAGACCCAGGCTTGCTTCGATAAGGCAAACTCCGTCATCATTCTAGCAACTCCCTTACTGGCCCACGAGACAAAAGGAACTCTTCAGTCCCACAGCGGCTTAGTTCCCGGCAGCTCTGATCGTGGTATATTTCCATCCTCATCGTTCTAAAGCCATAGCCCTTTCCTCAGGTCTATTAGCCTGTTTACATGACAACGTCATTCCCCAGCCGCAGAAGGAAATCTTCCCATGCTCCCCACACACCAAGGTTCTTCCACTGCAAAAGTCAAACGCCTCCTTCAAAAGGCACTCATCCGTTCTCACGGCTTCCCCAGGCCGAGATGGTGAGCCTGGGAAAACGGCCCATCCCCATAGCTAGAGGGAGGCAAGGGAAAGCCTGTGAGAGAGCCAGCCAGAAAAAAAAAAAAAAAAAAAAAAACATCTGGCTAAAAAAGACACACACACACAAAAGCCAGAAAATAGCAAGTGTTGACGAGAATGTGGAGGAATTGGAACGCTGTTAGCAGGAATGTAGAATAATGCAGCCACTATGGAGAACAAATTAAAAAATAGAATTACCAAATGATCCAGACCTTCCACTTCTGGGTATACCCAAAAGCATTGAAAGCAGGGTATTCAAAGTGATATTTGTACTCTCATGTTTGTTGCAGCTAACTCACAGTAGGCTAAAGATGGAAGCGACCCGTGTCCATGACAGACGAATGGATAAATGAAACGTGGTCTATATATACAATGGAATATTATTCAGCCTTAAAAAGGAAACAAAATTCTGACACCTGTTGCCACGTGGATGAACCTTGAGGACATTATGCTAAGTGAAATAAGCCAGTCACAAATGGAGAAGTCCTGTATGATTCCATTTATATGCAGCACCTAGAGTAGTCAAAAATCATAGAGATAGAATGTAGAACCATGGTTTCTAGGGGCTGGGAGAGCAGGGAAGGAGGAGTTGTTGTTTAATGGGTACAGAGTTTCCGTTTGGGGTGACGAAAAGGGTTCTAGAGACAGATGGTGGTGTTGGTAGTGCAATATTATGATGTATTTAATACCTCTGAGCTATACACTTAAAAATGACTAAGATGGTAAATTTTATGTTATCTATATTTTTACCACAATTTTAAAAATTTTAATCAAAAAAAGATTTTAAAAAGATACAGATAGGGCTTCCCTGGTGGCGCAGTGGTTGAGAGTCCGCCTGCCAGTGCAGGGGACACGGGTTCGTGCCCCGGTCTGGGAAGATCCCACTTGCCACGGAGCAGCGGGGCCCGTGAGCCATGGCCACTGAGCCTGCGCGTCCGGAGCCTGTGCTCCACAACAGGAGAGGCCGCAACAGTGAGAGGCCCGCGTACCGCAAAAAAAAAAAAAAAAGATACAGATAAACAAGGATTTACTGTACAGCACAGGGAACTATATTCAATATCTTGTAACAACCTGTAATGGAAAAGAACTTGAAAAAGTTTTATATATCTATGTCTATATCTGTATCTACATCTATATCTATATCTATATAGTGTTTCAGTATATACCATGTGCCGTGGACTCAGGGTCTGAGGGGAAGCCGCCCTCCCCAGCAGGGGCTGGGTCTCTTTGCTCAAGGGCCAAGGAGCCATGTTTCCACGTGCACACCTCTTTCTGTCTCTCCCAGGTCCTCCTCCTAACATCTTTGTGACTTAGCAATCCTCTCCGTGGTAACCAAGCCTCCACTCCAGCAGCGCTTTCTCTAAGTCCAGGTTAGTTTGCACTGATAGAGCGGGTACCTTGGGGGGTGTCTACAAATCTAGAAAATGACATACCCACCCCTGCCACCATCCACAGGGCTGCGTCCCCATCTGCTGTGCTTCTGCGAGCCCCTCTGCCCGCCGGGGACCAGGGCTGACACGGAGTGACTTGCTCCCCACCCCTTCCCAGGCCTCGCTCTTCAAAATTCTTTCTGATTCTATGAGATACTCCTGAATCTTCCCAGAAACTCTCTCTCTTTCTTATGTGACCTCCAGTTTTCTCTTTCTTGCTACCAAAAAAGCCCAACAAGCACAATATCTGACCCCCACCCCACCCTTCTGCAGCCCAAGGTACCCAGCACACCAAACGACAGTATTTCATGTAATTTTTACAACTTCACGGGCTGAACATTTTCCACAGCTGCAGTGACTGGCCAAAGTTTTAACCCCAAGGACCAACATTATGATGACATTTTACGATCTCAGAGCTTCTCTCATTTGGGGAATGTGAATTAGTGTTTCTATCATTAAAAGCCGCCTTGAGGATACGGGGATAAGAGCAAACCCATTAGTTTTATGGGAGCAGCTGAACTAGAGGTGCAAAGCACAGCCAACGTGGTGCAGCTGACAGCAGAAGACATCCATCCCACTCCTGCCATCACTGGTCTGTGTGGCCCTGAGCGAATCACTCTCCCTTCTGGCCCTCCCTCCAGGGTAAATGCATTCAGCAAGATGACAGTAATTTATTACCTGCCTGTAACATGGTAGGTACCATGGGGCGGGGGAGGACAGCACGTGAATCACAGAAACCCCACTGCAGTTTCAAAGGTATGTGAGGTGTGACGGGCATGCGCAATAGGTCCTAAACAGGCCCAGAGAAGAGACAGACCCCCATCCTGCCAAGACCCCTGTCCTTGCAGGGTTTCAGTGTGTAAACCCAGAGACAGAGCCTGCAAGAGATGGAGAATCCTCTCCAAGTCATTTGAACACCTCTAAGAGTTTGGGGGCTTACCCAACAAGAAAAATGGGAACAGATCACAGACTCCCTTCCATGGAAACCATGTGTGAAATTAGAGGCTCTGGCAGTTGATAGGAGGAGGTGAATTTCTGAAGAGAGGTGAGTGGAGTGTTGTTAAAGCCAGATGAGTGGGGATGAAGAAGAAAACCAGAAATGCACACTCAGCCAATGACAGAGTCAAAGGGACCAAGAACAGGGCAATGTGCACCTTTGATATAAGGGCTGAGGTCAGAGGAACTTCTCTGGGTAAGTAGTGGTGTCTGTGCCAGAGCGAATACAAACATTGCTGGGAAAACTCAAATCCTGAGTCTCAGACCAAATCCCTTTGGTGGGTCCATGAGGTGGAAACTCCACCGTGCTCCTTCTGGGTAATTGGTGCACATGCGTCTCTTAACACACAAGGTCACAAATAAGCAGAGAAGTGAGGCAGTACATCAAACCCATAACTGAACCGCATTAATTTTAGGAGCAATCAGTGTGTGCTTCACCTTTAAAAGGTTTGTAATATTTCAGAAATTTTAACAGATCCAACAGATTAGCCTACTGATTGTAGAAGATATAATTGGGTATTTGATTTTCGAATCGGGATATAGGTTCAAAGGTAGAAAATGATTTGTCTTAGGTTGTACATGGATTGAACATACGTGGCAAGTTGAATTCATCCGAGTTACAGAAATTGTTTTAAATGTTTGGAAAGTTTCGCTTGTTACGGACGTTGGGAATTCTTAAGAGGACAATAAAATATACTAGATGTCAAATGCAGTTTAAAATATTTAGGGGATGTAATTATTGGTTGTGAAACTGGATTAGTAAATAAAGTAAGAAATTTATAAATGAAATTTATTCAAATTTATAAATTTGAACTCTAAAGCTTAAGGAAACGAGGTTTGGGGATGTTTAATAATTCTAGCATTCTTTTTTTTTTTTTTTTTTTTTTTTTTTTGTGATACGCTGGCCTCTCACTGTTGTGGCCTCTCCCGCTGCGGAGCACAGGCTCCGGACGCGCAGGCTCAGTGGCCATGGCTCACGGGCCCAGCCGCTCTGCGGCATGTGGGATCCTCCCAGACCGGGGCACGAACCCGCATCCGCTGCATCGGCAGGCGGACTCCCAACCACTGCACCACCAGGGAAGCCCTCTAGCATTTATGTTTAAACCTCACTCAACTGCACCTGTCTTCTCTGGGCGTACTTGCCTCTCCAGGACTGTCAACACCAGTGGGTGAGTGATGCTGTAAGTAAGTGTTGGGGCAGGGGTGGGGGTGAGGATAAAAATAAAATTAAAAATGAGGGGGGAAATGAAGAATGCAGTTGAGGCACTGAAAGACCAAAAGTGAAGGAGGTGGGTCCAGAAAGCAGGAGGGGGAAGGCATTCATTCTTTCCATGAATGTCAGTGGCTTCGACTGGCTAATGTTTAGTTCAATCAGATTGAACTGGAATTCGTCAGCTGGGGAGGAGAGGAGAAGGAGAGAGAAGAACAAGATGGGATTAGACTGCAGGACCTTGACCATCACATTAAGATTTGTTTCAGACCCAGGATGTTTGGGGCCTGGTGGTCATTAGCAAGTCTCTTACCTCGTGGGAAGCAGGTGGCCTCAGCAGGCTGCCCAGGGGAGAAAAGCTGTAAGAAGGCTCATCTGCTGGTTATCTATTTTAAATATAGCAGGACAGCCCAGGGAACTGTGCTCAATACTCTGTAGTAACCTAAATGGGAAAAGAATTTGAAAAAGAATCGATATGTATATACGTATAACTGAATCACTTTGCTGTACACCCGAACTAACACAACGTTGTTAATCAAATCTACTCCAATATGAAATAAAAAAAAAAAAAGAAAAGAAAAGCTGGCCTTGATGTGGAAGGCAGACTGGAGCGACAGAGGATGCCGGGGATGGAGCAGTGGCTGGTGGGACGGGCAGATAAAAGACCACCAGAGATGAAGAGTGAAACTCACATAGAGGTGCCCGCAGGCGCCTGAGAAGTGATGGTGGAATGAAACAGGAATGGAGGAGGAAGGAGGAGAAGCCTGGGAAGGAGGCCAGCTGGTGTGTGGCATGTGTATTTGCAGCCCAAGACCCTGGAGGGAAGATGCTCCCTGATAGGAGAACAAAGGGGTGGGTGGGGCAAGCAAGCTGGGGTTAGAGAACCAGATGTGGGGTTTGGGCTGCAGGGAGGAGGGGGCTGAGGAGGACTCTTTCATCAGGGGGTGTGGGAAGGAGACAGGGGGAAGGAGTGGACTCCATGTAAACCATTTCCCTCCCACCACTTACTGGACACGTGAGCCGCTCCCCACCCCATACCTCCATCCAACCTGGGAACTCGGCAAAGTGGGTGATGTTGCCCCATTTTATAGATAAGGCAACTGAGGCCTAAGAAGTGAGGATTCTTGCCCAAGGTCAGATGCCATCGGGTAGCAGAACTGGGTCAAGACCGAAGTCTGTGGGACTCCACTACTGGGTCCTTCCCTCTAGGGCCCTGTGTCTCCAGGCAAAGGCTGCATCCTTCCCAGCCCTTAATGAGATGTTTGCACTCAGGACAAAGGAGATTGGGGCTGGGATTTGGTTACCGGATGACTTTTAGTTTCACAAGAACTTGGTACGTCTGTGTTTTAGCGGGGGGAAAAATGCTAAACAAAACTCTTTGCAGGTTCCAGTAAAGTTGTGAAATCCAGGGACGTAAACAGTGCCAAGCTGGCTTGAGCCCTGGGCCAGTTCTTCAAAGGCTCAGCAACTCCTCTGCAACCCTGATGCTCGAGAAACAGACTCGAGATAAATCAGATGGTGGGCGCACAGGCAGGGCCCGCACAGCCCTGAGTCCTGTCTCAGACAACAGGCCACAGAGCTGCTTCTGTGCACTTAATTCCTTTCTCATTTGCTTGCTTGCTTTTTTTAAAAAAATTAAAATCAATACCATAGCGATGAAAACAGCAGGCTTTGCAAAGCACAAGAAGTCCCTGGAATCTTTGTTTCTCCTCCCCACAGCTGCCAAAATACAAGTAAATTTCCCTAGGGCTTCGATTTACTCTCCATAAATAAAGATACACCAGTCACTCAAATTTCCACGTAAGAAGTATCAGACATCTTAGAGGAGATTTGCTTAAGACCTTGAATAAGCACGTAAGACGTGGTGGAGAAGGTATTTGTCAACCAAAATGTGGGACTTCCTCTGCACACTGTGACCTGTGCCCAGAACTCGTGACCCAGCCCCACTGCAGCCTGCTGGGGCCGTGTGTCCAGTTCTTCCCGATGGGGGTGATGAGAAGTGCGTCGCTTCCAGGCCAAGGCTTTTGAGAGGCAGGTGGGGTTTCTCCAGCTCTCCCATCCGCTGGCTGGATGCAGACCCCTGCCTCTGAGGCTCGGAACAATGGGGGCTGTGAGATGGGAGGAGCCAGGGTCTCTGAATCACTAGGGGAAGGAGGGGGCCTGACGACTAGGAACCACATGGTTGGATCGTTCCTGAGACTTAAGTCACCAGTATGCGGGGCTTTGTTTATAACTGCTGGTGTGACTCTATCTGCTGTATCTGCACGTCTATAAATGTATTTATGGACACGTGGGGTTTGTGCATTGCTTTTAGAAGGCTTTTATTAAGTGAACTGCATTTGCATCACAGGAGGGTTCCTTATTGCACAAATGATTTGCTGCAGGGTAATCCCATCCTCCACTTCCAGTGCAACTAAAATATTATTCTGCTTACAAAATGCTGATTTCCTTACGTCTTGAGAACACACTGCCCATGTCATGAATGTGTGGGCTGAGTTGCCCGGAAGCCAGGGAGGGCCCTGGCTAACTCTGGAGTCCCCAAAGGCCTTTCCCTTGTCCCATGTCTCCAAGCTGATGAGGCTGGGCCAGATTTCCTGCACAACCTGTTCACCTGGGGCACGGTGTGAACTGAAGCCTGGCTGAATCTCCATGAGGCTGTTTCTTACCGAGCCTTATAGCACGGTTGACAAGTCCATGAGATGTCATAGAAACAGCAAGACCTGGATTTGAGCTGCAGTGGAGTCACTTCTTGGTGGTAAACAGGGAAGGTACCCAGGCTTTTCCTTCCAGCACATGAGACTGAGGGCCCAGTGAAGAACGTCTGGGCACAAGGCACCTGGGTGCACGGGGCTGGGAGCCTAGGAGTCAAGGCTGGGAGTAAATGGGAATGAAGCTGGTGTGTGTAGCCAGAGGTGGAGGCTGGTGAGAGGGAAGGGGGGAGGAAAGAGTGTCCAAGAATGACAGCTGCACTGAAGTCACACTAACGCGACAAAGCAAATTTTATGAAAGCTCAAGGCAATCAAGCTGGGGATAGGTGGGTAAATCCAAGAAGGAGAATGGATCCTTAGAACGAGTTGCCTTTAAATCCATGAGTCATTTATGTAAAAAGTCAAAGTGAAAACATAAGATTTTAAAAATTTTTTAATGTAGATTTTGCTGGTGAGAAGTGTTGTCTGTTTATTTTTTACGAAACAAAAAAGTAGTTGCAAGTGTAGGCAATTATCAGAATTGAAGGCAGGTTTGTAGCTCAGTTCCAAACATTCTACTAAAATACCCTGTTGGTCCTGATGGCAGACGGACAGGGACATTTTGTCTCAGAGAGATCCCTTGTTCAGCCTGGAGACAGCCCCACATCTGGCCAGATCCCGCCCGCTCCTATTACAGCAGAATCCCATTCTGCCTGTAATCCTCCTTCTCTCCAGAGGAGAGCTTGGTGAACAAAGAAGTAAGGAATTGATCCGACCAAGGGCCCCCAAATTCTAGATATAACACCAAACAAGCATGGAAAGCCGAACAAGTTTTAAAATGCTCAGCCCCTCACCATGTTTAATTACAAAATCACCAAAGCAGGGATCTGGAGGCCCATAGAAATATGCTCTGAACAGAGTGGGAGAAAGTATCCTCTGCATGCTTGGTCCAGAGTAGCGTTTCTTAGCTTCGCAAACTGCTGTGGGCATTCAGATGCCCTGAGGATTCTGGTTCTGAAGGTCTTCGGGAAGCCCACGATTCGGCACTTCTTACAAGCTCCCAGGTGAGGCGATTGTTGCTGGCCCAACGACTGCGCTTTGAGTAGCAAAAGGGTCTAGAACAATTCAGAGACTAATCAGGAGATACGGATATTAGCGACACGGCTTCTGATCTGGGACTTGAGGTGTGCAGAGAAACTGTGGCCCCAACAGAGCCTGGCTCCGTCCTGAAATTGTCAAGAGTTATACACACAGACACTGACACACTCTTGCTCATACACACGAAGGTATCTATTCAAAACCTATGCTACAAATTTTTATTCACACCCTACAGCACATGGGTAATACATTCAATCTGGAAGTTTGAACATTAATTCTTGAAGTTTCTTTTTGAGTCTAAATCATAGGAGGAACTCCTAAAAGCAAAAGTCTAAAATACGTTCTGATATCCAGGCATATGTGCCAAGTCTTTTAATACCATTAACCTCAGCAGATGGGTGTTGGGGTTTTTAATTGACATTAACATGCTACATGGCACTCAAGTGTTCAGAGCCCAAGACCCCAAAACAAGTGTGATTACCTCGTTCTTCATAAATCCTACAGCTGTTGACTGCCAGCAACGTGAAGTGTACCAGACACCATGGAGGGAAGGAGATTCAAGGACATTGAGTCTGGGCCAGGTCCCAACAGGCCTTTCTCTAATCATTCAATAGTTAACTGTCACCTTGAATTACCTTGGAACTTACAGGGAGGAGCTGGTGTCATTGTTCCCTATCATCTAATTGTGTCATATGATCCTCAAACTGAAAAGACTTCCAATGGAAGTATAATTTAGAAGTAAGGAAAGTTAACTGCACCATTTCTTTGAATACATGCTTCGTTTAGAATTTATGTTGTGATTTTTTTTTTTTTATCAAACAGTTCATCCATACTCAGAATGAAACAAAACAGAACACGTGGCCAAACAGGAGGTCTCATCAGAAGAAAGCAGGGATGGAGCAGACAGAAACTCATGCTAAGCTTGGGAATCAATCACTGGGCTGTGGTCAAGGGCACAGCCCCATGGCCTGCACCCAGGGAGCGTATGGCATGGTGCCCTCTTGGACCCACATGGGCTCAGATTTCCCAGATACCATTTAAGAGCTGCCTGATCTTGGGCTAGTCATTTGACCTTGCTTAGCATCTTATCTACTTCACTGGCTCACCCTTAAGATGGAAAGAGATACCGTGCATGAAGGGCCAGCATACTGCAAGCTCCCCAGCCCCACATGGTAGTGGCTGGTGCTGACACCCATGAACCTTTCTGCCCCCCAAAGAGTGTTTACCTGTTTGCCAATTAACACTCTTTTCCAAAGCCCGTTCTTCCAAGAGAAGGAAAATGTCCCACTCCCAGGCTCTTTCTGATTCTCATAGCCTTCTTTGTCATCCAGGTGGAGGCAATTAATTTCAGTACCCAACATGACATCAATGACACTATTTTATCTATTTTTTTCTTTTATAGTGCTTTTGGTGTCCGCATTAAGAAACCTTTGACTTTGCCAAGATCATGAAGACAGTCTCCTATGATTTCGTCTCAAAGTTGACTTGTTCTGCTTTTCACACTTAAACCTGTCAGCCATCTGGAACTAATTTTTAGCAACATTATTTTAAATATTGATTTGGTGTTTAAATATAGTATGAATAGTCATTGGGTTGTGTTTGTCATAATTTTTTCTTTTTTGTTTTTAAATAAGAAATCGGGAAGATAGAAAGTATTGATTTTCTGGGTGGAAAAAATTATAAACCCTAAAATTACAACATTGTTCTATTTTAACTTTAGGACAGTCAGAATAGCAGAAAACAATTTTCCATTTTATGACGACAAATAAAAATCAATTTGTTGGGAATTCTCTGGTGGTCCAGTGGTTAGGACTCCGTGCTTTCACTGCTGCAGGCACAGGTGCAATCCCTGGTGGGGGAACTAAGATCCCACAAGCCACACGGCCAAAAAGAAAAAAATTCAATTTGTCATATTAATTACGCGCAGAGAGAGACTGCTTATACGAGATGAATGAATCATGGCGACTATTCAAGATACTTAGACTGTTTTAGGGAAGGACCCATTTATTCATTCAACAACATTTTATTGATATTTGTAGTATAAGTACACATTCACAATACATTTATTTATATTTTATATTTATATTTGTTAGCTGTGCTATATACATTATATTTACTTGTACTTATTTATATATTTATCAATATTTATTATGTTAAATACATTTATATTGGTGCGCCTATGAAAATATGTGATTTGCTTGGGTGAAATTCCAAAAAGAACCTGGCCTAACCACCAAATGAAGATAATTTGGAGGATAGGTTAAATGATACCATTCGTGTGTAACATCAAGCATTTCTCTTTATCTCTGAGCATGATCAGTATTTCGGTCACAGATGTGACTCCATGAGCACCCAAAAAGCAACGTGGTCTTCGTCTAGTATGGAAGACGCTGGCGTTTGCGGGGTGGCATCCTGAGTCAGAACCAGAACATCTGAGACTGATTTAGAGAGATGTGGCGAAGCACAGTTCTACCGCTGGGAAATGACTTCAGATACTGGTTTTTCAGGTGGCCAAGCCACGGAGCAAGGGAAGCAGTTTATTTATCCTTCTCTTGAATATGAAGACAAATGAAATCAATGGTCTTAGGTAAAAAGCAAAACCATATGCTGTCCTATTTATAGGATCACAAACAACTTTTTATTCCAGGCTGTAAATGCGATCATCAGGGATCTTGGCAGGTTCACATTAAAGAAAAAAATAGTGCTGCCTGAGGGAAGGGTCCAGCCAAGGGAATCTGAGTTCCCATATTATAAAGATTTGGGCAGGGTGAGATTCAAGTACCTGGACCAAGTGCTGCTTCTGGCTGAACCTGAATTCCAACCTGCTTGAAACAGACAGAGCTGTCTGGCTGATCTGAAAAATTTTAAAGTTGTCCTTAATCCTGCCCAGTTGAAAGACCAACTGAATTATACATCCACATGTCCTGTGGACTCTGGAAGGACCCATGTTTTCCCCCAAATCACCTGAACCAAAAGTCTTGAGTAAGATACATGACTGAAAATGCTCTCCCACATATGGGTCTTGAACATGATGATTTTTGAGTTGGAAAACTCTCTTCAGAGATAGATTACTAAGGACTCTACCAAGGACACAGGAATGTCAGCAGGGGACAAGCAGACCGTGTGGCTCAGGAAAGAGGCATGCCCATACTGGGGCTGCAGAGCTCTCCTTAGCTCTGTTGTCCATGCCAATGTTGCAAACGTTTAAAAATACCTACCTTTTGTTGGCTCTAATGGATTCTAAGCCACTCCTAACTATTTACCTGTATGATTTGCTTCTTTTAACTCCAAGTTAAGAATAATAGAACTGAGACCTCAGCTCAAGGGAAAATGTTCACCTTCTGGGCACAGCTGTCACCACTGGCTGCTCCAAGTTGTCAATCAAAAGTCAGAAAGGAAAGAGAGTTGATCCATGGCCCCGTTTTTACATAGTGTTTCAGGGTGCTAATATCACCTTTCCTTGCTGATTTTTGGCAGCTGTGATCTAACCCACAGCCAACCATGCCAGTGAGGCCCACCCCTAACAGGACAAAGGAGCTCTGGGAAACAGCCTCTCATGTTCTTGACTGGTTTGTTCATGAAATTAAACAGAGGGTAGAATGAAATCTACCACACCCACCTACTCTTTACCTTGTGCCAGTGGAGAGACCCCACTCTGCCCTGCAGGTCTTTCGTATCCTTTAGGACCCCAATGCTCACCAAAAAAGATATTAGCATCCCTTTCTCTTCTGTGATCGGTCCCTTAACAGCAGAAAATGCCCCAGTTAACATTCTAGGAGCACTGAATTTTAAAACTGCATTGGTGGATTCAACATGCAAGTTCTTTTCTGTCTAACTTCAGAAAGAGATGCCTAATTCTCATTGTTATTCCATGATCCACCCAAATCAAAACTTTATCCTAAACTTTGATTAAAGGAGGTAGTATAAAAGATGTACGGCAAAGAAGATGGAAACTGCCATGACTGATACTGTGGCCAAAACTCTTCCAACTATGATAGAAAATTCGAGTTGATTTTTGTTTGGGGATGGGGCAGCCATATGTTGGAAATGAGAGACTGGAAGAGTTGGGTGCAGTATTTCCAACTCTTATGCCAGTTTTCACCTTCATGGCTTCAGCCATGCAAAATGGCATCAGTGCGAGTCACCAAACAGCACATATACAGAGAATGCAAGTACCCATCTACTGAGTATGAGGGGACAGAAAGGACAGAGGGTTACATTTCATGCCCACTTGGCTCCTCCGTGGCCCGACTACCTGAGCTGCCTTGTTCATCGCTTTGGCCCTTTGCTAAGTCACAGAACAGAGAATGAAGGGAGAAATATCAGCATACCGTTTTCCAAATGTCAGTCATCTGACATTTAATTGTGGTTATGCTGATTTTATTGCCCTTGGCAAAATCTTGTCCTTCTCACAGTGCAGCCGAAATACTAGGTTGTATCAATTGCCATTGAAAACAACACTAGTTGTATGTCAGACACAAAGGAAATAAAAATCGCTGACACTCTGTTTTGTAAGGACAAATTAATTTGCCCCAGAAACGGCATGTTTGCCCCCAATCTCATTAAAAGTACTGTGAGATTATCAGGAAAAACTAATGCAAGCTGTTGGTTATCAGCTACATCATTTCAGCTCACAAAGGCAAGTCCTGGTTGTCAGTTTGCTGCTGGGGGCAAGGACAGGCGTTAACAAAGAAAGTCACATTCAATTAGAAACCATCACCCGGGCTGGCATTTGCGGTGACTCTGAACGGATCAGCTTAAAGAACAGCCACGCTGCTGCTTTGGGGTTTGAATTTGAAAGCAAGGGCACTTTTGGCAGCAAGGAGAATCCAGTCCTCCCTCCAGTGTGCTGATGAGAAGAAAAAACAGTTTGCCTGGAAATTTGGAAACAGAGGCTCCAGGATACTGAGCATGCTCAGGACCTTCAGGACTGAGTAATTATTTTTAAGGTGACCTGGCAAAACTCTTTTACTGACGATTGGGCTGATTGAACCTGCAAGGTGCCAGGGTCGCCTCTCCCGTGCCCCTGTGCTCAGGGCTTCTCAGAACCTCTCAGGTGACTGGCCCATGGGCTCCCATGCTTGGCTCGTAGACAGTACAGGCCCCATGGGGCACTCACCTAAGGCCCAGGATGCCCGCTGACAAATGCCACCCTGATGGCCCTCATGTGTCTTCTGGAATAGCCACTTAACAAACTCTAATTGAGTCATAGCTATGGGCCTGGCACGCCTCAAGGCACTGGGAGTAAGTGAGCAAGAACACCAAAGGAAGAGGAATCCTGTTCAGTAATGTTTCATTACTGAACAAATCACGTTTGGCGTCCAATATTCACAGACGGGTCATTTGGGCTGAAGTTCATGTGAGTTCTGTGCATCCAACACTTTTCAGGAAAAGCCCGTTTTCCAGATGTTCTGCCCCAGCAGCTGTCGGAAGTGCTCCCCATTGACCCACACAGACTCAGACACAACACCAGAAGAAGGCCACAGCCTCACCATCGGCGCCGGCCTCAGGGCATTTGCATCTGCTGCTCTCTCTGCCCTGGGCTGGCTTCCTCCTGGGAATCTGAGTACGTCATGTTCTCTGTTCCTTTGGGTGTTACCCCAAAGTCCCCTTTCCTGGCCCCCTTCTCAAGTTGTACCGCTCTCCCAGTGGGCCTTCCTCCCCCCTTCCCTGCTTTGCTCTTCATCCATGACCCTCTTCGTTGTCTACACTCTACCTGTTATGCGTGTTGTTCATTCCTGTTCCCTCACTAGACTGTCAAAGCTCCCTGAGGGCCGGCACCTCAGTCGGAAGAGTTGTCCTTACCTAGTAGGTGGTCAGTTGACATTGGCTGGGTGAATGCATGCGTGTGTGAATGAATGAATGAAAGCCTTCAGTATCTCCGGTGATTTTTCAACTTGGCCTTCCCTCTATTTAATGGATCCAGTTGAAGCTTCTTATCACCAGCGTACAACACTTTCATTCTGTTTCCTGTTCATCTTTATAAAATAATAGAAGGAAAATGCAATGGGCCATTTGGAAATGGCTTGGAGGACATTCCTGAGACGGACTTCGATGACCTGGGGGGAGGGTTGCCATGAAGGGTTTCTCAGCCAGTTCAAATTTAGTCCCTATTATAGGCCCCAATATATTAATGACCAAACTTGTTCAAGGTTATTTATTTTTAAACGTGTATATGTTCTAAAGGCACATATAAAAGTCCAGGAGGGTCTCCATCTGATTTAGCCTTGGTTAGAGCTGGCCTGTTGGCCGGTCACTCTTGCTAGAACTTCGTATCCTTGGCGGGGAGGGCAGGTAGGATTTGTCATATCATGTCCTCCACAGTATTTTGCATACAACTGTGCTATAGTAAATGTCCAAAAGAAAGTGTTGAAATGACTTGACCGTGAAATTTGCTTCTTTCTCCTTTCTGGGCCGTGAATCCCAGGCTCCACACCCAGGACTGCTAGCCTCAGTACTGAGCAGCCCTTGCTCTGCCCTGAGAGGCAGGGGGAGGTCCCAGGCCTGTGGGTGAAGAGCCAGGAGCCAGTCACCTAAATGGCCTGAGAAGTGCATCTGAAGGACCCGGACGCAATGCAGCTCCAGCCTCCTGGGCCTCCAGACGAGCCTCCCCTCCCACTCCTGGCACTGACTCACGCATCCAAGAGGGTCCCAAGCCCTCTCCCCTGACAATGTATCTGTGAGTGGCCGATGACCAAGCTGACCAAGGCTTCAATGCCCAGGTCGGGAGACTCATCATGGTAACAGATAACAGAGGGGGTGAAGGGGTTCCACTCTGCTTTCTCCTTATCTGAGCTTCTCCCTGAGGCACCTGTACCTCTTCTGGACGTGGCAACCTCCTCCCAGTTCATTCTTGGTTCCACCTACCAGAGGGAAAGGGGTCCTCAGTGTTCAGTTCTACCAGCCTTGAGCTCTCAGAGGTGTGAGCCAGTCAGCTAGCAACATGGGGACTGGAGGACCAACCAGAGACACTTCCAAGCCGTCACATTCAGTTTCTCACAACGGTCCAGGAAGAAGCAAGAACCACTCTCATGGGCTGAAAGAACCTGAGATGATCCAGTAACACAATCTCTAGATCCTGCCTTCAGTCTGGGGCTCAGGAGACCAAGCCTCCCGTCAGAGACTTGTGCAAAGACAAACCCACTGAAAACAACTTGATTTACACCCAGAGAGGGTCTGCTCAGGTGGCCTTCATGATCAGAAGTTTCTAGGACCTCCTGGGGGTCTTTCGTAGCTATGCAATGAGATGAGTTTGTCAAAACCCTACTTGCAGAGGGAGAGGAAGCCCTGTCTGGGGCTTCCATCTCAAAGACATGCACTTTGGAAAACAGATGGACCTCAAATGATGGAGAATCTACATCCGGTGGAAATGGGAGGGGCAGAGTCACAGAACAGTGCCTGAACTTCAGGGTCCTTTAAAAGCAAGTGATTAAAACACATGTGATCACTTGGGACAGAGACCCACTATGGCATCACTGCTATGGAAGGGACCGGTGGGCACAGCACAGAGGAGAATGTTTCGGTTGGCTTCTAAGGGGTGAGCTAGACCATTGTTACAATAATGAGATAGAGTGAGGGCCCTAGGTACCTCCAGCTGAAAGAAACACATTACTAGTTAGTACAGTAGAGAACATCTTTTCTTGTTCATCCTAGAGAAAGTGTCCACCTGAGACAGGGGACCAGGCTGGGCCAGAACTGCTTTCCACTGAGTGCAAGTGAGTGGTATTTAATCAGACACCTTCTGATAGTGATGAATAAAGCAGCTCTTCACATATTGGTTCCAGTTTTCCATTTCTCTTCACTCGACATCCTCTGACGAGCTCTCTGAACCTCCTTTTGGATCAATATCTGAGGAAGTCATGATGGTGAATATCCATCCATATTATAGAACTTTTCCTCTATCCCTCCCACTTCGTCTTCCCTCCCAAGGCTCCTCCCTGGAGATGGATGATCAAGAATGGTGGGCTGGGTGGTCCCAGCTCCATAGGTGTGCTGTGTTTTTCTCAGCACATCCATTTTAGGCTTCTGTGGTATTAAATTTTTCTGCCAGTAAGTAGAAAAGGCAATTTTTGTAAAAACTGAGAAACAACATGCAGGCGAGAGCCGATATTTCAGAAATGACTCAGAATCGTGTTTTGCTAGAAGAATACTAATGAAATACAGAGCATATATTCGTGAAACTGATAACACGCCCTCGGAAAGAAAATGGCTCTTATTAGACATCTGAACTTGAGCAAAACATTCATGTCATGATGATAATATCATGGATTGACTCCTGCTTTATCAGCAAACTACAGAAGGGAAGGTTATTCTTCAGAGGATACAAAAGAGCATATCTTTCCGATCATCTGAAAAGGTTTATTTACCTCTGAAACTGACTGTAAACCTTGGTGAAGAAGTTTCTCAGAAATTTCTGACCAGTAAGCTTAAGAGCCAACTCTCCAGTGCATTCCTCCACATCTAACCCGCACCTGTTGGGTGTTTATTCCCTGTGCTCAAGTTCTCTGTTCCAAAAAAAGTTGTGAAATCCACTTTGTGGAAAGAATTACGTCGTGAATGCCTGAATGGAATTTTATTTAAAGGAAGTCCATTACAAGTTATCCTAGAGAAGTTCTGGGGTTATATGTGTGACCTCAGGCAAGTTACCTAACTTCTGCATGTATCAGTTTCCCACAGATAAAACAAGAATAATAATAGTGCCTACTTCATTGGGTGGTTGTAAGGATTAAGTGATTAATACATTTGAAGGGCTGAGGACAGCACCTTGGATGTAGTTAGTACTCACAGAGCCTAACTATATTGTCATTTGGAATATCAAATGTTCAATACAGTGAGTTTTCAAAGATGAATAAAATTTGCCGTGTTCTATGTGTTCATTTCCAAGAGTGCAAATGAAATATACAGAAGCCATATGTTATATAATGTGCAGACGCCATGCTATTCATAATAACCCAATTGCAACATTTGTGGGCACGCTCCCTGTGTGCGCCCAGTGTGCATACAAGCACAGGCTCTCTTTCCTCTGGCCCTGACTGCTTCGTTACACCTCCTGTGTCATTTTCCTGGTTCCCATTCATGGTTCTACAGCACTGCCAAGTAACTCCTAAAAGACTAGCTCTGTGTCACCTTCTGCTCAAATACTTTCAGTGGCTCCTCTTTGTCTACCAAAACCCCAAGCTCCTCGGTGATATTTGAGGCCTTCCAGGATCTGACCCAAACTCCCTTTACATCTTCTGGAAGCCCCTATCCCAGTGGCCTTAAAATCTAATGAATCGGGCTTCCCTGGTGGCGCAGTGGTTGAGAGTCCGCCTGTCGATGCAGGGGACGCGGGTTCGTGCCCCGGTCCGGGAGGATCCCACATGCCACGGAGTGGCTGGGCCCGTGAGCCATGGCCTCTGAGCTTGCGCGTCCGGAGCCTGTGCTCCGCGGCGGGGGAGGCCACAACAGTGAGAGGCCCGCGTACCGCAAAAACAATAAATTAAAAAAAATTTAACAAAAAAAGAGAAGCCACCATAATGAGAAGCCTGCGCACCGCAACGAAGAGTAGCCCCTGCTCGCCGCAACTAGAGAAAGTCCGCACGCAGTAATGAAGACCCAACACAGCCAAAAAAAAAAAAAAAAAAAAAAAAAAAAAAAATCTAATGAATCAGCAAGGCTTTCTCTGAATTCTTCACTACCCCTTCTCATTTGAAGCCTCTGCTAAAATCCCAATTAGACCTCTGGATTTAGCTCAAAGGACCTTCTGGAGCAACCTGTCCAGCTCACTCAGCCCAACAGAAGAAGCCTCTTTCTTCCCAGTGCCCCCTCCCAGGCAGTGTGTGCTGGCCTAACAAGGGTTCCTATTCCATGTGTGTTGGACCACACTGGGGGATACAGTTATTATCTCCCAACTAGGGTTGTTGGTCCCTTGGGGGCAAGGGTCAGGTCTCTTTCGTGTTCTCCTCAATGACCTATCAGGATGCTTCGCATGTATTAGATGATCTAAGGACATTCTTGGAATTAAGTAATGAATGAACCAGCAATACACACACAAGATTTCATCCATGGGCACTGTTTGCTGTGGAAGATTTAGCTGTTCCTAGACCTTGGGTCTTTGAGGAAAACAGGTCTATCCTATTCAATTCTCTTTGAACTTTGACCTCATCAAGGAGGAAAATGTGGCTGCTTTTACTGATCTGTGTCCTTGCTGATCTATCTTTTCCACAGAGAGAACAAGCCTGAGGTCCAGCCTCCAATGGGCCAGAGAATGGAGAACATTGCTTTGTTTCATCGCGGTCTTTTTCTATCAATATAAAGTTGATCATATGGTTCAGTCTGATATTTATTAATGACAAGTGATACTGGCTTTTCATTTCTGATAGCAATGTAAAATATGCACCCTAAGTCCAGTTATTTACACACGAGTGAGCCATCATAAAGGAAATGACCAAGTGAACAGTCTGCTGGCAGTGCGTGGATTAGGCAAGCATCACGAGGACGTCATGGGATGCTTGAGAGAGATGGGTTTACACACCCTCTTAGCCTTGTCAAGCTGACAGGGCAGCCATTTCTTCCCTAAGTGTCTGTGTCCTTCCCCCACCTGGTACCACCCCACCAGCCCCCAGAGCAGTTACCAATACTATCAGCACAGGTGCCCAGGGCAGCCCCTCTCCTGCTCTGGGAGCTCTAGTCTGGAGTCACCACATTCCCAGGACCCATAATGATGTCTGCCTCGTGGAAGTCACTCAACGAGCATTTGAAGTGAACAAGAAACACGTGAAGTGAAACGCCCACTAGAAGACAGCCGGCCAAATGCTAACGGCGAGGGTCAGATTTTACACAAACTAATAAAGGCCACCGTGCCAACGTTTTATTAAATAACTACCTTACCCAGTACCATATTCAGAATGGGTGCTCAATAAACATTTCTATTCTATTAATTTTATAGCAATCTATTAATGCTATTTTATTTCTACGTGAGAACCCGTATTGCCCTAAGAGCTTTCCTTTCAATTTCCAGAAAGTTAGCTTACCACAGCTAAGAGTCTCTCTCCTGACTTTGGAGTGGTCCAGTGAACATTCTAGGATTGGTCCTTTTAGCTTTCTGCTCACCTGGACCAGGCTATGCCAGCCACAGGGCATCATCTTTGTGCAAACCAGGAATGCAGCATCCCCGCCTTGTGAAGCAGGAGGCTGCACTGGGGTGCCCGGGTGGTGAGATAACCAAAGGCTGGGTGTGCCCCCCGTGCCCCCTCCTGCATGGGCCAGTCTAACCTGAAAAGGACCTCTCCTTATGAAGGCAACATATTTCCCTTCTGGCAGGTCTCAGCTCCATCCAAGTCAGGGCTTTGTATGGAATCCCACTGGCAACCAAGGGCCAGAGAGAAAGTGTCAACCACCTAGTGTCCTGTCGCCCGGCCTCAGCCCCAATCTCAAGACCTGTCAGAGCTCACGGGGACTCTTGCTCCCTGACGAGGCTGGGCTGTGTCTACACCACATGAGCAGTCCTCTGGGAACAGAGGGTGCCCTGCACCCTTCCTCTTTCCTTTCTCTTTTTTTATGACTAATTGATTTTTTTCACTCTAAGTGGTTTTCTATTAATAGACTTTTTTTGAGCAGTTTTAGGTTTACAGAAAAATAACCAGAAGTACAAAGAGTTCCCATATACTCCCTCCTCCACCCTCCCCAGCCTTCCCTATTATTAACACCTTGCATTAATGTGGGGCATTTGTTACAACCATGAGCCTTATCATTATTATTAAGTAAAGTCCATAGTTTACATTAGGGCTCACTCTTTGTGTTGTACATTCCGTAGGTTTGACAACTGTAAAATGACATGTATCCATCACTACAGTATCATACAGAGTAGTTCCACTGCCCCCAAATCCTCCTCATTTCTTTCCTCTTCTATAAAATCTGCTTCGGGCAGAGCTGCTTCACGGGCGTCCACTTCGGAGGCCTGGCAGAATCTGTGCCGTCCATCCGTTGTGGGCGCCCTTGCTTACACGTGGGCTGCGGGGGGAGGGGTTCTGGTGAGAGGAGGGGTGTGGAAAGTGGCATCATCGCTGAAAAAACGCAGCAGAGCCAGTGAATTCTATTCTTAACTCATTGGAGGTGGCGAACAGCATTCTTCTTCCTGCAGCTATAACGAGCACCTTGCCTCTGTGCTCATCACTCGTGGGGGTAGGACCCAGAGGATCTGCAGTCTGTGTGGCCCACGTGTCCTGACCACCGGAGTTAGAGGACCCGTGGCCAAGTTCCCATGCATCTGCCTCTGCTGCCTCTGTCAGCAGCTCTGGGCAGACTGGTCTCCCCTCTTCCACACAAGGGGAGGGATGCCAGTAGGGACAAATCGGGGCCAGACTGGGACGGCTGTGACATGCAGTCTCTGTTCCATGGGTTCTGCCAGCACAGAGCCTGGGGCCCACGTCTCAGCCTCGGGAGCACAGGAAGAACCCTCCAGGGAGTGCTGGGAGGATGGGCCAAACTGGGGGATGGGTGTCAGGAGGAAGACTGGCTGGCAAAGTTGAACTTCTCTGCTCAACCTAAGAAGATTCCATAGAGGTAAGTGTTCCCCATGCTAGGTGTTTCTGCACAGACACAAGCATCGCCTTTCCCCTTTCCTGGAAACATCAGGTCCCGAGGCTGCGCCCAGCCTGTTCCTGGAAGTGGGGTGAGGGAGACCCCTATAAGGCAAGGTCTGTTCTGGGTGCCACTTCCTGGGTGCCCTTGCATGCTCTGCAGGTGTGTCCACACGACTCCAGATACAGACCCACACCATTCTCCGAAGGACGTGGATCACAACTACAAGGCTTTCTTTCTTCTTTCCTATACAACCTAATGCAAAGGATTTGAAAAGCAGTAAAACAAAGAATCCTATCAAGAGCCCCAGAGCATAAAAGATAAAGCATCCCACCGCCACCCCGCCCCCGGACCCACGTGTGGTCTGCCCAAGTGCTGTTGGCACAGCAGCCCCATGCTGTCACCCAGAGGGGCAGAGTGGGCCACAGGGAGCTGCGGGCGAGTGCCCACTTAGAAGCCCCCAGAACCATACTCCCATGCCCACTCTTAGAATTCTAAAGAGAGAACTAGAGAATTTTTCTCCAGCTCTAATCTTGGCAGACTGCGGGGAAATGGATGGACATGGGCCCAAGACAAAATATGACATCAGGGCTTCCCTGGTGGCGCAGTGGTTGAGAGTCCGCCTGCCGATGCAGGGGACATGGGTTCGCGCCCTGGTCCGGGAGGATCCCACATGCCGCGGAGCAGCTGGGCCCGTGAGCCATGGCCGCTGAGCCTGCGCGTCCGGAGCCCGTGCTCCGCAACGGGAGAGGCCACAGCAGTGGGAGGCCCACGTACCGCAAAAAAAAAAAAAAAAAAAAAAAATATGACATCAAATGCATCTGCCTCTCACATTCTCTGGGAAGGCAGTCACCAGAAGGGAGTCAGGCCTGGACCACACTGCTGGGGGAGAGTCCCAGTGTAGCTGCTTATTAGCTGTGCAGCTCTGGGCAGGCTGGTCTTCCACTCGTGGCTTTATCTGTAGAATGGAAGTGAAAATAATACAACCGTGGACCGCAGAAGGCAATTATGAGAAGACACAAGTGACTTTGTGCATAGCCCTTAGAATGGAGACAGGCAGTCAAAAACATTAGCTGTTCTTATTTGTTCAAAGGACTTGAATGCATTCTTTTACTTATGTATTTATTTATTTTTGGCTGGAAGATGAGATGGATCTTTTCTCTCTGATTCATATAT
This sequence comes from Mesoplodon bidens, assembly GCF_964165515.1. Taxonomy (NCBI): domain Eukaryota; kingdom Metazoa; phylum Chordata; class Mammalia; order Artiodactyla; family Ziphiidae; genus Mesoplodon; species Mesoplodon bidens. Next base: position 13,090,398 of record NC_138170.1, on the reverse strand, counting down.
GGTGACCCAAACCACCTGGTTTCTTGGGATTCGTACGAATAAATGAACAAATCTCACTTTCCGATTGACACCATTCCCGTTCTTGCCCTGTGGCTGTCAAACACAGGGACCTTTGTTACCGGACAGACACATGCTCCCTTATTCTCACCAAACTCCGGGAAAGAGGATCAAGTTCTATAAAGCAGGAACATCAGAAAAAGGTAATCATCTCATAAGATGTGCAAAAAGAATTCCATGTGCACGTGTTATACACACACATTCATACACACACTCATACACACACACATTCATATACACCCACATACCCATACACACACACACTCATACATATACACACAGACACTCATACACACATACACACACACTCACACACACACACACCTGGTGTCATGCTAAGGCCCTGCTGGTGTGAGGAAAACCATGTCACCTTTCAACACAATTTGGGGAACCCGACTCTCAACGGAAGGCTCATCTTGGCAGCAGTGAACGCTGCCGAGGCTGATGCTTCCAAAGGCCAAAGAAAATTGACACGAGTTTCTTTTAGCCTTCTCCCAGAGGCAACCCCACTTCACATTTCACAATAACCCAGCTCTCAAGAGCTCCTTTGGGGCCCTGTGTAATTTCCTTAACTTCTGTTGGCATTGGAAAGCGGGCCTGCCACATCCGATGGCTTGAGTGGTTTCGTCCGAGGCACCTGCCCTCCCTAAAGCACAGCAGGGGGTGGAATAGGACAGCAACCTGCCTTCCTGGTTGGCATCCAGGCGGCCAGCATTGGAAACACACTCTGGCCCCAGCCCTGGTGGAACAGTGGTCCCCAGAGGCAAAATCTCAGACTTGTACTGGGCGTAAAGCCCATGGCCCTTAGCAAGGGTAAATACTGCTCAGCCTTCTATGTAAGAGCCAAGAAACTAGACCCCCCAGTCTTGCTTTTCCTTGATTCTTGGGACCTGTTCTTCCCGCTTATGTGGGAATTGCCACTTAAGCACAGTTGCTACTAGTCCTGTCTGCACTTTCTGTGCCCCTTCAAGCAACCTGAAGGCTTTCTTCTGTCTTAGTCTCTGGGTTCTCACAGCCACACCCATAGCGAGTCCTCAATAAAGGCTGCATGGAGACCCAGTGAGTGAATGAACAAGGATTTGCTGGGTGAGTCCGAGGCCATTCTTGAAGGACATGTTTAGTTACAGCATCCTGGGCGGTGACGAAATAGAGAAAGGCTGCTGAGAACAGTCAGATCTGGCCTTCTTTAGCGCAGAGATGAGCTAAAGAAGGGAAACAGTGTGCCTCGTCCACAAAGAGTCAACTACACACAAGGGGAGAGCAGGAGCGTTGTTGCTTTGCACAACTGCGTCTGACTCACGACCCCATAGCCCACTGTGGGTCATCAGGAGACTTGTAGGAAGATATCTGCATGTCAAAACTGACATTTTCAGAGGTCACAGGGAAACATCTTTAAAGTCAGGCTTTGGCAAGAGAGGACACACGTTATTTTAGATTCCAAAAGCTCCCTGAATCGATCGAGATCAAGACCTGGCTAACTTGACCGTGGGGTTTGCTGTAAGCCTGAATGAAGAGCAGATGAGGACTTCCATTCGGAAGCTTCCTGAAGCCTCGGGAAGCAGGGGAGACGCCCTCTGGAGAGTGGCTGAGGGAGAGATGCAGAGAGAAGAGGGGTGCGTCCCCATACTGTTACCGAATGAATTGGGTCCTGCTGCTTGCCACTTACAGAGTCAAGTTCATAAACGCTGGTAGAGGGGAACATTGTCTTTAATCAGAATGCCAGCAATCTGGGGAGTTGGTGGACTTAGTGTCCCCAAAGGACCACCTCCGAAGGTTCTGCTTGGCTGTGAAAGTTTTAAAGAAAGGACCAGAACTAATCTCAGTTAAGCATTGAGATAGGGGGTCAGAGTCGTCGCCAGCCCCTCCTGCATGCACGCTCATGGACTCCTTGTGATGTTCCTCAGACATTATCTTGTTAACACAGTTTGGTCACACCATTTGTTCGCGAGATTACTGAAGGGGAAGCTAGGGAAGAGATCCTGTCATCTGTTAATTACTTATTCTTCATTCCTACCTCTTTGATCTATGGAAAGAACCAACGAGCTGGGCAAGGTATTGTGTGATTAAAAGATTTGAAAGGTGTGCTCGGCCGGAGATGGGTAGAGCATGGGGTGCCTGGTTAAAAGTTAGTTACAATATAGCTTTGCTAAAGTGACAAGGAAATGGGCTTCCTGTTGAGGGCAGTTTCCTGCAAAGAGCTGCTTCCAACCTCTTCTGGCAGAGGTGGGAGGAGAAACCCCCAGCCTGGTGAGAACCAGAGGGCGAGATGGGAAGGGCTCTGAGAGAAGTAGGGGCTGAGCTAGAGTCTGAGAAGATCCTGTGTGCTGTTCCTCATCCACACCAGAAAGGCTGGGAGGTATCCAGGTAAATGCCCCTGCCTCTCCCACTACTTCCACATGGCCTGAAAAGGCCCAGTGCTCTTATGTGCCCACAGAGGAGAAACAGGTGTAGCTGGGAGCCGACCTGCCATGAGGTCATCATCACAAAGCCTGGGACAGGTAACAGACAAGGCTGATATTGAGAGGATCTGAAAGGCCAGGGAGATCAGAGCTGTGGTGGTCCCAAAGGGCAGAAGGGCCAGCCAGACCCAGTGGTGCCCAGTGGTGATGTTTAAAGACAGGACCAGGTCAGCCCCAGCCCAAGCAACACCCTCTATGGACCAAAGGCTAGATGAGTGCAGTGGCCCCACCACATACGATAAGAATCCATCAGCTTCTCCCTCTTCAGCTACCATCCTAGGACGGAAGCAGGGGAAGAGACACCTTTTCAGAAGGAAATATAAATTTGATTTAGCTATATATTTACCCAAAAGTGAATTAAACCCAAAGACTCCAAGTTGCTTTCAGCAGGCAAGTTTAAGGTTCTCCTCTATTCCAACCGCCATCAGCAGGAAATGAGATTTCTACGGAGAATTTTTAAAATGAAATAAATTACCCTTTTCTGCACATCTGAGTTACAGTGTTAAATTTTTCCTCTAGAAGTGTGCATGATATGGGAAGCCCAGCACACAGAAGGAGCTTAATTCATGCTGCTGGTTTAATAAATGTTTGTCATGGAGATTCAGGGAAGCTCCACTCACCGAAACACTCCTCTTAGCAGGTGTTTGTGCTGGATGGAAGTACACGTTGGTATGTGGTTGGGGATTAAGAGAGAGGACCCCTGACTGTGTAGTCCAGTGGCTTAGGTTTTCTAGGCTGGTCCTGCCACGGAGCAGCTGTGGGATCCCTGTTGAATCATTAAGCTGTTCTGGGATTCTGTTTCTTCCTTTAACGTGAAGGAATTGGTTAAGACAATTTCTAAAATTCTTCCATCAATTACTAATGACAGTAATGTCAGTAAATATTATACAAGCACTTCTTGAGTGCTTAGTAGCTGCCAACCACTGAGATTTGCTTTGTTTGCATAACCCCAATTCACCCTTAAAATCATTTTATGAAGGAAGTAAAACTGTTACCATTTGCATAAGGTTTGATTGTCTACATAGAAATTTCCAAAAATCTATAAATTGTTAGATATAATAAAATTTAGTGAAGAGATAAAATATATACACATCAAAGAACTAGGAAGTACAATTAAAGAGATGTTATAGAACCAAACTTGGGTCAGCTCATCCACACGCAGTAAAGCCAATCTACTGACACCATGTTGTGGTGAAGGTAAGTGCAGCATTTTACTGCAGGGCACCAAGCAAGGAGTCCAGGTAGCTAGTGCTCAAAAGACCCAAGCTCCCTGATGACTTTCAGGGAAATGTTTTTAAAGACAGGGTGAGGGAGGGGGGTTGAGGTACCAACCTATCTGGGGTCTATATGCTGTTGGCAGCATATAATTGACTTCTTCCCTGGTGGGGGTTTCAGTATCTGCAAAACAGCTGAAGGATTTGGCCCAGAGTATTATCTATAGCCCTGGAGAAGGAACTAAAGGCCCTTGACTTTGTTTAATGGCTAAACTCTTATTATTTTGTCTTGTTTGACTCTTTTCCTTTGTTTCTGCATATTCTCACTTCTCTGATTAAATTTATTCTTTGGAACTCAGCCTAGGAGGCTAAAATTTTTCTACAAACAAGAAGCAGGCAGAGGAGATGAGAGGTCTGTCCCATAAAGGCCCCATAGGGTCCTGTTCCGTTACAGAGGAACCATTTATAATAGTTTAAGAAAATATTAATTCCCTGAGAATGAATCTAGCAATAGATGTGGAAGACCTCTAAAAGGAAAAGTATCCAATTTTATTAAGAGGTATTAATAGGGACTTCCCTGGTGGTCCAGTGGTTAAGACTTCACCTTCCAATGCAGGGAGTGCAGGTTCAATCCCTGGTGTGAGAGCTAAGATGCCACATGCCACATGCCTCGCAGCCAAAAAACCAAAACATAAAACAGAAGCAATATTGTAACAAATTCAATAAAGACTTTAAAGATGGTCCACATCAAAAAAAGTCTTTTAAAAAACAGAGATATTAATAAATGGAGAGATAAATCATGTTCATGGATAATATGATTTAATATTATAATGTAATCTATACATTCAGTGAATTCCTATCAAGTTCCCAATAGGTTTTTTAATTGAACCTGAAAAAATGATTCTAAACTTATTTGAAGGAGTAAAGGGCCAAAAATAGGCAGACATTTCTATAAAAGAAGTGAGGGAGAGCTTACCTTACCAGACATCTGGACTTTTATGAAGCTGGAATAATTAAAACATTGTAGTATTTGTTCATGGATAGAAAATTTGACCGTGGAATACAAATGAGATCAAAGAAAAAGACTCTCGTGCAAATAAAGAATTTTGCTATCTGAGAGAGGGGTAAAGAAGGTCAGTGAGGAGAGGAGAGATTCATCATTAAATGGAGTTGGAAAAAATAGTTAACCATGTGAGAAAAAAGGAACTTGGCTATCTCCCTCCAACTATAACTGCTAAATAAGCCCAGATAAGGTAAAAAATTAAATGTCAAAAATAAGTTTTAAAATTCATAGTAGATAATACAGGTGACAATCTTTTATACCTCCTGAGAGCTAAAGATTTTCTTAAACAAGCACTTAAAATTGATCATAAAATGATAAATCTAGCTATATCAAAATCAAGAACTTTTGTTCACCAGAGATAATTTTAAACAGTGAAAAGTCAGAGTAGAAACTGGAACAAGATATTGATATGTAGAACTGCTACAAATCAATTTAAAAAAAAAGCACAAACAACCCATGATAATAATGGGGGAAAGAAACCAAGAGATATTTTGCAGAAGAGGAAACATATATGCCCAATTAATTTATAAAGAGATTCACAAAGAAAAATGCAAATCAAGATCACAATGAAATAACATTTTATACCCATTCAACTAGCAAAAAGTTTAACAAGTCTAATATGATGGAGTGTTAAAGATGAATCTTGTGGCCTTGTAGATTGGTGCAAACTCTTTAGAAAATGGTTTGGCATGATCGCCTGAAGTTGAACTTTCATATGTTCTCTGTCATGATTCCCTTCCAAGATTCATAGCCAAGAGAAACTCTTATACTTGTAAAACAGCAGATGTGCACAAGTATGATTAAAACAGCACTGTTTTAACTAGCACAAGTCTGGGCCCCTACTTCCCAAGTGCCCCTCAGTGGGAGAGTGGATGAGTACATTATGGTATACGCTGTGATGCACCAGTAAGAACAAATGAACTACAGTGACACACAATACTATGGATGGATATTAACAGTATAACATTAAGTGAAAAAAGTTATGGATGGATATTAACAGTATAACATTAAGTGAAAAAAGGAAGTCCCCCAAAGTTACATGCAGCATACCATCTTCACAAAGCTAAAAACAATTAAGGTAAGAATATCCATACCTTCTAGAAATACATACAGAAGCATAAAACTAAATACAGGGAAACAGAGGTATTAGGAATACAGGACTCAAGATGATAGTGACCTCAGGAATGGAGGGAAGGGGTAAATGAGATATTGGGGACCCTAAAGTGAGATGTAGGTTACCGTCCTGGTCATAGCTTTCGTTTTGGGTGATGGAAACATGGGTGCTCATCACACTATTGTAAATAACTCATTACAGAGCTAAATAAATGACAAAGCCACACACAGATCAGAAGTGGAAACTGTTATAACCAAGGACTGTGATTAATCTAATTCGTGAGCTCTGAGGGATTGGGAAGGGGTACCCGGTGGGGTAAGTGCTATTATTATCTACATGTTACAGGCAAGGAAACTCAGGCTGGTTAAACAACTTACCCCAGACCACACAGCTAAGAAGTAGCAGAGTGGGACCCAAAGCCAGAGCATTGATGACACCCATGTAACCAACAGGCAGCCATGAGTCCATGCATTTAGAAGTGGACCTTTGACTAAAAGGTGACGCCCCCATGGTGTCCATGATGGGTGGGCCTCCCACTTTAAACCTGGGTCATTTATCTCCACATCAACTCAAGAGGTTGTTCATTTGCCGTCACAATCTGGAGGTCTTGGAAGAGTCCCATGAGCTGATATCCCTCCCCCAGCCCCCCCACACACACACTCAAAGTATTTTCTGGCACCTTTCCAAATCATTTTCATATTCTTTTTGAGGAGTTTCATTTTCTAGGCCTGTTACTTCAGAACTCATTCATAGGGTACATATGAAAGACGGGCTGCTCAGCATTGACTAAGCATTTGAGTAAGTTTTTATTTTAATCGCACTATGTAGGAGGTTGCTTTACAAATGAATGGGGGGAAAGGAGGCAATGCTTGCAAACTTCCCCCAGACAGAAGCTAAAACCTGTAAAACCATGCTAACACAGAATTACCCTTTTCAGGTTCAGAGTGAGCTCTCTTCTGTAATATCTTTTGCAAAAAAAAAAAAAAAAAAAAAAGACAACAAATAATCTTTTTACATTGCAGCTCTTAACAATGTCTGCTGACGCAATGAGTGGAAATGGGTGGACCACATATACAGATGGCAAATGTATCAGGATCCCATTCTGGTCTGAAATGTTTGTGCAATGGAAATGCTCATCTCAGAATGGAGCAGGGCTGGCTACTCTGCGTTGAGGCACCGCTACTTTGCATCGCCCTGAGCTGCTCAATTCCACATGCAAAATCATTTGCAAAGAGAGTGGGCCATGACTGGATTTATGATGGGCTGTAGGCAGCACGGTCCTGGGAAGGACTGGGCAGAGTCAGGAAGTGCTGCTAACGTGCGCTCTCAGTCCCCCAGCTTGTAGACTGAGTCCTTCCCAGTCACTGAGGTGGCACCATTTCTAGAGGGCAGTGCCCTGCAGAGCTGCAGCTGAGCACATGGTGGTGTATGGACAATGTGGAGGCTCCACTGGGGAGGATGGGGGCAGTCATGCGAGAGTTGAGTTAACTCCTTACTGCTCTCCCCATCTAAGTAAGTGCTTGTTGTGCATTTTGTAGCCTCAGGACATGGCCCCTAGCTCCCTTTTCCATGAGATGGTACCCCTGAGCCTCTCACAATGATGGGGCAGCCTCCAGAGTCTGCTGGCCCCTCCCTGGGTTATGCACAGCAGGGGACTCAGTCTCTCCCAGTAGAAGACTGACCCATCACTCTGCAATAACTTCAATATTCATCTTTTTCTCTCCCAGACTTCCCTGGTCACAGGGACACAAGGCTCTCACGTTGCCAGCTAATGGTCATTTCTCGGGCAGTGGTCTGATGGCCAGGGCTGTCCTGATACTTCCCAGGCAATTCCTGTACCAAACGGTCTGCCCATGCTCCTCCCAGTAGCCTCTTCTTAGAACAAAGGAGGGGTTTCATCCCCACCCTTCTCTCCTCCTTTCTCCTGCAGACCTGTCTGTCCCTGTTCTCTGAGTTTCTGCAGGTGGTCAAGCCAGGGACAGCACAGGTGAGGGCCACGCTGTGGAGCTGGGGGCGGCAGGAGGCACTGCTGCCCTGTCCCAGAGCCTCATGGGGAAGTGAGGTGGGGTGGGCCCCCAGCCTAGAGAGAGCAGCCTCTTGTGGAGGAATCCTCCTAAGGAGGATTTACTCCCGTTTGAACATCCTGAGCCCCTCTCTATTATGTGGACTGAACATCTGTGTCCTCACAAAGTTCGTATGTTAAAGCCTTAATCCCCAATGTGGTATTTGGAGGTGGGGCCTTTGGAAGGAATTAGGTTTAGATGAGGTCATGAGGGTGGAGCCCCCATGATGGGATTAGTGCCCTTATAAAAACAGGAAGAGACCAAGAGGTCCCCCTCTCTCTTTCCGTGGAAGAATACAAGAAGGTGGCTGTGTGCAAACCAGGAAAAGAGTTCTCACCAGACACCAAACCTTGCCACCATCTGATCTGGAGCTTCCCAGCCTCCGGAACTGTGAGAAATTAATGCCCTCCATTGTTTAACGCATCCAGTCAATGCTTTTTCATTAGCGCAGCCCAAGCAGATCAAGATGTTGAACGCACCCCCACGGCCCCTGGCGGATGGCTGTCACTCAGGCATATGGAGCAGATTGAGGGCGGCTATGCTGCCCTCTGCCCAGATGACTGTGCTGCAGAGCAGGACCAGCGGCTGGCAGCGGGCAGATGCTTGACCACCTTGTATTGAGATTTCCCACTGACCTCCTCCTTGCTTTCTAGGAAAGCCCAAGTTCCACAGCAGAACTCAGTCCTTCTTCCCTTATTTTTTTTAATTAGCTGTTTTTTAAAATTGCAAAAATTGTAGATATTCAGCTGCTGTCAAGGTGTATAGGTGAAAGGTCAGAATCCCTTCACCTTCTTCAAATCCCGTGTCCCACATGGGCCCACGGTCACTGGGGTACTGGCGCGGCCTCCCAGTCCTTCTCTGTGAGCATCCAGTGGGTGAAGCTGAGGCTGGAGGCATGGAAATGGGGTCTGGGAACGGATCCACTGACACCTCTCTTGAAGAAACTGACAAGGAGAGGCTGCTGCCCTATGGGGTGTTCATCCAGCTGCAGCTGTCAGGAAATGATTCACCCTGGGAGCTCTGGGAGCTTTGACCCTAAGGATGCAGGGTGAGACATCCTAGATGAGGAATGGGCTGCAGAAGCCCTTGTGTCATGCTGGAGTGATTGTCCTTCACACTGACTACAAGGTAAAGTGCTGGGGCTATTTATGGATCTTTAATGCTACTTTTATTTTCAGCATCATCTCAAAAATTTCTTAGGATGCTTGTTCTAAAGGTAACAGCCCGGTATTTCCTGATGTTTAGGGGTCTTCCTTAGGGCATTTTATCTCATCTAACTTTCATCTCAAAATTACTGACTGTGGGTGTATTTTTATTTAACACTAGCACCAAGATGATCCCTTGAATAATTAGATGATCTTGCTTCTGAATACACCATTTGTTTTAAAGATTAAAACACAGCCAGAGTTAAAATGACACAATAATTAGCAAAAGCACAAAGGTCACAAAGCACATGAACAGCGTGGTTCACACCAGAAAGCGGAGGCCAGCGGGATCTCTGCCTGCCTACCCACCACTGAAACAGAAAACAATCCACTCACACCCACACTCCCACATCTTTAAAATGTAATCTTTGTTTTTCAACTAGAGAAACTTTGCATTATTTCAAAAGTTTCAAATCCCCACATTCCTGTTCAGGCAAAGTTGACCACACTGGTTAGGCAGGAGCTGCACCGCTGGATCTCCATCAGCCGGCCGTGTGGCCCCTCACCAACCAAAAGGCCAGCAAGTAAGAGGTGCCCACTGGGGTCCCCCAGTCTCGCCCAAAAGGCTGCCCCAGCTGCCAGGCCTCGGCATGTCTGGGCAAACCAGGATGCCTGACTCACTCAGGCCAGTGTGGTGGGACTGCCTTGAATGGGATGGGGGGTGGTTAGGGAGACAGCTGTGCCCCCCAGAAGTGGAACAGTGTCCCCCACATGCTGCTCCCTCAGACCCAGCCCGTTTGGAATATGGCTTGATGGAGAGGCCCTGCTCCAGGGAGCTCTCAGCCGTGAAGCCTTCCTGTCTGGAAGCAGGTGGCCCTGGGGAGCCTGACCCTCACTACAGGGCCCAGCTCCCCCCATCCCTGCATCCTTGCCCACCCCAGGCACTCTGCAGGGCGAGCATTGCTCCCTGCCGGCTCTGCACCTGCCACCCGACAAGTTTAGCTCTGGACACGAAAGGCATTTGGTTTAGAGACGATGTGTCACCACCATGCTCGGCAATAAACCAGTGCCCACAGCTCTCCTCATTGCCTCGAAGCCTAGCCTTATACCCACTGGGCAAAAGCTTCAGGGTGGACCCCGCCCTCTCCGTGCACCTTCCCCATCACTTTCCAAAAACACTCCGCTTTGGACTCTCTCTTGGTTCCTGTGGCACATGCTATGGAGGCTTTAATTCTTTCTCTTTGTTTAATGTTCTCGTCTTCATTTGCATCTTTCCACTAAAACTTTCTGCAAACAGCTGCCCACCACGAGGAAGTGTGTGCCGTTTGAATAGTACCACGTCAGGGTGGGTGTAGCACTCCAGGCCCCTGGCGGCAGCCCGGCCACTCCCACTCTGTGGGACACGTGTGTGGATCAAATCCCAGGAGGCACGAGAAACTGCCTCAGGCTGAGGCCAGGGGTGCGTCTGCATTACAGAGACCTGTTGACAGCTCTGCGGGGAGCACAGGACCTGCAGGACCTGGCTTTTTTTTTTTTTTTTTTGGTGGTACGCTGGCCTCTCACTGCTGTGGCCTCTCCCGTTGCGGAGCACAGGCTCTGGACGCGCAGGCTCAGCGGCCATGGCTCACGGGCCCAGCCGCTCCGCGGCATGTGGGATCTTCCCGGACCGGGGCACGAACCCGTGTCCCCTGCGTCGGCAGGCGGACTCTCAACCACTGCGCCACCAGGGAAGCCCAGGAGCTGGCATTTTGATTTAGGATGCAGGAGCCTGGGGTGGGATGGCGATGGTTATGTTGGGGGAGGGGCATGGGAGAGGCCAGAGGAGAGAGGAGAGGGGTAGGGATGGGGACCAGAGAGAAGGGGGTGGGAGTGGGAGGTTTCTGAAGAAAACACTTGACAACTAGAGCCAGCAGGGTGTCCAGGAAACAGCTGCTGAGGGGGAGATGTGGGCAGCCAAGGGTCACTCCACAGGTGAGGTGATTTATACCGTCCTGGGGAGGTCCTTGGCAGGGTCTGAGTTTGGGCAGTGAACAATCCATCACAGCCATCCAGCACAGGGATCTGTCCCTGTGCTGAAAACTGGACGTGGACACCAGAACACGTCCTTTTTCATCATGGCCACTACAACTTAGGCCCTTAACAGCATAAGTTTCACCCTTTAGAATCATTCTGATAAAACCTAATCTAACCATAGCATCAGCGTCATATGGCTCACGTGGTGTATGAAAACCTACTGCAATCCTCCCCCTAAACTTGCACAATGTATCTTTTTAGCTGGCAGTACCATGTTATCACATATTTTTTATACCATCACGATCTCTCTGCACCAATGAATAAATGAAATATTATACATCAATACTTCCTTTAAAAGTTTTGCTATTGAAATTTATGGTTACCAGGGGATAAGAGGGGGAGGGATAAACTGGGAGATTGGGATTGACATATACACACGACTATATATAAAATAGATACCTAATAAGGACCTACTGTAGAGCACAGGGAACTCTACTCAATACTCTGTAATGGCCTATATGGGAAAAGCATCTAAAACAAGAGTGGCTAGATGTACATGTATAACTGATTCACTTTGCTGTACAGCAGAAACTGACACAACAGTGTAAATCAACTATACTCCAATAAAAAAATTTTTTTTTAAGTTTTGTTATTGAACTTTGAAGGAATCATTGCAAATGATGGTGTCTCTTGGGGGCCCAGGGAATCTGCATCCCAGGGAGGACTTCCCTGGAAAATGCTCCCTAGCGAGCCCGGCCCGGCTGGAGGCACTGCCTTCAAGAGAATTGTCTCTCCAGGAGCTCAGGGCCTGGGCCTCGTGACCTGGCCAGGACATTTAATTTCCTGCCAGGAAGTTGCAGTGAGCAGTGCTGCAGGAGAAGCTCCGGAGAAGGGGGGTGGGGGGGGGAGAAATAGGAATGGGACCAGCCGGAGAGGGACGGAGGACAGGAGGAGCTCCAGTGACAGCACAGCAGGCGTCAAGGGACCAGTGGACAAGCCCCCCCACCTTGGGGCTCACAACACCACAGGGACCCTCAGAGATGCCTGGCCTGACCACCCTGCCTTTGTCTGCTCTCTTGCCTGGGTGTAGCTTTTCCTTCCTGCCATCTGATATTATTTCGTGATTATTCATTTCTGTTTCCACGACTAGAATCTAAGTTCTGTGGCGACAGAGCTTTACACACTCACACAGACAAACACCCCATTATTCATCACCATGGCCATCATTTAACCGTCCTGGGAAACCTGTGGGTATATGTGATTGTTCTGGCTTTACAGAGGAGGAAGCTGAGACACACACACAAAAAGCAAAAAGCAGAGCTGGGAGGCACGCCCAGGGCCGTCGTGTGGTTTCACAGCCCGGCTGCTTCTCCTCCAGGGAGGACGCTCGCTGTTAGCAGCAGCCCAGAGGGAGTGGGGCCTGAGCTGGGCAAGCAGCAGCTGGAGAACAGCCCCCCCCCGCCCCGGCTCCGGGGACCACCCAGCTCTGGGGACCGGAATTGGGAAGAGACGGGCAGCCATATACCATCAAAGAGTACAGCATCCTCACTGTATGGATACAAGTGATGTCAATAACCTTGAGACAGATAATAGTAAACTATAGTAAAATCATTAGAAGTGGTTAAGTTTTGAGTTCATGACCATCTACTACCTTTGCTTTGGGTTACTTTATGTAATTGAAGACTTAAATAATTTTTAATAATGGCTGTGGGTACCAACCTGCTCGCCAAATTCCTGAAGATCTTCCAGTTGGCTCTGGTGAGCCAACTGGAGGCTCCACACATCTGTCTGCTGAGGACGGAGGAGGAGCTGGGGCCCAGGGGGGCCGCCGGGGACTCTGCCACACCCACACTTCCGGCACGTGGGTCCCACAGGGCTCAGCGCTCAGGGGCTCCCAACAGCAAGCCGGCGCCGAGAGAGTGGCGGAAATCGCGTGCACTGTGCATCCCAGCAGACGGCTGCTGTTCCCACGTACGCTGGGGGAAAGGAAACACACTGGCCAGGCGGGGCTCCTCGGGAGTTTCAGGGATGTTGCTACAACAGGCCACGAAAGAAACCGACTGTGGGAATGTGCTAGAAGGGCAGCACCCGGAGCACAGGAGCGGGGGTGCGGGGGGGGTGGGGGGACGGGACGGCAGAACCTCCTGGAAAGACCCGGAAAGAGGCGGTAACGCTGGTCCCACCGCCTCCCACAGCCACCGACTGGATTCCTAGCCCTGAGCAAGGGACTCACGTGGAATTTCTAAAGGCTGGAAATGTTGGGTCGTGGGGAGGGAGGTGCGGTAGAAAGGTGGCCGCGGTGGACCCTGACTCCCCACTTTCGTGGCTCTGAACTGTGCCCCGCAAGCCTCTCCACCTTGGTGAAGCAGGAACACCGGGACACCCCAGCTCCGCACTGCCCAGCAGACCGTTCCTCCCTCATCTGCTGGCAAGCCGGGCCGTAAGTTGCCCAGGTCTCAGCCCAATAACAATCAAAAGATGACCCACGACAAGACTGACAGAAGCATCAGGGAAAGGGGTCTCCAGAGAGGTGGGGGCCGATTCTAGCATGGCCTTGGCCTTGGGCCACTGTGAGACTCATGGACCCAGGAGCGGGGACCCGGTCCAGATTATCTCGGAGAATCAGCGAACCTCAAATGCTCACAGCTGCAACCAGCAAAGAAGGTGAGAGCAGTGGCTGAGACGAGCAAATGCATGGCCTTGAGAAATGGGAGGGTTGCCAGATGAAATACACAATGCCCAGTTAAATTTGAATTCCAGATAAACAACAAATGAGTCTTAGTATAAGCATATCCCAAATATTGCACAGGACATATTTATACCCCAAATTATTCATTGCTTATCTGGTATTTACATTTCACTGGATGTCCAGTTTGTCTCTTGCTAAATCCGGCAACCCAATGAACAGGTCTAATGCATCCCTTTACAGGGGCCATAACCATATCCTCCCCTCAAAGGCAAGACAGAGCTTTCACACGCAGTCGGCCTCGTGGGCTGTGTGACACCCCACATGTCCCTAGACCCACAGTTCATTTCATGACTCAGGACAGGTCACCGGGACTACCAACGTCAATGTGAAATTGTGGCACAAGTTTCTGCACCTGTGCCAGAGACCTACGTCCAGCTGTCACTCAGCCTGTGAGTCTGGAATGATTGTCATCATCCCCATTTTACAGACCAGAAAACTGGGCTCCAAGGGCCAAACCAAGAGGAGATTTAAAAGATTTGAAATTCTTTTTTTGCATCGCTTTACTCTTGTGTGATCAAGAATCCCATGCTCATGCTGACACATGTAGAAAGTACAAGTTAGTTAAAAGAAGCCAAAAAATGGCTTTACAGCCTGGCTTCTATGAGCCCTGACTCACTGAGTGGGCTGTGAGTTCTGCTGGGCTCCACTGCCATGGGGTGGAAACATGCCCCTCTTGACAGTACATAGTGAAAATGTGCAACTACATAATAGGTATCACGAAGGACAGTGTCTAATGATGAATTAGCTAGGACAATGCCTGTCAGTCCACCGACGGTGAAAAGGAAGATGAAACCCAGGGCTCACATCATGGCCGGGGATCATTTAATATTACCTCCGTGGACTGTTGCCAGTTAAGGGGATGGAAATGAAGAACCAAATCATGCCATTTTGCAGAGCCCAGTTCTGCATCACTGATGCTTCTCACTGACACCAGGCAGTGGGGAACGGAGTCCTGACTCCCCACTCTCACAGCCTCACTCAGTCTCTTTGCTTCCAATGAGAGTGGGGCTCAGGTCCCACTGGTATCCACTGACACTACCTCGTGGGAAAATCAGAGCACCACTTGCTTCTGTGGTGGGAGAGTGAAAGATCTGCTCCCCAGTTTGCTTTCCCAGTGGGGGAAGTGGGGAGAAATCCCCAATGAATAGAACTTGACTAGAGGCCAGACAAAAAATTCAGGCAAGGCTTTACTGGGGCCCCTGATGCAGCACTGGGGGTGGGGGTGCGGGGAAAGGAGAACAAACAAAAGGTTCCCTTGCTTGTTTGCTGGCTGAGGTGGGGCGAGCTTGTTCCTTATATGGGGTGAGGGTAGGGGTGTGTCCAGGGATTGGGCCGGAGGGGTGGCTTAGGTGTTTTGCCCACCCCTTAAGTGGTGTTGAGTGCAGGGGGCATGCGCAGTACCCTGCTTTAGCTCCCAACACCATGTTTTTGCTCCTGGCTCTTCGGAAGTGGTAGCTGAGGTTTTGTTTGTTGTTGTTGTTGTTGTTGTTGTCTTTTGTATCTTTTGGTCCAGAATTTGCCCCAATTGTGCCTGCACACAGTTATTTTTAATCCCATATAGTTTCTTTGTATTTGGTAGCTCGAGGAGAGGTGTGTCCAGCTGCAAGCTTTGCAGCACCGCAGCAACAGGTCCCAGGTCCCAGGTCTGTCTCACTGCCCGCTTCTACCAGGTGGGCCGTTGGGTAGAAGATCAATCCCCCAGCAGGGGAATCAGAGCCTCATCATCTGCTTCCACCTACAGGACGTGAGAACGTGTAGAAGATGATCTCCCCTCTTATCCTGGAACGGGAGCCAGTTTTTTTGTTGGTGTTTGACAGATACAGAGCTGGTAATATGAAAAGGTTTTCTAGTCTGCTAGGCTGCCCTCTTCCCAGTCTTTTGGCTAGAAGAAGCAGGTTTTACTGACAGCTTTTTTTGTTTGTATCTATTTATGGTCCTGAGTTACAAACTTTTCCAACCGTTTGTGCTATTTAGGAGGCAAAAGAAATTAAATTAAAAAATCAAACAGACAATTCCCCACCATGTTATTACTCAAGTCTTGATGTCCCTAGACCGTTCATCTTCTTCTTTCCCCCTTTCAGAGCCTTCCTGTGTTTGCTGTGTTATGTCCAGAGGTTTTTTTCGTTGTTAGAGGAAGGACCTAGAAAGAATGGAACTACTCCCTTTTGACCGGAACTAAGAACCCAAATATACATTTCTTAAAAAAACTAAAAGCCAGCAAATGTGGAAGTTGAAGAGGAAAAAAATATTGCCAACAGACTAATTTTCTTATATCTAAAATATCATAGGTAGAGTCAGTTTCAGCATAGCTTGTGAAATCTCCAAATTCTGAATTCTCATAACGAGTTTGAAATCATTCCATCCAGGAATGCACTGGTGAGCCAGTCATCTCTTTTTTTCTTCTGTGGTAAGAAGTTCTCTTGTTCGTGACTAATTTCACATTTGGTTTCAGACTTTCCTTTTTGTTTCTTTGTAATAGTTCCTCCTCCCAGTGCAATCTCATGGAAGTTTCCTTCAGTTCCCATTCACTGGGATTCTCAGGAGGAATATGGGGCAGGGTCTCTGAATTTTTAGGTGGTCTTCTGTGACCTGGTTTTGCTGTTAGATCAGAACCACAACTTAAGTGTAGAATAATGGTCCTTTTTCTTCAGCTCCTTTTCTGGAAGAAGCACAGTATCTGCCTTTTGTTTGAGGTGAGATGCACTCTCTCCTGACTGAAATTTGAAATTTGCATCGCTGTCTGTTGTTTTTCTAAGTCACTTTTCTTTGTATGTTGTACTCAAAAGCGTCAAGAATGGACCCTGTTTATCAGTTTGTGGAGATAACTGTGGGCTCTCCTCCTTTTTACCGTTTATTTCAGCTGGGTTCAACATGCAACACTTATTACTCGAAGGTATGCAGTGATTCTGAAATAAATACATGCTGTTGCTCAGTTTCTGGGCTTTTTTATGTTGAAAGACTTGCTCTATCACCACACTACATGATTTTCCCCGAATGCCTTCTGAGAAGCGTGTCATAATTGTAGCTGTTCTTGTGGTTCAGTCTCTTGAAAAAAAAAATGTTCTCCAATAATGGGCGGAAAATACCTTATGCTGCATTTATTCATTTTTCTTATGTGCGTTTCTTTCTTATTCCACAAGGTGGAATGACTTGATTATGATAAGCTGCTCCATTCTAAGTGTCATTGCTGCCACTTGAGGGGGTCGGCTTAATGTGGAATCTTAAAAAAAAACATAAAAACATGATACAAATGAACTTATATACAAAACAGAAATAGACCCACAGACATAGAAAACAAACTTGTGGTTACCAGAGGGGAAGGGGAGGGGATAAATTAGGAGTTTAGGATTTAACAGATACACACTATTATATATAGAATAAACAACAAGGTCCTAACATATAGCACAGGGAGCTATATTCAATATCTTGTGATAAGCCATAATGGAAAAGAATATGAAGAAGAATGTATATATGTATAACTGAATCCCTTTGCTGTACAGCAGAAATTAACACAACATAGGAAATGAACTACAGTAAAAAAAAATCGTGTTGCTGCAAGCAATAGCAACCATTTCCTTTTGTTCTCTTCTTTCAAATGGAGTTGAATTTATGGTACTCCCATCTTTATCACCATTTGTTTGGATTCTTGGTTTAAGCTGAGTTTGCTTTGGATGCTGGATCATTGCTGATGTGGATCAGAAAAAGTACAGAGCGCCAGAAGAGAAGAATTTATAATGAGCACTTACTCAGCAGTCGCTGCGGTGCCTCTAAAGCTGGCCATGCCGCCTCCTTTTCCAAAAGACCTTTTGAGTTTACAGCTTGTTTTCTATGCACTGACTCTGTTCCCCACAGCTCTTCTCGAACTGTTTGACTTCTTCAGTAAATACAACACTCTATAGTTGTTGCTATTGTTGTTCAAGAGGGTTTCTAATCCATGGTCCTTGAGAGCTTTTTCAACTAGAAATGTTCCTCTGTTTGCACACACTGGGTCTGGAGCCTTAAATGAACGTCCAGCAAGTCTGAGATGAGGTACATTGGCTTCAGTTGTACATGCTGATTCTGGACTTGGTACAAGAGAAATCTGGCCCAAGGTTTATGCCAATTTCGCCTCCTTTTTATTTGAAATAAGATCACTGATACTGGGCTCCCCTGGTGGTGCAGTGGTTAAGAATCCACCTGCCAGTTCAGGGGACACAGGTTTGAGCCCTGTTCGATCCCACATGCTGCGGAGCAACTAAGCCCGTGAGCCACAACTACCGAGCCTGTGCTCTAGAGCCCGTGAGCCACAACTACTGAAGCCCGCGAGCCTAGAGCCTGTGCTCCATAAAAAGAGAAGCCACCGCAATGAGAAGCCTGCGCACAACAACAAAGAGTAGCCCCCGCTCTCTGCAACTAGAGAAAGCCCGCATGCAGCAACGAACACCCAATGCAGCAAAAAATAAATAATAAAATAAAATAAATTTATTATTAAAAAAAGATCACTGATGCCTTTTTTTAAATTGGAGTATAGTTGATTTACAACACTGTATTTGTTTCAGGTGTGCAGCAAAGTGACATATATATATATATATATATATATATATATATATATATATATATTCTTTTTCAGATTCTTTTCCCATATAGGTTATTACAAAATATTGAGTGTAGTTCCCTGTGCTATACAGTAGGTCCTTGTTGGTTATCTGTTTTATATATAGTCATGTGTATCTGTTACTCCCAAGTTCCTAATTTATCCCTCCCCTTTCCCCTTTGGTAACCATAAATTTGTTCTCTATGTCTGTGAGTCTATTTTTGTTTTGCAAATAAGTTTATTTGTATCATATTTTAGGTTCCACATATAAGCGATATCATAGGATGTTTGTCTTTCTCTGTCTGACTTTGTGTAGTATGATCATCTCTGGGTCCATCCACGTTGCTGCAAATGACATTATTTCATACTTTTTTATGGCTGAGTAATATTCCATTGTGTATATATACCACATCTTCTTTATATAATAAGGTAACTGATACCATTTTTTAATGATTTTTAAAATTTAATTTATTATTTATTTTTGGTTAAATTGGCTCTGTTGCTGTGCGCGGGCTTTCTCTAGTTGTGACGAGCGGGGGCTACTCTTCGTTGCAGTGCATGGGCTTCTTATTGCGGTGGATTCTCTTGTTGTGGATCACGGGCTCTAGGTGTGCGGCCTTCAGTAGTTGCGGCACATGGGCTCAGTAGTTGTGGCTCTCCAGCTCTAGAGCACAGACTCAGTAGTTGTGGTGCACGGGCTTAGTTGCTCCACGGCATGTGGGATCTTCCTGGACTAGGGCTCAAACCCGTGTCCCCTGCATTGGCAGGTAGGTTCTTAACCACTGTGCCACCAGGGAAGCCTGGTAACTGATATCTGAGTTCTTCAACTCTTCCTCCCAGAGCTTTAATCACCGTTTTTCATCTTTTCAGAGACCATGACAGAAGGCAAATGAAGGAAACATGATTTCCTAAAGTGCTCATTTAAAAATTTTTCCAATTTGTTATCCATTTTCACAGATTTTGAACATAACATCTTTTTGTTATTTGGGTTTTTACTTAGATTCCTCCCCAGAAATGCCCTTTTCTGTGGCTCTAGGATTCATTGAAGCCGTCAGCACCCACATACTGAGTCCAAAGAGGGTCCTCTGTACCAGGCCCCTGAGAAAACACAGCACTGTTTGCAATCGAGATACCTGTATACCTCTTCACCCTGGCCTCCTTCCCTCAGTGCTCTGGCATTCCACCCTCCTTTCTGTCCTTGAAATACATTGACTCTCTGCTACCCCAGGACCTTTGCACGTCCATTGCTCTGCTAGAGTGCTCCTCCCTGTGTCTCCACAAGGCAGCTGCCCCTCACCACTCAGGCCTCACCCCCATGCACACACATCACCATCAGCCACAGCCCATTATTCCACTCAGCTTCCTTTGTGGTGTTGGTGTTTGTTTTGGTAGCTCTTATCAAAGTTAACTTACCCTGTGTATTTTTGGGTTAGCAACTCAGCATCTTGCTCCCTTGTAGAATGTAAATTCTGTCCCGGCTGGAGCCCTGACCATCCCCTTTTCAGCCATGTGCACATAACCATGCCCAACACCTAATGATCCTTGTGTAAATATTTGTTCGAATGAATTGTACTGAATCCAATTGAAATGACTTGAAAGGAAATTAATGAAACTATTAAAAGGTGGATATATTTTGGCCTGACCTGAGGGATCATTCAAGAGAAACCATGTTAAAATTGAGTGCTTGACATGAATTGCTCTGGATTTGCAGCTAGAAAGGAACTTTCTACTAAAGCTGGATTCAACAAAGGGAGTGGATTGATCCACCTACCTCCTCTCCTTGCCTTCACTCAGCACTTCATGCATTTGGCCGAAAAGCACTGGAGGATGCCCTGAGGCCAGCTGCCTGACAGGGGCCAGGGATGGGATGAGGAGGACACCCTATTCCCCTTTCCAAGGCACTTGCCATCTGAACCCATGGTAAGTGCAAAGACAAGAATATGCACCTGAGGGGCTTTGGCAAAGACCGGAACAGGTCACCAGAGACCAAGCTCCACAGAGGTACCATGAGGTGGCTGGATGGTACCAGCTACAGGTAGGCATCCAGGGACCAACTTTGAAGGAAAGGCACAAGCAGTGGCAGAGTTCATGTGCAAAGATCCAGGCAAGGAGAAAACAGGCCAGGAAGCAGGGGACCAGGAGCCCAGCCTCCAGAGGGGGTGGGTGGCCTGTGCGACCTACACAGTGCCTGTCAGCCCCAGGTGGGGGCCAGCCCTTCCCTGTAGACTTGTTGTCATTGTTCATAAGAAGAAGAGCAGTCAGCATTTAGTGAACACTTACTTTTTGTCAGTTGCCTTGGTGACACATTACATATGTTTAATCCATCACAACCACGTGACGATGTGGGGACTATTATTCTCTCTACTGGATCTGTGTGGAATGAGGCCTTTGTCAGCATGGTTGGCTTTCCCAAGGTTACAGGGCTAAGTGGCAGGGCTGGGCCAGAACTCAGCTCTGTCTTCTCGGGATGTGTCAGAGGGCCTGGACCATTTAGCAAGCTCACAGATCCACCAACACTGCCCTCGGGGTCTCCCACATCAGCCCCTCTCTCTGTGCCCAGGCCTGGCCTGGCCTGACATTGACATAACTGCATAGGGAGCTCTGGACTGGTTTCGGATGAGAACAGCACATGAAAGAAAGACAGGACAAGGAAAGCACACAATCAAAGAGAAGAAGAACTGAGCCCTATGCACCGAGAGTCGGAGTGCCTGGAAACCCAAAAGCCCAAACTGAGTTTGGTAGAAATGCGAATCACAGTAGAAAAGGGTTTGGTTTGGGGTGTTTGTTGGTTGGGTTTTTTTGTTTTGTTTTGTTTTGTTGCTTTTGTTGCTTTTTGTTTGTTTTTGTCTTTGTTTATTTGGGGTGGTTTTGGCCGTGCCACACAGCTTGTGAGATCTTAGTTCCCCGACCAGAGATCGAAAGCACCAAGTATTAACCACTGGACCGCCAGGGAGTTCCCTTATTTTGTTATTTTGTTTTTTAAATCATTTATTTGTAGCAATGCTGTGAAACATATACTATCGCCTACTATCTATCAATCTCAAAGGAACATCAAAAATTGTTTATATGCTTGTGAGTGGCTTCTGGCATCCATAAGACAAGACTTTCACTAGATAAGGCATGTGACCCACCACGATTGGATACTTCTCTACTGCAGACTCCGGATGGAAGGAGAGGCATAGGGACATAGAGTGAAGAGCTGGGAAAATCAATAACAGAGGCAACAAGAGGACAGGGAGTGGGAAAGAAGGGAAATGTCTCCTCCTGTACCTGTGAACCAGCTCTGTATGCTCTCAAAAGAGCCTGAGTTGTCCCCCTCGCGAACACCAGGGTGTGGAAAGTCAGACCCAAATCCTGGTCTGAAACAAGAGAAATTTGGGAATATAGAGAAGGGCTATAAAAGAATAGCCAATGGATGAAACCAATGACAAAAGACAAGATAGAAACAAAAGTGAATTCTGGAGAAGGCTGAGAAGGGTTTTCAAGTACATGATGGTGAAAAACAGCTTTTCCGATTTCTAGCAAATAATTTTTTAAACGTGAATTTCATAACTCAGGTGGTAGTGGTTCAGATGACAAGATACGCACTGGACCACAGCAGTTTACGAGGCCACAGAGGACACTGGTGCCTCTCCTTTATGGAGGACCCTCGAGGGATAGCTGAGCTGACACCTGGCTGGGCTTGGCGGTGGTTTTGCTGAAGCCCCAGAGATAGACGGGGAACGAAAGCAGGGACACTCCTAACTCCAAGTGCCCTTGTGCAGAGAGAGATAAATGGGCAGTCCATTTTGAGATCCAAAGGACAATGCAGAGGAAAGCAACCTAAGTGATGGAATTCCACCACAGAAAACCCCCTGAGAGGCACGTGGAGGAGTGTATACAGCACATGCTCAAGTAAGAAAAAAAAATGTAGATAGATGAGTATTGTAGGAAAACCATTGAGCCCAAAGGTTTCATAGGTCATTGTCAAAGACCTAGTGTTCATATTGGGTAGAAATGCTCATTATGAAAACAAACAAACAAACAAAATAAAGCATTTTATGAGAGGGTGTCATGGATCAGGGGTCACAATCTGGTTTTGCACACCTGACGTCTGAATTACAAAATAAAATGGTAGGTACATTTTTTAAAAATATAAGTTAAATCTCTGGGTAGAATGATTACGGGAGACTTTTATTTGTTTTCAAAATTTTCTTGGATGAGTGTGCAATAGATTCATAACCGTAGAGAGACAGGAAGAGGGTATTTTAAAAGAAAAGTAAACATCATAGCTACTCCAGGCCATCTACTTCACATTCTAATTTTTATTGGTCTCCCAGTTATATCAGTTCTTAGACATTGGGCTCTCTCTTGGGTAATAGGACATTTCCTTGGGCGATAGGACATTTCCTAAGCTGGGCCTGGTTCTCCTGAGAACCTGCAGCAGCCCAGCAGCAAAGCCAGGCCTCCTAAAGATGCCTGGCCATGTCTCTGGCCTCAGGTCCCTGATGTGGACGCCAACGTCTAACACACAGTTTGTTTTCCAGGCTAAGGCGCCTTCTCAGGAGTGGGCTCGTTGCCACTCTGGCTGGAAAGAAGGACTGTCCGGCCTGAGCCATTCAACTCGGACACTGGCCTCCAGCCAATGTCTGTCCCATGAGCCCAGGGGCTGCCAGTCTGCTGGGTCAGGAAGCCGAGGGTCAGCCGGCGGAAGTCTGGAGCACACACAAGCTCACTCCAAGGTCCTCTCATTCTCCCAGTGTTTACAGTTCTCTCTCAAGACAGAGTGCTTTCCTAAATAAAATTAATCATGGCAGCAAAAGTGAAAAACAAACTCCCTCTCTTTCCTTCCCACAGACACCGAGAATTTGAAGGCTCCATCAGAAGTGGGTGGCCCAGCCTGAGAGCAGGGATGGCCGGGAGGGAGGGATCAGAGCATCCCCCTCCACCAACAGTGATTCATGGTCATTGCATTTCCCACAATGTAAAGGAACATGGTCTCCTGTCAAATGAGGACTTCCGTGCCTGAAGATCGAAAAACAAAAATGTGTTTGGAAATTCCAAGTCCGATGGGTAAAGTGTTGGGGCCGTTACAGACCTATGTCTCCACATGGCTCAAGCCTTTCCTTTGTCTGGCCTTGAACTCTCTCTGAGCGCAATTTCCATTTCTATAAAATAAGGGTAATAATACTGACATTAAGCAGGGTTGGGTGAAAGCGGGGAGGGGTGAGTGGGGTGAATTGGAAGATTGGGATTGACATACATACACTATTGATACTATGTATAAAACAGCTAACTAATGAGAACCTGTTGTATAGTACAGGGAACTCTACTCAATGCTCTGTGATGACCTAAATGGGAAAGAAATCCAAAAAAGAGGAGATATAGGTATACGTATAGCTGATCCACTTTGCTATATAGCAGAAGCTAACACAACATTGTAAAGCAGCTATACTCCAATAAAAATTAATAATTAAAAAAAAGAAAGGGAAAAAAACAGAAGGCTTGGGTGAGAATTAAATACATAGCACATTAACTGGCATATTGTATGCCCTCAGTGTTTGGTGGTTATTATTATTATCATACACTTTTCCAATGGTGAATGTTGGGAAAATGAGGCTTTCTCACCAGGGGAGAGTGGGACACAAGGGCAGGGGTTAGCATGAATGATCCCTGCCTTCCTGACTGCCCATGTAGAGCAGCAGTTCCCAACCTTTTTCGCACCAGGGACCAGTTTCACGGAAGACAATTTTTCCACGGACCACGGTGGGGAGATGCTTTCTGGATGATTCACTCACATTACATTTATTGTGCACTTTATTATTATTACATTGTAATATATAATGA
This sequence comes from Mesoplodon bidens, assembly GCF_964165515.1. Classification (NCBI taxonomy): domain Eukaryota; kingdom Metazoa; phylum Chordata; class Mammalia; order Artiodactyla; family Ziphiidae; genus Mesoplodon; species Mesoplodon bidens. Next base: position 13,066,122 of record NC_138170.1, on the reverse strand, counting down.
AATAATTATACAACTCACCATAATGCAGAATCAGTGGGAGCCCTGAGCTTGTTTTCACTTGCCACTCACTGATAGGGTTTTGATATGAGTCTGCAAACAATTGATTTATTATGGTCTCTGCGCAGTCAAACCTCTCTGCTAAGGATAATCTGTATTTGCAGCCGCTCCCCAGCGCTAGCCTCAGCACCTCAGCTCCACCTCAGATCACCAGGCATTAGGTTCTCATAAGGAGGGCGCAGCCTAGGTCCCTCGCATGCGCAGTTCACAGTAGGGTTCACGCTCCTGTGAGAACCTAATGCGGCCGCTGATCTGACAGGAGGCGGAGCTCAGGCCGTAATGTGCGCGATGCGGAGCAGCTGTAAATACAGATGAAGCTTTGCTGGCTCGCCCGCTGCCACTCACCTCCTTCTGTGCAGCCCGGTTCCTAAGAGGCCACGGACCTCTGATATAGAGGACCTTGGGAGGAAAACCAGCCAGTGACCACCGTCTCAGATCACGCCTGTCGTGGGATAGTGATGTGGGCACTGGAATGGCAGTTGGGAAAATCATGTCACCTCAGACGCTCTTCATTGAGGACACAGCATGTGCCAGATGCTCTATAGAAGCTAGAACAGCAATAGGGTCATCTTGGACAGGTCACTTATTATATATGAGGTTCAGCTTCCTCATTTCTAAAGTCAGGACCAAAAAATGAGATGCTGAAAATAAAAGTTCATCGTGAACCATCAAGTGGCTCTCCAATACACTGCAGTAGAACTTTCCACACAACTGTGTTCTAAGAAGACACCCTATAAACCACATGTGCAGCTTTTCAAGTGACCCTGGAAACGTATGGATGCTGACTTAATGATAGAGTATCTCGTCAGGGATGCAGATGAAAATGCACCTGGAAGGTCCATACCTTTGCAGTTGTAGATTCAACTAATGTTTCTTAAACACAAAGCATGAGCCAGCACCCTACTTGGACCTTTGGATCCCCTGGGTCTGATGCAGAGAGGAGGACTATGCAGTACAAGCCCACATAGGAAGTCAAATGCAAGGGAAGAAACTCCCTATGTGGGAAATCATACTAGTCAGAGAAAAGTGGTGGGGTTAACCACCACTCAACTAGTGATATAACACTTGATAAATATCTTATGATCTCTCTGTGCACTTCCTTTTAGCGGAAGGGTGCTAGACCCAGCTTTAACGTATCATGCACATTTGTGATGTCGCTGAATGCAGAGGGTTTTCAAATAATGACCTGACTCGAAAGAAAAGGTCAAAATCCAACCTAATGAATTCCAAGAGGACTTGTACAGATTGCTTAGCATATAAGAAACTGATTTACATAAGTATCTTGTAGAAAAAAATTAATTCTACAATCCTGTTGCTTCTAATTATGATTCAAAATTCAGAAACTGTAAAAGTTAACAGTTCAACTACATTTAAAAACAACAACAATAACAACAACTTTTTCATGGCAAAAATAATAATAACATGGACAAACTAGGATATAAATGCAATTAATAACAAATAATGAGGAGGGTTTTTTTAAGGTTATAGTAAGAAAAGAAAAAATGAAAATGAATAGGAAGAAGGGAGGAGAGGAAGAGGGAGAAATTGAGTCACGTGGGTTACAGACTCAATAAGGGAGCAGTAGCTTTTTTCTGGGATGACACGGTGTCATGACGCCCACTGGGACAGATCCAGAAGGGGACCGTGGCTAGGGCGTGAAGTCACAAAGGTCATCTCTTGTCAAAATGCCAAAGACTGACTCCATTGCCCATGACTTCCAGGCTAGGGAACTAGCAGGACAGAGTTCCATCTACTAAGGAAGACTAAGTCAGGGTAAGAAAGCAATGATGAATAACTGCCCCTCTTATAAGCTAGAAATGCAAAGGCAGTTAAGACACTGTTCTCCCCAACTAGGAGAAACGAGGGGCCAGCCACAGGACCAGGAATTTCAATCCGATACGGTGAGAACAGGGATCAGTTGTGCAGTGGGACCAAAGGGGCGCAGAGAGGTATCCAGCCCTGTGGTGGTGATGGGGAATCGGGAGATGCTCCCTGGAAGAAGCAGCATTGGAGCTCTGAAGGACGTAGGAGACAAGGGTGTGTTTGGAGGGCAGGAGCCTCAAAGGAGACAGCTCTTCTCCTGATTCCTCCCATTTGCTGGGTGTAAAGTGAGCTGTCCGGGCCTGGATAGCACTTTTCCAGGTGATTCAGAAAGTTCAGGCAGGTTTGACCTGAAGCAGGTTGGAGGGAGCCTGAGAGAGGGCTGTGAGGCTGCTATTCCGTCCAACTCAGCCTACATAGCCTCCATACCACCGACGTGCCCTTCCCGGCATTGCACCAGCCAGACCTCGGATCGATGAGAACCCAGCAAGGACGCAGCAGCTTGGGGGGGACGTGGGCAGAAGACTGTGGAGAGACTCACCAGCTGCCCCGGGGAACTGGTCGCCATCTGTAAGGTGACACAATGCTAAATCATTTCTGGAACTCTTGCTGTCTAAATGCAAAGTCCTCGTTTTCTATGATTTTAATCTCCAAGAACGACCAACACTGACAACTGCTTTTCCTTTCAACATGCGTGAAATGATGTGTGTGCATGACCACGGACCTCATCCAAAGACGTGGGGAAATCAGGGGAGGTTTTTTTTTTTTAACATAATAGTTTGGGGAAAAAGCAGTCCTTGCTTAGGAGAACTATTTTCAAGCACTTGAGAGGTGATGAAGAGCTGCTGTTAAGTCACTTTATCTTCTCACAGAATCGGTGAACAGAGAGAGAGGCAGGAAGTCTCGGAAAGGCTGGGAGCCTGGAGTCGGGCCGCCTCCTTTCAGGGGCAGGGATCTGGGAAATGACGCTCAGCTCCCAGGATCCCATGTCCTCCTGTGTCCGTCGGGGATGTCAATATAGGATACTGTAACACACACTATCATGCCAACAAGCTCCGATGAGTTTCCCTAACACATTTATGTTTGTGGACCATTTATAACTGTGTATTTCATTATTCAGTAAAGTATTTACACTGATAATATTACTGCTGCTATTAAATAAAATGTACAGTTATTTTAGGACTTCTCATTCTACAACATATTAATTGATTTCCACGGAGGTTTTCTGAGGGTCAAATGAGAAATTGTGTGTCCAGGGCCTGGCACTTTGCCAACACCTAATAAATGTGCTTTGTTGTTATCAGTAGTCGTCATATTATCATTGTTGTTATTACAATTTAATAATTATTTCTGAGATGAGCTGCATATAAATTAAAGAGATTACAATTGATTTCTTCAAAAATATTCTAAGTTTCAGAAACCTTTCTGACAATCCAATCAGCCCTTTCCTCAAACACCCCAAATGCTCTCTCTCTACTTACACATTCTGTAAACAGGAAGGAAGCCCAGAGCCTCACTCTATTCACACCTCTGCTCATTCCAAGCTGCTGATAAGGATCCAGGCTTTGTTTCCTCAGCTCCACGTCCACAGCAAAGGCGTCCTCAGACCACCCGAGGGACAAAAGCCGTTGGCAGGAGCATTCAGGTCCACCCTGGGCCATCTCAGGACTCCTTCTATTGAAATGTGGGCTGCCCAGTAGCTGGGCTGGGCACCATGCTGCCCTACTGGGTACCTGACTTGGGCCTGGTTTCCACCTGGGAAAACCAGAGATGACAACCATCATCTAAACCTGCCACGGGCCAGGCACTGCCCTGAAGCACTTCACAGGGATTAACCAGCTCAGTGAGGTCGACACAGTTATCCTCCCTATTTATAAGTTGGGAAAGAGAGACACAGAGAAGTTAAGTAACTTGCCCAGTATCACACAGCTTTTGAACAGCAGAGCTTGGTCTCGAACCGGTCTAAAGGCTCCAGGTACAAATCTCTGCCCCATGCTGACCACAGGAACCAGGGGGATCCCAGCAGAGGCAGAAAGAGAGACAACAGAACTGGAGAGCCTGGTGATGAGAGTTAGAAAGATACCGAGTAGGGGACTTCCCTGGCCGTCTAGTGGTTAAAACTCTGCGCTTCCACTGCAGGGGGCACGGGTTCCATCCCTGGTCGGGGAACTAAGATCCTGCATGTGCGCGGCCAATAAATAAATAAATAAACAAACAAACAAATCTTCTATAATTTTTTTTAATTAAAAAAAAGAAAGATACCCAGGAAAGCCTGGGACGGTGTTCAGCGGTCACTGTGCTGGTACAGACCAGGCCTGGGGTGCCTGCGGACCCATGAGGAAGCTGAGGTGAGTGAGGAGGAACCCTGGGGGGCCGTCAGCCAAGCCCACACTCCCTGGACGCTGTCTCAGGGGATGGAGGGAAAAGTCTGGCCTTTGACTTCGGAAAAGACCACCTGAGCAAGGCTCCCCTGTCACCAGGTGGTGGCATATTTTAATTTTAAGAAAAGGAGGGAGGGCTTCCCTGGTGGCGCAGTGGTTGAGAGTCCGCCTGCCGATGCAGGGGACACGGGTTCGTGCCCCGGTCCGGGAAGATCCCACATGCCGCAGAGCGGCTGGGCCCGTGAGCCATGGCCGCTGAGCCTGCGCGTCCGGAGCCTGTGCTCCGCAACGGGAGAGGCTAAGACAGTGAGAGGCCCGCGTACCACAAAAAAAAAAAAAAAAAAAGAAGAGGGGGGAAATGAAAACCTACAGCCTTGAGCGCTGCAAGGCAGTTGAGTTCAATGATCAGAGAGACGGCACTCAGCTCAGCAGATCACTGACAACCGTCAATGTGTCCATGGTTCGAGGGCGGCTTCTTGACTTTCAGACTCACAGCAGGTTTGTAAATGACCATCTGGGGACAGCTGGCCTGTCTGTAGTCGTGTCATTAGCTCCTGGTAGAAATGAGGGGTTGACAAAAAGATCGTCCTCCTCCCATTTCCGTTGTCTGAGGGTGACCTGCACGGCCTCCCCACACTTGCTTCTATCTGTAACACGCCTTCTCAAGTTTATCTACCAAGAGTCCTCATGTGGCTGAAACATACTGTAAATAACCCTTTAACTGAATTTTTAACTATGACAGATTAGAAGCCCTCTTTTTTTTTTTTTTTTGAGGGCAAGTGACTCGCTCATAACAAATTCCATCTTTTCTGAAGTCACGTGATCTCTTTTAGACCAAGCAGGCACCACCAAATTGTTTTTTGGGAGGTGACTGATGATCAGGATTAGTTACATAATTTTCAGCGCAAATAAAAACCGGGGGCCCTTCTTCAAAAAACACAGACACACCTTGGAGATATTGCGGGCTCGCTCCCAGACCACCGCAATAAGTTGAATATTGCAATAAAGCGAGTCACACAAATCTTTTTGGTTTCCCAATGCACATAAAAGTTATGTTTACACTTTACTGTAGTTTAGTAACTGTGCAATAGCATTATGTTAAAAATATATATACATAACAATAAAACATACTTTTTTGCTAAAAAATGCTAACCATCATCTGTGACTTCAGCCAATCATAATCTTTTTGCAATAGTAACATCAAAGATCACTGATCACAGTCACCATCACAAATATTCTACTAATGAAAAAGTTTGAAATATTGTGGGAATGACCGAAGTATGACACAGAGACACAAAGCGAGCAAAGGCTGTTGGAAAAATTGAGCCAATACACTTGCTCAACGCAGGGTTGCCACAAACCTTCAATTGGTTTCAAATGAGATATGCCTGGACTCAGGAGTTCAAGACAGCGAGAGCAGAGCGTTGAACCAAGCATGGGCTCCTCTGAGCCCAGGACATGAGCAGTTGTGCAGGCTGCACCACAGGACTCCAGAGGTGAAGGCTAAAGAGGTTTTGTTGCCTTTCTTAATGTTTGCATCACCTGGACTCATTCCCTCAGGCGGCGTTTCTCTGAGTCCTACCCACGGATCTAAGAGGGGCACTGAAAACAGGTGAAATTGGGCTGCTCCTGTAGTCCCCAGCCAACAGAACAGAGAGAGGGCTCCTGAAAGTGTCATGACCATCAGATGGATGGACAGATGGACGCGGCTAAGGCACCCATCCCTCTTGCTCCGGGTCTCTGGTAGGCCCGAGCATTTGACTGATTCCCAATTTCTTGTCTTTGCTTGTTCTTGCCAATAGAGACCCCTAAGTCCATGGACCTCAGCTGAGACACCACAGCACACGCTGATTGCCAGAAGGGCCTCAAACTACTCCATTGGGTTTTTTTTGGTTTTTTCTGTTTTTTTTATTTCATTGCAGCATAGTCAGTTTACAGTGTTGTGTTAATTTCTACTGTACAGCAAAATGATTCAGTTATACATACATATATATATATATATATATATATATATATATATATATATATATATATATATATGTATATACATTCTTTTTCATATTATTTTCCATTACGGTTTATCCCAGGATAGTTCCCTGTGCTATGGAGTAGGACCTTTCTGTTTATCCATTCTATATATAATAGTTTGCATCTGCTAATTCCAAACTCCTAATTCTTCCCTCCTCCCCACCTTGGCAACCACAAGTCTGTTCTCTATCTCTGTGAGTCAGTTTCTGTTTCATGTGTGTGTTCATTTGTGTCATATTTTAGATTACACATATAAGTGATATCATATGGTATTTGTCTTTCTCTTTCTGACTTACTTCACTTAGTATGATAATCTTTAGGTCCATCCATGTTGCTGCAAATGGCATTATTTCATTCTTTTTTTATGGCTGAGTAGTATTCCATTGTATATATGTACCACATCTTCTTTATTCATTCATCTCTTGATGGACATTTAGGTTGTTTCCATGTCTTGGCTATTGTGAATAGTGCTTCAATGAACATTGGGGTCCATGTATCTTTTGGAATTACAGTTTTGTCTGGATATATGCCCAGGAGTGGGATTGCAGGATCATGTGGTAGCTGTATGTTTAGTTTTTTGAGGAACCTCCATACCATTCTCCATGGTGGCTCTACCAATTTACATTCCCACCAACAGTGTCAGAGAGTTCCTTTTTCTCCATTCTGACTGATGTGAGGTGGTACCTCGTAGTTTTGATTTGCATTTCTCTAATAATTAGCAGTGTTGAGCATCTTTTTACTCCATTGTTTTGATTGGATCAACTCAGAAAGTCTTGGGCTATTTCCTCTCCCCTGTCGTTTAATTTTTACATGGGTGCATTTTAATGAAAATACAATTCTTTCACTATGTGATTCATTTTCCCTCTATTAATCAAAATATTTAAAAGTATGTGATTCATAAGAAGGCTTTTAGTATTGACAGAAGTTTGACATTCCTTTCTCAGCTATGACTCAACTTCCACTTAGATTAAATGGATGGGAATGAAAGCTCCCTTTTTCAGTCTAATTCTTATGGTCAGGGAGGGTCAATTCTGTCCTTCCCACTTGCGATGGGAGGACAGGCCATGGTTAGAATCAGATCAGATGCACTGTTCAAAACTGCTCTTTGAAAAGACATCTGAATTCGTATTATCAGTGACTATTTCCCATCAACGTCCTCTCCATGGAAGGTCACATGCTCACCCAAATGAAGCTTCCTCACTCAAAACACTTTTCAAACTACACTTTGGGAGGTCCCTCAGAACTGTGGTCTTTCTGATGAGAATTCTAAATTGTGGCAAATTGTCCTCTGAGGGCAGATTAGCTTTCTGGAAACAGTCTGGAGTCATTTGAAGTCAAGTGGAGAGCCAAAAGGGCACCAGAAATAAGATGCAGCTCTACCCCGGCCAGTTGGTGTTCTTGTGAGCCATCCTGGGGTTCTGGGGGAACTTATGGAGGAAAGTTCCAGATCAATTCTGAACCAGGCCCCTTGGGGGCTGGGTTAGAATAAGTCTGCATCCCCTAGGAAGCTGCTTTGAAAAAAACCAGCATTTATTTTATTGTATACAGTTGTGTTGTAAAGAATGTTTTAATTCCCTTACCTTATAATAATATCTTATATGCATCAAGTTATAAAGAAGATTTACCTTTGGCCTACTGGCTGCTGCCTTTTAAAAAACCTAACACTGACAAACCACAGCTTTCAAATAAGCTACCAATAAGATGGGACCAGGAAAAACAAGAATAAAGGAGCTAAATAAATTCACCAGGGGACAGTTCCACGTAGTAGCAACCTAAGACATATATCCTTCAGAATGAGCAACTTGCTACCAAGATTCACTGAGCAATTTCAAAAGAACTTATGTTGTCCTGTCATATTCTTTGTTCGCAGAACAAGTTGAAACTACTAAAAACATATTTTTAAAATAAAATGAAAACGCTTAAACCATGACAGACAAGGAACCCAACATTTTTTTAGGGCAAGTGACTTTCTCACAACAAACTTGGTGATTTCTGAAGTCACATGAGACCTTTCTGTGTCAGATCATATTTCTTCAGACCCACGTTGGCCAGCCTATAAAGTCGACAGCAGCTATCTCACAGCTCTGGCACCTTTCCTTCTGGGGCTTTGGCCATTTTCCCCCATTTCCTTCGATCCACTGTGGGTGGGCAAGCAGAGGTGTGGGAAATTGCTAAAGAGGGAAAGGGGGATTATTCTAAAGCCAGCACTGGAAATCTGGACTGAATATCATTTGAAAAGCACAAAATCAAGTCCTGGGTTTTCTCTTTCCATTGCAGAGATTATATTTATGTAAGCCCCATCTATCTTGTTCACAACAAAAGCAACATGGGAAATGCAGGGAGCTCAGGACTCCCAGAGAGCTCCAAGGTAGGGGGTGATTGCAGGAGCCAACCCTGCACACACAGCCTGCCAAGCAACAGCCTCAGCCTGCCAGGCAGCTTGAAACATGGGCCAGAATGTGAGTAACAGCAGTGCTTCTGCCAATTTACTGGTCCAAGTGATTGGGACAGAAATTAGCTGCTCATGTAAAAAGTCATTAATCAGCAGGGACTTGCTAGAACCTGTCTTCTGCGCCATCCAACACAGTCATGGCCCCTTTCTGCTCCCGGTCCCCTGGCTGGGCTGTTCTAAGTCCTGTGTTAGGTACGGGTGGAAGGCCTAGGAGAAGAAGTTCAAGGTCACATACTGGCCTGAACATTGACCCCATGGTGGGCAGAAACCACTGGCTCAAGGGGCCTATAAACGGTGGTACAGGCAGCATCATGTGCAAGGCTATTTCCCATCACAGGCAATGTCAATTTGCATGAAGACATTTTTATTGCAAGTGACAGAGAGGTGTCTTAGGAAAGGGGTACCTTTTTCTGATTTGCACAAAGACTCCATATAGGTTAGCAGCCATTCCAACTCCGGCCACTGATAACCAGGTAGTTTCTGCCTATAATGACAGAGAAGGAACACACAAACTCTGGGACTAGGTGGGACTTTGAGAGGAAGGGAAATGTAGTAAATAGGTCTGCTTTGCTCCTGTGGTCACCTCTGATAGAATAGTTTGGCAGATATGTTCACTAAGAATTAAATTCAGCTTATCGTTAAGAAGGATCACAAAATAATGGCAACTCAAAGAGAGGAGGGCTTATTCTCACACATCAAAGACAGAAAGCGGGTGGTCCAGGACTAGTACAGTAGCTCCACAAGGTCATCAGGGACTAACCAGCCAAACTGAACTTCTTCCCAGCTGGGGAACAGCACCTTAATAACACCTGATACCTACTTCTGTGGGCCTGCCATTACCCTAAATATTTTATACACATTATCTCATCTTAGAGAAGCCCCTGGGAGATAGGTGTGATACCAATGCTTATTTCGTGCCTAAAATAAATAGAGGCACAGGTGGCTCAGGATACCTGGATTCACCTGGAGAAGCACATGAGTTCCTTCCATCTTTCTGCTCTACCACTCTCAGTGCATGACCTCCTCATCCAAAGCCACCTGTGTTTCCAGTCATCCTATCCACACTCCAGAAAGGGGAAAGGGGAAAGAGGAAAGGCAAAAGGGAAATTGTACCACCCAGCTAAACTAGCATCCCTTAAGGAACCTACCCAGAATCCCCACACAACACTTCCTCTTACGTCTCACTGGCCACATCCAGCTGCAAAGGCAGCTGGGAAATGTAGTCTTTAAGCCCGTGTATGGCCAGAATCACAGGATTCTCTCACTGCCCTTGTGCCTGCCAAGCGTGAGTCTTTTTTCTTTTCCCTCCTGCATTAATTTATCTACCCCTTTCAGTGCTCACCCAGAACACAGCCAAATGATGAGGAACAGATCCAAGATACAATGCACAGCTCGGTAATCTGTCCCCCTTGGAAAAGCTGGGTCTCTTTTTCCCATGAGTCAGGTAAACTTTTGACCTAGGTAATCAGGTAAAGTGGAAGCAAAGGTAGATAGAGACTTTTTAATTGATCTGCGTGCTTCTGCATGTGTTATTTCTTTAATTCCTCGAGACAGATCTGAGAAAGACTCAATTATACCCACTTTGCACACAGAACATCAAAAACTTCAAGAAGAAAGCAAGATTTCCCAAGGTCACACTGTCAAGTTTGGGAGTAAAATTTAAGAACAATCTTGTTTCCAAAACTTATGCTACAAGTAGAGGTTAGACAAAAAATTGTATTACAGTAACTGATAAGGATAAGTTGATAAAATTGTGAATTTTAAAGCCATGGAAAGAATTTTTAAAATAGTGTCTTTGTGCATGGAGCAGTTTGTAAGCAACAGCAGAAACACCCAGGTGATGACTTAGCTAGTCTACAACAAATACAGGGGTCCCGCCATGACCTTTGGATTTTTTCCTTCTAATGTCAGTTACTAAAATACAAGTTGGTATTTAAATGTCTTTATTTTATTGTAAATTCAGTGACTTTCACATGAAGAAAATATTTACATTACGTCATTAATGAAGGAAATGTTTGTTATTATTCTACTAAGGAAATCAGGTCCCTCAAGTGCTGGTTCAAAAAAATATTCACACAAGAATTTCCATTTTGCGGCACTGACCCACGTTTACAAATTTCAGACTGATTGCTTACTTTCTTACGTCCACCCCCTTACCTCCTTGGTCTGGTGGTATTAGGCCTGTTTCATAAGAAGCCAAGGACATGGAATAAAGGCTTTGAGAGGCCACAAGCTCTTCCCCAGGTCCTATGACCAGACCAGCCCTGTCCTAGACTTCAGGTCCCCACCCTTCCCCCCATAAAACTAAAGGGGCTCCAACAGCTGCTGCGTCCAGCAGCGCGGACAGCAGCCCGTCTTTCTAGGGGACCTGTCCACACAGTGTGGCCACACCTGCAAACTCTGCCTTCCGAAACCCTCTGTATTTATGCATCCTAGGGATTCAGACAGCGTATATCAGGGATAAGACAATTTGTCCTTCCCAAGGTCCCCAGGTCCAAGGCACGGCTCTCGTGCCTCGCGTTCCTGGAGTGCTGGCCTTTCAACCCGCTCACACGCTCCTTCCCTCTACACACATCTCCTTTCTACCCCTGTCTCCTTTCAGCCTCTTCTCCCCCCATCACCTCCTGTCTTGGAGCCTCTGGGTGCTGGCTCAGGCCAGACCCTCCAAATTCCTCATCCCATACCTGCTCTCTAGCCACTTAGATGATACCCCGCACACCATGGATGCTTGGAGGGCCAGGCTGCACTCTGGTTCTGGTGTCCCTCCAGCCATCACAAAGGAGGGGAATTCCCTGATGGTCCAGTGGTTAAAACTCCGCGCTCTCACGGCCAAGGGCCTGGCTTCAATCCCTGGTCGGGGAACTGAGATCCCACAAGCCGCGCAGTGTGGCCAAAAAACCCCAAAACCAAAGCAAACAAATAAACAAACAAACAAAGGAGGTAGCCCAGGCAGCTCTACAATTCGGACTGTCCATTGGACACAAAAGAAGCGTTCTTTGGAAAAAGCAGCTCTGACTAGCGCTGACCCGTGGTGGAATCCCCATCGGTCCCCCTGTGGTGGATGAGTCATGAACAGTATCCTTACAGAAGGCACGAGAAAGGCCTGGGGCAGCTCTTCTTTCCCAGCTCGTCAAGGCCAGCATACACTGCCTGTGGCCCAAGGCAGGACGTGCTGTTCTAAGGGCAAAAAACAGTGAGGTTGATCAAGTGCTCTCTGCACCTATCATTTTCTATCTATGTATCTTGTATTCTCGTAGTGTAAACCACCCTCTGTTAAAGTCTGAGATGATGCTGTTAACGACACAGTGCTGAAGAGGGTCATGACATGAAAGACGAGGACACCAGTCCCTGGAGGCCGTTCAAAGCTTGGGTTGACTGCCAGAGCCGCAGCAGACGCAGGCAGGCAGCCCCTGCTCAAGGTACCCTTTTAGCATGCTGCTCCCCTCTCAGCCCGGAAACAGGCCCTCTTCTTCCCTCTGCCCACTGTTGTCAGCCGGTCACTCTCCCCTACTCCACCACTGACGTGGTCCAGGCCAACCTTGCTGCTACTAATGGCTTAAAAATTGAGACCCTAGTGTGAGTGGTTCAATACATAGGCGACAGATTCGCGGCAGGTACAGCATCTGTGGATATTCCTGTGCATCAGACGTCACCGGAGCAGGTGAAGTCTGCAGACAAACCAGTTCCTCCCCTTGTACAAGCTTCCCCACAGAGCATCCTGCCATGAGGATGATCTTCTACCCAAGAGCACACTTCATAGGCTGTGATGACAATTAGGCTTCTTCCTAAATATTTCGAACACATGCTCTGTTTTCATAACCTGGACCAAACCCAGGAAGAATTTAATCTATGCACACATGGCTGTCTTGGACCTTATTTTGCCCGTGGTTGCTTTTCTGATGGGTGTTTTCTGTTCTCCTTAGGAATTCCTCTGCTGATGCTGCAGTCCTCAACTCCCACCTTCTGCCTGCTTGGTGCTGCCTTCCTGCCTTCTGTTGCAGGCATGCACCAGAAAGCGACGGCCTGCAGCATCACTTAGCAAGAAGCAGAGATGTCCCATATCAGCTGGTTCTCCACACTTACTCAGATACACGGAGTTGGAAAGGGCCCTAAAGGAAGCAGTGAGTTAGGCTGACCTAGGCTTTCGTCCCAGATAGATATAAAAACAAACAGAAATACTAAAGACTTCCTCTGAGCTAGTTTTATTTTTATTTCAGACTTCCCTGACTTAACAATCCACAAGATTCACCCCTTGTCTGCAGTTACATAGATTTAATCACAAACTGAAATCAAGCTTCTAATCTAGAATTTGGAAAAACTATTCTGCCAGGCAGGAGAATCCTTTTTTTTTTTTTTTTTTTTTTTTTGCGGTACGCAGGCCTCTCACTGTTGTGGCCTCTCCCGTTGCAGAGCACAGGCTCCGGACGCGCAGGCTCAGCAGCCATGGCTCACGGGCCCAGCCGCTCCGCAGCATGTGGGATCTTCCCAGACCGGGGCACGAACCCGTGTCCCCTGCATCAGCAGGCGGACTCTCAACCACTGCGCCACCAGGGAAGCCCAGGAGAATCCTTTTTATTTCTCAGACAGTCTAACCTTGCCCATTTGTCTTTTCCTGTCATTCCCTGACTTACTCTGCTTACTACTCTCCCTCTAATAAATCTTTTTTGCCCTAGTCCCTTAAGCCCTTGGCCTGCCTGACATGTTTTTATTCCCTTCCCAAGAAACACTGTCCAAACTGGACAGAAGAGCAAGATAAGAGCAGGGGTTTGGAGCCCGACCACTGGGGTTCACAATCCTGATTCTGCTACTTACACACTGTGCAACCCTGGGCATGTTACTTAACCTCTCTGTGCCTCAGTTTCCTCAGGCATAAAACTAAGGCTAACAACAGTGCTTCTATCATAGGGTTATGTGAGGATGAAACGTGTGGACATATGTAAAGCTCTTAAAACCATGTCGCTTGAAGTAAAAGCTACATAAGTGTGTGCTATTACTGTCGTGTGTGTATGCTGCTAGATGCCACAGATCCTGAGGGTTCCAAGGGTGAGCCAGACCAAATGGTTGGCCTTAAGGAGCTTATCTTCAAGTGAAATGGGATGGCAAGGAAAAAACCAACTTTAATACAGTTAAGAACTCAAGGTAAAAGCCTTAAACTGGGGCTTCCCTGGTGGAGCAGTGGTTGAGAATCTGCCTGCTAATGCAGGGCACATGGGTTCGAGCCCTGGTCTGGGAGGATCCCACATGCCATGGAGCAACTAGGCCCGTGAGCCACAACTACTGAGCCTGCGCGTCTGGAGCCTGTGCTCCGTAACAAGAGAGGCCGCGATAGTGAGAGGCCCGTGCACTGTGATGAAAAGTGGCCCCCGCTTGACACAACTAGAGAAAACCCTCGCACAGAAACGAAGACCCAACACAGCAAAAATAAATTAATTAATTAATAAACTCCTACCCCCAACATCTTTAAAAAAAAAAAAAAAAAAGCCCTGAACTATGGGAACACAATGGCTGGGGCAGTTCACCCTGCTGGTGAGTCTGGGAGTGCCCTGTGGCAGAAGGGCACAGGGGGACAGAGAGAAGTCTGATGAATTCTCGGTCTATTAGCTATCTATTGCTGCATAATAAATTACTGCAAAACTTGAGGTATCCACACTATAAACATTTACTCTCTCACATGGCTTTGGTGAGTCAGGAATGCAGGAGTGGCTCAGCTGCATGTTTCTGGCTCAGGGTCTCTCTTAAGATTGCAGGTGGACGTCAGCAGGGGCTGCAGTCACGTGAAGGCTTGACTAGGGTGGTGGGTCCACTTCCAACATGGTTCCTGCATGCGACAGGCAAGTCAGTGCTGGCTGTGGGCTGAAGGCCTCAGTTCTCCACGTGTGGGCATCTCCATGGGCGGCTGCCCGAGTGCCCAAGTGTCACGAGACTGAGGTCAGCTTCCCCAGAGCAAGTCACCCACGAGAGAATGTGGCGGAAGGGACTATGTCTTGTATGACCTAAACTCGTGAGTCACACTCTGTCTGTTCCACAAGGTTAGTTACACAGGTCAGTCCTAAGAGGGAATAAAACAGAGTCAAGAATCACTGGAGGCCATCTGAAGGCTGATGATCACAATGGTGAAGGGCAAAGGGCAGGGCTATACCAGGCTGTGCCATGCTTAGGAAAGGGTGGGTAGTGGTCCAGGGGAGACCCTGGGCTGCAGAGACGTGCTGTGGCCCCATCAGACATGGCTTTGGTGTGGGGAAAAATCACATACTGCCTTAAGCAGATTAAACTATTACTAAGTACTGTGAGTTGATTTAAAAAAAAAAAAAGGAGGAAGAGGAGGGGGAGGGGAGGGGAGGGGAGGGGGAGGGTGAGGAGGAGGAGAAGAAGAAGAAGAAGAAGAAGAAGAAGAAGAAGAAGAAGAAGGAAAAGGAGGAAACGGAAAAAGAGAAGGCGGGGAAGAGGAGGGGGAGAAATACGAGAGGAGAAATAGCTTTGGGGTCTTGAGTTCTGGGCATTTTTCTCCAGGCTGTGGGAAACTAGCCCCACCCCCCACGCCAGTAATAGAACAACCTTTCCTGTGATGTGTAAAGCTGTGCATCTTTTCACCAGCTCTCTCGATTCCCACTGGTTGGGTCTCGTCTGCCTTGAATCTGGGCTTGTGACAGAAACAGAAATATTCCCCGAATATCTCATTTGATCATCAACTATTTCAGTTGGCTTTCCTGCATTTCCTGGCTTCCTTGCTGTAAGACAGGGCCATGATGACTAGTTCAGGCCAATGAAATATGAGTGGCAGTGACACGTGGGGGAGAAGCTCATAAGCGAGCCTCCAGTCTCCCTCCTTTGCTGCAGAGGCTAAGGAGGCTGCATGTTCCAGGTCTTTCAGCCTGAAGACAGAGGCACTCTTACCAGCCTTGGTCCCTGAGTGATTGTGTGGATCAAAGCCCTCCACCTGTTGGACAGACAGCATTCACAGTCAACAAGCCTTGGTTCTGTTAAGCTACTGAGATTATGGGGAAATTGCTTACTGCTGCAACACTTAGTCTATCCTGACTAATACAGGAACCCAAGAGGGAATAAACCTTCATTGGCAACCTCAGGTCTCACAGGTATGTGCTGTGGGTCATCACGCAGGTCTATGTGAGAAGGTGAAAGGGCACATACCCTTGGGGATGTGTGACCATTTCCCTTGTTACAATCAGAAGCTGAACAAATTAGAAGGGATGGTCAGGGGGCAAGGAAGATACGAGGAGGCAATGAATAGAGATACCGCCCAATCAAGAACTAACCACATCTGTCACCAAACGTCACCTTGAACTAGTCCCCTCCTCTCTGTCTGCAAGGCTGACTTCTGAGTCCGGGCCCCCGTGACCGCCCCCATCTGGTCCACCTCAGTAGCCCCAACTGGTCTCACTACTGCCACCCCACTCTGCATCCCCCCACCCCAGTCTCTTCCCCATCCAGAAGCCATAGCAAACCGTTTTAAAACACAAGTCTATTCACATCACCATCCTGCTGAAATACTTTGCTGGCTGCCTGGCGTTCCTGGGCCTGGCCGCTGCTTTCCTAGGCAGCCTCATACCACAGCCCTCGGCTGCCACACCATGCCCACCCCCACGTGCCAAACCCCTTCCTTCCCCTGGCCCATCAGGGCACTGTTAACTCTGCCTGAAATTCCTTCTCCTCCTGTTTCCCGCAGCTTCCTCCAGACATCAAACGTCATTCCCGGGCTTCCCTGGTGGCGCAGTGGTTGAGAGTCCGCCTGCCGATGCAGGGGACATGGGTTCGTGCCCCAGTCTGGGAAGATCCCACATGCTGTGGAGCGGCTGGGCCCGTGAGCCATGGCCGCTGAGCCTGCGCGTCCGGAGCCTGTGCTCCGCAACGGGAGAGGCCACAACAGTGAGAGGCCCGCGTACCGCAAAAAAAAAAAAAAGTCATTCCCTCCAGAAGGTCCTCGCTGACTGTCACCCCCAACCCCGTCTAACCAGGTGGGTCTCTCCGTTGTCGACTCTCAAAGCTCCCAAGACCCACTTGCATCGTTGGAATTAAATACCACTTAAAGCTGCATCATTAATTGGATAGCTGACTTCTCAAGGAAGTGAGCTCCCCCAGGGGGTGGGCTTGTTCCCTGCAGTACCCCCAGCTCCTGGCACCCAGCCTGGCACGCAGGAAGTGCTGGATGAGCCTCTGGTGAATGAGGCTGCAGAAGTCTGCAGGCCCCTCTCCCTGTCACACGCTGCACGCAGCAGCCTCCAGGCTCACCCAGCCCCTGAGAACCAGGTGGGTAGCAAACCCAGAGCGTTTGGGTCTGATCACTGCCCCTCCCTCCCGTTCAGCAAGGGAGTGAGCTTCCTGCACGAACAGGACACACGGTCCTCCCTGTGAAGCAGAATTTGGCTGTGAAGGACAAATCTCCATTGGTCTCCGTGGTCTTCTCAAACCAAGCATCAGAGAACAAGGCTTCAGGCTGGGGCAGAGGTTGGGGCCAGAGCGCACCCACTGGAACAGTGACAGCGCATGGTCCACCACCCTTTTTTTCAGGCAGGGGCCTCTTCCCTGCCCCAGCCCGGCCCCGTCTGTCCCGGCATCTTCAAGCAGCTGAGGTCCTGGGAGAGCCCTGAATTTCGGAGCACTGAGCTGGGGTCCAGGACTCAGCTTTCACGGGCACGCTTTATTACTCCCTGTCGGTAGCCAGGTTTCCATCCCTGTCATTCGCGAGGGAGGAGAGACGTGCCCAGATCCTGACTACATGACGTGCATTCATCTTTTCCCTATAAAACAACTCTGAGTCCCTGAGTTATGCGTCTTATCAAAAACCATGTGCTGGGTGATTTTTAAATATTACCCCTCAAATGCATATAGAAAATGCCAAGAAACCATCCACCGTAAATTACCTCCGCCTCTAAGGGCCACGACACAGTTACTGTCACCAGGCAAGCCGTTCACATAAAATCCAAAATGTCTCACCCTTACCTTTACATTTTACAAAATTTATTGATCTTTATAGCCATGAAAGGCAAGAGGAAATCTACTTCAAGTTCATGTCTTTTATTACTGACCCAACCAATCTTGTGAAATGGCTCAGATTTATCATCCTGTCCAGTCGCCAGCATTTATGGCAACTTTTAAACATGTCACTTTACCTTAGACTGACTTCTTCTCGTGGTTTAGGACTCTTTGGGAGTTCACTGAGTAACTCTGATTTCAGGACCAGAACAAATAAATGGTTTAAGTTCTTTTTCAGCTCACTGGAAAGAGAGTTTGAAATTCTCTTGAGGAGACTGTTAACCGTGGACCACAGAAACCTAGGGAGAAGCAAACGCTCCCCAGTTTACATCTCTTTCCATATGGGAATAAAAAGAGAGGCTCCCTCTGCCAAACAGAGATTCCCCCTGGTGTGTGAGCGTCTGTTTCATCCCAAGATTTAAGAAAATAGTGTTCAATTGCATCTCCACTTGCCAAAGAAAAATTTATTACTGATAAATGCAAAAGGAAGTGTCGGTTTCTTTTTACAGTGCCTTTTAATTCTGTTAACCATGAAGGGAGTATGAACAAAACAGTCATCACCGTGCGTGGAATTCAGGCTTTGTTCTTTAGAAAAGCAAGAAATGGTTTTAAAAATACCAACCTTTATAGAAAAAGGACAAACATTTGCAGGCATCAAACTCGTTGTGCTCTAAGCTGATCCATGTTGAATTTGACTAAGAATGCAGAGGCTCAGGCTGCGTGTCCAGCCAGCCCCTGAGTCCTGGGTCCTGCTCCGTTCATTTCCCTTTTCTCTCTCTCATCCTTGAGCTCTGTGTGCTTTGCCACGCCATGGACCTCCGTTAGACTTGGTTTTGTGATGTCACCTCTAGGCTCAGATACCTTGTAGGTATTCATTGCCTGGACCCAGATGACAACGTTGACAGCTGTCTGTCTCCAAGGCAGAAATCATCTCTGTCTGTATACATCTCCAGTCTTACACCCCATAATGAGATGTCTGTTCCGAAGAGCCCAGCGAACCCAAATGCACAGCTTCCCCCAAACTTCACTTACAACGGCCTCACAGCCAGAAAGCCTCCAAGCCTTTCTAAAGGCTCCGCACCTGTCAAGATGCAGAGGAACACCCAGTCCTGGCTGGAGGAGACAGGGCAGCCGGCCTCCCCCCTCCATCCTCTGTAACTCATGCTGGACGTTCAGCCCCACACTGCGTGTACTTGTTCCATGCGTGACATTGTCCCCTCCCAAGATTGTACACCCGAGGCTGGGTACCCTGTCCCCCACACACAGCTCTCCTCCCTGGAATCTAGCCCAAAGAGTGGGTACTGAATAGACAGATTTTGAACAGAACTAAATACATCAGCAGAAATAAAATATTCAGTCTCTAAGCTAGAACAAAATTGATGCTAACCCACTTTGTGGAATTCGGTGGAGGATTAATACATGTTAATTTTTTTAAGTCACTATGGTGTCCACCTTCACTGAAGGCCTGGGGATGAGCTACCAATGAGGAAACATCTGGTAACATCTGCAGAAGACCTGTCACGTCCAGAAGTGACAGCTCCCTTGCGTGTGCCTTGGGCACAAGCCTTTCCTGTAACAGATGCTCACATACAAGACGGCCGGCTTCTTGTTGGCTGCGTCTCAGTGGTTATGCAGCTTTGAGGTCCCAGGACTCCCTGGCGCATAACAAGGGCTTAGAAAGTGCTTGTGTAGGGCAGGCAGCAGACTGGTTCTCTCCAAATGAGTGAAGCTAGCTTAATTCTCTGGGCTAATGAGAATTCACGTGTATTGGGGTTTCTAAATGCATTCAGCAAGGCTGGAAAACACCCTCTTTTAGGCACAGTTGGTTTGTTCCTGCTCTGGGGCACGGAGCCGATCTTGAGTGACCAGATTCAAAACCTGGCCTTCACAGCTCTCTCTGCTCCATCCTGGGAGGTCCCGCCCTCCTGGAGCAGAAAAGTAAACCTTTTGTATTAGTCTGCTAGGGCTGCTGTAACAAAACGTACAGGCTGAGTGGCTTAAACAAGAGACATTTACTTCTCACTGTTCTGGAGACTGGAAGTCAAAGATCAAGGTGCCAGCTAGTTCCATGGCTGGTGAGAACCCTCTTCTTGGCTTGCAGACAGCCACCTTCTCACCGTGTCTTCATGCCATGGAGAGAGAGGGCTCTGGTCTCTTCCTCTTCTTATAAGAGTCCCCACCCTCATGACCTAATTACCTCTCGGTGACCCCATCTCTAAAAACCATCACATGGGGGTTAGGGCTTCAATAGATGAATTTTGCAGGGATGCACACTTCCAGTCCATAACAGCCTTCTCTGGCTCTGTGTTTCCCCTCCACCTGTCACCAGGGCCTAACGAGGACACGTGGGCTTGAGGCGCAAGCTGTAAATAGGGCCAGAGAGACGTCTCCACTCTCATCTGTGAGAAGACAGTGAGCTCGTGAGCACACGCCTCACCTCCCTACCTGGTGCAGCTCTTGGCATATGGGCACCAGGGGCTCAGGCCAAAGCACAGGCTGCTCAACATAAATAAAATTCTCCTGGCCATCTATTTGCCAGGAAAAATGAGGGACAAGCAAGGAAACAAAAAGAGGAGGGAAGAAAACCATAAAAGAAAAAGACAAATACTTCATAATGTGACTTTGAGTAGTTTGTGCCTGAGGCGGGAGCTTACAAGAATCCTCAGACAGCCCAGAACTGTGTCTTTAAATGTGAGGTGCTTGTGTTCATGAAAAGGCAAACTGAGCTTCCCTCTTCCAAAGGATTCACTGTTCCAGGTATGAAGCTTTCAGACCACCTCTTCTATTAGCTTACTAGGGCTGTCATAACGGAGTTCTACCAGCTGTGGGGCTTAAGCAACAAAAATGCATTTTCTCGCAGTTCCGGAGGCTCGAAGTCCCCGGTCCAAATGTCAGCAGAGTTGGTGGCTTCTGGGGGATGGGAGGCAAGGCTACATCCCTGCCTCTCTCTTGCTTGTGAGGGTTTGCTGGCATTCGCTGGCATTCCTTGGCTTGTAGATGCGTCACCCTGATCTCTCCCTTCACCTTCGCGTGGTTATCCCTGTGTGCGTGTGAGAGCGTGTGCATCCAAGTACCCCCTTTTTATAAGGGCATCAGTCATATTGGATTAGGACTCATCCTAATGACCTCATCTTAACTAAATCATCGGCAAAGTCCCTATTTCCAGATAAGGTCACATTCACAAGTACAAGGGGTTAGGACTTCGACACCTTTGGGGAGGGACACAATTTAACCCACAGCACTCCTCAAATGTAACACATTCAAGTAGAAACTGTCAGTGAACTTGATAGAGGCACAGACATAAGCAACTACAAGGGCTTGTCACCAGCGTCAGTGTATTCAGACCAGGGCACAAGGAGGAAGAGGATGTGAACACAGCTAAACGGACTGATGAAGTGAGATCCCATCTTGGTCTCCAATCTTGTCAACAAGAGACCGACCCCATCCTGCTCCACAAGTGTCGATCTTGCAGCATGGAGTCGGCTCAGAACAAAGCCGACTGCTGGAATGGGGGGAGATTTCCTAACCTAACTCAGGCCCCGATGTGTATGCTCCTTAATTAGTTTCCCCTGAGAAATCAAATATTTCCTAAAAGAATAAGCAATTCAAAAATAACTTCATACTAACACGTGTCAAGGGCTGTGAAAAGAGTTTCTCATTTGTTCCTTCCTTCATCTAAGAAGTACAGTTTTTCACACGGCTACCCCACATTGTCCAGGTCACCCTGCTAATTGTCATTAAGCCTGTGGATGCCAGTTGCTTCATACACATATCACATAATTCAACCAGTTGCCAAAGCATTGGCTCTCGCAATGTCAAGGTCATCAGACAAGCATGAATTGCCCCATGAGTCAGCATGAGACATTATTCAGCCGTCCTCTGCTACGGGAAAGGTTCGTTCATTCATTCATTCATTCACCCACTTGATTGATATTTACGCAGGACACGTACTATGTGTATTGGTTTACTATGGATGTCTTAACAAAGTACCACAGGTTGGTGGCCTTAAACAATAGAAATTTATCATCTTACACTTCTGGCGGTTACAAGTCCAAGATCAAGTTGTTGGCAGGATTGGTTTCTTCTGAGGGCTGTGAGGGAGAATCCGCTTTCCATGCCTCTCTCCCTAGCTTCTGGTGGTTTGCTGGCAATCTTTGGTGCTCCTTGTTTTGTAGAAGCATCTTCACAATCTCTGCCTTTATCTTCATACGGTGTTCCCCTTGAATACATGTCTGTGTCCAGACTTCCCCCTTTTCTAAGGACACCAATCGTATTAGATTAGGGCCTCACCCTACTTCCAATATGATCTCATCTTAACTAATTATACCTGCAACTAATTTTTCTAAATAAGGTCACATCCTGGCATACTGGAGGTTAGGACTTAAGCATATGAATTTGGGAGGGTGACACAATTCAACCCATAACACTATGTGTCTGACACTGGATTAGCCCCAGAGATAGAGAAATAAATAAGACCAGGTTCTGGGAATGAAGCAGCTCACCTGTGGGGAAACTGACAGCGGCATCCCCTTCTGCTCTCACAGTTGTAACCAGGTCAAAACAGACATGAGATGTGTAAGTCCAAATGCCCAGGATCTAGAAGATCTACCAATGCACACTGGGACAACACTGTTTACCACAGGTAAACAGGTAACGTTAGGGGAGATTTTCAGATTCTGCAGGTCTAAAAATTTAGGCAGTATGTCTAAGACTTGGGTAAACCATAGATTCCAACAGCACAGAGATGAGACACTCAGATGACCCAACTTCTCTAATACAGCGAGAGAGAAGCTCTAATGGAGGATGGATCACAGGTGAGCAACCACTTCTCCTGCTCCAGAGGGGAGGAGGGCTGCCAGGTGAAGCTGGGGAGACCGTGCTGGAGCTGGACCCGCAAAAGGGACAGGAGTTGGCCACGGGGCTCGGGACTGGGTGGGATACGCCGGGCAGAGGGAACAGCCAAGCAGACACACTGTGGAATGATAGGCCCGGGCATATTTCCAAGAACCTCAGTTTTGCACGTTGTTCAGATGGTTTCTTGTTACCAAGCTGGTGTGTGTGAGAAGTGAAAGTGTATAACACCAGCGGTTTCAGAAATAGGGTGTTTATGCACCTAAAAAGCTTTGAAAAAAAGCTGGGTGCTGGCAGCACCCAGCAGAAAGCTTTCACACACAGAGCTTAGTGCCTAGATCAGGAAACAGACACGGACCTCTCTGGGGCACAAACATTTTCAATTGCAATTGTGATCACTGCTTTGGAGGACGGGGTGGCCCAGAGGAAACTGGCATTTGACCTAGTCAGGAGTCAGGAAAGGTTTCTCGGAGGAGAAGTGGGTCTAGGAAATAATTCAGGTTTTCACCTCCAAGTCTGATGCTGCCTGTAGGAATTTTGTAAATGCTTTTTACCATTTTGAAGAAATTCCCTACCGTTCCTGGTTTGCTGAGAATTTTTATCATGAATAGGTATCAGATTTTGTTAGATGCTTTTCGCATCTATTGAAATGATCTGGTTAATTTAACCTTTCATTCTGTTAATACAGTGAATTACATTGATTTTGTTCCTAATGCACAACCAAGCTTGCATTCCTATTTATATTATAAACCCAACTTGTTCATAATATATATCCTTTCTCTAACATCCATGGAAACAGGAGACAGGGGCCCATGAGTAATTTAATTCTGCCCGTAATTCTCAATCCTCCCTTTTAAAAAGGTACTATCATCTAAGGTTGGTGGAAAACAATATATGTTAGAGGGACCATGGTAAGTGCTAGGGACACAGGTAGGTTTATTTATGCCCTGCCCTCGTGTGGCCAGCAGGCTGCATGGTGAAACAGCTCTAAGTATGATCTAGGCCTAGAATGACTTTTAGGAGAAAGCGCTTTTAGGGAGGGTGGGGTTGGCGAGAGCAGAAGAGACGGAGCAAGTCTGGGAAACCGCCAGCAAGTCACGTGGCTAGGCAGAAGGGCCATCTGCGCACAATCTCGAACGCCCAGATCCAAGGATGGAACCTTATCTTCCTGGGAACAGGGAGCGGCGGACACTGAAAAATGCCCACAATGCGAGGTTAAGTGCATGGTCTAAAACTGTATGTGCAGAATGGCTCCAATTTTATTAAACTGTGTGTGAGATGGAGAGGGATGTTGTGGCCACCATAACAAAATGCCATGGACAGGGTGGCTTAAACAGCAGACATTTATTCCTCACAGTTTCTGGAGGCTGGACGTCGGAGATCAGGGAGTAAGCACGACTGGTTTCTTCCGAGGCTTCTCTCCTTGACTTGCAGATGGCCATCTTCTTGCTGTGTCCTCAGCTGGCCATCCCTCTGTGCGTGCACCCTGGTGCCTCTTTGTGTGTCCAGATTTCCTCTTCTTAGAAGGACAGCAGTCAGATTGGATCAGGGCCCACCCTAAGGGTCTCATTTTAACTAAATCACCTCTTTAAAGACTTTATCTCCAAATAGGGTTACATTCTGAAGTACTAGAGGTCGGGACTTCAACATATGAATTTGTGGGGGACATGATTCAACCTACAACAGATGTTAATGGTGTTGTTCTGGTTGAAGAGATTACGACCTTTTCATTCTCATTTACTCTTTTCTATTGCTATTTCTCTTATTATATTATATTAGAGTTGTATATTATAGTATTGTACTAATAATACTATAACATAAGATACTATATTTTATATAGATTATATAGTATAATATACATATATATTATACTATATAATATATTACATTATGTATATTATAAGTATTATATATTATATATACTTATATATATTATATATTATAATATATAAGTATAATAAATATAGTATAATATATAATTATATAATATATACTATATATTATAGGATATAATGTTATATATTATAGTGTAGTAGTAATATATCTCTATTACTATAAAATTGATTTTAAAAGGAAAAATAGGACACCATGAAAGTTCTCCGTGCACAGATCACATGTTAGATAAAGAGTGCGGGCCCGAGCACCAGGAGGGGCTTGCCACTGGCCCCCTGTCTCAGGACCACTCCTCCGGAGTCGACTCCTGGCATCACCATTCCCAGTAGCCGAGGAGACAAGAAGTAAGTGGAAGATGGTAGATGCCCTCCCCCTTGTAATGGCATAAACGCAACGCAGAATCTGAAGGTGATCAGGTGGAATCCCTTGCCTCCTGTCCCTAGGGCTTTGAGTAACAGGACCTCACTGGTCACCCTTCATCTTTCCATTCAAAGATGCTGCCGCTGTTTCCCACATCCAGTCAGCAGGGTCAGCCAGGGCTTGATCACTGGTGCTCCTCGGGGAGCCCACCTGAGCAGCCTGCGAGCCCTGCTCTTTCCTCCAGGGTAAATCCCAGGTCAGCTTCGGAGGGCTGGCTCCAGGCCATGTCACCCTGAGGCATGACAGCTGAGAGGCACCTGCTCAAGGCAGAGGGCTAGAGCAAATAAATCACAGTCCGCCTGTGCCCGAGGACAGGCAGACCAGGTTTGGACTTTGGATTCCAAGTGGGACAAAGGGTGTTCATTCCATAGTTTCCAGCTAAAAAGTTTATCGACAGGCATAGTCTATCCTGATATGCCTAACGTCTAAGAGAGCTGGGTTCACACTCTGGTTAAGGATGAAATTCCTCTTTCCTCCCATTTTTATTATAAAAACATTTTGACTGAAAAAGAAAACCTCCCATAACCCACCATCCTAGACAAGATTCTTTTTTTTTTTTTTTAATTTCCTTATATTCTCTGTGCATTGCCTGTATACTCAGGGATCTAAACAACAGGTCAGGAAGACAGAAAGGGCGACTTTGAGGACTTCCTTTTTTAATAGACAATGATTTTGCAGCCCTTCCTCCCCCAAACACACACACACACACACACACACTGAGTATTTTGGGTATTAACGAAATATCAAAACACCAGCCTTGACCTTAACTCAGAAAAAGCCTCCAGTAACAAGGAAAAAGTCTCTGAGTGAGGGGAGTATAAACCACCAAAACCCTTATTGAGAGCAATTTGACATCAGGTACTAAAGCCTGAAGTTTTTCATACCCTGTGACCCAGTAATTCAGCTTTTAGGTATGTCTCATAAGAAAATACAGACATAGAAAAGACTTATGACCCCCAAATGTTTTACACAGTCTCATTTATGATAGTAAAAATTGGCAGCAATCTTGGTATCTAACTGTAAAAGAAGGGTGAAATAAACATGCCACACCGTGAACAGAAGGAGTACGCATGCTCCTCTGGGCGAGAAGGGTCCCTCAGTCCCCCTCACCCTCACCCACAAGAAGAGTTATGAGACCTAAGGGAACGCCAGTGGCCCAGATGCATTCCCAGCCTGTGGCAGGGAGTGTGGAGTAGGGGACAGAGGGTGACCCTGTGGCCAGACCAGCCCAGGTTCAAATCCTGCTCTCACCTTGGCCAGATGGTCTTGGCAGTCCTTCCACCTCCCCCCGTGGACAGTAGGTTGAAGTCCTGAACCTGCAGGGCTCTTGAAGAAATTCTACCGGGCCTGACCCAGGGGAGCTAGCATTTGCCCAGGTCACCCAAGCAGCACATTGCAGAGCCCGGATTTAAACTGAGATCCAGCTCGTTCCAGGATTAGTACTGTTCCTGCTCCTTATACTCTGCCGCCTCCTCTAGATTATCCTCCCCAAATCCCCAGGGAAGCAGCAGTGGCACGAAAGACAAACAGACGACCAAGAAGCGGGGCTCCAGCTGGGGACCTGAACGTGGTCTTTGCCCTTGAGACACAAGGAATTGATTCAAGAGGTCACGGTAACCAGCTGCTTTCATTGGGAGGCCCCAAGTCCTGGAACTGGGGTGCTGGAGGGAGATCCAAAGACAACAGTTCTGGATTTGGAAGGAGATGCGGTCCTCCATCACGGCCAGCTGTCAGAGGGATGCGGGTTGAGCTCCCAGGCAGGAAGGGGCATTTTGTTTCACTTGGCAGCAACCGGTGTGTTTTTCCAGTTGATGAGGGAGCCGGGAGATGACTTTCCTGCCTGCTTCAGACAGAAAGGACACTGGTGCCAACTGCCTGGAAGAGGCTCCTTCCCCAGGACCTCAGGGCAGTGGGCCTGGCTCTGGTGGGCAGCGAGCTCAGAGTCAGCTGCTCTCCTGGCGCTGCAGAGACCCCCAGGCGCTTGGCCTTGGAAAAGGCACAGCTTCCCCTCCACAGTCAAGTCTTCACTTCCCCTTGACCCAGAAAAATATGCATATTCACAGATTGTCACTCTGTGACCTTCATTTGTCACATTTGTGTCACTCTTTTGACTGCCTTTCCCAGGGTTTCCTTTTCATGTTCCCCTACAGATGGTATCTCTCCGGAGGATGCTTGGGTTGTGATGATCTATTTAGAGGCAAGAAGGCAGCACTGAACAAAGGAAACATCACATTCGTGTGTGAACAGGTTTCCTGGGCCCGTCACAGCAGCTGGAGCAAGTGGTCTATTGGTAACAGAAAAGTCTTCTTTCAGGCCAGACAAATCTGACAGCTGCTTTCTCTCCTTCCCTCTTTCTTTCCTTTTCTTCCTTCCTACTTTCCCTCCTCCCTCCTTTTCTTTCCTTCCCTCCCTGCTTCCTTCTTTTCCTTCTCTTCCTCCTCTTCAAAGAGACCACATGGAAATCTAAAGAAAATGATACAGATGAACTTACTTACAAAACAGAAACAGACTCACAGATTAAGAGAACAGATTTATGGCAACCAAACGGGAAAGGTGAGGGATAAATTGGCAGTTTGGCACTAACGTGTGCACACTACTATATATAAAATAGATAACCAACAGGGACCTACTATAGAGCACAGGGAACTCTACTCAATACTCTGTAATAACCTAAATGAGAAAAGAATTTGAAAAAGATTAGATATATGTATATGTATACATTCGCTTTGCTGTACACCTGAAGCTAACACAACGTAAATCAACTATACTCTAATATAGATTTTTTTCATTGAAAAAAAAACAAAGATACCACATGGAAATAAAGCTGAGAAATTCTGCAGGTGCTCTGGGTGGGAGAGCAAAACACTCCAGAGATCCAGGCAGGGGTGTCGAGCCCTACATCTCCACATGGCTTCACCTGAGGTGCAGTCACCCTCCCTGGGATGAAAAATAGATAGAAAGGGATGGAGGGAAGATTTATTGAGCGCCTACTGAGTGCCAAGAGTGCTGACAAGCCTGTGGGGCAGGTACGGTGCTTCCTGTCTGGAGAGCTGAGGCCGAAGCCGGTGGTCAGGAAAGGTGCCGGCACAGTGGAGACGGGACCGGATTCATCCGGCATCAATGAATCCACCAAAGAGGCTCTTTCCGAAAACCAGCGACTTTTGCCAAAAAGCCATAATGAAAAGGCCCCACGTGTGTTCACACAGTAATACTAAACAACAATGAGAAAGAATGATAAACTATATACCACAATGTGAATGACTCCTATAACATGGTAGGTTTGACTTGTACCAGCTTGTAAGAGCTGACTGTGGAATATTCTGGAATCTTGAAAACTGATTGTTAAATCATTGGTGGCTTGAAATCCACCAGGGTGGGAGTATTCACAGCATTGAAATGGACAAACACTAAAAACAAGAACTTTTTCTTTCTTTCTTTCTTTCTTTTTATTGTATTGCTTTTTAAAAAAAAAATTATTCTTTTTTCTTTTATTCCTTTCCTTCTTTTTTCTTTTATTTATTTATAAAAATAAATAAATTATTTTTTGAAAGACAATTTACCAGCACACCACTGGGTTTTACAGATTCTGAGCAGAAGTAACCAGACAAAAAAGAGGGCACACTGATCCCATTCCTAAGGAGTTCTACAACAGGCAAAGCTAATCTATGTTGATGGCAGTCAGAGCAGTGGTCACCCTGCATCGGGAGAGCTGGTCACGTTCTGTGTCTTGATCTTGGTGGTGGTCACAAGGGCGTATTCAGTGTGTGAAAATTCATCGACTAACACTTAACGATGGAGCATTTTTCACAGAGGTGGTCCCATAACAGTCCCATATATCTGGGTGGGGAGGAAGAAGAGGGAGACCCCCCACTCCATTTTGCAAAAGCAAATGATCTTTGAACCTTTAAGGCTTCACAAGAGAGACGCTCCATAATTCAGGCTCAGGAGTCAGAGGCTCCCATGCTGCAAGCTTGGGCAAGTTCCCTAGGCACCTTGGGCCTCAGTTTCCCCATCTGTTAAATGAAAATACTAAAACCTACTTCTAGGGTTGTTGAGAATATTAAATATGCATTACATTGCTTCAAACACTGTAAATATCCAGTACACTGGTGATTGTTTATTTTCGTTTTTATTATTAATCAGTCCCAGAGATGGGTAGGAGATAAGGGAAAAAGAAGAAGAGGGAGAATTAATATTTGAGAAAACAGTCAGTGGAGGAAAGCACGTCACTCCCTGCAAAGGGTGTGTTTGGCCTCTGTCTTCTCCCCATGGCTGGCTAAGCTCCCTCCTAACCCTGAAAATACTGAATCTGAAATGGGTTAGAAGGGCCCTGGGTCAAAATAACCCCAACTTGGAACAAGTTTGATTCTGGGGCTGGCATGCCTGGGGACATGGTCTAACCTAGATTCACGTGGAGGAGTTCACCTAGCTAAACGCATAGTAAGTTCCCAATGTATAGCTAAAGGAGTCAGACCAATCGTGCAAGGGCGGAAAATTCCGGTGAAGGTTTTAAAAAGGAAGATATGTGGAGGAAACATAAATACTGAAAACTGTGAAGTGTCCATTTCCCTCCGAATGGACAGTGATAAAGTGTTTCATGCTTTGATCACAACGTGATTTTTACCTGGCCTATCAGTAAATATTTACCCATAATCCACTTTGTTCTACATGAGACTCTACTTGGAGTTTGGAGAGAATCATAGATCCTCAAAAAAAGGTACAAATGAACTTATTTACAAAACAGAAATAGAGTCACAGATGTATAAAATAAACTTATGGTTACCAGGGGGGTAGGGGAGGTGATAAATTGGGAGGTTGGGATTAACATATACACACTACTATATATAAAATAGATAACTAATAAGGATCTACTGTAGAGCACAGGGAACTCTACTCAATACTCTATAATGACCTATGTAGGAAAAGAATCTAAAAAAGAGTGGATATATGTATACATATAACTGATGCGCCTTGCTGTACAGCAGAAACTAATACAACATTGTAAATCAACTACACTCCAATAAAAATTTTTTTAAAAGGGCCCAGGAGATCATCTCATCCAATTACCCCACCGGATACTGATATTTTCAAATAACTTAACTAACCCAGTGGGTGGCTGGTCAACCTTTCCAACATTTGCATGCTTCCAGTCACAGGGAACCCACCCCATGATGAGGCAGCCCGTGGCATCTACGCATCACCCTGTGAAAACATTACTGCACCAAAGAGAAAGCAGCCTGACTGTGGCTCTCCACTGAACCCGGCTCTCTGCCTTAGGGCCACCCACCATGAGAAAGATGCCTCTTCCACTGAACGTTTCCCATCATGTGTGCAGACGTGTTCCACCCTGCCCTACTCTTCTATTTTCTTGACTCAACAATACCTTTGGAGGGTCTCACCTCCATTTCTTCCACATCTAACAGGGTTTCCCATTTTTTGCATCTTCCTAGTCTTGCTTCCATATTCTTAACTATTACAAATCTACAAATCAAAACTTAGAGAGCATTAACTCCTCAAAACCATTTTTTCTTTAAAGAAACTACTTAAAAAGAATTTTCACTAATCCAGGGCATCCAGATTGTTTGTAATCTGTCCCTGTCTGTATTTCCAGCCATGCCTTCTGACATGGCTCCACATCCACTTTGTCCTTCAGCAGTAATGGGCTCTCCCCCACGACTGTTCCCTCCACACCATCATTGTCCCCAGAATCTCAGTCCACATGTTGCTTCTTGCCTCTCCGTTATACCTTCCAGCATCTGTACCAATCATCCTCCAGACAGTTAGCTTCTCCATCGTGGTACCTCTAGAACTTTTCTTCCCTCTGTTTTAGCACCTATCCCACTGCACTGAAATCATCTCTTTGCACTATCTCTCTCCCACTAGACAGTGAACTGCTGGATCAGGGACCACTTCTCCTTTTCCATCTTCCAGGACCTACCATCCTTCTCACACATGGCAGATCTACTGTTTTTACTGAATGACTTCCTTTCCCCCTGCTAATCCAGCTCTGCTAAGTATGTGTTTGTTATGAATTATCTGGATGTGCTCCTTTAAGAAATGTCAAGGACTTCCCTGGTGGTGCAGTGGTTAAGACTCCGCCTGCCAATGCAGGGGACATGGATTCAAGCCCTGGTCCAGGAAGATTCTGCATGCTGCGGAGCAACTAAGCCCGTGCACCACAACTGCTGAGCCTGCACTGTAAAGCCCACGAGCCACAACTGCTGAGCCCACACGTCACAACTACTGAAGCCCACGTGCCTAGAGCCCGTGCTCCGCAACAAGAGAAGTCACCGCGATGAGAAGCGCACGCACCGCAACGAAGAGTAGCCCCCCCTCGCGGCAACTAGAGAAAGCCCGCGCGCAGCAACGAAGACCCAACACGGCCAAAAATTAATTAAGTAATTAATTTAAAAATGTTTAAAAAGAGATGTGAAAAGTAGGTTTCCCCGTTATAAATCAGTTTGCACAGAAAGTGAAGCTTTGTTAAGCAACATGTGTAGGTGCTAATCCTACTTAAGCCCCGTGGAGTAGAGTGTTTCTCAACACAGGTTTCTAAGAAGAAAGCCACAGTGAGGGCTCCGATTACAAGATGTGCTCACAGAAGCTAGTCACTGTGCACAAAACCAGTATAATTGGTAGGTGGTCTATTCAATACAGCCCCTTTAGTGATGCTTGTATTTTATTCGGATTTTGATCACATTTAAAAATTAATAATCCACCAGGCTGAAACCAATCACAAGTTAGTTAAACTGAGAACATTTCTTAGAGTTAAAAATGCGATGCCAGAATTTCAGCTGACAGGAAGGTGAAGTCCGTGTACTTCTTCCTGTTCCTTCTGCTAAGTCCAACTACAAACCCTGGACATTTAGTATAATATGTATAGAGAGAAAGAGAGACTCTGAAAGGTGGGGGGAAGGCAAACAAACTACGGAACTCCGAACCCAAGTAACAAAACAGTAATGCATTCTCTGAATCAACTTTTTGCCTCATATACCCCAGACTTGGAGCTGAAGAAGCCAAGCAAACTGAAAACACCAACGACTACAGACAAAAATAGCCCCAGCAAAAGCCTGCTCTCTCTAACCAAAGGACAGGAGAAGGAAAGGACATTCTAGCAAGACAGAAAACTTTTAGATGGTAAACATCCTACTCCAATCAAACACCATAGAAAAAACTACGGCTGCACTCCTACCAAGCAAAAGCCAAATGGAGAGCCTAGACTTCCATCCTCAGCAAGTTTAAGGAAGTGCCCCAACTCCCTGTCAGCGTGGTGTCAGGTAAGGTTGAGT
Source organism: Mesoplodon bidens (assembly GCF_964165515.1). Classification (NCBI taxonomy): domain Eukaryota; kingdom Metazoa; phylum Chordata; class Mammalia; order Artiodactyla; family Ziphiidae; genus Mesoplodon; species Mesoplodon bidens. Next base: position 13,033,939 of record NC_138170.1, on the reverse strand, counting down.
ATGGAGCTGAGGCTTTCACCCACACCAAGCAATAAGGAGCACCCTCTACCACCACGTGGTGTTGATGGAAACCACCTGGGAAGTTTCTATTTCTTCCCTGCTGGAGTAGTCTCAATGGAGAGTGGAAGGTCACGATTTTCACCAGAGCCCAGCGGTTACGAGGCCAATGCCTCCCCTCCCCCACTGATGATGTCCTTTGAGGCCACATGACGAGTAGTAATAAGCCACTCCTACCCCTCTCTGCCAGGGAGGTAACTGTAGATACCAACATTGAAGTAACAGAGATGTTAGAATTACCAGACAAAGATTTTACAGTAGCCATCATAAAAAAGTGCTTCAGCAAGCAATTATAAACACACTTTAAACTAATGAAAAAATAAAAACACTCAGCAAATAAGTTGAAAGTGTCAGCAAAGAAAGAGAAGATATAAAAAAAATCAAATATAAATTTGAGAACTGAAAAATACAGTAACTGAAATTAAAAGCTCAGTGGATGAGCTCAACAGCAGAATGAAGGAGACAGAAGAAAACAATCAGTGAGCTGTAAAGTAGAACAATAGAAATTACTCAGTCTGACTAATGGAGAAAAATTAGAATAAAAATAAAAAGATAAGCAGAGCCATGGGGATCTGTGGGATTGTAACAAAAGGTATGTCTTTCATGTCATCAGAGTTCTAGAAAGAGAGAAGAAAAGGGACAGGGATCACAAGCTGTTCAAAGAAATAATAACTGAAAACTTCCTAAATTTGGCAACAGTTATAAACTACAGATTCAGGAAACTGAGCAAACCCAAAACAGAATAAAACCAAAGAAACCATGCAAATATCTATCATATTCAAACTTCTGAAAATTAAAACAAAATTTTAAAAACCTTGAAGAAGCAAGGGAAAAGTGACACCTTACCTATAGATGAAAACCAATTCAAATGACAGCAGATTTCTCATCAGGCACCATGGAGGCCAGGAGGAAGAGGAATATTCTTCAAGTGCTGAAAGAAAAGAACTGTCAACCTAGAATCCAGAAAAAATATCAGAAAAATCTTATATGTAGCAAAAATATCAGAAATGAAGGGGAAATCAAGACATTCTCAAATGAAAGAAAACTAAGAATTTGTAGCCAGAAGACGTACCACAAAAGAAAGGCTAAAGGAAGTTCTATAAAAAAAAAAGGAAATGATAAAAGGAATCTTAGAAAATCAGGAAGAAAGTTTGCAAACAAAAATATGGGTAAATATAATAGATTTTCCTTCTCTTCATGAGTTTTCTAAATTATGTTTGACATCTGAAGCAAAAACTATGGCACTGTTAATGTGGTTCTAAATATTTAGCAGAAATATTTAAGACAAATACTTAATATTTAATACAAGTGGGGAGAGTGAATAGACATAAAGGTAGATAAGATTGCTACACTTCACTTGAACTGGTAAAATGATGACTGTAATAAGTTATGTACATATAATGTATTATTAGAGCAATCATTAAAATGTCACACAGATACACTCAAAAAATCTAAAGTTAAAACTCTATAGTTATAAAATTCTAAAAAATGTTCAAATAATCCACAGAAAAGCAGGGGAAAAGAGAAATGCAGAAAGAACAAACAGAAAACCAAAAAAGAAAGCCAGATTTAAGCCATAACAAATCAATAATTACATTAAATGTACAGTTGACCCTTGAACAATGCAGGAGCTAGGGCCGCTGGCCCTTGTGCAGTCAAAAATCAGTGTATAACTTTACAGTCAGTCCTCCATATCTATCGTTCCACATCTGTGGATTCAACCAACTTTGGATCATTTAGCATTATAGTATTTATTTATTGGGGAAAAAAATCCATATATAAGTGGACCCACACAGTTCAAACCCATTTTGTTCAAGGATCAACTGTAAATGGTTATACCAATTAAAATGCAAAGACTGACAGAGTGGATCAGAAAACATGACCTAATTATATGATGTCCATAAGAAACTCACTTAAAATATAATGATATAAGCAGGGTTGAAAAAAAAAGCAGTGGAGATATATGTATATATTACAAATTTCAATTGAAAGAGAGAAGGAATAGCTAGATTAATATCAGAATATAGAATTCAAAGCAAAGAAAATTACCAGAAGCAGAGAGACACATTATATAATAACAAAAGGATCAATCTACCAAGAAGATTTAGCAATCATAAATCTGTATACAACAACAGAGCTATAAAATATGTGAAACAAAAATTGATAGAAATGAAAGGAGAAATAGACCAATCTACATTTATTTTTGGAGACTTCCACATGCCCTTCTTAACAGTTGATAGAACAACTCTTCAGAAAATCAGCAAAGATAATAGGAAAACTGAAAAACGCTATCAAAAAATAAGATATAATTGACATTTATAGAACACTCCACCCAACAAAAACAGAATACACATTCTTTACCATTGCCCACATATGCCAAGACAAACCATATCCTGAGCCATAAAACAAATTCACTTCTGGAGGGGTGGGATAGGGAGGGTGGGAGGGAGACGCAAAAGGGAGGGGATATGGGAACATATGTATATGTATAACTGATTAAATTTGCTATAAAGCAAAAAAAACCAAACAAACAAACAAATTCACTTCAATAAATGAGCCACAAATTTGAAAGAATGGTAATCATACAATGTGTTCTCCAGCCACAATGGAATGAAACTATAAATCAATAAAGAAAATCTCAAAACACTTGGAAATTAAACAACACACTTCTAAATAATCTACAGATCAAAGAGGAAGTCCCAAAGGACTTTTTAAAAATTCATTCAACTGAATGAAAATGAAAATACAACGTATGAAAATTTGTGAGCCAGAGCTAAAGCAGTGCAAAGGGGGAAATTTATAATACCAAATACATATATTAGGAAGAAAAATGTCTCAAATCAATCCAAGCTTTCACCTTAAGAACCTAGAAAATGAAAGAGCAAAATACATTCAAAGCAAGCAGAAAGAAATAGTAAATATGAGAGCAGAAATCAGTGAAATTAAGAGAAAAACAACTGAGAAAATCAGTGAAACTGAGCTGATTGTTTAAAAGATCAATAAAATTGGCATCCTTTAGCAATTCTAGCAAAGAAAAAAGAGAACAAATTACCAATTTTACAAATGAAAGAAGAGTCATCACTAGATATGTTAACTTCAAAAGTCTATAAGGTTAAAGCTACAAACAACTCTACATGCATAAATTTGGCAACGAAATGGACCAATTCATTAAAAAGCACAAGCCATCACAATCTACCCTAAATGAAACAGATAATTTGAATAGTCCTACAACTATTAAGGAGATTGAAGTCAAATTTAGGAGCTCCCCAAAAAGATATTTCCAAGTCTACATGGTTTTATATAAATGGAGAAAACCTTCCTTAAAGAAGTTTTAATAGCAATTTCATATACTCTCTTCCAGAAATATTCTCAATTCTTCTCAATTTATTTTATAAAGCAAGTATTGCCCTGATACCAAAACAAGGAGAGTATTTTTAAAAAAGAAAAGTACAAGCTCACATCACTCATGAAAATAGATGTAAAAATCCTTTATAAATATTTGCAATCAGAATATACAATGGAGAAAAGACAGCCTCTTCAATAAGTGGTGCTGGGAAAACTGGACAGCTACATTGAAAAGAATGAAATTAGAATACTCCCTAACACCATACACAAAAATAAACTCAAAATGGATTAAAGACCTAAATGTAAGGCCAGACACTATCAAACTCTTAAAGAAAAACATAGGCAGAACACTCTATGACATAAATCACAGCAAGATCCTTTTTGACCCACCTCCTAGAGAAATGGAAATAAAAACAAAAATAAACAAATGGGACCTAATGAAACTTAAAAGCTTTTGCCCAGCAAAGGAAAACATAAACAAGATGAAAAGACAACCCTCAGAATGGGAGAACATATTTGCAAATGAAGCAACTGACAAAGGATTACTCTCCAAAATTTACAAGCAGCTCAATATCAAAAAAAACAAACAACCCAATCCAAAAATAGGCAGAAGACCTAAATAGACATTTCTCCAAAGAAGATATACAGATTGCCAACAAACACGTGAAAGGATGCTCAACATCACTAATCACTAGGTAAATGCAAATCAAAACTACAATGAGGTATCACCTCACACCAGTCAGAATGGCCATCATAAAACAATCTACAAACAATAAATGCTGAAGAAGGTATGGAGAAAAGGAAATCCTCTTGCACTGTTGGTGGGAATGTAAATTGATACAGCCATTATGGAGAACAGTATGGAAGTTCCTGAAAAAGCTAAAAATAGAACTACCATACGACCCAGCAATCCCACTACTGGGCATATACCCTGAGAAAACCATAATTCAAAAGGAGTCCTGTACACAATGTTCACTGCAGCTCTATATACAATAACCAGGACATGGAAGCAACCTAAGTGTCCATCAACAGATGAATGGATAAAGAAGATGCGGTACATATATACAATGGAATATTACTCAGCCATAAAAAGAAACGAAATTGAGCTATTTGTAGTAAGGTGGATGGACATAGAGTCTGTCATACAGAGTGAAGTAAGTCAGAAAGAGAAACACAAATACCATATGCTAACACACATATATGGAATCTTAAAAAAAAAAAAGAAAAAAAATGGTTCTGAAGAACCTAGGGGCAGGACAGGAATAAAGATGCAGACGTAGAGAATGGACTTGAGGACGCGGGGAGGGGGAAGTGTAGGTGGGACAAAGTGAGAGAGTGGCATGGACATATATACACTACCAAATGTAAAATAGATACCTAGTGGGAAGCAGCTGCATAGCACAGGGAGATCAGCTCGGTGCTTTGTGACCACCTAGAGGGGTGGGATAGGGAGGGTGGGAGGGGATATGGGGATATATGTATACATATAGCTGATTCACTTTGTTATTCAGCAGAAACGAACACAATATTGTAAAGCAGTTATACTCCAAAAAAGATGTCAAAAAAATAAAAAATAAAAAAAATAAATATTTGCAATCATAATGCAGAATACGTAAAAAGAGTTATACACCATAACCAAGTGGGGTTATTCCAGGAATTTGAGGCTTTTCAATATTTGAAGATTAATCAGTGTAATCCATCATGTCAACATATCAAGTGAAAAATCATATGATTATATCAATACATGAATAAAAAACATTTGACAAAATTGAGCACCATTTGTGATGAAAACTGAGAAAACTAGAAATATAGAAGTACTTCCTCAATTTAATAAAAAGCATCTACAAAAAACTTACAGCTAATGTTTAACAACAACAACAAAAAAGCTACATTTAACACTATACTTAAAGATGCTAAGACCAGGAACAAGACAAGGATATCTGCTCTCATCACTCTTACTCAACATGGTACTGAAGTTTCAGCCAGTGCAATAATGCAAGAAAAGGAAGCAAAAGGCATACAGATCAGAAAGTAAGAAATAAAACTGTCCCTATTTGAGATGACATGATAGTCTATGTAGAAAATCCAAGAAATCTGTTATTTGTTTTCTGTTTTGTTCCCTCTATTTCTTGTTCCTGTTTGTTTTTTCTTGGCTTCTTCTGCATTACTTGAACATTTTTGATGCTTCATTTTTATTAAATTATAACGTTTTTGAGAGTATTTCTTTATATAGATTCCTTAGTGGTTGCTCTAGGTATTATTATACATGCATATAACTTATCACTGCCTACTGATGTTGATTCTTTACCATTTCAAGAGAAGTATAGAAATCTCACTTTCATTTAGGTCTCTTTATTACCTCAGTTTAATAAATATAATCACCTTTAAAGTATTCCCTCTACAAATATTGAACACATCAAACAGTGTGATAACTTTTTCTTCGACTACGAAACCATAAAATGTGATTAAAGAAACTCATGAGATGAAAGATGAAGGATAGCCTATTATGTTTATTTTTTTGATCCATTCCATTGCTCTTTCCTTTCTGATGGTTCTAGCCTTTTTTCTATTATCATTATCATTTTCCTTCTGTTTGGAAAGCTTTCTTAAGCATTCTTTTGTTGTTGTTGTTTTATTATATAGACACTGGAATTTATTGTTGTGGTTTTTAAAAAAGAGTTAGTCTAAATTTTCATTTTGAAAAAATACTGATGCCTGGGTTCTACCCACAGAGGTCATGATTTAACTGATCTGGGATATATCCTGGATGGGATGACTTTTTTTTTTAACATCTTTATTGGAGTATAATTGCTTTACAATGGTGTGTTACTTTCTGCTGTATAACAAAGTGAATCCGCTATACTTATACATATATCCCCACATCTCCTCCCTCTGGCGTCTCCCTCCCACCCTCCCTATCCCACCCCTCTAGGTGGTCACAAAGCGCCGAGCTGATCTCCTTGTGCTATGCGGCTGCTTCCCATTAGCTGTCTGTTTTACGTTTGGTCGTGTATATACGTCCATGTTTTAGGCGTTCTTTAAGGATAGGTGTGCTAGCAACAAATTATCTTCATCTGAGAATGTTTTTCTCCTTCAACCCTGAAGGATAGCTTCACTGACTATGTGATTTGGGGCTAATGGTTCTTTCCTTGCAGCACTTGAAAAATACTGTGCGACTTCCTTCCGACCTCCATGGTTTCAGAAGAGAAATCCACCATCATTCAAGTCACTGTTCCTTTATAGGTAATGTGTCATTTTTCTCTGGCTATTTTTAAGAATATTTCTTTGTCTTCAGTTTTTACAAGTTTGACTATGATGTGTCTTGGTGTGGGTTTCTTTGAGCTTTTCCTGTTTGGGATTTGCTCCTCTTCATGGATCTGTAGATTTATATCTTTTGCAATTTGGGGAGTTTTCGGCTATTATCTCTTCTGATACATTTTCAGGCTTTACTCTCTAGAACTTTAATGACAGAACTGTTCAATCTTTTTTATTATTGTCCCAAAGATCCCTGAGGCTCTCCAATGTTTTTCCAGCCTATTATCTCTCTGTTGTTCAGACTAAGTAAATTCTATTGATCTCTCTTCAAGTTCACTGCTTCTATCCTCTGTCACCTCCACTCTACTATTAAGTCCACCCAGTAAGTTTTTTATTTTGGTTGCTGTATTTTTAAATTCTATCATTTTCATTTACTTCTTTTTTATAATTTACTTGTTTGCTGAAATTTCTGTTCTTTCTTTTGTTCCAGTAGAATTTGATTTGTAATTGATTGTTGAAGCATTTCTATGATGGCTGCTTTAAAATCCTTGTCCAATAATTCCAACATTTGAGTCACCTTGGAATTGCACCAGTTAATTATCTTTTTTCATTCAAATTGTGGTTTTCCTGGTATGATGAAGGTTTTTTCCCCCCCTGGATCCTGGAAATCTTAATCATTTGATATTGACCTATGTAAGTCTTCTATTTTAGTAGGCACTTGCTCTGTTTAGTTTTAGATTATAGGTTCGGTGCTACTTTTTGGGGCTTTCGTTCCCATGACAATTTAGTTTTTCGAGCACTTACAATGCTATCTTGTCAGTTTTGTTCTTCTGGTGCTGCTAGTTCTCCTGCTCAACCTATGGTGATGTTTTCTTCAGGGGCAGAAGGTGCCTCTCTGGGTTGTTTACTGTCTGTGGGTGACCATCCAGGGAGGAAAGGGCAGATGCCATCGGGCCTGGGTCTCCTTACGTTTCTGGGTAGAGCACAGGCAGACACGGGGCTTCATTGCTGCAGCTGTGAGTGCATGCGATCACCCACTTGGTCAGCTCGTGATCAGGGGTTGGAATGGCCAAGGCTTTGCTGCTTCTGCTGTAAACAGATCAGACCTCCTGCAGGGGCTGTGGTTGTAGACTTGAGGCTGGGGGTCCCCACTAGGTCTCTGTTGGACTTCCTTCCTTAGACCTTTGGCCACAGACAGCAGGCTTTTCTTGTTTGTCTGTTTGTTGCCTATTCGTGTTGGCAGTTCCAGGTTGCAGACCTCTCCTGCACGCAGTCTAGGAGATAAAATGAACACCCAAGGAACTCACCGCATAGTTGTTTCTCAAGTCCTGAGGTCCCTATCCCGTCCTCCTCCTCCTTTTCAGCTCTGAGTCCTTTTATAATTGTCTTTTCAATAATTTCCAGGGTATCTGGTTATACTTTGGGGGAGAGGAGGAGAGTGAGTATACTCCATCTTGTTTTGGAACCAGAAGAGCTAACAGGTATGCTTGCCGTCCACTCTGTGCAGGGCCCTGCACTCAGCTTCCACAGCTACCCAGACAGAAGCAAACCCTCAGGGACTTGCTGACTGCCTGGACCATGATGATGGGGTACCTCTGCTAAAAGGCTACAGGTTTCTCAGTGGTAGCCTGAGATAAAGTCTCACAAGAGCGAATCTTCCTTTAATCCAAAGTTTCAAAGTTGCTTTTATTTTATTTTTATTATTTATTTATTTAGGCCACACCGTGCCGCATGCAGGATCTTAGTTCCCCCACCAGGGATCGAACCCGTGCCCCCTGCTGTGAAAGCGTGGGGTCTTAACCACTAGACTACCAGGGAAGTCCCAAAGTTGCTTTTATTTTAATCATATGGGATGAACGGTTTTCTCAATGTGTTGTACAGTCCCGAAATGGATCAAAATCGGAATTCTTCCTGGTGCCCTCCACCCTTTACTGTACTATGTCTCCTGCCTGTGGTCCAGCTCAGTAAGTGGACCTACCTGCCATCTGCTTCTACCTGCTTTCGTAGCTCCCCTCTCTCCTGCCTTACTGTCAGCCTGTCAGTTGTCACTCTGACTTCAGGGTACCTACTTTTGGAAGGCTCCTCATTTCAGTCCTTAGTTCTAATTTGCTGAAGGTCAGGGAAATCATCTAGCCAGGATTGTTTCCATTGTTTCTAAATGAAGAGTAAAACTAACTGGTCAGGGGCACCTAACATATGTGTGTGTTATGAGCCAGAGCTTGGGTACTTGGTGTTTTGATAATATTTTGGCAGTTCGGTGGCTGTTTCTTACTACATTTTTGTTATTGGCTGTGTTCCAGATAATCAAGGCTGCTAGAAAAGTGGCCTCTAGAAAAACGAAGCATTTTGGCATGTGTTTTGTAAACAGACTTCATCCCACACGACACCTAGCAGTTTTAAGCTCTGTGACATGGACTCAATAAGTCCTTGTTGGGTAAAATAGACAAAAGTGAAGATACTTTTTTTCTACTTTTCTATTACAAGAGAAGAGCTGGAAGGATATTTTATGACCCTCTCCACAAGAAATTGTTTCTGTGCCAAAGTCAAACATGAGACATTTCAACCGAAAATAAAATCTGACAGTGCTGTGGGTAACTTAATTGTAACTCTTCTGCAAGAAACTAGTATGAAAGTGAAAGGGGGTTTCAGTTGAGTTTTGTTGGAAATTAAGTCCAGTTATAGTTAGCATTAACTAGATACTGGATAAAACCATTTCCAGAATGTAGAACACTCCTATCCTAGATCCAGATTTTAACGATGAGGCTCCATGCCAGGGACCTCCAGTCACTGAGAAGGAAACCTGGACGCCCAAAACCAGGCCCTGGAATTAGGTCTCACTGGTAAATGGACATGTGTGACTTCACTGAACAAAAATAACAGACTGCCAAATACTCCTAAACTCACTTATTTGGATTCAAATGGGTCCCTGAAATAATCACACGCCCTGATTTCCTAGTAAACTTTTGCCAAGACTATAAAAACTTTACTAATAGCACACAGGTTAGGACTAGACAAAACACACTCCTTCTCTTTCTCGCTTCCTCTGATGCACAATAGAAAGTGTTATTTGGATGTATATTTCCCCCCACCCTCCCCCAAACACACTGATCGCTTCATCTTGAACTGTCAGATGATTATTTAACTGTGCTGAAGCCTACTTTGCCCATTTTGCAGCCGAGACATAGGCAATTATATCCCCTTGAGGGTCTACTTCCCTTCTCAGGCTCAGCCCTGTTCCTTTCCTCAAGGGCTACGAGAAAAGATGTTTTTTTAAGGAAACTGGCTCTCAGGAGCTGTTGTTTCCGTGGACTCTCCTTCCATGGTAAATGCGACCTGGCACCAGCTTGAGCAGTGACTTTGGTCCAGCAGCTTCTGCATCTGGCAGTGTGTGAGTGTACGTGAGTGTGCGCGAGTGTCTGTGTGTATGCATGTGCATGAGTGCGTACAGAGGTTCCAACTCAGGAAGACCCTCATGGGCACTAGTTTCTTGACCAACTTCCAAGACTCTAAACATCCTCTTGACACTGCTCCTCATCTGATCTGCCCCATCCAATCCCTCCTCCTCACAGCTACCAGATGGGTCTTTCTGAAACCCCAAACCACATGGAGCTGCATATCTCCCCTGTTCAGCACTTTCTGGAGACTCACTGCCCCACTGTCTGGAATGGGGTCTAGAGCCACTGTCTCCTTCACAGCCTCCCTTTCCACTGCTCAGAAAAAGCCTACTCACTTTTCAAGATTCAGTTAAGACTCATAGCCACTATAAACTCTCTCCCAAGCAGTCCATCCATCTCCACACCTCAGTAAGCAGAAATGACATCATATTGTATATTTTGTAAGTACCATAACCCTACACAAAGGTCTCACTCTACTGGATGAAAAGTTCCTGCCAGGCAGGACCTCTGAAAATGATCTTCAGATGCCCAGCTTCTCACCTGAGCACCTGGCACATAGCACTCAACCAATGTTCAACAAGTACACGAATGCATCTTTCAGCTGACAAAGAATTCCAGGCCCTTCCTGGGATAAAGGATACATTAAAAAGAAAAGTGAGCCCGAGGGGACTTCCCACATCAGGAAAGTGTGCAGTGCAAGAGCCTGCTGTGCACTTACAAGTAAAATCGTCTAGGTATAAGAGAGGATAGGTTTTATGAAGAAGAAAAAGAGAACAGAGGGAGGAGAAGGGGGAAAATGAGGAGAAGAAGAAGGAGGAGGAATGGGAGGAGGAGAGGGGAACAGAAAATTCTATACCCAACCAAACTATCATTCAAGTATCAGGGGGAAAAATTCCAGTTATGTCATGGTAAGTTGGATTGTTGTTCTCAGTTCTTTACTCCCTCCCTTGGCTATGGTACCTTGAAGTACATCTCAGCAGAGAAGGTAAGATTTATACCCCCACACTATTGGCTTTGGATTTGACCATATGACTTGCTTTGGCCAATCGTGTGTGAGCAAAACCTTGGAATGTGGTTTGGCTTAGCCTCTCGGACTCCTTTCATTTGCCATGAGAAGAGTATGCCTCCAGGAACTGCTCTCCCATAATGAGATACATGGAACAGATCCAAATCTGACTTACAGTTGGAACCAAGCCCAGCCAAGCCTATCCAGAAGCAGCCAAACTCCAGCTGACCCACAAGTAAGCAAATACATGTTTGTCATTATAAGTCACAGGACCATGGGCTAATTGCTATATAGCATTAATGCAGCAACACCTGATTAATAGACAGACACAGAAAGCTTACTATTCAGGTCCCTTCTGTGAAAGAATTACTAGAAAATATCCTTCAGCAAAATGCAGTATAATCTAAGAGATGGTCAGGGAACAAAAAAAGTGATAGGAAAAGAATAAAATATAGAGTTATATCTAAATAAGTATTGACTGTAGGAAAAAATTAACAATAATCTTGAAGTTTATCCCAGATGGTCTCAAACTGAGAAGTGGTGATAGCAGGGGAAGTAAAAAGGTTCATGTCTTGTTCAGATGGGACAGGAGGGAATGAGGAATATGGATGTAATTAAGTCAACATCAATAGGGGAAAATAACTGTCAATGTGTAAATCAAAGTTTTTATTATTTATTTATTTACTTGGTTGCATTGGGTCTTAGTTGTGGAAGGCAGGCTCCTTAGTTGTGGCTTGCCAGCTTCTTAGTTGTGGCATGTGGGCTCCTTAGTTGTGGCAGGCAGGCTCCTTATAGTTGCGGCATACCTGTGGGATATAGTTCCTGGACCAGGGATCGAACCTGGGCCCCCTGCATTGGGAGCATGGAGTCTCAACCACTGTATCACCAGAGAAGTCCCTAAATCAAAGTTTTAATGGTAATCACCAGAAAAATATAGAATTGAGAGGTATTACTTTCAATCTATTAGAATAAAAAAGAACAGATTAAAATGAAGAAAGCAATCAATCCGCAGAAAGCAAGAAAGGTTTTTTTTTAAATTAAAAAAGAGACAAACAGGCAGCTTTTTAGAGACGCAACATAGACCAACATTGCAGGAATGAATTCAAACACATCAGTAAAAAGTCAAGGTTAAATTCTTCTATAAAGGCAGAAATTCTGGGATTAGGGGACATTCCTGAAACAAAATGATGCAAAAAGGATACAAAGAAAAGATTAAAAAGAGAACAACATAGCAGGAAATACTAACAATAGACACTGGAACTATATTACTTCCAGACAATAGAATTTAAATACAAAAGCATCAAAAAGGACAAAGAAACATATATCTAATACAAAAGTAAATTTTATATAAGTCAGCAACCTTGATGCTCCTGACAACCAATTTTGAAATATTTCATTAAAAAACTGATAGAAAGGCAAGAAGTGGTCAACCTACCTCACAACAGATGCTTTAATGCACCTCTTCCAAAACTCAACAATAGATCCCCAAAAAGTGAGGATCTAGAAGATTTCACTAATATAATTAACAGGAATAACTGAATAGAGAAATGCATACCCAACAAGCAGAAAATACACATTAATTTCAAACACACAAAACCCTCACAAAAATTGGCCACTATCAGACTTCAAAGAAAACTTCAACAGGTTTTTCAAAGCAGAAATCTCACGGGGTGCCTTCACTGAACTCAATTCCATAAATTATAAATTAATAGCAAAAAAGACCCCCAAAAACCCAATTCATCTGAGAACCTTAAAATAACCTTCTAAAAAAACAGACGTAGCCAAGTCATTTACTCATGCCTCCCAGATTGTTGCTCTTGACATTCTCCACTGCTGTATGTTATTTTTTTCAGTGTATCTTTTTCCCTCCTAGAATACCCACCTCTTAATCAAGAACTGTAGTTAGAGGGTATTTAGATATAAATACCCTTTGCTTTTCTTCTTTATATCGCTGAAAATGTGTGGAAGTCACTGGCTGTACAGAACATAATAAAAGATTTTCATAGTCTTTTATTCTTAAAATAAGTATCTTTTACATTATTCTTTCTACATGATCCTTTTTTGTACCTTTAGAATATTTTGATTACATCAAAGAAGACTGCTGATTTTGCTACTTGTATAAAGGGGTCTTCAAGTGAGTAAAAGATGTACATTTTAGATAGACAAAAAAATGTCCCTTGAATTTGCATCTCCTCTCTCACACCTAATCTGTAAACAATTGACATATTTTGTCCTAAAACACTTGGTTCGAGTTAAGCTTATTTGTTTTAAAGCCTGTATCATCAAACTCTCTTTAGATTTAAAATGCTATTGAATATGGTACTTTTGAGGAGAGAGTGTGCCCAGAACTTAGGATACAATAGGCCAAGTAAGCCAAGTGTACAATAAATTTTCTAATTTTACATCTAAAACAAGGAGATGTGGTCACTGAAATATAAAATATATATGTATATATGTAAGACTTAATTTAGTCTTGCTTTGTCAAGCTGTTTGCTAGAGTGTTCAAGATCACAATATTAGTCTAACTCTTAAAAGTGATGTAAGCTGATAGCAAAGTATTAGTTCAAACACATGCACTTACCTGATAAAAATTAATAAATTAACATAAAAAACAAAAACAGACAGAACTGTGATGTATTTTAAAACAAATACAGGTCATTGAATATCAAAACCTATAAATTGCAGCCAGAGAGATATTCTGAAAAAGATTTACAGTCTTTAATGCAAATATTAGAAAAAATGTAATGAAAATGATGCACTAAGCATTCAACTCAAGAAGCAAAAACCACAAAATATCAAAAAAGTGCAGAACTAATAAATATAAAAGCATAAATAAATGAGTTGCTAAATGAAACTAAAGATTCGTTCCTTGAAAACTAGATCAATAGCTAAATAACTGACTCCTTTAAAAGGAGTCAAGAATTTAGAATTTAGTTTTGTGTGTGTGTGTGTGTGTGTAAGCAAGTGAATACAAAAGTGATAGGATCTCAAGTTACTGGAGATTAAATAAATTCAATTGGAACAATCAATAAAGTTTACTGCAACAGAATTAAGGTAGATCCCTACCTCACACCATACACACAAAGTTGACCTCCAAATGAATCAAAGAACAAACATAAAACACTATAAAAGCGTTATGAAAAATATAAGATAAACGTTTTTGTAAATTTAAGGTAGAGTAGAAATAAATTGCAAAGACTATAAAGAAAAGAACTACATACATTTTTCTATTGTGTACAACAAGAACAAAAATAAGGTTTAAAAGCACAGAATGGATCAAAATATTTGCAACCTGCATTACAGATAAAGAATTAGCATCCAGGATTATAAATAATTTAATCAGAAAAAAGTAAGAACCCCTCCCCTTTTCTTTCTACCCTAAGAAAGTCAATAAAGAGGTCCGTGATTTCAGCATTCATTCTCCTTAGTTTTCTGCCCAGACTTGGTATACACCAGTGAAATACAACCTTCCAAAACCCACAGCATAAGTAACCTGACTGTATTATGTTGATAGAAAGCCACATGAGTAGCTGTCTAGATAGAGATGTGGAACTCACCATGCATAACCTCTTCTAAAATGATGTTGTCATGGTGTTCCAGGTGCCGACTGCTTGATCAGAGCACAGCCTCTGCAGACTGTTTATAGTCTGCAGCTACATGAAATTAACATCCCATATAAGAAACCATACTGGATGCTCAACATCACTAATTATTAGAGAAATGAAAGTCAAAACTACAATGAGGTATCACCTCACACGGGTCAGAATGGTTACCATCAAAAAGTCTACAAATAATAAATGCTGGAGAGGGTATGGAGAAAAGGGAACCTCTCTAGACTGTGGGTGGGAATGTAAATTGGTGCAGTCACTATGGAGAACAGTATGGAGATTCCTTAAAAAACTAAAAATAAAGTTACCATAGGAACATGCAATCCCACTCCTGGGCATATATCTGGAGAAAACCATAATTTGAAAAGATATATGCACCTCTGTGTTCATAGCAACATTATTTACAATGGCCAAGACATGGAAGCAACCTAAATGTCCATTGACAGAGGAATGGATAAAGAAGATGTGGTACATATATTCAACAGAATACTACTCAGCCATCAAAAAGAATGAAATAAAGACATTTGCAGCAACACGGATGGACCTAGAGATTATCATACTAAATAAGCCAGACAAAGACAAATATTACATACCGCTTATATGTGGAATTAAAAAAAAATTGATACAAGGGACTTCCCTAGTGGCACAGTGGTTAAGAATCCACCTGCCAATGTAGGGGACACGGGTTTGAGCCCTGGTCCGGGAAGATCCCACATGCCACAGAGCAACTAAGCCCGTGCGCCACAACTACTGAGCCTGCGCTCTAGAGCCTGCGAGCCACAACTACTGAACCCGCATGCCACAACTGCTGAAGCCCGAGCACCTAGAGCCGGTGCTCTGCAACAAGAGAAGACACTGCAGTGAGAAGCCTGCACACCGCAATGATGAGTAGCCCCTGATCACCACAACTAGAGGAAGTCTGTGCGCAGCAATGAAGACCCAATACAGCCAAAAATAAATAAAAAGAAAATAAATAAATTATTTAAAAATTGATACAAATGAACTTATTACAAAACAGAAACAGATCCACAGACATAGAAAACAAATTTACCATCACCAAAGGGGAAAGTGGGGAAGAGGGATAAATTAGGAGTTTGGGATTAACAGATAACACACTGTTGTATATAAAATAGATAATCAACAAGGACCTACTGTATAGCACAGGGAACTATACTCAATATTTTGTAATAACCTATAAGGGAAAAGAATCCGTTAAAGAATATATATGTGTGTGTGTGTATATATATATATTAACACAGCCTCCTGTCCATATGACATAGATCCAGAAATGTTATAGTGCTCTGTTTTTACTTATAGAAACAGTTTCTACATAAAATTGATCATCCATATTCAAGCAGAGCAGGTAAAGTTTAGCCAGAACATTTTATTGCTGTTTTGCTATTACTACTGTAAAAAGAAAATCTGTTCTAAATTGCTTTCTATCACTCTTAGTAAAGCATAATAATCATTTTATTTTAACAAACTCTTTAAAAATTTTTTCTCTTTTCTTTTTTTCCCAGTTTTATTGAGATATAATTGACAGATAGCACTGTATAAGTTTAAGATGTACAGCATAGTGGTTTGACCCACACATACTGTGAAATGATTACCACAGTGAGTTTAATTAACATCTAGCTTCTCATATAGATACAAAAAGAACAAAAGAACCTGTAATGGAAAAGAATCTGAAAAAGAATACACACACACACACATATCCATAACTGAATCACTTTATTGTACACCTAAAACTAACACAGCATTGTAAATCAACTATAAAAACAAATATCGTATATTAACACATATATGTGGAATCTAGAAAAATGGTACAGGGCTTCCCTGGTGGCGCAGTGGTTGAGAATCTGCCTGCCAATGCAGGGGACACGGGTTCAAGCCCTGGTCTGGGAAGATCCCACATGCCGCAGAGCAACTGGGCCCGTGAGCCACAACTACTGAGCCTGCGCATCTGGAGCCTGTGCTCCGCAACAAGAGAGGCCGTGACAGTGAGAGGCCCGCGCACTGCGATGAAGAGTGGCCCCCACTTGCCACAACTAGAGAAAGCCCTCGCACAGAAACGAAGACCCAACACAGCCAAAAATAAAATAAATAAATAAATAAATTTATTTTTAAAAAAAAATTTAAAAAAAAAATTTTTTTTTTTAAAAAAAGAAAAATGGTACAGATGAACATATTTGTAGGGCAGGAATAGAGATGTAGACATAGACAACAGACGTGTGGACACAGGGGCGAAGGGGAGGGTGGGACGAATTGGGAGATTAGGTTTGACATAAATACATTACCGTATGTAAAATAGATAGAAGTGGGAACCTGCTATATAGCGCAGGAAGCTCAGCTCACAGGGAGCTCGGCTCCGTGCTCTGTGGCGACCTAGATGGGTGGGATGGGGGGTGGGAGGGAGGTCCAAGAGGGAGGGGATATAGGTATACATATAGCTGATTCACTTCATTGTACAGCAGAAACTAACACAACATTGTAAAGCAATTATACTCCAATAAAAATTTTTTTTAATTAATAAAAATTATTTTAGATTCCATATGTATATGTATAGCTGATTCACTTTGTTATAAAGCAGAAATGAACACACCATTGTAAAGCAATTATACTCCAATAAAAATGTTAAAAAAATTTTTTAATTAAAAAAATTTAAAAAGAAAGAAAAATGTGATGAGAATGCTCTGGATCTACTACTCTCTTAACAACTTTCAGATCTATATTACAGCAGATATATATTACAAACCTTTTTTTTTTTAACAGGACAGTGTGGATAGGCCATTTACACAAAGAGAAATACAAACAGGCACTACGTATATAAAAAGACACCAGCCTCACTAGTGTCTGCACTAAGGGCCGTGGAGAAGAGAGAAGGCAGAGAAAAGCACAAACCCTTGCACTTGAACCCTTGCAGATTTGCAAAGTAGCAATGGAGGAAAAGTTCAGTGTGCCAGCAGGAGGCATTCACGGAGGATGTCTCCCACCAAAACTTGAATCCTGACCTAAAGGGTCTCTTTGATTCATCACAAGTTGTGCCTCAAAATTTCTGGAACTTTGACAGAAGTACAAGCTCTTTGATGTCTCCATCTGCCTCATAACTACCATCACACTTTGTTTTCCTTTTTGGAGCACACATTCCACAGTGAGTCTAGTGTGTAATTATTCTTGAAAACTTACCCACATGTAAATCAGGCCACAACGTTTTTTTCATGCAGAAAGCACCTAATCCTTCTTCCCAGGGTTGCAACACGAAACCTAGTCAACGTCTTAGAAACCACAGAGCCAGGCTTGCCCACAAAAACACCACTCCCAGGGGCACAAGCTTGATGAGCCCTGGTGGAGGATGCTCAGCCATGTGAGACATTAAGAGCTAAGCATATGAGGCAGAATTAATAGTTAACAATTAAGAGAACATCGGGGGACATGGGCCAGGCCCGGGGAAGACAGGACAGTTACATCAGTTCTCCCAGCACATGTGACACGGCACCTGAGGGCACGACAACCTGTCCTAGAGACCAGCCCTCACCCTCAGGAAGTACTGTGTTTAACCATCCTATTTGTTTTTAATTGTGGTCATCACATCACGTAACATTTACCGTCTTAACCATTTCACGTGTATTGTTCAGTAGCATTCAGTACATTCGCCGTGTTGTGCGACCAGCTCACCACCCCTCCATGGAGCTCTTGTCATCATCACAACTGAAACTCCATACCCATTAAACAATAACCCCCATATCCCCTCTTCCCAGCCCCCATCAGCCACCATTCTACTTTCTGTCTCTATGAAATTGACTGCTCTAAGTATCTCTTATATAAGCAGAATCATACAGTGTTTGTCCTTTCGTGACTGGCTTGTTTCACTTAACATAATGCCCTGAAGTTTCATCCATGTTACAGCAAGTGTCAGAATTTCCTTGCTTTTCAAGACTGAATAATATTCCATTCTATGTATAGACCACATTTTGTTTATCCATTCATCCGTCCATGGACCCTTGGGTTGCTTCATCTTTTGGCTTTTGCAAAATTCACCCTATGCCTTTTTAAAGGCATCCAGAAGACTGCACAGTAACTCACTGCAAAGCCTTGCAGTGAGCTTTACTTTCCCCAAATGAGTCTCGTGTCTAACCTAAATCCTTTGTGCTATATCTTAAGGTCGTCTCTCCCTCGTGCTCACTGAAGACTCTGCCTCTGCTCCACCACTTACAAGTTTTAGGACTTTTAGCAATGCCCTTCACCCTTCACCTTTCTACACCTCATTTTCACATTGGTAAAGGGGGAAATCTTTGCAGGACTTTGGGGAATACTAAAGGAGCTAATGCACAGAGAGCAGTGGGCCCTGAGCCTGACACATGGTAAGAGTGCAATGCTGGTATCACTCCGAAATAAGCATGCTTTGTAGATTTAAGAATTGTCACTTTTCTCCTTTTTTTTTTTTAACTCCTTGAGATGACTCATGTTTCCTAATCAAGTCCCCTTGTGTCCACTTAGTCAGCTCACACATACAGAGATGCCCACTCTGTACAGAGATATCCACACGTCCTTCTGCAGAATGGCTCAGGGCTGAGAATCAGGGCCGTGCTATGAGACCCGGTCTGGGGATCACTTAAGCCCCCTGGGAGCTAGGTTCTAGACTCTCATCCCTGGGAAAAAGGGTCTCCAAAGTCAGCAGCTGCTCCTCCAATAGGAAAAGGTTGCCACTTAAGAAAGGGTTAGAACCAAAGTCCACACCCCCAGGCACTCCCTGCCATGGGAGATCAAACCCATTGGCTTCAACAAAACTAAACATCTTAGAAAGACTTTTTTAAAAAAGAAAGTCAAGCATACCATATATAAAACTACAATAAAAAGTCTTTGGTTAACAGAGGGGGTAAAAAAGAATCCCTCATGTGTGGTGTGGTTTCTTTTACTATCTGAGGAAGATCAAGATGACAAACATCACAAATTGACACGAAGGAGTCACAGTCTCTGACTTTTCTGTCACTAATTCTCAGAATTCTAAAATGAAATAACAATCATCATAATACACCATGGTTTTGCAGACTGCGATCTACTGAATTGCAAAAGGGGTTTCACCCAACGTTAATCCCTCAATGACTTTTCGTTTTTCATAACCGATGTTATTTCCTCCTTTTGCAAAGAGCGGTCGTGACACAGCAACTGTGACCCACGGAGGAACCTTGATTTTCTATGAAGACGGAGTGTTAGCTCCACCAGATCACTGTCTTCCCACAGGACTTTGCTAAAGTCTCCAAAGGAAATTCCTCATCTTATTTTAAAGAAGGTAATCTGCAATTTCGTGAAATGTAGGCAGTCTTTAGAATGAAGAACTTTCAGTTCAGCAAATAACAAATAAGTAAAGAGTTCCTAAAAGGGTACTTCCCCTCCCAAACCGCCCCCCTCCCCGCTATCCAAAAACGGAGCGTCCCTAGGAAATCTTTCTTAAGCAGAAGTAGCATAAAGCAAATAATCAATTACCTTAGGACCCATCTTGCTAATAGACGCTTAAAATAAATCGAGATCAAGCACAGAGGCTGGCAGACACAGTTCAAAGCTATGGCGGCTTGATGCTGAGATGCTGAGCGTAGTTCCAGGTGAAGGCACTTGGTGGTGCTACTTTAGCAGCTGGGGTGCGCGCTGCCTCTAACGGCTCAAAGCAAAACACAGGCTGATCGCTACTTTAACTTTCTGCCTTTTTCCAAAAAAGTAAAAATCCTCTTGGGATTTCTTTCGATGAGCAAAAACAGGTAGTAATGTAGGTCTTTTGTAAAAGTGGAATGGCATAAGTTGAACTTTTGAAAAGTAGGGGATGCTTGTAACGGTTTTTCCATGAGGCCCATGCTGGCAACTTCTGCTGGGAACCACGGGGGCGTCAGAAGAGTTGACTTTTGGGCTTAGATTCTTCCTGTGATTGCTGAAGTAAAGAGAGAAATCACAATCTGACTTGTTATCCAAACTCCTCTAGGCCAAGAAGAGAGGAAGAAATGGGTATTAAATATTTACCAAGTCTCAGTGGCTGCAGCAATGCCAACCATTAACATGTACCGAGTTGGGCACTCTGCTGTGCCTGTTACGTGTACCATCTCATTTATTATTCGCAGCAATAAGTCCCCAATATGTAGATGGAGAAACAGAGCCTGAGACAGGATTCTGTCCCAAGATGCCTCAGTTAGTGGACCATGAGGTCCAGATTTGAAGCCGGGGGCCAGAGCTTTCATTCACATCCACTGCTGTCATTGGTACAGGTGAGGAATCTTTGTCATTGACTTTCTGAGGAGTCCATCAGAGGTCGCCTATCTGGAGCAGATGGAGACAAGGTTGAAAACCACAACATCTTTTCCTCAAATAAAACAGGTTTAAGGAAGGTTAAGTTCCCACAGTGTAGGTAAAGGCTGCCACAGAAAGGACTTTCTACTTGAAAAGTAAGTAAATGAAGATCTAAATAGACATTTCTCCAAAGAAGACATACAGATGTCCCAAAAGCACATGAAAAGATGCTCACCATCGTTAATTAGAGAAATGCAAATCAAAGCTACAATGAGGTATCACCTCACTTTGGTCAGAATGGCCATCATTAAAAAGTCTACAAATAATAAATGCTGGAGAGGGTGTAGAGAAAAGGGAACCATCCTACACTGCTGGTGGGAATGTAAGTTGGTGCAGCTACTATGGAGAACAGTATGGGGGTTCTTTAAAAAACTAAAAATAGAGCTACCATATGATCCAGCAATCCCACTCCTGGGCATATATCTGTAGAAAATCATACTTTGAAAAGATACAGGCACCCCATTGTTCATTGCAGCACTATTTATGATACCCAAGACATGGAATCAACCTAAGTGTCCATCAACAGATGAATGGATAAAGAAGATGTGGTATATATATACACAATGGAATATTACTCAGCCATAAAAGGGGTAAAATAATGCCATTTGCAGCAACATGGATGGACCTAGAAATTATCATACTAAGTTAAGTAAGCCAGGCAGAGAAAGACAAATATCATATGATATCATTTATACATGGAATCTAAAAAAAAGATACAAATGAACTTATTTACAAAACAGAAAGAGACCCACAGACTTAGAAAACAAACTTATGGTTACCAAAGGGGAAAGGTGGGGGGAGGGATAAATTGGGAGGGTGGGATTAATACAGACACACTATTATATATCAAATAAACAACAAGGACCTACTATATAGCATAGGGAACTCTACTCAATATTCTGTAATAACCTATACAGGAAAAGTAAGCAATGGACAGTGACAGGTTCCCCTCTCAGTAGGCTGAACATATGAGGCAGTCAGGGTCTCACAGGCTTTCAGTGGACTGGAACAAAGAAAATACAAGAAGCCAAAAGTAGAACTGCTGCTGCTGAGAGCTATGGATAAGGGGCTGAGTGAGCTCTGCTGGATGAGATTTCAAGAACTCAAGCAAGCACCAATTCACACCTGCACACAACACTCTCCCGAACAAACAGATCTTCCTCTTGCATGGGAACTTATTTGCCTTCCGAGTCTGAGAGATGTGGTATCCAGACCAGGAATGCAGAGCACAGGGACATGGGGAGGGGTGTAATTGAAGGAGGAAGCTGAGCCAAGGTCCTTCCTCCCTTTCCCCATAAGTTAATAGCTAACATGCAAGGAAGAGATTTGAAGGAGTCTGGTTCCCTTCCTTCTAAAAAACAATCTCTTGGGATTCCCTGGTGGTGCAGAGGTTAAGAATCTGCCTGCCAATGCAGGGGACACAAGTTTGAGCCCTGGTCCAGGAAGATCCCACATGCTGTGGAGCAACTAATCCTGTGCACCACAGCTGCTGAGCTTGCACTCTAGAGCCTGCAAGCCACAACTACTGAGCCCATGTGCCACAATTACTGAAGCCCGCATGCCTAGAGCCCATGCACTACAACAAAGAGCAGCCCCCACTCACTGCAACTAAAGAAAGCCCATGCACAGCAACGAAGACCCAATGCAGCAAAAAAATAAATAATTAATTTTTAAAAAATGGTCTCTTTCCCACCACTACATATAAACCACATCTTGAGGAGAAAAAGAAGTTTCCACCTGATAAGAAGATTATGCCACGGAGCTCCTTCTGTCCCAGGAAAAAAATATAGGAACATAATTCTTTTATTCATGACTCACTGAGTTCCCACCATGTGTCAGATGTTATACCAGGCACTTGGGAGTTGAGCACAGGTGAAGAAGGCAGCACACAGGAAGCTGCATGACTGGACAGCTGGGCAGGAAGGCAAAGATGTTGACCCGGAGCTGTGGGAGCACAGGAAACGTCTGATCTGTGGTGGAGCAGGACAACCAGTGTCAATGCCTTACTCCCAGATGTGAGGAAATTGTGCAGAAAAACTTACAAATTAGTCAAGTCTGTTCTGTCTGGAATTCCTGAGGTGAGCCGAGAAGCCACCAAGACAGTTGACTTCAGAGCTCTGTGCACAGAGATACTTTGTTGCCAGGCATTTCACAGACCAGTAGAGTTAGAAGAGGATCCTAAGATGTTCCACGTCAATGTCCTCCTGTTACAAGTGAAGAAAGTGACCTGAAGAAAGTGGCCCCAAGAGAGTTTCAGGGACGTGTTCAAGAAAACTAGATAACTGTCTGATCAAAAGCTGAAGCCCACTTTTCTTCAATTTGTCCTGATCATCAATTTGCTCTGATTCATCCATCCATCCACCATCTGCCCATTCATTCAAAGATTGACTAAAACATTTCATTGAAATATTTACAGAGTGCTAATTATATGCCAAGAACTGGCCTTGGCTCATCATCTCTCTAGAACAAAAGAATCTAAGATTCACACGAAAATAAACTTCATTATGTCTATTTCAAATTTATCAATATTACAAGTATTGTGATTGTTGTGTCATTCAGTATGTCCCTGCTTCAATCTCAATCTAACCACCTACTGGTGAAAGACTTCCAGGGAAAACATGTGGAGCATTGACAGCATCTTCTATGGTATATTATAGTAAAACTACAGAAAACCAAAAACTCAAAAAAAGAAGAATCCTGAAAGCAGCCAGAGTGGGGAAGACATATGACCTTCAAAGGAGCAACAGTGAGACTTACAGTTAACAAAAACAGCTTACAGTTAATCAAAAACAAAAAATTTACGGTTAACAAAAACAGCTTACAGTTGATCAACAACAATGCTGAAAGAAAAAAAAAATTACAACCAAGAATTCTATACCCAGTGAAATATCTTTCAAAATTGAAGGCACAATAAATGCACTTTCGGACCTCAAGTCCCTCCAACAATAACCTGAGAGTATTCATCAGAAGAAAACCCACACTGAAAGAAATACTCTTTAGCAAAAGGAAAATGTTCCCCGCCACCAGAAAAGAAAAGAAAACCACAAAACCAAAGAAAAGCAAGGAAAAAGGCATACATGTGGGTAAATGTAAACAAATACTAATTGTACAAAACAATAATGATGTCTTACGGAAACTAAAATATATGTAGGATTAAAATTTATGATTACTATAATGGCACAAAAGGCATGAGAGGAGTAAACAAAGTTAAACTGTTTCAAAGTAATAATATTGTCTGCGAAATGATGAAAAAAATATTTATTTATATTCAAGTATAAAAGGCCAAGAATATAAAAATAACTATCTAATGGAAAAGGGGAAATTGGACAATAAAAATATTTTATTAATACAAAAGTAAGCGATAAGGGAGAGAAAAAGAAACATAAAACAAATTACAAATAGAAAACAAATTATAAGATGAACATAATTATATAAAATGGAAATAAAACAAATGTTCCAATTAAAAGACTGATGTGACATCAGCAAAAGTGGAGGAGTAAAGACCTCCAAAAGTTTGCCTCTCCAGAAAAGCAATATAAAACTGGCAAAATTTCTCAAAATCAACTTTTTCAGAACTCTGGAAATTAATCAAAGGCTTGCAGCAGTCCAGGGAAAGAAAAATCAACTAAATCTCAAGAAGAAAAGAAATAAAATGTATCTAATTGGAAAAGAAGTAAAACTATATCTATTTGCAGGTGACATAGTCGTGTATATATATATATATATATATACATATATATATATATATATATACATATATGTATATAGATATATACGATTATATATATAATCCTAAAGAATCCACAACAACAAAATCTAGTAAAACTAATAAACAAGCTCAGCAAGGTTACAGGATACACAATCCATATTCAAAAATCAGTGGTATTTCAGGGGAGTGGCCAAGATGGTAGAGTAGGAAGACCCTGAGCTCACCTCCTCCCATGGGTACACCAAAATTACAACTATTTACAGAGCAACTATTGATGAGAATGACTTGAAGAATAGCAGAAAATATTTTCCACAACTAAAGGTATAAGGAAGGAAGCACAATGAGATGGGTAGGAGGAGTGAACACACAGTATAGTCAAGACTCAAACACTTGGACAGCACACCCTTGGGTAAGTGACCCACAAATGAGAGGATATCATAATTGCAGAGTTTCTTACCAAAGAACAAGGGGTCTGAGCCCCACATCAGTCTCATCAGCCTCAGGGTCCTGCACCAAGAAGATGAGCCCCCAGATCATCTGGTTTGAAAGCCAGTGAGGCTTGCATATGGAGAGCCTGAGGGCTGTAGGAGACAGAGCCTCTGCTCATAAAGGGCACACAAAAAATTCACACATTCCAAGACCCAGCGCAGAGGCAGTCATTTGAAAGGAGCCTGGGTCAAACCTACTTGCTGATCTTGGAGAGCCTCCCAGAGACCCAGAAGGCAACTGGGACTCACCTTGGGGACCTAGATGCTGGTGGCAGCCATTTGGGGAACTCGTTCTACCACAAAGACACTGGTGCTGGCATGTGCCACTTTGGATTCCTTCCTCTAGTCTATTAAGGTCATGGGCTTACCTGCCCGCCAGCCAGTTGGCACAAGTCCCAGAACCCTCAGGCCAAGCAGCCAGCTGAACAGGGACCCAGCCCCTCCCACAAGCAGACCCAGGACGCAGCCCACCCACCAGTGGACTGACACAAGCCCCGAGATCCCACAGGCCCCGGCCCTACCTACCAGCAGCCCAGTACCAGCCCCAGAACCCCTGGCCCCACGTCCAGTAGCCCTGGGATCTGGCCCCCCCCACCAACAGGCTGGCACCATCTCCAGGGCCATGAGCCCCACAGCAGCCACACGAGTGAGTTGATACCCACCCACAAGTGGGATGATACCAGCCCCAGACACCCCAGCATCTGCAGCCAGCCACCGCAGGACCAGCCCCACCCACAAACTGGTCAGCACCAGCTCTGGGACCCCCAGGACCTGCAGCCAGCTGCACTGGGACCCACCAGTGGCTGGCAGCCTTCATACGAGGCAGCTCCTGGGAGGCAGTTAGGCCAGGGGCCAGCCCCACGTACCAGCACACCCACAGTAGTCAGACATGCATCAACAGAAGTGCCCACTCAGCCCACATATAGGGCACACCTAGATTATATAGCTCTGATGAACAGAGGGGAGTGTGCTGCTGAGCCCCATAGGACATCTCTTATGACTTCTTCTCCAAGATCAGGAAACATAACTGACCAACCTAATACATACAAATAAACACAGAGAATTAGGAAAAATGAGGCAACAAAGGAATATGTTCCAAACAAAGGAACAAGATAAAACCCCGGAAGAAGAACTAATCAAGGTGGAGATAAGCAATCTATCTAATAAAAAGGTAATGATTATAAATATGCTCAATGAATTTGGGAGAATGATGAACACAATGAGAAGTTTAAAAAAGAGTTAGAAAATGTAAAAAAAAAACAAAATAGAACTGAAGAATACAGTAACTAAATAAAAATACACTGGTAGGACTCAACACTGGATTAGATGACACAGAGGAACAGATCAGTGAACTGGAAGACAGAGTAGTGGAAATCAGCCAAGCTGAACAGAAAAAAGGAAAAAAGAAAAAAAGAATTTTAAAAAATGGTGACAGTTTAAGAGACCTCTGGGACCACATCAAGCATACTAACCTTAGGGATCCCAGAAAGAGAAGAGAAAGAGAAAAGGGTAGAGAACTTATTTGAAGTAATAGTAATTCACCTTCACAGGTGAATTCTACTAAACATTTAAAGAGTTAATGCCTATTATTCTCAAACTATTCCAAAAAATTTTAGAGGAAGGAACACTTCCAAATTCATTCTACAAGGCCAGCATCATTCTGATACCAAAAGCAGACAAAGACACCACAGAAAAAGAAAATTACAGGCTAATATAACTGATGAACAAAGATGCAAAAATCCTCAACAAAATATTAGCAAATTGAATTCAACAATACATTAAAAGTATCATACATCATGATGAAGTGGGACTTATCCCAAGGATGTAAGGATGATTCGATATCTGCAAATTAATCAACGTGATACACCACATTAACAAACTGAAGAATAAAAATTATATGATCATCTCAATAGATGCAGAAAAAGCTTTTGACAAACCTCAACATTGACTTATGATAAAAACTCTCACGACACGGGTATAGAGGGAACATACCCCCTATCAAAACACCAATGGCATTTTTCACAGAACTATAACAAATAATTCTAAAATTTGTATGGAAACATAAAAGACCCCAAATAGCCAAAACAATTTGAGAAGGAAGAACAAAGCTAGAGGCATCACACATCCTGATTTCAAACTATACTACAAAGCTACAGTAATCAAAACAGTATGGTACTGGTCCCAAAACAGACATACAGATCAATGGAACAGAATAGAGAGCCAAGAAATGAATCCACACTTACATGGTCAATTAATCTTTGAAAAAGAAGACAAGAATATACAATGGAAAAATACAGTCTCTTCAATAAGTTGTTTTGGGAAAACTGGACAGCTACATGCAAAAGAACCAAACTGGACCACTTTCTCACACCATATACAAAAATAAACTCAAAATGGATTAAAGACTTAAATGTAAGACCTGAAACCATAAACTTCCTAGAAGAAAACATAGACAGTACAGTCTTTGACATCACTTTTAGCAATATTTTTTGGATATGTCAGGCAAGGGAAACAAAAGCAAAAATAAACAAATGGGACTACACCAAACTAAAAAGCTTCTGCACAGCAAAGGAAACTACCAACAAAACAAAAAGGCTGCCTACTGAATGGGAGAAGATATTTGCAAATGGTATAGCTGATAAGGGGTTAATATCAAAAATATACAAAGAACTCATACAAATCAACATTTTAAAAAAAGGTTTAAAAATGGGCAGAGGACTGGAACAGACATTTTTCCAAAAGAGACATACAGAGGGACACAAGCCCATGCAAAGATGCTCAGCTTCACTAATCGTCAGGGAAATGCAAATCAAAGCCACAATGAGACACTACTACACACACTCCAGAAAATAAATTAATAGTATCAAGTATCTGTAAAGATATTCAGCAAAGGAACACACATACACTGCTAGTGGGGCTATCAATTGGTTCAACCATTTTGGGCAATTGTTAGGCAATGTTCACTGAAGCTGAACATAAACACATCTATGACCCATCATCCTGTTCCTAGATGCAGACTCAACAGGTATGCCAACATATATTTGTCAAAAGACATGTTCATGGCACCATTATTCATAATGGTCCCAAACTGAAAACAACTCAAATGTCCATAAAGGGAGAAGAGATGAATAAAAAGAATTCATGAATACATTTATACAATAGAGCTCTATACAGCAGTGGAAAAGAAAGAACTACAACCCAGAGGGTCCTCACAGGTGGAATATTAAGCAAAAGAAGCCAAGCTCAAAAGACCACATACTGTATGGTTCCACTTATCCAAAGTGTAATAAAACCAGCAAAATCAATCTATTGTGAAGGAAGTGAGACTAGTTACCTTTGGAGGAGTTGAGGCTTGGAAGGAGACAGGAAGGGAGCATATTGGGTGCTGTTAAGGCTCAAAGTCTTCGTCTAGGTGGCGTGTGCTGACTCTGTAATAATTCAGCACGATGCACACATTGTTCCCCATGTATGTGACACTTAAATTAAATGGTTCACCAAAAAAAAAAAAAAGCATTGGAAAGGCCGTCCAGAGTGCACCAGGAGGGCAGGTGAGAGTGAGGCTGAGCAGAACCTGCGAGCAAAGGCGAAAAGCACAACCAGGATCCCCCCTCTTGTCAACTGTGCCAGGCAGGATCAAGGGCTGGTCCTGCTGAGATGGAGCAGCTGCTTCTCTGTGTATCAGAGACAGACAATTTAGAAGAGCCGACTCAATCCACGTAGAAAACTTTATCTCATTGGCCTCCTCCCCATAGCTTTGAACTATATCCAACTCCTTTCTTTCTGACAGCACAAAAGGAAGGAACGTGCATACATGCGAAGACGACCGGGGGAAATGTTAGGCAGCTTTTGGAAGGTGACCGTGTGACACCGAAACTCCAGCACACAATTCTACTGCTACTTGGAACTGTCACAACCACTGCGATGACATCACTAACTAGCCCAGTTGAGCGTACACCCTGTGTCAAGCAGTGTTCATCACACTTTATATGTATTATGAGCTTGTCTAATCCTCCCAATAAACTTATGAAGCATATCTTACCAGCATCATCCCCAATTCACAGATGAGAACACTGAGGTACGAAAAAGTGGGCATCTTGCCAAGTTGCCATTCCTAGTTAATAGTGAAGCTGGGATTTGCCCCACTTGCTTCACCTCTCCACTCTACCACCTCCTGATGATCCAAGTCCAAGTCACCCCTGCGCATTCCCAAAGTCAGCTTCTGCAAGACTGGGTTCATTTCTGGAGAAATACTCTTAAGAACTTCAAATCCAAATCACGGAATACACGCAGAGAGGGTGAAATGTATGTTCCAGAGAAAGAGGCTGCAGTTCTAAGTCTGATTCCCCCTAAAGACATCACATTGCTAACAGAAAGACTAATCTCAAACTCCTTATGGAAATGACTACAAACAACAAAAGTTCATCACCTATAAATGATGCTCTTTTCAAGAGGTTCACATGTACTGTAAAAGTTGTATTCAATCTCAGCACCAAATCCTGCTCTTTGTTCTATAAAAGTGAATTACTGGGCTTCCCTGGTGGCTCAGTGGTTAAGAATCCACCTGCCAATGCAGGGGACACAGGTTTGAGCCCTGGTCCGGGAAGATCCCACGTGCTGCGGAGCACCTAAGCCCGTGAGCCACAACTACTGAGCCCACATGCCACAACTACTGAAGCCCACGTGCCACAACTACTGAAGCCCATGCGCCTAGAGCCCGTGCTCCACAACAAGAGAAGCCACCGCAATGAGAAGCCCTCACACTGCAACAAAGAGTAGCCCCTGTTTGCCGCAACTAGAGAAAGCCAGCGCACAGCAATAAAGACCCAACACAGACAAAAATAAATAAATAAATAACTTTAAAAAAAAAGAACTGAATTACTACCACCTCTAGAAAAAGGTCTTCCCCCAGGGACAACTTTTTCAAGGGCAGACTATGCTCAGTAGTTAATGAGAATAGCTTGCTTTTGTGTTTCTAACCACTGCTCTATGGGACGGTGGCTCCGTAAGCTTTGATGCCACACCACTTGAAGCAGCTCTACATGGGCCTCAGAAGCTGTTCATCAGTGTCCTGGCAGAACTGGCCGCCTAGCTGATACAGTTGAGACCTCTTCCTCCCTCCTCTCTTTCTGGAGCATTCCAAAGCATATAGATAGGGCGGGTTGGGGGGGGGGGCGTCACATGAGTATTCCTTGCACCTTCTAAGGGCTAGAAGGTGGGATGTAACACAGATGTAAACTAGCCCAGGGATGTAACTTGGCCTAAATCAATGGAGCCTGAACTATTCCAAACTGCGAAGGTCTGCCTTGAGGTATACCAGCTTCTTTTCCTAAAGGGACCTTGTCTTTATCACTTATGGGGATTTCTAAGATATCAGCTTTCCATCGTGGTAAAGAAGTCAATGCACAATTTGGAATGTGTTACAGATCAACTGTGCCGAGGTTAATAAGCCCGTTGTTTTCTAGTGTGCAGGCTGTGAAAGCCACTGAAGTCACTCATGTCAGCCTTTTCTGTTTCCAGCTGATGGAATCAACTCCTTCAAAGAAGCATGGCCACAGAGGGAATTGCTCCTTTTTACGATAAAGCTTGAAGTCCTTGATTCCAGAGGGACAAAAAGGGAATAAAAGGGGATAATATTATAGCTAACACAGAAACTAACACACCATTGTAAAGCAATTATACTCCAATAAAGATGTTTAAAAAAATGCTCAGATCTCACACCAATGTGCTCTCTGCTGACACTTGGTCATAACCTCAGACTCTGCTGGATTTCTAGAGCAGCTGTCATCCTGAAGTGTCACTTCATAGTTTTTTGCTCTGTTTCTTCCTAAGCAGACATTGGTTCTGTCAATCTTGAACTTTTCCTTTGTCGCTGGGTTTCTCTCTCTGTGACATTGTGCCTTAAGTGGAAGGACACTGTTGCCTCAAGGATCACCTTCCCAGGGAAGGGAACATGGGTCTCCACTGTTGGTGGACATCCATATTCTTTTCCAGATGGCATCTACAAAATATCACGTCTCAAACCGGTACAATACAAAGTCCTGCGTAAATGGAAAATGTTGCCCCAAGCAGCGCAAGACATAAAATGATGGTTCTGATTTCCAACAATTCCATCAATCGCAGTATTTCCTCCTGATGGACACACACTCTACTGGAGGTTCCATGCTCATCATCTAGTTAAAACCAGACGCCTGCCTCTCATATGGGGAAAACTCTAGCCACACTGAGTCCTGAACCATGACAAGGAAGGCAAATCATATTCCCCTCTTTGGTCTTTCCTCCCCAAACTCCCTGCTCTCGTACTGATGACCCAGACGTGAATCAAGCATCAAGTTCTTGGGTCAGATGTGGAAACACGGCCCCAACATCTGCATAGCTGCCCAAACACGGACAGCTTGGCATCGAAGGCCCTGCCTTAAAAGCAAGGAAGGGGGCTTCCCTGGTGGCGCAGTGGTTGAGAGTCCGCCTGACGATGCAGGGGACACGGGTTCGTGCCCCGGTCCGGGAAGATCCCACGTGCCACGGAGCGGCTGGGCCTGTGAGCCATGGCCGCTGAGCCTGCGCGTCCGGAGCCTGTGCACCGCAACGGGAGAGGCCACAGCAGTGAGAGGCCCGCGTACCGCAAAAAAAAAAAAAAAGCAGGGAAGCGGGGGTTAGGGGACTCTGTGCAGATTACCCAGCAGCACAGGGAGCCGAGATGGCCTTGAACCTATTCCCAGCTCCACTGCTCACAGCTGGGTGACGTCACAGAAGTGGCTCAGCCTTTCTGAACCTCACTTTCCTCATCCGTAAACCCAGCCAGTTAAACCTACTGACTGGCTTGCTGTGAGATTTAAATAAATTAGCATACTGCGCCCAGCTCAGTGACCAGCACAGACACCACGCTTTCGTGTTAGGCGGTTACAGCCAGAAACGGCATCTGAGGGTTCTGCCCTGGGAGGGGGGAACTTGCCCAGGGATGCTTCTAACCGTTGACAACCCGTCACCAACTCGCCCCTTCCCCCCTCCCACGCACCACGCCCACAGTCTTTCAAAAGGGAAACCAGAGCTCTGGTATTTATTTTTGTTCAAAAAATGATGTTTCAGTGATTCTTTGTCAATACAGGCACAGCTAATTCTTAACCTTCGTGAATAATAATAATAATAGTAATAATAACGCAAGAGGGAGGAGATATGGGGATATATGTACATGTGTAGCTGATTCAATTTGTTATAAAGCAGAAACTAACACACCATTGTAAAGCAATTATACTCCAATAAACATGTTAAAAAAAACATAATGCTCAGATCTCACACCAGTGTGCTCTCTGCTGACACTTGGTCATAACCTCAGACTCTGCTGGATTTCTAGAGCAGCCGTCGTCCTGAAGTGTCACTTCACAGTGTTTCGCTCTGTTTCTTCCTAAGCAGACATTGGTTCTGTCAATCTTGGACTTTGCCTTGGTCGCTGGGTTTCTCTCTGAACCACCATCGTCCGTCTTAGATTCTGTTTTGCCCCAACTTTAGATAAGCAAAAGTTCCTTTTTTTTTAGAAAGAAAAGAGAAGTCAGCTAACCTCAGGGAACAGGTTTGAGGTTTTTTTTTACCCAAATCCGATCAATAGATGCTGCAAAACATAAAGATCGTTAAGCCTTTCTACCAGAAGAGAAAAAAGGACTTCTAAGAATGCAACTGGCAAGACTCATAAAAGAGTTTTTCAAGCCTCTCTCCCCACAAGGGTCTTCCGTTGGTGAAGAGGTTTACAAATGTTATTAAAGACCAGATTTCTTAAAAAAAAAAAAAAAAAAAAAAATGCCTGAGCTTCTCCCCCTCTTCCTTTAAGGCTTATTTGTAATGCTATGGGTAAATCACTCCCCCAAGAGTCTTGCTCTGGAAACTTATTATTCTCTGTATTAGTTTCTTAAGCACCACGGCGGGTGCTGCTGGGGTTACCAGCTCTCCAGCAATGGGCTGGGACCCTCCACAGTGTAGAGACCTGCCACCCGCAAGAAGGCACTCAGCCTTCTGCATGGCGTGGGCCAGTTCTGACCCAAACCTTCCTACGGAGCCCGAAAGTACCACGGTTTCTGCCTGGATCGTGCTTGTTGTTTGGCGAGGTGGTGGGTAAGGCAGGGGACAGAGGTGAGGGGCGCTGTGCTGGGGAAACATGAGACAGGAAAGTAAGCCCCTCAAGAGGCAAAATGGAAAGGAACCATCTGTTACTTTGGCAACCACCTGTACGTTTAATCCATCACCCCCCAGCGGAAGTGACACAATATTGTCATCTACTAAAAAGGCAAGGAGACGCGTGGCTCTCTTCAACCAGGCTGCAAGCCTCCCGGGCCTGGTGCCTTGCTGTCCACCTTGCCTTACTGCCTATCCAAAGCGTGTGCCCTCTGTTTTCCAAGCAAGGGTTAATACAAGTAATGACTGAACGTTTCTTTGCCAAACCTGCAAAACACACTCTCAGCCCTGAGACCAAATGGTTTCAATTCCCTGCTCCCTCTCCCCGCTCCTGCCTTCAAGATAATCCTGGGGGGAACGAGCTGTGCAGAGAGCAGGTTAGAAAGCTTCAGTGTTCGATCCTCCCACAGCCCACAGACAAACCTGCTCTGTTTTTCTTCAGATAACCTTGCCATGGCCCTCACTTCTGTTCCGTGTCACCTTATTTGAATGTTTCTTTGTTTTGTTATCAGCCACGGGGCAAAGGTCCAACTGTTTCTTTACGGAGGGCCATCACCAAGGCTCCCGAGTTACCCGGAGACCATCCCTTACTCCTGGGCAGAAAGTGATGAGGATGCCAGGGCCAGCCCTGAGCCAGGCAGAGTCTCTTACGCAGGTGGTTGGGGGTCTCTCTCTCTCTCTCCCTTTTTTTGTAGAGCTTTCCAGCTGTCTTCCACCACACCCATCTTTCTGTTGCAGCTTCTCTCACTGGTCTTCAGTTTTTAATGAAGCCAATTTTCCCCTTGTCTCTTTCTTAGCTTCTTCTCTCTTGCCCAGTGGACTCAGCCTCTGAGCCTCAATTTCCTCATCAGCAAAGGAGGTTAAGGTGTGGCTTCCTGAAGTCACCAGCAGGGAGAATGAGGCTGGGGGTGGGAAGTGATGACTCCAGGCCTGGCATGTGCTAAATGCTCAGGAAGCAGCATCATTCACGATGGTGGGCTCATCCGTGTCACAGGCGCTGAGAACCGGAAAACTAACGAATAAATGCCATCTGGTCGAATCCTCTTGATTTGCATTGAGGAACCAACGTCCAGAAATTGGAGCTTCATTTTCCGAGGGTGCTCAGGCGTGTACGGGCACAGCTGGATTTAGGAGTCCCATCTCCTAAATCCTGTCTCTGTCGACTAAGCTGCTCAAAGGCCTGGAGCTCTGCTTCCTTTGCACAGCCCCGGAGCTCCCATGCCAAACGCCTTAGCAGTGAAGTTGCCCAGGTGAAGATGAAGTGAGGGAAAAACTGGGTTTCACTTGCCGCATATTTTATATCCAAAAGATACTTCTGGTCACATTTATCAACTCAACTTCCTAAGTATATGGCAAAGTGTTTGCAGAGCTCATTTCTCCTTCTAAGAATCAATGAGGGTGATAAAGAGAATCATAATAACTTAAGAAAGGCCATCAAGGTCAAGTCTAAGGGCTATCTAGATTGGGACATGTCCCTCATAGTCCTGGACACAAGATGTTTGTAGAAGGACCTGGCCTTTCCTCCCAGGACCAGTCCATTAGGGAAATGGCCCCCAAAATGCCTTGTTCCCCTAACGGCCCATCAAGGCTCAGACTGGGTACTAATGATCATCATTCTCATCGGTCTCCAAGCTATTTAGATTTTCAACCAAGACCTTCTCTCAAGACAACAAGTTCCAAATATTGACAAAGTTATGTGTCCTAACTTTACCTTTTTAGAGCTTTAAGGGCTCTGGGGGGATGTGTTAACAGTATGGTGTTTCTGCTGTCCATACCCTTCGAGCTCTCAGCATCACCCTGAATCCTGCCCTTTCAGAGCTCCCGCGGTGCCCGGCCACCCAGCCTTCACTGGCCTTTTCTATCGAATCTGGATGACAACCATCAAGGACAGGTCCTGTCACCATCCTCATTTCACCAAGAAAGACCACCAGGTTCTGAGAGGGCAGAGCCTTGCCCAGCACCTGATTGGAGTTGGAACTCTCAGCCCCACCCCCAATCTCCAGGGAGGGGCTGGAGATGGAGTTCAATCACGTGGCCAATGGTTAACTCAAGCCCGCCTACGTGATGTAACCCCAGACGAAACCTGAAACAATGAGGCTGAGGAGCTTCCTAGTTGGTGAGCATGTTGATGTCCCAGGAGGGTGGCACGCCCTGATTCCACCAGGACAGAAACTTCTGCACCTGCCACCCTACCCTCCCACCCCGCCCCCAACCCAGACCTTGCTGCCCTATGAATCTCTTCATCTGGCTGCTCCTTTGTATCCTTTATAAGAAAGTGGTGATTGGGCTTCCCTGGTGGCGCAGTGATTGAGAGTCCGCCTGCTAATGCAGGGGACACGGGTTCGAGCCCTAGTCTGAGAGGATCCCACATGCTGCGGAGCAACTAGGCCCATGAGCCACAACTACTGAGCCTGCGCGTCTGGAGCCTGTGCTCCGCAAAAAGAGAGGCCGCGACAGTGAGAGGCCCGCGCACCACGATGAAGAGTGGCCCCTGCTTGCCGCAACTAGAGAAAGCCCTCGCACAGAAACAAAGACCCAACACAGCAAAAATAAATAAAATAAATTAATAAACTCCTACCCCCAACATCTTCGTTAAAAAAAAAAAAAAAAAAAAAGAGAAAGTGGTGATTGTTTAAGTATAGCCCTTTCCTGAACAACGTGAGTTATTCTAGCAAATTTTGGAACCTGAAGAGAGGGTCATGGGACCCCCAAATTGTTGTCAGACTGAAGTGGGAGTAGCCTGGGGACCCAGGACTTGCAACTGGTGTCTGAAGTGGTGGGTGGGCTTGTGGAACTGAGCCCCCGAACCTGTGGGGTCTGCACTAAATCTGGGTAATGCAGAATTGATGAGAATTGTAGGATACGCAGTTGGTGGCAGAGAATTTGCATTGGAATGGATGCACCCTCCATCCCTCCCAGCCCCTGGATGAAGGGCTGCCATCCCATTCCCTAGCCTCTTTTTTTCTTTTAAGGGTTTTTTGGTTGTTGTTGTTTTGTTATGCTTTGTTTTGTTTTTGGCCACGCTGCCCGGCTTGTGGGATCTTAGTTCCCCGAGGAGTGATCGCCAGCAGTGAAAGCGCCAAGTCCTAACCACTGGACCACCAGGGAATTCCCTCCCTAGCCTCTTTCTCACCAGCTTCTCTCCGATGGAACGTCTGCCTTTTGATGGGGTCACAACCACCACATACCTTCTCCAGCTCCGGGACGTCCTCATCTTATTCAACATGGTACCAGATTGTTGAGGGAGCCCCAAGGGGCAGGTTCACGGGTAATTTCATCACTGAGGGGCAAACAGCCTAGCCCATTGCGGGCTGAAATTCACAATGGGAAACTCAGAAAGGACTTATCTACCCTCTCCCCAAATAAAAAGAGTTCTCAGCCGGCATAAAGCATCATGCTCAAACTGGGACATTTGGAAACACAATTTCGAAAGACTCACCATCAATAACGTGATGCGCAGAACACACGTGAAGCTCTGTTAGCAGTATGTGCACCCGACTATCACTGCTAGGAAAGTAGTTTCACAAAAGTTTCCTGGCTTACCTTCAAGATTAGCAGGCATTGGTAATTAACAAGCAGCCCACTCCCACTTTGAAAGGTTGGTTTGCCCAGAATGACGTCTCCCACCTCACTGATGTTACTGCATGTGGCTGATACAGTCGGCAGGCCCATAAATCAAGTTTCCCTTTCTTTTATTAAACCAGAGGCCAGTGATGGGGGATTTTACGTTCCTTCCACAAATCTGTTGGGAAAACATGCAGCTTTCTTTCAGACCTTTTTTTTCCTTTCAAAACCCAGCGTGTGAGTCTGTATCTTGTTCTCCTAACTCAACGCATAAAGTTCCCCGTGTCCCTGATGTGCCCCCCTCCCATCCCCCCAACAAAACTGAACTGAGGTCTCCTCCAACAATAAGTAGTACATTGCAAGTTTACATTCCCAGATGACTTTCCCACACATGGCCCTTTTCGTCTTCTTTCCAGAGCAGAAAGGCTGTTGTAATCTTCCTTTTTAAATATGAGAAAACCGAAGCCTACACAGAAGGGCAAGCGTGTATTAAACATGTTTTCGGCCTGGGCCTAAGTCATTGCTGTGTATTTCCCCATTTGGTCCTTTCAACAGCCTATAAAGCCAGTGCTATTAGTGACCCACTTTACAGATGAGGACACTGAGGCTTAAAGAATCCAAAGAGATTATAGTGAGGGAATGGCTATAATCTCACCCCCAAGAGCACAAAGCCGTCTCCATGGGCTCCCTGCCCAAGACTTCTTATCCTTGGGTGCCCTTCTAGGATGGAAGCTTTGAAGGCAAGTCCCACCCTTCCTTCTTCCCTCGGGAGAACACAACAGGTCTCGACTCAATGGCATAAAGAGACACCAACTCTCTCTCTGTCAGCTTCTTCCCTGCCTCAGCCCTCTTCCTACTAATATTCTCCCTCAGATCTCTCTCCTTCCTTGGCTCCCTTTCCTGGCTTTCCTTCTGCAAGCATCACCCTTCCTGGCCTCCTCCCCTGGCTCCTCCTGTGCTCAGAGGTCCCGCCCCTTCCCCTCCAGTCCACACTCAAAGCCACACCCACTGCCATCTCTTCAACTCCTGCCTCCAGGTGGAAACTGCAGGTTTCCAGGGGACCAGGCTAAAGCCTTCGAGTTGCCATACGTTTGGCCTCATTACTGGCTACACGGTGTGGATCCAGTAAATCTTTGTTAAATTGAATCATAAGCCCTTAAGGAGGAGTAACTAATCATTTCAATGAATAAGGCATTGAAACCACTCATAATAGCAGAATAAAATTGATTAATATCCCAGGCAGTGTGCTGAGCATTGAACGTGCTCTTACCTATTCAGGCTACACCAAAACGCTAGAATAGGTGCCGTTATTATTCCCATTTTGCAGCCGAGAAAATGAGGTTCTGAGAGTGCAGGTGTTCACAAGATGACATAACTAGTAGACGGCACAGCCGTGACCTCAGTTGGGCCTCTGGCTCCAACTCCTTGGCGCCTCTGCCCCGTAGCTCACTGTGTGGCCCTGGTCAGGGCCCCCGGCTCTCCTGGTCCTCCAGGCCTTGTCTCTGAAATGAAGGGCATGAAGCAGGTGCTTTCCAAAGCCCATCTCAACACGAAAATGCCGAGGGTCTCTCCAGAGCTCTCCCATTTGTGACGTCGGTTCTGCCAAAGGAAATCACAGAGCAGGGGACTTAGATCGTGTCAGTGCGTGTGACTCACACTGTACCTCCTGCCAGTACAAGAAGCATCCACGCACAGCCCTGACCACAGCCTTTTTTTTTTTTTTTTTTTTTTTTTCTCGGTATGCAGGCCTCTCACTGTTGTGACCTCTCCCGTTGCGGAGCACAGGCTCCGGAAGCACAGGCTCAGCGGCCACGGCTCACGGGCTTAGTTGCTCCGCAGCACGTGGGATCTTTCCGGACCGGGGCACGAACCCGTGTCCCCTGCATCGGCAGGCGGACTCTCAACCACTGCACCACCAGGGAAGCCCCACAGCCATTTTCACTGTAATTTGGGGAGGGGGACTAACAGGGTGGGAGAGAGAAGGACAACCCTCTTTTCTTGGGGATAATCATTTCTAAGCCTCG
Organism: Mesoplodon bidens; assembly: GCF_964165515.1. Classification (NCBI taxonomy): domain Eukaryota; kingdom Metazoa; phylum Chordata; class Mammalia; order Artiodactyla; family Ziphiidae; genus Mesoplodon; species Mesoplodon bidens. The sequence goes on along the minus strand of NC_138170.1, from coordinate 12,994,995 downwards.
CTTTGTTTCATTTGTGAAAACATGTGTTTCTGGCCCAAGGACAACTTCCGATGTTTACTCTGGGACCAGCTTTGAACTGCAGACACCAGCTGCTGGCAGCCTCTCGCAGTGTCCCATCTGGCCCCAACTCCAGGCTGGGCCGAGGCCTCAAACCGCCAGCCCTGCTGGGCCCTTGCTTTCTTTCTCAGGTAACACCTGCCCTTTCTTGCTCTGTCTGGAGCTTCTTCCTTCCCTGAGTTCCCAGCCAGCCTGCCGTTCCTGGGAGCCCCCAGGAGGACCCAGGCCCTCTTACTCAGCACCTGGAGAAGCCACACTGCCCACGTGACCGCCTCCTACAGTTACAAGATGTGACAAGGTCCCAGAGAGCCAGTGGAAGGCAAAAGATGGACCCAGCTTTGCATTTCTCTCCTGCAGAATGGAGGCCAGTTGTCTTAGCCTGTTTGGGCTGCTCTACAAGAATCCCATAAACTGGGCGGCTTAAACAACAAAAAGTTATTTCTCACATTTCTGGAGGCTGGAAATCTAAGATCAAGGTACAGCAGACCCAGGATCTGGTGAGAGTCCCTCCCTGGTTTGCTGTCTTGCTGGAGCATCACCGCCTCACATGGTGGAGAGAGAGAAAGACCATCTCTCTCGTGTCTCTTCATTCAAGGACACTAATCCCGTTCATGAGGGTTCCACCCTCATGACCTAATCACTTCCCAAAGGCTCCACCTCCTAATACCATGGCATAGGGGGTTTAGACTTGGAAGCATGCATTTGGAGGGGAGACATTCCGTCCGTAACTCAGGGCAACCAGGCACTGTTAGTCGCCACCTTGGCACTCAGCTTCTGAGTCAACCCAGAATCTGCCAGGGAAAGCGGAACAGACAGGACAAACCAGAAGTCTCTGCAGATCTAGCCCTGATGGAAGTGAACTGCAGACCCTCCTGGAAATGGCTGGGCCAGCAGAAAGGCCTCAAGGAACTGCGGGCTGGCAGCCACCTGGGAGGCCACCTGTGTCACATTTTATCACTCTGTTCATCCCCCAGGAAGCAGAGATTCTGTCAGTGATACTACGGACAAGGATGCCAAGAGCCCCTTGCAAATACTATAGGCCAGTAGGATAAGCAGGAATTGGCTTCATAGGAGCATCAACAGCTTTGAGCGTGGGCCTGGCAACAGGTCAAGGTGGGGACTCCGACCCCCTCCTCCCACCTCTGTTGCTTTGTCATCCCAGGGGTCTTCCTCCGTGAAATTTGTCAGAGTATTTGCTCAGAGCGTCGTTGTGCAGATCCGATGAGGAAATCCACTTACAGTGTTCAAAATAGCTGTTACCATCATTGCCATGACAGCTGATCAGAAGCTCTTAGCCTCAGTTTTAATTCCACAAATGTGCAGGTTCATTGGTAACAACCCGGGCACCTGTGACAAATGTCGTCTGAGAACAGAGTTCACTCCAAAGGCTGTCTCCCTCTGCTGGCTCTACCGAAGCTTATCCTCAACATTTCACATCAACATTTGTGGTCCCTGCTTTTCTGAAGGCCAAATGCACAACAGGAGGAGCTGGACTGGCACAAAACTGGCACTGCCAGGGCCCGGTTTGCCAGCACGACATAATCCATATAATTTTTTCCATCAAAGTCCTAAGGACTGAATTTGTGACTTTTCACTAATGAATGATAGCCAAACAGTACCTGGACCCATGCCTCCCCCAAGACCACGTCTCCTGTTCCTGAAGTTTCTTTAGGCTGTATTTCTTTGCTTAGTGGAAGTGGGAGTTCTAACTCACCAGGAAAATAGGTTTTACCTCTGAAGGTGACTTGCCTTGAGTTCTGGACTTTCCATTCTCCTCTCGAAGTGAGAAGTGGCTCTGGCCAAGCCCTCCTCTTTAAAGGCATCCGTCCAAATGTGTGTCCCCCAAAGCTTGGCTCTTAGAGGAGCATGAGGGAACATAGACTCAGAGTGAAGATTCTGGAAGAGATATGGCCTGGGGTGCGGGAGGGGAGTTTGAGTCTGCAGCCCCTCCCCCTGCCTTCTCTGCAGAAGCTCTTAATGCATCTGCATCATTTGCTGGGTTTTGAGCTTGTTTGTTTGTTTGCTTGTTTCAGCCATGCCTCTCAGCTTGCAGGATCTTAGTTCCCTGGCAGTGAAAGCACCAAGTCCTAACGACTGGACCACCAGGGCATCCCCGAGTTTTAAATAAGAGTGTTAAACACACACACATACACATTTTAAAATCCCTGCACCCCACCCGGTTCTCTCATTTTACAGGTAATAAACAGGTGACTGGGGCAGGGGCAATTAGCACTGGTGACAGTTAAAATACCAGCCCCCAACCCCATGACCAGTGCTCTGAGCACAACGCTTTGCTGCACTGAGAAAGGACCTAGAGCGTCCTGACCTACCAAAAGCATCTTGGATCAGGGCTGCTCCCCAACAGATTCTTAAAGGTTTGTCAGCGTCGGGGAACATGGATTTTCACCACCCAAGTCCTCTTTAGACATAGATAGTCTGACATTTTCCCTGTACATTCACTTGGAGACCAGAAGTCCTTTATTGGTTAAAACACGGAGAGAAAGCACACCAGCTATCTGGAGGCCAGATATCGTTCCCAAATGTGTACATTTGACCTGCACAGTATTATCATTTTTAAAAAGTAATACGTTGTCAACGCTTCAAAATCAGGCATTTTTGCATTTTAAAAAATTCAGATTGTAGTTTCTTTCAGGCAGGGGCGGGGGCGGGCAAAAGCAGACCGTCTGAGATGAGAGTAACAGTGGCTCTCATTTTCCCATGGCGAGGACTGGCCGGAGCGGAGTGGCTTCGTTCCTTTGAGAGGGGTCACGAGCTCTATGTCCCCCAGAGCTCCCCACCCCCGCCCGACAGCTGTCCTCTGCACCCACCACCTGCCGCCTGTAGGCATGTGAGCTCGCACCCCAGAAGTAGACCTTGGGGTCTGGTTCCCTCATTACACATCCCTCTCCGGCCTCAACACCCCCATCCTCACCCCTATGCCCATCTAGTTGCTCCTCGGAGCAGAAAAAGAAAGAAAACTTAGGCTAGCATCTGGAACGTGGGCGATTTCACACTGGCCTCATGGTGTGACCGTGTCTGACACAGCAGGGCAAGGAGACAATTGTTGAGTAGATTAATGAAGGGTTTGTCATCAGTGCTGGACCTGCTTGGAAGTCTCAGATCTGTTTCCAGCCTGGATTTTAATAAAACATGATGTGTTTCATATCTAAGGAGAGTATGTATTTTTCCCCAGAGAGTAAAATTTCAAGGGAGAGAATTATCCAGTAAAGCTGTCCAGCACTTATCATCCCAAAGAGTTAAGACGCCCTCAACTCCAAGGATAAGATGTTCAGAATGAATGCAGAGGGAGAAACCCTCCCAGAAAATCCCGCCTATCCTGGCATGGGGGCAGAGTGGCCAGGCGGTGGGCGGCAGGGCTGGAAGGGAAAGCCTGTCATCACGCCGAGTCCTGCAGGAAACCGCACAGCCTCCCAGCTGTTCCAAGCTTAGATTAACCTATCGTATCCTGAATACACATCAGAAACAAAAACAGTTTTTGACTTTGCTGCCTTCAAGTTTTCTTCTCCCCTCTACCTTCCTTCCAGCCGCCTTCCGGGGTACCAGCCCAGGAGTGTAGGGTCCAGGCCTCTCCCCATCACCTCCCACAGCCACCCCACTCCCCAGTGACAAACAGACCCACTATATTTCTCCTTTGATTGTGCGCCCTCCTTGGGCATTTACATGTGCCTTTTCATAAACGCTTCTTGGAAGAAACTCATTAATGTGCCAAAGTATATACTGAAGCACTGTGCGTGCTGTGGCTTAAACGGTTTTTAGGACCTGAGAACCCTGATGCAATTTGATTAGGAGCTCCAATAGGACAAGCAAATAATGAGGGTTTCTCGGATTGAACCATAAGCGGAAGAGGGCGAGCCTGGACCCCCATCTGCTTCGTGACCTCCACGTCCCCACTTCCACTCCACCCCTCAGAGGCTCATCAGAGCCTGGGGGTTTCTCGAGTGCGATTTGTAAACCTCTGCTATGAAGTCTTGCCCGTATGTGGAGTGAGGGTGGTGACCAGTGGTGGTGATGGTAATGGTAGCAGCGGCAATAGAGGTGCTCATGATGGTTGCGGTGGTGTAATTGTGTGAAGGTGATGTAATTGGTGGTGGTGATGGCATCAGCGGTGGTGTTCATTGGAATGATGGTGTCGTTGTAATGGTGGTGGGGGAAGTGGGTTGGGCGATGGTGGTAGCGATGTGGTCATGGTGGTGGTATTAGTGTCAGCGGTGGCAACTGTAGTGATGGTGGAAGTGAGCTCAAGGAGACAGCAGTGAGCAGTGGCTTGAAGCAGGATCTTAGTTCCCTGCCCAGGAACTGAACCTGGGTAGCCTGGGTGAAAACCAGGAATCCTAGCCACTAGACCACTAGAGACTAGAGGCTAGAAGAAAAGTTTCCCTGGCTCTTGCGCCTTTTGGAATCAAGAAGGTTTCAAGGAGGCAAAAACTATAAACACAGGTACAAAGCTTAATATCAGAGACCCAGCACAGCAAGTGGGAGAGCGCACAGAGAAACAGTTTGCTTATTTAAGACAGAAGCAAGGCGCTTCCCTGGTGGCGCAGTGGTTGAGAGTCCGCCTGCCGATGCAGGGGACACGGGTTCGTGCCCCGGTCCGGGAAGATCCCACATGCCGCGGAGAGGCTGGACCCGTGAGCCATGGCCGCTGAGCCTGCGCGTCCAGAGCCTGTGCTCCGCAACGGGAAAGGCCACAACAGTGAGAGGCCCGCGTACCGCAAAAAAAAAAAAGAAGAAGAAGCAAGGCAGAGACACAGCGCAGTAACCAATCGGTTAAGTCATTTATGTAGGGCAGTTCTTCCGGGTCTTTGTTTACCTTTGGCCACTTATCTGGTTTCTTTTTCCTGCCCGAGGGCCCTCCCCGACATGCGCGTGCAACTTTTTTCCGAGATGGATTCCAGCAAAGACACCCATGAGAAGGTTGATACCACCTATTATGGGATGACGCCCCCTCCCTTACTGACCCCCAAGGAGCCCTTCTGTGCATGTGTAGTTGAGAGAATGAGATACACGTGGTCTCTTTATCTTTTATCTGGGCAGGACTCAGCTCCTCTGTGCCCCTGCCATTACTGTTATCTTAAAGTGTCAACTGGAGACAGAGTCCAGCTATTTACCCTGTTCCCGTTGTTATTTCTGTCTGGAGGTGTAAACAGGAGGCTGGCTGTAAATGTCTAACCTGGAGCCCATCTAGTTCCTGCCTCAGTAGTAGTGGGTGTTATGATAACAGCATTAGTGGTGATGGTGGTGATGGTGGTGGAGGCTGTGTGTGCCATGTCTATGGTGGAGGTGGGAAAGCCAGGGTATGTAGGAGTTTTTGCAACAAAAGACCAGGTAGTTGGAACATCGAAAGATTACTGTTAATAAAAGAAAACCAGATATCTCATGTCAAGGAATTAAGCGCTTTTCTATGTACGGGAAAATGCAAGAGTCTGGGCTCACTGGAATCGTTCCTTTGATCTGCACCTCAGCTACCTGGGGCCAGCAGCCTGTGCTTTCTCATTCTGAGTTCCCTCAGGGCTCAAAGTCCAGGAGGCTGTAATGTGATGGCTTGATGGCTGCAACATCCTTTGTTTACTGATGTGGCAGGCAGTATTTTAGCTCTCAGATGGTTTTAAAATATAAGTCAAAGGAAGACAAAACAAGAGCTTGTGGAACTCATGGAAAGAAATATCCCTCAGAGACCTGAGAAGCAAGCTGAGGACAGGGGCCCAGCCCAGCTCCTGGAGCCACGTGCAGGAGCCTGCCTGGTACCTGGCCTTGCAGGTGACGTGGGCTTTGGCTGCACTGACCACCAGAGCACCACGGCCCTGGGAGCACACCGGGGGTGGCAAATCTCACATAGGTATGTGATTCACATATGGGTGTGACAAACCCCGAGAAACTCAGACAGTTAGCCATCCTGCCTGGACATGAATGGAGGAACCCAGAGAAGGGATTTTGCAGTCAGACCTCTGGAGCTGGGGGAGCATGGGGCTTTCCTCTTCAGAAACAACATCATTTCCTACAATACTATTAATTATTGGTTGGCATTTTAATGTACCTTATATTTAGGCTATAAAAAACGATCAGGTCCCTACTGTCTGCCAGGCACTCAGGTACCATACAAGAGTGATTGATGCCAGGGTACACAGGTTGGGCAACACCCCGGCTGGCCAAACCTGACACAGGAAACCCCCTTGGGTGCTCAGCCATCCTCACCCCTCCTGTGGTATCGGCAATGGGACATCACCGCACCAGTGGGGGACCCAGTTCATTCTCATCAAGCACTTGGACCCATGCTTGCCAGGTGGAGGTCTTAATTTTATTACAGGTGTGCCTTCCAGGGTCCTTGTCCGTCCCCTTCTTCATCCTTGGGAACTGCCTTGAATGTCCTTTTTTAAGAAGGTCTGCCTTCCCTGGGGGTCTGGGGTGGGCTCCACATAGCTTTGTCCCAAAGCTCACCTATCTGGGAAACACCCTTCTCTCAGCAAGAGCATCCTCAGAGAGAGGACAAATGCATCCAGGAGATTCCAAGAAAGAAACAGGGGAGAATTATTGCTCTAAAGACATAGAGGGAGAAGGTGGGAAATGTCTTCGTGAATTAAGGATGCCCAAAATAAAACTGGTGAGAACGCAAATCCTTCCTGGGATCATATGAGGTGTTGACCTCTTTTTTAGTGCTTTGTTGATTTCCACATTTGGAAGGTGGGTATATATCACTTTTATCATCAGAAAACGTAAGTCTAAAAGAATTTTTAAAGACCTACCTATTCAAAGTTAGCATCGTAACTCTGGTGGCAATAAGACTTTCCCCTATTTTTCATTCATAACATTTTGACATAAAACAGGGATTGTAACCCTGGTTACGCACATAGAATCAGATGCTTGCAAAATTGCATTTGGGGGATGGATATCACCCCATGCAACAAATTAAGCCAAGCCAGTTCAAGTTTATGCTAGTATTTCCCACCCACTGGGGGCATCCAGTGATGGAGCCCCAGACAGATGGGAAGAAATATTTTCATCTGTGCGGAGAATCACAGATAGAATAACCATGTTCTGATTGCTTTAAAAATAGCCATCTTTTCCGATTTTTGTTTTTTAATCGGGATATAGTTGTTGTACAATGTTGTGTTAGTTTCTACTGTTCAGCGAAGTGGAGTTCCCTGTGCTATACAGCAGGTTCTCATTAGTTATCTGTTTTATACATATTAGTGTATATATGTCAATCCCAATCTCCCAGTTCATCACACCCCCCACCCCGCTTTTCCAATTTTAAATCAGCAAATGCAAATGTGAACATGTCCACATCTCAGCCCTATAAGAGTAAGGACGGGCCTCAACAAAATCCATGAAAGTGGTTCTGTGCTTAAATGGAGACAAATAGAGCTTTGCCTTTGGCCTTCGTGGGAGGCTTAACTGCTGGCCCTGCACGGCCCACCTTCCCCCCGAATCTTGTCCTCTGCTTGCCTTCTCCTAGGCAGTCAGGACTCCTTTAAAAGTGCCCCAAGCTTGTGCTTTTCTGTTATGTGATGGTGCTGAGTTGGGGAAGTGGGTTGGTGAGCCAAAGAAGAAGGAAGCAAGCTCAGGGGTGGAGGGACCAGGATGCTGTTGCCTTGGGAAATGGAGCGATTTTTTTTTTTTTTTTTAGGTATTTGATAAACCAAAAAGAGTGTGATAAATTTGCACTAACATGAGTTGATTTATAAAATGCAAAACAGTGATGCATGATTCATGCAAAATAAGTAATTCACTGACTGGTTGTCTCTGGTTAAGCGTCCTGCGTACACAGACCAGCAGGCAGCAGTCCCATGGCCCTCACCACTCAGGGAAAACTCAGGGGCAGATGGACAATTCCAGGCCCCGTCTGCCAGGTTCTGAAGAAGTCACCTTCTCCCAGCATCAAACACAGCTGCAGAATGCAAACCTGAAGGTAAGAAGAAATAGTGTAAACTTTATTACAACTTAATTACAAAGTGAAAAAAAAAACTTGGGGGTTGTTTCCTGTTAGATCCTTGGGCCTCTAACAGTTCCTGGTATAAAATATCTGCTCATTAAATACTTGAATAAATGAATCAGTGAATGAAATTGGCAAAATAACTGATGCCTTATAAAATATACTAAAGCACTATTCCGTTCAAAAGTGGCCACAGCTAAGAGGACATCAAGTTAAATGAACATGAGGATCAAAAACCACAGGCTTACATCGTCATTTTAAAAATCACAGCTTGGGCTTCCCTGGTGGTACACTGGTTAAGAATCCACCTGCCAATGCAGGAGACACGGGTTCGAGCTCTGGTCCGGGAAGATCCCACATGCCGCGGAGCAACTAAGCCCATGCACCACAACTACTGAGCTTGCGCTCTAGAGCCCGCAAGCCACAACTACTGAGCCCATGTGCTGCAACTACTGAAGCCCGCACGCCTAGAGCCCGTGCTCCACAACAAGAGAAGCCACCGCAATGAGAAGCCCGTTCACGGCAACAAAGAGTAGCCCCCGCTCACCGCAACTAGGGAAAGCCCGCACGCAGCAACGAAGACCCAATGCAGCCAAAAATTAATTAATTAATTTTTTTTTTAAGAGAGAGCTTTAAAACTCACAGCTAAGTGGGGAAACAAGTACCCCCACGTGCGTTAGTGATGCTGCAGTGCCAAAGAGAGGCGTGTCCTTTACTGAGATGCGATGGGGTAGAAATCTTGGTCACATCACTGGTACCATGGCCTTGTACTTAGGACCGAATTTTTCAGGTGAGCAGGTGAAAAAAAAATTAAGTTCCCCAGAAAACAAGACCCCTCAGCACACGCTCTCTCATAGAATGGAATGAGTCACATTAAGTCACGTCAGGGATAAAAGTGATGCTGGCATTTTCTAAGTGGCAGAAGGGGATGCAGTGTGGAAGCTATAGAAAGGAGCAGGACTTAGGCGTGTGCTGGGTGATGCAGAGCATCCTTCAGCACCTTGAGGCTGTCCCCCTGCCCCGTGCCATCCCCAGTTAATCCTGAAACATCATATTTGCCTAAGTTTAACTTTCTCCAGAACAATTCTGGGTTGTTTATAATCCCGGCCACCCTCTAAGGAGAGGGTCCCGCTCCCTGGGCCACCACGTGTTCCACTGAGCACTGTGCAGGGCTGGGATATGTTGTTGGGATTGGAGCTGGGGCAGAACCAAGCCCCTCCTGGCAATGAGGGATGAAGACTTGGCAGCTGCATCGGGGATGGCGTGAGGGGGGAATCTAGTGCTGTGGCTGATAAGCCTCTGAGCTCAGAGATTTCCCCTGGAAGCTTCTTTCTTGCTCACAGGCCATGAATGGTCAGCAGGCAGCCTTCCATATGGCAATTCAGGGATCCAGGATCCTTCACTTTGTGGTGGCTTCCACCCAGTGGACAACCCCTTGGATCAAGAAGTGATGCACATCATGTCCTCTCTGGTTTCACTGGCAAGGACTGGTCAAGGGGACCCATCTAGATGCCAGGGGTGCTGGGGACTTGGCCCCTGGCTGGGCAGCTGCTTCCCGCCACAACTCCACACACTGGAAGGAGAGCAAGGATCTCCTGGAGGAGGGGAGAAGCCACTGAGCCAGGCTGGGCAGGAAGGAGTCAGAAAAATAACCATGCAGGGACCAGCCCCGATGCGCCAGTTGGTGACTGTGAGTTGCACCTTCCCTGGAAACTTTCAGTAGAGCTTAGTGATGCATGATATTTTCAGAGGACTGGCTTCTTTGCGGGGAGCTGGAAAGACACTGAGTCCTGGATCTGGTCTTGGGTGGAGAAAAATAAGAGTACCGGAGCCAGCTTCATTACTCTTACATCATGTAAACAGGCAATCCCAGCTTTGCGCTAGTCTGGTGCTACATATGAAAATTTTCATACTACCGTGTAATTTGCAATAGTGTTCCTGAAATTAGTATCCACACTTTACCCATGTGGATATTGAAATGCAAGCTGTAGGGCTTCCCTGGTGGTGCAGTGGTGGAGAGTCCGCCTGCCAATGCAGCGGACACGGGTTCGTGCCCCGGTCCGGGAAGATCCCACATGCCGCAGAGCGGCTGGGCCCGTGAGCCATGGCCGCTGAGCCTGCGCGTCCGGAGCCTGTGCTCCGCAACGGGAGAGGCCACAACGGTGAGAGGCCCACATACCGCAAAAAAAAAAAAAAAAAAAGTGTAATTATCAGTGGCTCTCCATAGCCCATCCCTGCTTCTCTCCTTAGCTCTAGACAATTCTCCCAACAGAATCTAAATCTCTGCGGCTAACGGTTCTTAGGAGCATCCAATACATCAAGTCTGGAGCCTAAGCCACGCCCCCTCTCTGCTGTGCCCTCCCCCTGCTCCTCCCTCCATCTGCCCACGTGTCCTGGCTGCGAGCCTTGCCTCCTCTGTCCTCTGCACCACCCACGTCGAGTCTACCAGCTGGTCCCTCACCTCTGCCTCCCAGGTCCCCTTCCCTGAAGGCAGCCTGGTGCTCCCCAGCCTCTGTGGTCCTTTCTATGGGTAATGCTCCTGCACTCCACCACAGACAGAGCTTGCTACACCTCAAATCAAATCGGGCCACATCACCCCTTCCCCAACTTCCCCCAACCTTCTGCTGATGACATGGGTCTAGATAGATCCCTCAATGACACCCGAGTCAAGCGCTCAACATGGGTTTTACCTAAATGACCCCTCACAACACCCAAACTTAGGTCCAGCCATTACCTCCTCTGATAGTCAAGGGAGCGGAGATGGAGGAAAGATAGCAGAGGGGGCTGCAGTGCTCCGCCAAAGTAAGGCGGTTCTGTTGAAAAACTTGAACTTAGAATTAAACAAAAAAAACATGGACTCTCTCCCAAATCAGCCACCTGTGCCCTCATTAAAACACAAATCACCGTGGCAATTATGAAATAGTAATAATGATAAATAATGTTGCGCTATTTGGAAACTGGGTTGAGTCTGCAGAGTCTGTAAGATCATCCATGGAAAGTCCCATCTTTGAAATCTCTTCAGAATCTTTAAAGTCTGATACCAGCCAAGTCAGAGTTCCCTGTTGACTGCAGTTAGGGGCCCAGAGGAATAAGATGTGCCTCCAAGGAGTCTTTCTTGGTAGCTCTCATGCAAAATGCTACCCCAACACATCTGGGTAATCAAACTGACTATTGTATACCTCTTATCCAAACAACTGTTATAGGCTGAATGTTTGTGACCCGCCCCCCAAATTTAAGATGTTGAAGTGCCAACCCCCAATGTGATGGTTTTTGGAGGTGGGGGTCTTTGGGGGGTGATTACGTTGAGCTCAGGTCATCAGGCGGTGCTCTCGTGACGATCCCTTATAAGAAGAGGAAGACACAGGAGAGCTCTATCTCTCTGTCCCCCTACCCCTCTCCCCCTCTGCTGACCTCTCTTCTCCTCTTGCTCCATTTTCCTCTCACTCTTCCCCTCCCCCTCCTCCTCCTTTTTCTCCTCCTCTTTCTTCATCTTCTTCCCTTTCCCCTTCTCCTTCATCCCATTCTTCTCCTTCTTCTTCTCCTCCTCCTTCTTCTTCTCCTCTTTCTCTCTCTCTCTCTCTCTCCCCCTCCCTTCCCCATCAACCCTCCCCTCCCCACTAGCACCTACCAAGGAAAGGCCAGGGGAAGACATAACAGGAAGGCAGCCATCTGCAAGCAAGGAAGAGAGTCCCCCCTAGGCACGGAATCTGCTGGTACCTTGATCTTGACTTCTCAGTCTCCAGAAGCATGAGAAATACATGTGTGTTGTCTAAGCCACCCATCTATGGTATTTTGTTATGGCAGCCCTGACTGACTAAGAAAGCAACTGAGATCTTTAGAAACCTGAATAACATTTAACCAGAAAAAGTCAACAGAATGTATGACAACATTCTGACCTAGGTTCGGCCCCCCGCCTCCACTCCCCGCCCCCATCTCCCTTTGTGAGCGTGGTTACCAAATCTTTTCAAACCATATTTTCCTTACTGAACAGAAAAACATAAATACCGTACTTAAAATACTGCAATTGTCTTTACCAGGTAAATCACTTTAAGGAAATAACAGTTCTTCCCTTTATGTATGGTCTTACGTTTTTTCCTACAAGAAAAAAAGAAGAAACCAAATTTTACATACAAAATTAGCTTTAAGGTAGAAAAACGATGCCTTTCAAATTCCAGTCACTTGATCTGTGACAATTCTGACCCATAAGGTCCATATAAAAAGATGAACACAGCTTTTCTATGTGCACGGGGCCACCATAAAGTCCTTGAGGTCATGAAGATCTCCTCTTGTGGTTGTATTGGTTTCCTATTTCAGGTCATTTGGGATATCAAATCATCCCAAACCTAACAGCTTAAAACAACACTCATTTGTCAGCTTACAGCTCCTTAGGTGAGACGTCCATGGCTGGCATGGAGGGGTTCTCTGCCTAGGATCTTACAAGACTGAAATCAAAGCATCAGATGGGTGCGTTCTTTTCTGGATGTTCTAGGGAAGATTCAACCTGCAAGCTCATTCAGGTGGTTGGATGACTGAGTTGTAGGACTGACATCTCTGTTTCTTTGCTGGCTGTCAGCCAGGGGCCACTTTCAGCTCCAAGAGGCCAAGTGAATTCCCTGACACACACCCTCCTCCACCTTCAAAACCAGCAAAGGAAATCTCCTTCTCAAATCCCTCTCACACTTCACATCTGTCTTCGAAGACCTCGCCTGATTAGGCCAGGCTCACCCAGAGTAATCTCCTTTCCCTAAACTCAACTGACTGGGGACCTTAATTACATCTGAAGAATCCCTTCACAGCAGCACCTAGGTTAGTGTTTGACTGAATAGCTGGGAGAAGGTGTGTGTGCACAGGGGCAGGGATCTTGGGAGCCATCTTAGGATTCCACCTACCTCAGTGCCTTGGCTTTGGTTCACTGGGCCTCATTATCTTCTTGATTCAAAAAGAGCAGGAAAAGATCTCTTACTTCTAATTATTTCGATATGCCAGAAAATGAAACTTATTTCGGAGCTGACAATCTATTCTGTGGCCAAATTTCAGAGACCAACATAAAACCCAGCCTACCCTGAAACCTGTTTGTGCAGGCCCAGCAGTATAGTCTCTCACCAGCTATTAGCATCATCAGAACACCCCCAGGCACCCCCAGCCACCAGGTGGTGCTCCGGGGACCACCGGGGCCTGCACAGGTGGGTCTGACCCCATCACCTCACCCCCACTCACTGCTCTTAGAAGGCGCTCTGGTGTCTAAACCCCCACTCCTCAAAGTGCAGTCCTGACCGACAGCATCGGGACAACCTGAGAGACCAGAGGAAATGTGGAATCTCAGGTCCCACCCCAGATCTGCTGAAGCAGAATCAGGCTTTCGACAAGATTCCGGAGAATTTATGTGCACAGCAGAGTTTGAGGAACCCTGGTGTAAACCACACGGCCGAGGACCATACGTTAACTCATTCTGCAAAATGCACTGAAGACGTGGTGAAGACCGAACATGTTACCCCTCCACTGCTCAAGTCCACATTGGTCCCTGCACCGGCAGAGCCTTGATAATGACCTAGATCCACGCTGCATCCAGCCACGGGAGGGGAATCTCTCGACTCAGGCAGTGTTTCCCTAGAATTGCTCCCATCTCCCTGAGTAACACTTTCCCTGGATGCCCAATTCTCTGGCTGTGGCTTTTTCCACCAGATAACCCCACAGGTACCCACAGCTGGGAGGGCCTTGATTTTTTTTCAACTGTAGCCCTGCCACTAGGTGCTCGCTGGGGTACCTCAGGGACCCACAGATAGAGAGACCTCCACCCCACATGTTGCCCACCTCCATGTTGGAGGGGGTCACACAGCACTTAAGTGAACAGCGTCACTGGCTCGCAGCTCATTGGCCAGCACTGGTCACATGCCCCACCCAGCCACCAGGCAGGAAGCGCCAGCTGGCCACACCTGGACGTGGAGAGCTGCGACCATTCAGGGAAGGCCCGCAGCTGCATGAAGAGTTTCCCCCCCACCCCACCGGCCAGCAGGTCCCAGAACCTGGGTCTCCAGGTTTGTCATCATCAGAAGAGGCTGATTCTGCCAGGTTCCAGAAAGCGAAGCTCTGCTGTAGGCTTGGAAGCAGGCTGCATCTTGGTGCCTTTCCTTGGGGCTTGGCGGGTTTCCAACAAGTCACTTAACCTTCCTGGGCCTTGTTTCCTGGTGTGTAACAAGGGCTTCATAGCATCTCCCTCTTAGGACTGTGTGGCGAGATAAGGATTAAAAGAGGAAGAGAGTTGAGCATTGTAGGGACTAAAGGTCCAACCTGCACCCCCCAAACCCTCAGGCTCCAGCCTTGCTGTCACACCTCTGAGAGTGAGTTGATTGGGTGTGGTTCCAACATAGACCTGGTGTCCTTCTTGGTCCAAACTTCACAACCTGCTCTGCGAATCAGGAAGAGAGCGGCCTTGCATCCGGGGCTACCTGCATCCATGCAAGGCCCAGCGTGCCAGCTCCAACCATGTGTAGCTCTGACCATTAAGGCACCTCAGAAGCACAGCCTGTGGTGCACAGAGGCTTGGAGAACTGGTGGGTCACTTTCAGGGGTTCTTCCTGCGAGGAACCAGCTTCCCTTTCTTTCCTGTTCTCTTGGGCCCTATCACCAGGCCAGGTACAGAAGCAGGAGCTCTAACCTTGTATTATGCAGACAACCTTCCTGATGAGGAAGGGCCAGCTCCCAAAGAGGTTTGGATTCTTAACTGGGATGGAACCGAGTCTAGAACAGAGCACACTGACTGTGTCCCAGCTTTGCCCCCAGTCCCTGCTGGGGGCACCAGGGACGAGTGGTTGTCGCAGTCTGGCCAAGGACAGGGTCCCCTGATCCTTTCACACTCAGATCTCACCTTGGCTTTGGTTCACTGGGCCTCATTGTCTTCTTGATTCAAAAAGAGCAGGAAAAGATCTCTTACTTCTAATTATTTCGATACGCCAGAAAATGAAACTTATTTTGGAGCTGACAATCTATTCTGTGGCCAAATTTCAGAGACCAACATAAAACCCAGCCTACTCTGAAACCTGGAGGTGCCTCAGAATCCCCAGAAGTGCTGCCCCCAAAAGAGCCCAAGCACTTTTTCATGCTGTTTGCATCTTCACCCAGACGCTGTGCCTGAGGGGCTTGCTGACATCAGAGGACACGCCAAGGATTCTGAAGACAGAATTTTGCCTTTAACCCCATGGTGATTGGGGCTGGTGAAACATATGATTTTTCACACCCCCATATTTAGCAACTGGCAACACTTGTATAAGTTCGGGCGCTAAGAGCAGCTGGCCTTCTAAAGCACCAGTTTGTTTTACAAGGTGTTTTTGTTGGTTGTTGTTTGGGAATGTGACCGTCATTTTCTCATTTCGAGCAGTACACGAAGAAAAACATCACCTGTCCAGGAAAACCATTGTAACATGTTGTGTTTCAAAGGGGCTAATTTTGGATGGGTCTCAGAAGTTTCTAGACGTCTAAAACAGTCTTGTGTTCTCAGGTGGAAAGAGAGAAGCATCCCTTTAGCAAACAGAGGCGGTGGTATCTGCAGCCCACCTGAGAATACTTTCCAAAATGTCTCATTCATGCTAGTGGGTTTCATCAAGGGAGGCAAGGCCTCCTTGGGGACATTTAGGAAGTCGATGGGGCCTTTTCTGTTGTCACCATGATGGGGGAGGGACTCTGACAGCATTTGTCAGATACAAATCAGGAATTCCGGGACAGTCCTTCACAACAAAGAATCACGCCACGTCCCCTGTGATTTTCGAACGTCATTCATGACATCTGTGTAGGTGAAAATCCATTCATTATTATCTGAGCCTGAACTGAACCCCGTATTACATGTAAACATTGTGTTGTGGTTTTTTTTTTTAACATGGCTTAAAATACACTGACTCTCCCAGTAATGCCACCACTGCACATATCAAGAGAAATCTATACAGTACTTTGATTTGTTTGGAATTTTTCCAAGAGTCATTCTTCAGTCTGGACAATTAGGGCACAAACACCATTGCTTTCCAGGTGCTTCCATCGCCGGAACCACACCCCTGCTCTGGTCCGCATTTATAGCTGTTGCACTCGTGGTGATTCTATATTTAGAAGCAGGCCAGTGTGCACACGTCACTCAGAGAATCCTTTCGCCCAGCAGGGCACGATGGCGAGAGTAAGGGATAGGCAGGGGGAAAAAAAGGCTGAAATATTCGTCTTAGGTTCCCCAGTATTTAAGTTTATACCACAGACCCAAAACATAATCGTGTCTAAGAGGAAAAAAAAAAAGTCCATGTATGAAAAATTCCCTTTGGGGACAGGATGGGTCAGTGTAATTAGAAATCAGATCCCATGGCCTCCAAATCTCTTCCAGGATTCTGTCTTCTGCACCAACAAGGATTTAGGTGCACCAAGAGACCTCCCTGGGCCGGCAAATCCTTGCAGCTTACAGACATGCTGTTCTCAGCCATTGCCCTTCCTGGCTAAGGTCAAACACTACATCCCCAGCCTGATGGCAGAGCCTGGGTTTTGTAGCAACTGGTGCCCCGGTTCTGCTCTCACCTGCTAGAGAGGTGCCCCATCACTTAGTGCAGGCGCCAATGAGCCCAGATTGAGGTCCCAGCTCCCCTCGTTCCAGCCAGGTGACCCTGGGCTGACTCCTCACCCTAAGCCTCTTTTTTCTAAGGGAGGACAAGAGTATCTCCTCATAGGGTTGTGGTGGAGGCTGCATGGGGTAACGAGCAATGGTCCTAGGGCCGTGTTTAGAGGGAGGGGCTCTCCCCTAGCAAAGATGACCCTCCCACTGCTGCCATGTCTAGATTTCACTGTCCTGGAGCAGGTTTAGTACAGCTTTGGGCTCAAGTGTAGGGTGAACCCCTTCCTTAACTTTCCATCCCAAATGGCATCTCATCTTGTGGGTCCTTAGTCCAACTTGGAGGCATCCTAACTCCCCACCTGGGTGACACTGGAAACTTTGGCAAGCTTATCATCCTGACAGTCTCAAAGGGGTACCATTCTTCCCCTGACTCCTGGAGACCCTGCCTGTCTTCAAGCTTCTCCCACCATGATGCTGAGATCTGAAAGGTCAGGTGCTGAGGCTCATTACCTCTGTCTTTCCAGAGCAATGGACACAGTGAGTGCTTCATAACTGCTCACTGGATGGATGGATAGAGAGATGGATGGATGGATGGGTGGGTGGACAGATCTAATAGCAAACTCAGCCCAGATAGGAAGCCCCACATTAGATGACAATTGTTTCGAAATGGCTCTCTCTCCTCCCTGGGAGAGAAAGGAGCTCTCCCCTCCTGCCTGAGGCCCCCTCTGCAGGGCTCTCTGCAGAAGCAGAGACGAGAGAAACTGGTGGTAGTTTGAGTTCATCACAAATCTCAAATCATTTTTCAAACTCTTGGCCCAGTCCCTTGGACCCTTTGCCAAGCACGTTTCTCCTTGGTTTTTAAACCCTGGGGAAATATTATCTGAATGTTTCCAATTCATTTATGCTCAGCTCATCAACATGCCATTGTATAAGGGCTGTGTGAACTCCAAAAGGTCTGGGAAGATTTCCCTTCGCGTGGTTATCTGTGAAAGGCAGCCTGGGTCTTCCTAAGTAGATGGAGTGCCCCGCTGTGCTGTGGGCAGTGCTCACCCCCATCCCCCACCCCCTTGATAACCTGGGCAGGCTTAAGAACAGACAAATCCCACTTCAGGGAAGGAGGTCAGGCTGGGCGCTGTCCAGGCCACCTTACCTCCACAAACAAGAAAGAACTCTTGGGCCCAGTTAGGAAATTTGAGTCCCCAAATGCAAACATTTTCAGAAAGAATCCTCCTATGCAAACATTCCTTTAAATACAAATGAGGAGTCTCCAGAATTCTCCAGATGGGTGCTGAAAGCGGGAGGGACATATCCAAGACAAGGAGGCTAAAAGAGTCTCAGCCTCCTCTTCCATTTCTTCCTGACTGGTTTAAAGGTTTAAGAGGGATTGTGTCTTCCAGTGCCCAGAGCCCTGCTACATTCAGGATCCCCTACAAGAGAGTCCGGGAAGCGTCTGGGGTGGGCTGATCTCCTCACAGCCTCCAACTCACTCTACAATGCAGCCTGGAGACAGAAGGAGAGCAAATGCACAGGATCTTCTGGAAACACCTTCTCCATTCCATGGGCTGTTCCCTACCACCTATCCCCTCCTCCCATCAGCAACTCTCCAAATGTAGGGATGGAAGTATCTTCCTCACCCCCAACCACTTCTTCACTTTCATCTCCATGACACAGTTCAGACCTTTCCTGCGGGGGTTGAGGGGGTGCATCAGAAATCAGAAAAAGCGGAAGTCAATAAAATTGAAAACAGAAAGTCAATAGAGAAAATCAATGAAACAAAAAATTGATTCTTTGAAAAGATCCATAAAACTGACAAACCTCTAGCAAGACCGGCAAAAAAGAGAAAATACAAATTACCAGTATCATCAATGAAATGGGATAAAACAAGAGATATAACAGATATCACATGGATAATAAGGACATATTACAAACTACACTACATGCATAAATTTGACAATTTAGATGAAATGAACAAATTCCTTGAAAATTAGTAACCACCACAATTTATCCAAGATGAAAGAGATACTATGAACAGCCCTATAACTAATAAATTAAACTCATAATTTTAAAACTTCCTAAACAGAAATCCCCAGGCCCAGATGATTTCACTGAAAGGAAGTTTTTTTATTTTAACACAAATTTTACACAGTTTCTTCCAGAAAATAGAAATTTATTTTATGAACCTAGTATTACTTGATATCAAACCAGACAAAGACAGTATAAAAAAAGAAAACTACAGACAAGACAGATGTATCTCACGACTATGGATGCTAAAATCCTTAACAAAATATTAATAAATAAAATTTAGCAGTATATAAAAAGAATACCACATGGTAAGTGGGGTTTATTTCAGAGATGCAAGGTTGGTTCAATACTTGAAAATCAATCAATGTAGTTCACCATCAACAGGTGAAAGGAGACAAATTACAAGATCATATCAATTAATGCAGAACAAAGCATTTGACAAAATTCAGTACCTGTTTGAGACAAAAGCTCTCAGAAAACTAGGAATAGAGGAGAATTTCCTCAACTTGACAAGCAACATCTATCAAAAACTATACTTTAAGTCCCTTACATACGAACTAGTCCCACTCCAAGAACGTGTTCGTAAATCCAATTTGTTCGTAAGTTCGACAAATTTAGCCTACGTACCCAACTAATACAATCGGCTACATAGTACTGTACTGTAACCAGTTTATAATACTTTTCACACAAATCATATATGAAAAACAAACACAAAAAATAAAGAAAACATTCTTAATCTTAGAGTACAGTCCCTTGAAAAGTACAGTAGAACAGTCCAACAGCTGGCATACCGGGGCTGGCATCGAGTGAACAGGCAAGAAGAATTACTGACTGGAGGAGGGAGAGGAGGTGGGAGATGGTAGAGCTGAAGGATTGTCAGCAATAGGAGAGAGAGGGCAAGCTGCAATTCCACTCATGCCCGACTTCAATGGCACAGGTTCTGGTTCCTTGCTGCATTCAATTTTATCTACCCACTTGAAAAAAAATGAGCCAGTGATGTCTGGGTAGTAGCTCTTTTTTTCTCATCATAGATGACACGGTAGTACTGGATTGCATTCTGAACGGCTGCTGCAATCTTTGTGTACCGTTCTAGGTTCGGGTCCTGTGTCTCAAAAACTAACAGTGCCTCCTCAAATAAAGAAAATTCCCTTGTCATTTCCTTCATCTCTTTGGTTCTTCAGTTACTTCTTCTTCCTCTTGTTGCTCCACTCTCTCAATTATTTTCACTTTTGTTTCCATCTTTATTGCTCGGCACTTCTTAGCAGTACCAGCTACATCACCACTGCTTTTACGCTTGCTTCCAGACATCCTGGGCTTGAAATAAAGATAGTGTACTACTGTACTCTACACAGTACTGTACAGTAAAGTACACAAAAGCACAACCACTTGTAGAGGATGCATGCATGTGACAATGTACACCAGACAAGTGAACTAACTCACGTGACTGGACATGTGAACACACGTTCGCACCTTCAAAAGTTCACAACTTGAAGGTTTGTATGTAGGGGACTTACTGTAGCTACCATCAAACTTAATGATGAAAGACTGACTGCTTTCCACCTAAGATCAAGAACAAGAGAAGGATGTCTGCTCGCACCACTATTAACAACATAGTATTGGAAGTTCTAGCTAAGGCAATGAGGCAAGAAAAGTAAATAAAAGGCTTACAGATCAGAAGGGAAGTAAAGTGTTGCTCTTTGCAAATGACGTGATGGTCTCCATAGAAAATTCTATGGAATCTACCAAAAAAAAAACCTCCTAGAACTAACAAGGGAGTTCACCAAGGTCTCAAGGTAAAAAATAAACATACAAAAATTAATTGTATTTCTATATCTTCACATGAATACATGGAAACCAAAACTAAACGTAAAATACCATTTACAATCCCTTTAAAAAATGAAATATTTAAGTATAAATCTAACGAAATAAGTATAAGACTTGTATGCTAAGATCTAGAAACTGCTGATGAAAGAAATTAAAAAACATAAACATATAGAGAGACACCCTATGTTCATGGACTGTAATACTCAACATAGTAAAGATATCAATTCTCCTTAAATTGATGTACAGGTTTAAAGTAATTCCTATCAAAATCTCAGCAAAATATTTGTAAATATAAGCAAGATTATTCAAAAATTTGTATGAAGAGACAAAGGAATTAGAATAGGTAAAATAATTTCAAGGAAGAAGAATAAAATAGAGGTCACTCAACCCAATTTTAAGACATTATGTAACTATGGTAATCAAGACTGTGAGGTATTGTCAGAAGAATAGACACATAGACCAATGGAACAGAATGGAAAACCAAAACATGGCCCCACACAAGAACAACCAACTGACTTTTGACAAACGTGTAAAAGCAGTTCTATGGAGGAAGGGTAGAGTTTTCAACAAATCGTGCTGGAGTCACTGGATATCCAAAGGCAAAAAAAAAAAAAAAAGAACCTCAACCACATCTCAAATCTTGTACAAAATTAACTGTAAATAGGTCATATATTTAAATTTCAAATGTAAACTATAAAACGTTTGTAAGAATACATAGGGGGAAATCTTCAGCATCTAGGGCTTGGTAAAGAGCTGTTAAACTTGACACAAAAAGCACAACTCATGAAAGGAAACAATAGATAAAGTGGACTTCATCAAAATTAAAAACTATTGCTCTTCAAAAGACCTGTTAAGAGAATGAAAAGAAAAACTACAGACTGGATATTAGTTCTCTATTTCTTCCATAGCAAATTACCACAAATTTAACAGCTTAAAACAACACCCATTCATTCTCTTACAGTTATGTAGGTCAGAAGTCTGGTAGGCTAGGCTAGTTTCTCTGCTCTAGGTCTCCTTTAGCAGGAGGGCTGTGCTCCTTTACAGACCCAGGTGATTAATCTTCCAGACTCATTCTGGTTGGTGGCAGAGTTCAGTTTCACTCATTTGTAGGATTAATGTTGCCATTACCTTGCTGGGGTCATTCTTAGCTTCTAGACATCTCCTGCATTCCTTTGCTAGTGATCCACTTCCTCCATCTTCAAAGTCAGCAATGGTGGGTTGAATCCTTCTCACACTTCAAATCATTCTGACCTCCTCCCCCTTCCCCCTCCCCCCCCCTCCTCCTCCTCCTCCTCCTCCTCCTTCTTCTTCTTCTTCTTTTCTTCTTCTTCTTTCCCTCCCCCCTCTCTCTCTGTCCCCTGCTTGCTTCCTCTTCTACCTTTAAGGTCTCACATACTTACATTGAGCCAGATAATTCATAATTTCCCTATTTCAAAATCACTCACTTACTAATGTTTTTTTAAATATTTATTTAGTTAGGCCGCACCAAGTCTTAGCTGTGGCATGTGAACTCTTGTTGCAGCATTCATGCAGGATCTAGTTCCCCAACCAGGGATCAAACCCGGGCCCCCTGCATTGGGAGCTGTGGACCACTGGACCACCAGGGAAGTCCCTCACTTACTAATTTTAATTGCATCTGAAAACTCCCTTCACAGCAGTACCTAGATTAATGTTTGACTGAATAATCAGGGAACAGGAATCTTGGAGGGAAATCTTTGAGATTTTGCTTACCACAGACTTGGAGAAATTCTTTGCAAAACCATATATCTGACTCAGATCTAGAAAATGGGCAAAGAGATGAAAAGCATTTCACTGGAGAGGATACACGAATGGCAAATAAGCACATAAAAAGATGGTCAACAACACTAGTCATTAGAGAAAGGCAAATTAAGATTACAATGAGATATCACTACACACCTATCAGAATTGCTAAAATGAAAATAGTGACAAAACCAAATGCTGATGAGGATTTGGAGGAACTGGATCTCTCCTCCATTGTTGGCGGGAATGTAAAATAGTACAGCCACTGCAGTCCTGGGTGTTTATCCCAGATAAGTAAAAACTTATGTCCACACAAAAACTTTTACACAAATTTATATTGTTACCTTATTTCTTTTATAATAGCCCGAAACTGGAAATAACCAAAATGTCCTTCAATGAACGGATGAATGGTTAAATGTACTGGTACAACCATACTATGAATGTATTAGTAAGCATTCTCTAGAGCTAGATAGAAGATAGATAGATAATAGATAGATACATAGATGATAGATAGATTTTAAGGAATTGGCTTGTATAATTGTGGAGACTGTCAAGCCTAGAATCTGCAGAATAACCTGGCAGGCTGGAGACGCAGAGAAGAGTTGATGTTGTAGCTCAAATCTGAAGACAGTCTGTAGGCAATTTCCTTCTTCCTTGGGAGAAGTCAATCTTTTTTCCATTAAGTCCTTCAATGAATTGGATGAGGCCCACTCACATTATGGGCCTCTGCTGTATTCAAATCCTACTGATTTAAATGTTAATCTCATCTTTAAAAATATCTTCACAGAAACAAATAGAATAATGTTTGACCAAGTATCTGGGAACCATGACCTAGCCAAGTTAACGCATAAAATTAACATCACAATGGAGTACTACTCAGCGATAAAAAGGAATCGCAGGTTGAAACTCCGGGGAATTCTGCCGAATGAAAAAATGCAGTCTCAAAAGGTCACATACTGTATGATTCAATTTACATAGCATTTTCAAAATAACCAAAATACAGACATGGAAAACAGATTAGTGTTTGTGGGGAGAGAAGGGTGTGACTATCGGGAAACACGGGGGGGATTTCTATGGTGATGGAGCAGTTCTGTACCTTGATTGCTGTGGTGGTTTCAGGAATCTACACGTGTAACAATGCGGCATAAAACTATACACACACATTGTGCCAAGGCCAGTTTCCTGCGTTTGATATTGTACCAGAATTATTTAAGTTGTAACCGGTGGGGTTAACTGATGGAGAACACACGGGGCTTCTCTGCACCATCTTTGCAACTTCCCATGAATCTACAACATTTTAAGAATAAAAAATTATTTAAAAAAGGATTTATAGCAAAGAGTCAACATGCATATTTTCAAAAGTAAGCAAGTATTCCTCTGAAATCACACAAACTTTTTTTTTAATCTTTTTCCTGTTTTTTTTTTTTTTTTTTTACAAGAATGTCCAAAACTTTTCGCTCAGAAGGAATTTAGACAGGCACCAATGAATGCAGTGATGCCTGATAATACCTAAGGAAGGAAGCAGGAAAGGGAAGCAAAGGTTAGGATGCCCTCTGCCTGAATTCCAAGAAGCCACTGAGGTGACCAAACCCCGAGCTGGCAGGCTCCTGGAGCCTGAACCCCTCACTCTCTTCCTTATTCTCTCCTTAAGTGATCCTGGGTTTGCAGGGGCTGCTGAGATAGGCCAATGGCCCATCAAAAGCAGTCCCTCTGAACCAGAATTTGTTCTTTTCCATTTCCTCACCTTTTTAAGACAATTTCCTTTCTTTCCATTTCTGTCTAAACCAACAGCTATAAATAAAGCAACACCACTGTCTGCAAAGACCACCCAAATCTGTGTTCATAAATTCCATTCATATGACCATAATAAGCCCACAGATATGATCAACCTTTCCCAAAGCAAGTTATTTATAACCATTAGTGGTGACAATTGAAAAATGCATGTGCAATTTATTTTTGAAGCCACAGAGATTCATTGAAGCTGATCCTCTAGTTATGGGACTAGACTGCATACACATTGCCTTTCAAATAGTACTCTAAAATCAAAATAAGGGAATTCCCTGGAGGTCCCATGGTTAGGACTCGGCACTTTCACTGCCGTGGGCCTGGGTTCAATCCCTGGTTGGGAAACTAAGATCCTGCAAGCCTCGGGGAGAGGCCAAAAAAATAATAATAATAAAATTTTTTAAATAAAATAAAAATAAGAACCATGTAGACAGGACCTTAGGGGAGCCTAAAGGACCTGCCACAAAAGAGGGCAGCAACCGATGGCCTCCAGTCCAAGGGGTAGGACAGGTTTGGGATGACACAACCGGACTGGCTCCTGGGAACACGGTCCACAGTGAGGAGGCTTGTCTATGGTGCTGCCCAATCCCTGTCCAGCAGCCTTGACTCCTTCTTGCTCAGCAAGGTCCTCCTTCCCCTCTGACCCTGTCAACCGGGTGTTCACTGACCCCCCGCCAACCCAGGGCTCTGTGCCTTCTGCTGGGACCTCCTCCCCACCTCCCCATCCATGAGAATGAATAAGCAGGGTTTGGCTGACCCCACTTCCTGCCTGTGGTTATTACAGCTGACTCACCAGACCATCCTGGGTACACAGTTTTGAATATTGAAGCAATTCACTTAACGTTAGATCATATTTCCCTCTGTCATTACATATTCTTGGAAAACATGATTTTTAATGGCTGCAAACATTGCCGGGACCATCTGCTTATTTGATGTTTGGCATTCAAGCTGGCAGACAGAGAAAACAAATTTATGGCTACTAAAGGGGAAAGGGGGGGGTAGGATAAATTAGGAGTTTGGGATTAGCAGATACACAATACTATATATAAAGTAGATAAACGACAAGGTCCTACTGTACAGCACAGGAAACTATACTCAATATCTTGTAATAAAGTAAAATGGAAAAGATCTGAAAAAATATATATATATAATGTATATCTGTAACTGAATCACTTTGCTGTACAGTGATTTACAGCATTGTAAATCAACTATGCTTCAATCCTATAATAAGGCAGTTTCCTATCTATTTGAACAAATACTATAATATCCAAATTATTATCCCAAACCTCCTTGCCTCTTAGGAACTTGAGTTGGAAAGGGTGAGGGTCGACTTTTTAAACCCTTAGTGCGGGAGTCAGGTAGAAACCTTCTTCCTGTACATAGACCATCTTCAGATAGGTCTGAAGAAGAGAAAGGACACATTAGTCCCCTGTGTGGGACCCTCAGTAAAGATTATGAGAAAGTCAGGCGATGGTAACCACAGTCTTGTTTATTGAACACGTACTAAGTTGCAGGCTCTGCACAAAGCACTTTGATGGAAACCTATATCACCACCCCTTCATGGCAGTATTTTTAGCCCAAAATGACAAGGGGACGAATGTTAGCTGCACGTTGCAAGAGCTGAGATTCGAGAGTCCAGATCAGGGTGTGTAGCCAGCAAGCAGTGTTCCAAAGCGAGGGTCCCTGAGTCCCCTGCCTTCCACGGGTATTTCCTGGTCAAATATATGAGAAACCCACGACACTTTCCATGACTGACGGTTCCTGAGAACACTGCCCCCAGCTTTTGCTGTTCTCTACCTTGTGTCCCCCCATAGAACAGGACAAAGGAGGAGGCATCTGTCATTTGCGTCTCCTGATTGTTCTGTGGTAGACTCTGTTTCCAAAGTGGTCACAAGAACACCTCTGATCGCACCTGCCCTCCCAGAACCTGACATTCTTCACCAAGGGGTGGGATCTAACTGATCCACACAAGCTTGGAACTTATTTACATTCAAGAGTGTAGCAAAAGTGTCACACCTGGTTTCCAAAGCTAGGTAATCAAAGCTGAGACAGTTTCCACCAAGTAGTTGGAATCCAGAGATTCATGTACGATAAGTCCCGTACAAACGAACCTTCAAGTTGCTAACTTTCAAAGATGCAAACGTGAGGTGGCATGCCCAATCACATCAGGCGTGAGTGAAACTGCAGCTTGCCCTCCATCTCCTGTTGCTGGCGATCCTTCAGCTCTACCATCTCCCACCTCCTCTCCCTCCTCCAGTCAGTAACTCTTCTTGCCTGTTCACTCGATGCCAGCCCCGGTATGCCAGCTGTTGGACTTTTCAAGGGACTGTACTGTAAGATTTAAAATGTCTTCTTTATTTTTTGTGTTTGTTTGGTTTTTATTTTATTATTTGTGTGAAAAGTATTATAAACCTATTACAGTACAGTACTATATAGCTGATTGTGTTCATTGGATAGGTAGGCTAACTTTGTTGGACTTACGAACAAATTGGACATACAAACATGCTCTTGGAATGGAACTTGTTCCTATGTAGGGGACTTACTGTAAGAAGTATGACCTCTCTGAGGCCACCATGCTGAGAGAAAACTCAGGCCATGTGTAGGTGTTCTGGCCGATAGGACCAGCTTAAGTCCCAGCTAATGGCCAGCATCGATCGCCACAAACACAGGCAAGCCTCTGGATGATTCCTGGTCTCAGCCTCTGTGTCTCCGCAGCTGAGGCCCCAGACATCGTGGAGCAAAGACTGGACAATGGGGCCAATGTAGCTCATGAGCTGTCACTACGACAAGGACATGGAGGGCAAACTCATTAATGACTGTTGTCACTTCTAAGAATATTTGTGGGTAGAGTCAGTGCTCAAGAAAACTTGAATTTCCCGGAATTTCCATGAAAGAAACTCGATGAAAATAAAGACTAGATGACCCCAAACTCACAAAGTTCATAGCTCCGTGAAAAGGCTGGATTAGGGAACCTGGTTGGTCCCAGAGACCAAACTGGAGACTCCCACTATCACTGCCCAGTGAAGCCCTTGGAAATGCCACAGGGAAGAGTTGGGTCTGCTAAGTATTGGCCACTAAGTCTCGCAGATGACAGGAGAGAAATGGGCTGTCAAGAGAGACCAGTTCTCCCCGAGTTGTGCATATCCTCCAGAAAGAAAACACAGTAAACAGAGTTGCCCTGGCTGCTCTTCCCAGTGGGTGGGACTCAGATGGGCCGAGAAAGAGAGACCGTTATCAAAAACAGCATGGTGGCCACATTCCTTGCAAATGTGGCCCAACATGTGTCAGGCTCTCACCATCTCCCCAGTCAGACGTGACACAGCTCCTCTCTGGGGGCAGGTCAGCAAGTTGAGTGGAGAAAAACAAAGTGTTCAACCCAACCCTCCAGGGAAGGGGAGAGGAAGCTTCCTCCCCTCAAGGTGACCTTGAGAACAGAGGAAAAAATTCCCCACCTAGAGAGCATATTAAAGGATTTTAGGGGACTTCCCCAGTGGTCCAGTGGTTCAGACTCCACGCTTCCACTGCAGGGGGCCCGGGTTCGATCCCTGGTCAGGGAACTAAGGTCCCACATGCCAGGCAGTGTGGTCAAAAATTTAAAAATAAAAGGATTTTAGGTGCAATTGCTCCACGATTCTCTCCAAGGCACTTGTGTTAAAGTTGCTTTCACAGCTCACTCTGACCTCAGCAATGCTCCTAAGAGAGGCCCAAATAATAAAGAATGCTTCACACGTGTCTACAACTCAAAGCCTCCCAGCCACTCAGAAAGGGAGCGCTGGCTTGAACGGGGAGAGCCTGCATGGGACTCACTGGACTCCTTTCTCTCTGAGGACAGGCCAGGCCTGGCTCATCTCTCCCCTGCCCACACTGCTTTGCACAAAATGAGAACTCATCTTGGTAGAGCGTTGACTATGGAGGAAGATGGAGGTCATTGGTCATGGTGGGAGAGTAAAGGGACAGCACTGCCCAGCCCCAGGAGGAGAGGGTTCATGGAACACACACAGCAAAGCTCGCCCAGACACACCCTGATTTTCTTGGAAACCAGTAAGACAGAGGAGGAGGGGGCACCAGGCTGCTTTGCGGGGGCTCCCCTCCTCCCAGCCCCTCTTCTGGGCACCAACCCTCCACACTTTGTGTTCAAGCCTGGTCTTAGATGGGAAGATCAGGCTGGGCAGGTAAGTGGCAAGAGAGTAGCTTGCAGTAATTGTGTTCCCAGAGCTGCTGCCAGATGGAAAAACAAAAACCATGATTGGATCTGGGTTTTTTAATACATTTATTTATTTATTTTTGGCTGCACTGGGTCTTCGTTGCTGCACGCAGGCTTCTCTAGTTGCAGCGAGCGAGGGCTTCTCTTTGTTGCAGTGAGTGGGCTTCTCATTGCGGTGGCTTCTCTTGTTGCAGAGCATGGGCTCTAGGTGCGTGGGCTTCAGTAGTTGTGGCACGCGGGCTCAGTAGTTGTGGCTCGAGGACTCTAGAGCACAGGCGCAGTAGTTGTGGCTCATGGGCCTAGTTGCTCCGCGGCATGTGGGATGTTCCCAGACCAGGGCTCAAACCCGTGTCCCCTGCACTGGCCGGCGGATTCTTAACCACTGCGCCACCAAGGAAGTCCTGGATTTTTAAACCACTGGCAGTTTGTAAGGACTGCTTCCTCCTCATTTCCCTAAGAACACATTTGGGTTCCGGGGAGTGTGACAGCAAGTACTGTCTGGACATTTCATCTCATCTGTTACCAGCAACAGCTACATCCTTTGGAATCTGGTACAGTTCCCTTTGTATTACTGATGCTCCATCAATGCTGATCAAATCAAGGAAAAACTTAAGAGTAGCTCCTGTGCATTTTAAGACCCTTGTCCGCCTCTGACACTGCAACTTTGGGTTTCAGGGCTTTCATGGTCCCCACTGGCATAACAAATGCCCCTGGGTGGCCAGAAGGCTAGCAGAGCCATCTCTACACTAAATCAGTGTGGCCGGCGGGGCAGATGTCTCACCCACCAGCCTCATACACAGCTTCAAGTCTATGGGGTTCCCGGCACCTGGGAAATCTCAGATCTTTCCAAAAGCCTTTTGCACAGTAGCTCGTTCTGGCTTCCTTGGCTGGGGGGATGAGCCACCCCCCGGGCCTCTTGACCACAGGCTTTGTGGGGACAGTTGTTCCCTGAGTGTGGGAATTTCAGAGATGGAAGGAATCTCGCATTTGCTGCTTCCGGCTGGTCCTGGGCTTCATCCTGATGGAGTTCTACCTTCTGGCAAGGAGGAGCTGGAGAGAACATCACTTTATCCACAAGCCAGATTCCCCCCACCATTTCCCAGCTCCCTCTCCGCTTCCCACAGGAATTCCACCCCCGGCAAGGGCAGGAAGAGGGCCCAGGAACCCCTACCTGCTGAGCCCTCCTGCTTACACCACCCCATGTCCCCCCAGTAATGACATATGGGAAGAGAAGGTCAAAGGTGGCCTTGACAGTAACTGGTGATGCACTTAGCATCCCACCCTGTACCACCTCTTACCTCCCCAAGAGAAGAGAATGGAGTCATCCAACTGCTCCACACCAGGCATGTTCAAGGACTGGGGACACAGCAGGAAAGAGCACAAAGGCGACTGGCCGCAGCTGTTTCTCCCGCTGCACCACCGGCACGTCCCCGACAGCAGCAGGCACGATGCTGCACCGGCCATCTCCCTCGGAAATGACGTTCATGTCTAACACCCCAAGTCTCTGACTCACCAGCTGCCTTGATTCTTCCTGCCAGCTGCAGGGACGAGGTGAGACAGCAAATCTTTGGAGCTCCCAGCCATCGACAGAAAAGTCCATGATTTCCAGGGGTCCCCAAACCTTGGGGCCTGGCTTTTCGGGAAGGTACACACTGGGATGTGACAATTTGGCAGCCAAACCCCCCTGCTCCAAGCTGCAGATTAAAACCCCAACCCTGCAGAACTCCACGTCTAAGGGTCACAGACACAGCTATAAGACAGGGGCATGAGGCTGGGGTAAGAGGACAATTGAGGCCACCTTTAGCTCCTGGCTCCCACCAGAGATTGAGGTCAGGCTGTGGCAGTGAAAGCACTGAATCCTAGCCTCTAGACCACCAGGGACCAGTGGCCAGTGACAAGGCCCTGGCCCGTCAGCTGTGTAGAAATGAATTTCCACAGAGAGACAGAAAGTAGTGAAACAAGCAAAGTGTTTATTAGGAGGAAAAAGGGTACGTGTGGATAGACACACGGGCGGGCTCAGAGAGAGAGTCTCGCCTCCGTGGTAGTTTGAATCACTATTATGGGGCATTTCTTCCGGTTTCCTTTGGCCAATTATCTTGCGTCGCCTGGTTCTGAGTCCGTATTTGGTTTATCTCAGGGTCCTCCCCTGTGTGCGCACACATCTCTTAGCCAAGATGGATTCTAGTGAAGAGGCCTATGGGTAGGTTGACCTCACCTACTATGGGGTGGCGGCCCCTCCCTTTTTGACCTCCAAGGAGCCTTTCTGCGCATGTGTAGTCGGGAAGGTCTCCTTGATCTCAAGAATGAGGAACATGTGGTCTTTTATCTCTCATCTGGGCAGGGCTCAGCTCCTCTCTTGCTCCTGCTATTTTGGAGAATCTGTCCACAGGGGAGAAACTCGAGCAGTTCAGCCTGAGGCCCATCTATCTCCTGCCTCAGAATGATTGGTTGCTCCAAGCTCCCCTCTTCACGAACATCACAGGATCTGGGGTTTAAGGTTCAGTGTTGGTGCCCAGGGACGCCGGCCCTGGTTCTCACATATCTATTCGGTGTCAACCAACCTGGCATAGCCATGGGACTACAGTAAGCCGCTAAGAGCAGGGCAGCAGTATTTCAAACAGACACCCAAACACCTGTTTTTCTTGTTAAGTAAAAACAAGTTAATAGTCACACCAAAACCATGAAGAAAACCACAAGTGACCCAAGGATTTCTGACTCACCCCCTAGTCTGAGTAGTTTGTGACATTCCACCCAAAGCCATCACCCACCTGCAGGGGCACAGAAATGCCGATCAGCGGTCCTTTTATCTCCCTAACTCAGGGTAATTACCCATGTGGCCTGCTCCCAGATCGCTCTTGCTTTCAGATTTAAAAAAAAAAAAGAAAAAGAAAAAAAGAACGGCCCAAAAAAAAAAACACCCACCTTTCCCTTAAGCCCAAGTGACTAAGAAAAGCTAGCAAGGACCCTCCCTCAGACCATAATTGTGGGAAACCTCTTGCAAAACAGTTTCTCTGCAAGATAAACCGTGTCTGTTCCCAGCAGCTAAGTGCCACACCCGAGAGAACTGGTGAGAGATTTCCTTTAAGAAACTTCAAGAAAACGTTAAGAAAGCTTACTCTCCTACGCACCAGGAATAGCTGTGAAGATTGACTTATACCCTGAGAAAGATTTTTGCTTTTCTTTTTTTTTTTTTTTTTGGTCTTTAAAAAAATAAGTCAGCACAACATGCACCCCATTCTGGAAACCCGGGTCAGGAAGCTCTAACTCAGTCTGGGACTCGGAGCTCCCACAAGCAGAGGGTCTGGCACATGCCAGGCACAAGTCAAGGCCCTTTCCTGGCTAGCTGGGCTATGTATGTGCCACGAGCCCAGCTGCCCGTGAAAGCAGTGGGCCAGCCAGGCCCCAGAGCCCTCCGGGAAGAGGTGGCCAGTGTGGAAGTTGTCGTGCTCTGTGTCACACAGCTCAGGGCACGTGGTCGCACCTGGAGGGAACTGGGCCTGGGCCCCAAGCCCAAGGCTGCCTTCCTCGGGCTGGACGGTAAGCTCGGTGGGCTGTGAGGTTGCCTGTTCCCCAGCGCTTCCCCGGGGAGGAGGCGGGGGACTGGGATCATCCGACCCATCAGAGTCTCCCTCTCGGGGTTGGCAAGAGCCTGGAGGTCACAGCAGGGACAGAGGAGGGGACAGCCCCACCTCCACCTGCCCTCGGCCCACAGCCTTGGGCCCCTAGACCCCCCACCCTCCTGCCCTGCTGTGCCTGCGTCTGCCTGGGTCCCCTGCGATTCCCCAGCCTGCCCAGGCCCTGGGGACCACCTCCACTCCCTGAAAGCTGACCCATAAGCACGGTGTTCAGGACCTCGCGGACAAGGCAGCAGCTGAAACTCAGAGAAGACACAAAGGGCAGGAATATGAACGGGCTGCCTGGGGGCCCCGGGGTGAGGAGGGGCTGGGTGTCCAAACCCGCACCTGCAGGGGCTGCCCCGCTCACGTCTGTCATGGGAGCATCAGCCCAGGGCACGAGGAAATGTGACTCTGCTCAGGGAAACATATCTCCCCCAGACGTCTCTCCGGGAACTGGGAACCGCCCCCCGCCCCAGCCATTTGACCCTCCCCCATGCCCGGCTGGTCCTAGCTTGTTACCTCTGCTCCTGCGTTGACTGTTCTGTGGGATGAGGCACAAGAAAGGGGACGTTCAGCCAGGACCTTCCAAGCTTTTTCACTACATTTCCTATATTTCAACATAGAATCACACCCAGCTTCAGAGGTGGGAGGTTTGGCCCATTTTACGGATGAAGAAGCTGAGGCAGAGTGAGGTTATGTAAGGTGTGCAGGGCCGGGTGGGCGGCTGGAGGCCCAGGTCCACCCGTGAACATCAGACACTGCAGCCCGCTGCTCTGCAGTCACACACGCACAGTTTCTCACCTTCCAGCTGCACCTGGCAGAGGCCAGTGCCCTAGAGAAAAAGAATCTGGAGGGTCTAATGCTTGACCTTCTGCCACAGAGTGGTCCTCAGCACCGGGCATCTCGGGGAGAAGGTGGGCTGGGGTAGTCCAGGGGGGCGTCTTTGGACAGCCTCTCCGGGCGCCCTCCGGCACCTCACATCAGCATCACGAGCGCTGGCTGGTGTACGGCTGGCTGCACGCCTCATCGTTTTAGCTAGGACATTTCTACAAATCTTTTTTATGGGTACTGAAAAGAAACAACCTTGAACTTGAGAGTCATAATGTCCCGCTTCCGCAGCGCTCAGAATCTATGTCACCCCTGAGGCTCCGAACCCAGCCGTTAGCAGGAAAAAAAGCCCTCTGAACCTCAAGGACAGACACAAATCACTTCAGAGGGCCAAGACCCCTTCTCTAGACACCCTCAAGACTGCCTCCTTTGGAGTCTACAGACTTAGAATGATGTGTAAAATGACAACTTTGACACTCCTCAGAGGGGAGCATCCAGCCTGGCCCCAGAGTTCCTAGGACAAGCTGGCTGGTGACCAGAAACAAGGAAAAGTCAGGAGCAACAAGAGCTGCTGTCCGGGGGTCTGCATGCCCACTGGCCATGACTGCTTGTCACAACTTGGGTGACTTTTATGACTTTTACCTGGATATCCAAAATCTTTAAAACCTGGTTGCCCTACAGGTGAAAATAATAAAGCTTTTGGTGAAGACAAAGAAGCCAGGAAAGTGTGTGGCATGTTCTAGAAAAGAGCTCCTTCCCCAGCATTGTATTCTTAACTGTTGTTGTTTCCACGGGTTGGGACACAAGGTCAATTTTTAGTATTCATGCATTTTCTTCCTCCTTTTTGGCCTAGGGCTCTTTAAGTAACCCGTCAAATCTTGATGTCTCTTTACAAACTTGGATTGATTTGCAAAGATGTTCACCGAACTTTTATACATAGTTGTAAAAAGTTGGCACTGGTGTATTTGTCCCATAATATGGGAATGGTTAAATAAATTACGACACATCCATAAGATGGAAAAAACAGCAGCAAGTCCAAGATGGCATTTTTCAAGGCTATTTAACAATGTGGAAACTTGGTTATGCTCTAATGTTAAGTGGAAAGCTATAGTTACACACAATTATATACACAATGAATACCAAAACGACAATAAATCATACATATATGTGTATAAACATATAACTGGAAAGAAATATAACAAAATGTCAAGAGTGGCTATCTCTGCATGGTGAGATTGGAGATCATTTCTATTTTCTCCTGTGTCCCTTCATTATTTTCTATATGTTGTCTTTCGAATTTAAAAAAGCTATTGAGGGCTTCCCTGGTGGCGCAGTGGTTGAGAGTCTGCTTGCCGATGCAGGGGACATGGGTTCGAGCCCTGGCCCCGGAAGATCCCACATGCCGCGGAGCAACTATGCCCGTGAACCACAACTACTGAGCCTGCGCGTCTGGAGCCCGTGCTCTGCAACAAGAGAGGCCGCGACAGTGAGAGGCCCGCGCACCGCGATGAAGAGTGGTCTCCGCTCGCCACAACTAGAGAAAGCCCTCGCACAGAAACGAAGACCCAACACAGCCAAAATAAATAAATAAATAAAATAAAATAAAATAAAAATAAAAAAGCTATTGAAATTTCCACCAAAAATGACAAGAAAAAAATTTTCCATCATTAACAGTGCAAGTTTGGAATAAGAGGAAAATTTTCTACATGGCACTTCAGTTAAATACTGCCCTGGTCTGCCTTGGCCCTGCAGAGATGGGCTTGACCTGTGGTGCTGGCCTCTTGTCCCTGTTCCCAAGAAGGAAGCAGACGGGGCTCAGGCCGGGCAGCAAAGGGTGGGCAGCAACGCTTGAAATTCACAACAAAGTGTCTCAGTACGTCTGACTTAAAGCATCCAGTGTTTTCTGTGTCTTTCAGTATGTTTCTGATGCTGTAATGAGATGCAGGAGAAGGTTATATAATTGTTTACGTCGGGGGCTTTTTTGTTTTTTTTTTAAGAAGGGTGTCAGGTATAAGCCACAGGATACATGAAGGTGCTGAAGACACTCGTGGACCCCAGAGTGGAGCGTGACCATGGCCACAGCTTCCCTGTCCCACGACAGCTCTGACCAAGGGGCAGTTCCACCTGGAGCGCTGTGCGGTGGGCGGGGAGGGGTGCTTTCCAAGGCTGTACCGGCTGCAACAGAGAGGAGGCCAGGCGGATGGCCCCCCACACACACACACCGGAGGCAGCCAGCAGGACCGGCCAGTGCGAGTTCCCTGGTTAGGACGGAAGCAGCACTGAAGGCCAGTCTCTGATGTGGCTCTGCACGTTGACCCTGCGTAATCACCCACATGCCCCTGGGCATCCCCCACCTGGCTTCCTCCACTCCCCCTGCACATGTTGAGATAATAAAAATTCCTTCTCCAATATAGGCCAGAGAACTTGGTTTCACAATGCTGCACACTCCAAACATCCTGACAACACCAGTGCTCCCGATGAGGTGGCCAAGCACCCCCCAGAAGGATGTTTCACATCCGCACTCCCCAGCCTCTGGAACAGAGGACGTGGCTCCATGTGGCCAGCCTGGGAATCAGCCCCCAATATACAGGGGAGCCCACGGGAAGGGGTAGCCTTCCAGTCGGCCCGGCGCTCAGGTCTACGGAGTCGGCCAGGCCACCGAGGTGCAGGGGGCCTGAAGGAAGGGCCCTCGGGACTTCTGCCGCCGCCAGGACAAGGTGACTTACGCCCTAGAGCCCTTCTGCTCTGTGGGCTGCTTCTCTGATCACTGTCCTTCCTAACTTGAGGATTTGAGACAATTACATGAGATCATGGTGAAGGCTTGGTCCCTCTGATAAAATGGTGAAAATCCTATGTAAATGCAAGTTATATTGATTTTTTTTAAAAAACTTTTTTTAAGGCAAAGTAATAATAAGCCTAAAGATGTCGTCGTTAATGATTTCAGGTAAGAGTTTCTGCTTCAAGCTGAGGAAGCGGGATGGAGAAGAAGGAAGGACCGGCACTCAGAGCAGGGCTGGGGGCGGAGCAGGGGGCGGGGCGGAGGGCAGGGAGAGACTGGGGTCAGCCAATGACAGCTCCAGGGGGAGGGCAGAGGAGGGCGGGGCCTGCAAGGACAGCTCTGGAGAGCTGGGCAGGGAGGACCCTGGGGTGTGGGGAGCAGAGGGAGAGGCCCAAGGGTCGCTGGGCGTGCAAGGCTCGGGGACGGAGGAGGTGATACTAGGCCCTCACCAGGGACCTGGAAGGACTTCAGGTGCTGGGTTCGGGACTGGAGCGTCTCCGGATGCCACGCTCCGGGAGGCTGGTAGGAGCGCTGAGCTACAAGACGCTGCTCAAGGCTTTCCTTCCTAAAGCAGATGTGAGCAGAGGCACGCTCGGCCGTACCACTAATGTGCACTGTGCAGGCAACGATTTTCACATCGAGTTTGAGAGCAGGAAGGACCCCTGGACCAGCAGGTCCCAGTATTTCTCCTCATCACCACCATCACCACACAAAGAGGGTTTTGTGGTCAAAAGTCGAGGGAAATGCTCACTGAACACCCTGAGTAGTCCTCTTCCTGCAGGTATCTGCACAGCCTGTAATATGCTAACACGTTTCGTAAGAGAAAAGATGGGGCTTCCCTGGTGGCACAGTGGTTGAGAATCTGCCTGCCAATGCAGGGGACACGGGTTCGAGCCCTGGTCTGGGGGGATCCCACATGCCGTGGAGCGGCTGGGCCCATGCGCCACAACTACTGAGCTTGCGCGTCTGGAGCCTGTGCTCCGCAACAAGAGAGGCCGCGATAGTGAGAGTCCCGCGCACTGTGATGAAGAGTGGCCCCCGCTCACCGCAACTAGAGAAAGCCCTCGCACAGAAACGAAGACGCAACACAGCCAAAATAAATAAATTAATTAATAAACTCCTATCCCCAACATCTTCTTAAAAAAAAAAAAAAGAGAAAAGGTGGAAAAGTCATTGTTTTCCAGATGAAGTTGACCAAGGAGAGACACCTACAAGCATCTGGAACACCATTCACTGTTCCTCATTTAAAAGAAGAAGGAGAAGCTCAGGAGGTTGAAGGACTTGGCTGAGGCCATTGGACCAGTTCACCGTGGATTCAGAAGCTGCCCCTACCGTTGTTTACGCCCTCAGGTGTATCTGGCCCTGGTCTCCCGCTCTGCTCAGGTAACCTGCTTATGTTGAATTCCACCATCTTCCCTTCATGCAACCTCCCTCCCTATCACCCCAGAAGCAATACTATGAAGACGAATTTTGTAGAACCTTAAACCATATGTCCCACTGCTAAATATACACATTGATCATGTATTGCTTGGAATGACACTGCAGCTCACTTAAGCATGGATGTATGTGATGGTTCCATCCATTAGGAGCCAATAGAACAAGAGCCTCTAACCAAAACGGTGGGCTTTTAAAACCAGATGGAATCCCGGCTCACTCCCTCCTCAGGAAGCCCTCCGTCACTCACCCTCGATGGCTCACAGTAGGAACAGAGCAAAGAGACACCCCCTCATCGTGTCAAGGACCAAGGGCGAGCCCCGAAAGAGAGTGATTTGTTTAGCAGGCTCACAGGAAGGCTGGATGGTGTGAGCTTTTTTAAAAAACCTTGTCTGGGTATAATTAAAGTACCATATAGCCTGGCCTCTCCCCATCTCTCCTTTCTTGTATCTGGACCAGAAAACAAAAGGAATCATGATCTTTCCTTGTTGGACAGAAATAAACTGCTGAGCTCCCTGTTGCTTTCACGGTGGCCCTCGGACTCAGGATCACCAGCCACCAAGATGAAGAGCACAGGAGGAGAGAGGAAAGGCTCGGTGGGGTTGCTGGACCAAAGTCAAGGATGCAAAAATAAGAGAAGAGGAAAGAAAGTCAGGGCCTGAAAGAGCTCACCGCCCAAGGTGCTGGGGTGCGGCCTATGCCGCCAGAGCTACCCACCCAATGTGCCCACCCCCAGGCCTCCCCAGTGGGGGCCGCAAAGGCCGAGACTAGGATGCCTGGAGGAGGCCACCCAGCTGGTCTCCTTCAGCCACAGACAGTCTCATCCCCCCTGTGTCCCAGTGTGTGTGGTACAAATGTATTCCCTATGTGGACCCTTGCAGAGGATGCTCTCCGGCCTCTCTGGGATTGGATTAAGTGCCCTTCCTCAGTATCCCCATGATTAGAAATCCTGCTCTCTGGGTTTGCATGAGTGAGAGCTGCCGGAACCTCCGCTCCCCATATGTCCACGGCTTACACGTTAATAGGTAGTTGGCATCATTCTCACCAAACATTTGCCACGTGCCAGGCACTGTTTAAAACACAACTGAGGGCCTCCCTGGTGGCGCAGTGGTTGAGAGTCCGCCTGCCGATGCAGGGGACACGGGTTCGTGCCCCGGTCCGGGAGGATCCCACATGCCGCGGAGCTGCTGGGCCCGTGAGCCATGGCCGCTGAGCCTGCGCGTCCAGAGCCTGTGCTCTGCAGCGGGAGAGGCCACAACAGTGAGAGGCCCGCGTACGGCAAAAAGACAAAAAAAGAGATGTAACACACCTGCCCTGACCAGTCGGGGAGGAAGCCCTGTGGCCAGTGGCTTGGGGACGATTCACGGGGCAGGGAAGGCCTGTCCCAGAGCTGAGTGACAGCATTGCCCAGAGACGGGATCTGGGTACGATGAGTTCAGGGGAGCACGAGGTGTTTCTAGAAGGTGTGTTCCGCAGAAGGTTGGTTCTGCTGTGGTGGTTTTTATTGAACTAAAAATGCTCGAAATGATGCAAAACAGAGCACATCACTCTCCATTTCTTTTCTCGGCCACTAGGAAACAGCACACCACACACCAGAATGGTACCCTGCAAGGTCAGGTGAAGGGCAAGGCGGGCCCAGCTCAGCCGTGGGAGAAGCAGAGCCCACACGGCTCCCCGACACCCCCCCCTCCCACCACGAACCGAAACACCGCAGGGGAGGTTTTGGGAATGAAAACCACAGGTGAGTCAACACAGGGGAACCATTCCACTCTTAAGACTTGAAAAGAACTTTCCAGGGAAAGGGAAGCCTCCCCCGACCCCCACCAAGTGAGATGGCAGCCGGCTCAGGTCACACGGGTCCTAAAACAGTCCTCCTGCCTCCTGCCCGGCTTGACAAGGTCAAGTGAACCTCTCCTCGTGGCCTGAGCGGCCTGAGGACTCTCCTGCCACACCACGAGGGCTCTTAGTTCCCCAAGCAGGGATCGAACCCGGGCCCCCTGCAGTGGAAGCACAGAGTCCTAACCGCTGGACTGCCAGGGAAGTCCCCAGAGGGCTCTTCTAACTCCAGGTCCCCTGCACACCCGCCCCTGCGGAGGCAGGGAAGTGACCCCAGAATGACTGAGCAGCCACCATGACCTCTGTCTTTGCTGGGTTTAATAAAGAAGTTTGTTGGTGCATCGGACTCAATTCCCTAACAGTAAAAAAAAAAACACCCTTCAATGTTTTCAAGGAAAAGTCCATGTCTAGGGGTGGGAGGGAAGGCGGCAAACTGAGAGGGAATTTTGCCCCAGAGGAGTGAGTCCGAAATACACCCACCCCGCCCCTGAACGCGCTAAACCCTCATCACAGCTGATGACTCCGGGTGCTTGTGTGTCTGGCGCTGAGCTAAGCTCTGCAACAGTGATCTCCTTCCGTGCTCAGTGATGTCGTACCGTGGCTTCTACTATTCCCCCCTTTTACCGACAAAGAGCCTGAGTGCCCATGGTCACCCGGCAGGTAAATGGCAGAGCTAGAATTCGAGCACAGGCCAGGCTGACTCCAAATCCTAGGCTGTTGGCCACCCCATCGCCCTGAAATGTGCCAGCAGACTGCCTCATCCTAGTCAAGTCAACACGGGAACCGGCCAGATGCCCAGGACCAACACAGAGCCAAGTCCAAGCTGGAGTGGCAGCTCACCAGAGGGTCCTGTCGCTCCAATCACCAGCGGCAAGACATCAACAGAGCCCCTCAAGACTTTGTTAAGTACAAAGTCAAGGGTGTCTACAACTCCTGTGATGCAACAGCAACTTAGGCTGGAGAGAGAATGGAGGAGAGGGAGAAAGGGAGGCGAGGATGGGCAGACACTGTCTCCCAGAGTCTGGACCCAATCGTAATGTGCCCTCTGCAAGCTGACGAGTTGCCGTCGGCAGGTTGGAAGGTTTAGCAGAAGCGACTAGCGTGTGCAGGAAATGCCTTGCGTCCCTCAGCCTGCTCGGCTGGGCATTCAGGGCCCCCACCTGTGCTCTTGGCACCCTGTGACTCTGCAGTTGCCTGGAGCCCTGCGAGCAGCAGCCATCCTGCAGCTCCAGCCACCTTTGGTGACCCAGGACCGTCCCACCTTCACCCTGAGCATCAGCAGCCTGCTTTCTCTTGCTGGGGGTTCCCGGCTCCACACGCCTGGGTGAAGGAGGGCAGAGGGCAGATCTCACTGCTCAAGGAGCAGGCACTTCTCTGAGACACAAGCTCTTAACCCAGACCCATGGGTCCAAGATGTCAGGCCGGCTGTGCAGACGCACTGCCTCTCCAATGGGAGCTGGTCCAGCACTTTCCTTGGGTTCCCAGAGAGGCCACCCTGGTTAGGTGGGTGAGTCCGGGAGGAGAGGCAGAGATGCCTTAAGGAATAACCCTCCTCCAGCTCCGCGGTCAGGCTCTGAGAGATTCAGCGCAGCACCAGCCACAGCAAAAAAATGAGCATCGGGGACTTCCCTGGCGGTCCAGTGGTTAAGACTCTGTGCTTCCAATGCAGCGGGTGTGGGTTCGATCCCTGGTCAGGGAACTAAAATCCCATACGCCATGCGGTGTGACCAAAAAATTTTTTTAAAAAAACTTTTTTTAATGAGCATCAGATTTTCAGCAGCCTGGAGCCCGGTGTTTCTAGCACTGAGTTAAGGTAGAGCGGCCGTCCCAGACGCACAAGGCCCGCTCTGGAAGGGGACTCACCAAGGGCAACTCGACCCTCTGCTGGGCCTGCTACATACTCTCTCTCCCTTTATTCTTATACAATTGTTTTCTTTTTATGTACTTATTAAATATTCAACTAATAGATAAGTCCTCACTCATGCAAACGTTACAGAAGTCTACAGAGACGCGCTAGGGCGTGTGCACACCCACAGTCGTGCTGTCCTCTTATTCCAGTGATTCTGGGAGGGGACAAGCTGACCCCGAGAGCCCAGCTGCCTGCAGCAGCAATATCCAACAAGTACCAGGAGGCAGAAGCAGGCGAGAGCCTGCACAAGGCACCCTGAGGATGCCAGGGGAGGCCTGATGGCAGAGGCAGAGGGCGCTGAGGACACACCCAGGCCCAGGTCCCTGAACCGCCCAGGCCTGGCCGCATTGCAGAATCTTCAACCTCCGTCACCCACTTAGTGTCTTAGGAATTAATTACCCGATTGCTCCAGGCAGAATCCAGGAGCCTGGAGGACGCTGCAGGCAATTTGCGGAGGCCTGCAGAGCGAGGGAAGCAGCATTTGATGCCAAATGTCAGCAGAACCCTCAGAGGATGGATTTTGATATTTTAACATTTACTACAGCTCTGACTGCATCTGAAGTTACCAGTCCTCTGATAGAAGAACTTGGTTGTGATAAGTTTATCAATAGCAAGTGATGAAACTGCTTCAAGAGAACCTCTGCATTCAGGACAGTCCTATCAATCTGGTAGCTTGATTTTTAAAAAAATATCAAAGTATGTGAGAATAAGGCAAAGCACTGATGAAAACAAAGGAAGCTTATCATGAAAAAGCATCAGAAAAAATTGGGGAAGAAAATCAAAAGCATCGTAAGACTCCTCTAACATTCTTTGAGTTTGTATTGATCTAGATTCTTTTCCTCGTGTTGTGGACAATGTCTTCCAAATGGCTCCGCTAAAGTGTAAAGGAAAGTTTTGTAAACTTGAAGCTTGATTAAGAAAAATTGCCGATGATAAAGCCCATGATGAAGAAGGAAATTAGAAAATAGTGATGACAAGAATAAGGAATTACAGTTATTAGGACTGGAAGGCTATAGAGAAAGCTTGAGGTTTTCAGAAGATGTGCTTTCATCGTGTCAGAGTCAACGGAAGTCTTTAGTGTAGGATTGGTTTTGTGTTTTCTGAGATAGCTCATATGGCAAGGCATGTACCTATTATATATAGTACATGATGCCATGTTTTCAAGAATATCTGAAATTTCTGGGGAAAAAAAATTATATTCTAAGTCCCTTCAGGGCTGAGTTAAAGGCAAATGCTTCCAGTTAGAGCTCAAACATTCCCCCAGGGGTCTTGGCCTCAAAGATGCCACGGAGACACCAGGATGGGCAGTCAGGGCGCACTTCTGCGGTCAGAGCGCTTCCGGAGGGCAAGTCCTCACCCTTCGCATCTCACCTGCCCCGAACACTACTCGAGGCTTTTACTGAGTCCACCTCAGAAGTATTCTCCTAGAAGACTGTGATCTGGTCATCCACAAAATCCAAGAGCCCGTTGAAGTGAAAAAGGCAGGGCTGGCTTTGTAAGACCACTTGAGTCAGCTGACACACCTCAGAAGACAAACAAGTAATTCACCCACCAATTTCAAAACCCACTCCAAGGCATCAGGGCCTGTGTTTCCCTCCCATGCCCTCTTTTATTCCTGGCAGTGGTTGTGCACCCCTACCCCAAGCTGTTCCCCCTGAGTCATCTGCCGCCACGAGCCCCTGCTCAGTCTGGGTAGGTAACCAATTTGGACCAAGGAGGCGGAGCTTCCAGAGAGCCCGGGGCCCCAGGGTGTCCCGCCCCACGGTCTTCCTGATTGAGGCCTTGGGGAGCTCTGTGCTCCTCCCTGCGGGAGCCAAGGTTGAGAACATTCTTCTCTCCATCAAGGCTCCACCCAGGTCTTCCTCCGAGGCCTGCTGTACTGTCTTAGCGTGACTAGTGTATCGTGTTGCCCAGCAACATGGGAATCATGACCTCCGGGGACTAGAACTCCCTCCCCAGGAGCCAGACCCAGGGCTTGGTGCTTTACTTGGGGAGCAGACACAAAAGGATGGCTTCCAACTACCATAGGAAGCAACTGAGGGCCCCAGGCACAGCTAGCATCCCAGCCCACGCCAGCCTGACATCCAAGCCAGACCCTCCCACCACAGAACCTATATCACCAGCCAGTTCTCAGCCTATAATGAATTATTTCATTCCTTCTGAAAAACAAGAGAGAAAGACGATCAAAACCCAGGGAGCTGCCTTTTTCACTGAATCCACAGTTTCCAAAACACGGCCTCAGGGGACTCACTTTTAAAATTTAACTTAGAAGATTACTAGCGGGGTGGATAGGTGGTGATGGGCAGGGAGGGAGAGAAGCGTGCTACAGCGAGGTCAAAGCAACATTCCCTCTGTGCAGGGCTATTTGGTGGAAATATGTCTGACTGGCCAGCCATGTCACCAAGCACGCTGCCACCAATTGGCCGGGAGGGGGTAATAGTCCATCTCCAACGGTTTACTTTGCTGGTAGCTATTCAAGCACACGCAGAGTCCAGATGGATGCTCAGGACCATCCTTTACTTCACATCAGGCCATACGTTCCAACCCTTACAGCACCCCCAGGGATGGGGGCGTTGGAAGCAGTCATTGCCCACCCCAAGCCAGGCTCCTGTGGTCACCCTCTCGTGGGCGCTGGGGGGGAGCTCTTCTTTTGTTCCCCAAGGCCCCTTCCCCTCCTTTGGTGTGGTCGGGTGGGGAGACGGAGGCGCTCACTGTGGTCTAGCTTCAGGGTAGAGTAACCACAAGACAATCAGACTGCAAAATTAAACTCACCAGAGCAGGGTTCCTCTGTGCTTTTATGCTAAAAGAGCCTCTTTGTAGTATCGTGTCGTATTTCAAAAATGTCCTCTTGTGTGTGTTGGGGTGTGGGAGGGTAGATACATACATATATAGGTCCCAGGAAGAAATGGGGAAGGGGAGAGAAGTCATTCCCATTGCATTTATCACATTCTGTGTAAATTTTCAAAATCCATTTGTAGTTAATAGGAGATGCTGCATTCTACCTGCACAGGTGAACCTAAGTAGTTATTTCAAAAATGGTAGCCCCGGAACTTCCCTGGCGGTCCAGTGGTTAAGACTCCATCCTTCCAAGGCAGGGGGTGCAGGTTCGCTCCCTGGTTGGGGAACTAAGATCCTACATGGTGTGTGGCATGGCCAAAAAATTTTTTTTAATTAAAAAAACATGTTTTAGGGCTTCCCTGGTGGCGCAGTGGTTGAGAGTCCGCCTGCCGATGCAGGGGACACGGGTTCGTGCCCCGGTCCGGGAAGATCCCACATGCCGCGGAGCGGCTGGGCCCGTGAGCCATGGCCGCTGAGCCTGCGTGTCCGGAGCCTGTGCTCCACAACGGGAGAGGCCGCAACAGTGAGAGACCCGCGTACAGCAAAAAAAAAAAAAAAATTTTTTTAAATGGTAACCCCATCTCCATCCCCACCAAGGTAATATTTTCCACCAAGCGAGTCAATAATGCAAAACAAGCCCATTTTTCCATGAGGTAGACAACACAGCAGGTTAGAAACACACCATCCATGGATTTTGCTCCTAACA
This sequence comes from Mesoplodon bidens, assembly GCF_964165515.1. Taxonomy (NCBI): domain Eukaryota; kingdom Metazoa; phylum Chordata; class Mammalia; order Artiodactyla; family Ziphiidae; genus Mesoplodon; species Mesoplodon bidens. The sequence continues at coordinate 12,950,866 of NC_138170.1, read as the reverse complement.
AAAGCACCTTGTAAAAAGGAGCATTTTAAATGAGACCCAGGACACAAATACCTTTAAAACTTGCAACACTGAGAAGGAGAAGGTGTCTGCACAAAACAGCACGTTCCATGATTCCCCTGAACCTTAGAGAGCTTTTTTTTTTTTTTTTTTGCGGTACGCGGGCCTCTCACTGCTGTGTTCTCTCCCGTTGCAGAGCACGGGCTTCGGACACACAGGCTCAGCGGCTATGGCTCACGGGCCCAGCCGCTCTGCGGCATGTGGGATCTTCCCGAACCGGGGCACGAACCCGTGTGCCCTGCATTGGCAGGCGGACTCTCAACCACTGCGCCACCAGGGAAGCCCCCCCTGAACCTTAGGACGGACGGCTGGCTCTCAGGCCAGAGTCTGTCATGGACTCACGGAGTAACCCCGCCCCTGCCCCGCGCCCGGTCCAGCCCTGTCCGCTCTGGGCTGCAGCCCTTTCCCGCCAGGAAAGTGGATCCATTCCTCAAACGAACTCCCCTGGGAGAACCAACTTCTACCAGAGCCCCCGCCATCTGGACAGCCTCAGAAACTTAAGCTCAAGGACCGAGAGTATAGCCAGGTCCCCTCAGTTTTATTTTCCTTACAGGTGATTTTTTTTAATGTTCCGTAAATGGTTTTAGACAACGAAGAACCACTTTCAGAGGTTCGTAAAACGGAACGCTGTTTCAACTTTGGGCCCGAGGAAATGCACCAGGAGACCCATTCTAGATCACTATAGCCCCTATCCTCTTGCTGCCACCCACCTAAAGATAAAAGGATGGTCTCGGTGATGAGGATCCCACAGCTGAAGCCCCCATGGATGTCTCCCCTCTGGAGTAATGATACTTACAGAGCAGGTTTTCCTGGTAGGACGTTGCAAGGACACGGAGTCATCCTTTATCCTTCTTTCCAACTTCTGGGTAACATTTTTCAGTTTTTTCCACGTAAGTTTTCTTTCTCTCGTTTGTCCCCACATCTCCAGGAGGTAGATAAAGGAGGTAAGCTTTCCCTTTTGGCCCTTAGGGGGAAATGAAGGCCCACAGTGATAAGAAGAAGTTATGTGCAACCTTGGTGTGAACTGCAGACAAAGCTAGAGCTGGAGCAGAATGGGGGCGCCTCCAGGGGGCACCCACCCCAGAGAAGAGGGACGTGTAGAATACTGGGTAGCCTTGACCTCTGCATGGCTGCACACGGCAGCTCTGCTAAGACCTTCCATCTCCTAACTGATGGAAGATGGAAGGACTCACACCTCCTCACTCCCAGCCCGGCGCCCCTGCCCCACAAGCAAACTGCAAGATCTGGTTTGGGACCCCAGAAGGTGGTGGAGGAGGTGTCCTGGCAGAGCGCACCCCCATCTCAGTTACGGCCTTGGCAGGGCCCGGCCAGGACTCACAGCTGGGTCACGTTCTTCATGTTTTTTGTTGTTGTTTGGTTTTCTATTGACATATAGTTGATTTACAATGTTGTGTTAGTTGCAGGTGTACAGCAAAGTGATTCAGTTATATATATATTCTTTTTCAGATCTTTTTCCATTATAGGTTATTACAAGATATTGCATATAGTTTCCTGTGCTATAGAGTATGTCCTTGTTGATTATCTATTTTATATATAATAGTGTGCATAGGTCAGTCCCAATGTCCTAATTTATCCCTCCTCCCTCCTTTCGCCTTTGGTAACCATACATTTGTTTTCTATGTTTGTGAGTCTGTTTCTGTTTTATAAATATGTTCATGTATATCATTTTTAAAAAATTAGATTCCACCTATGAGTGATACCATATGATATTTGTCTTTCTCTTTCTGACTTACCTCACTTAGTATGACCATCTCTAGGTCCATCCATGTTGCTGCAAATGGCATTATTTCATTCTTTTTTATGGCTGAGTAATATTCCATTGTATATATGTACCACGTCTTCTTTATCCATTCCTCTGTCAGTGGACGCTTAGGTTGCTTCCATGTCTTGGCTGTTGTAAGCAGTGCTTCCATGAATATTGGGGTCCATGTATCTTTTCAAATTAGAGTTTTGTCTGGATATACGCCCAGGAGTGGGAGTGCTGAATCACATGGTAGTTCTATTTTTAGTTTTTTAAGCAGCCTCCATACTGTTCTCCAGAGCGGTTGCTCCAGTTTACATTCCCACCAACAGTGTAGGAGGGTACATTCTTTATGTTTTTAAAGACAATTTATTAAAAGAAAACAGGAAGTGAGTGAGCAGAGGAAAAAGGCTGGTCTTGAATTGACCGTAATGTTCTCTCCCCACCTTTTGAACAGTCCTCCATGAGAAATATATGCTCAAACATAGAAATAGGGGGGGAAAGTGGTTTATGTCTTTTATACATATTGTGCAACATTGACATTTTGTAGCTTTGGGTTTATATAACTAGCACTTTTTATCTCCTCTATCAAAGCATCATTTTCAAAATATTAGAAACGTGGCTCTCATACCCTCAGATATATACTAAGCACATTTATTCAACCCATTAATGAGGGAATCAACAGGATGGGAAAGCTGCTTCTCAGAGCATTTGAAGAGCATAGATGCATAGTCAGCTGGAAAGAAAATGCTGAGGTAAGTTAAGTGTCTTAGTCTGTTCAGCTGCTATAACAAAATACCATAGATTAAGTAGGTTATAAACAACAAAAATTTATTTCTTCCAGTTCTGGAAGCTGGGAAGTCCAAACTGATGACACCAGCGATTCAGATGACACCAGGATTCAGTGTCTGGTGAGGACCCCATCCTGATTCATGGAAAGCTGTCTTCTCACTTTGTCTCACATGGCAGACGGGGTGAGGGAGCTCTCTGGGCCTCTTTTATAAGAGCACAAATCTCCATCTTCATGACCTAATCACCCCCTAAAGGCCTCACATCCTAATACTCTCATCTTGGGGGTGAGGATTTCAACATGAATTCGCGGGGGACACAAACTCAGTTCATTCAGTTCGTTGCACTAAATTACATACAAAACTGGTTCATATTCTATGGTACAATAAAACTGTAACATCGTTGTTTTATTGTAAGTTTTAGTTTTTTTCCTCAAAAAACTAAAAATAGAGCTACCATATGACCCTTCAATCCTACTCCTGGGCATATATCCAAACAAAACTGTAATTCGAAAAGATACATGCACCCGAATGTTCATAGCAGCACTGTTTACAATAGCCAAGACATGGAAGCAACCTAAGTGTCCATTGACAGAGGAATGGATGAAGAAGATGTGGTATATATACATATATACAATGGAATATTACTAAGCCATAAAGAAGAATGAAATAATGCCATTTGCAGCAATATGGATGGACCTAGAGATTATCACACTAAGTGAAGTAAGTCAGAAAGAGAAAGACAAATACCACATGATATCACTTATATGTGGAATCTAAACTAGGACACAAATGAACTTATCTACAAAACAGAAACAGACTCACAGATACAGAGAACAGACTTGCATTTGCCAAGGAGGTAAGTGGGTCGGGGAGGGATGGATTGGGAGTTTGGCGTTAGCAGATGCAAACTATTATATACAGAAGGGATAAACAACAGGGTCCGACTGTAGAGCACAGGGAACTATATTCAGTATCCTGTGATAAACCATAATGGAAAAGAAAAATGAATAAATAAATACCCTTTCTCCATTTATTCCTTCCTTTACACCCCTGAGGCACCCCCCTCTAGTCTATGCCTTTACCATACCATGTGGAGATTACCACAATAGTACACAATGTCTTCCCAGTCCAGACCCCCCAATACCTCTAAGAAATTAATTCATCCAGCAAACACTTACTGAGCAGCTTCCAAATGCCAGAACTGTTCAAAGTTCTGGTGATAATCAGAAAATAAGACAGACAAAGTTCTTTGCTCTCACATATTTCCTTAAGGGCAGGGAGACAAACAATTCACAAGAATAATGTCAAGTGGTGATAAGTAAAACAGAAACAGGCAGGGTTAGTTAAGGAATAGAAGAATGACAGAGGGTTCTTTTATGGCAAATGCTCACAAAGCTTCTTAGATAACAGCTGGTTTCTTATCCTCATTACTGCAAAAGCAGATGAAACCCTTCTGTAAACTCAGGAGGACTAGAAGTTTATTTTAAATACTTGGGCAAGTCCCTGGAATAGAAATGTTTCATTAAAAGTTCTCCTGTGTTTTGGTATTTTAATAAAGACCCCATGATATGAAGCTTATTTCTCGGTTATTAAAAAAAAAGAAGAAGAATGATGGAGACAGAGCTACTGTCTTATAGAGAGTTCCTCCCACTCTGTGGTAAGAGACCTGAAGGGGATGAAAGAGCCAGCCATGCAGACATCAGAAGGCAAGTGTTCCAGGTAGAGAAAACAGCTGGTGCAAAGGCCCTGGGGCGGGTGTGTGCGCGCTGATTAAGGGATGTCGAGCTGTCTGGTAAAGGAGGAGAAAGTGAGCAGAGTGATCTGGGTCACAGGTGAAGCTACAGAGATACCACAGACCAGACCATGGAGAGCTTTGTAAGCACCTGGAATATTATGCTGAGGGGAAAGGGCAACCATTTGATGGTATTGAGCAGAGGAGTGAAATGACCTGACTTGTTTTTAGAGGATGCTGAGGACAGCCTGCAGTGGGGAGAAGCAGGGAGTCCAGCTGGCCATCACTTGCAGTGGTCCAGATGGGGCGTGAGGGTGGCTTTGAGTGCCAGGTGGGGAGAAGTGGATGGATTCCGGATATATTTCACAGGGGGAGCCAACAGGATCACTGATGGATCAGGTGTCAGGTGTGAAAGAAAAAAGTGTCAGAGATGACTCGGAGTTTTCACCCTGAGTAGCTGGGAGAATGGAGTGCTGGGAGTGGGGGCTGGAGGAAGAACAGGCTGGGGAGGGAGCAGAGAGGGAGCTCATTAAGGGGTGTGTCAAGTTCACGATGACTGAGAGGTCCAGGTGGAGATGTGAAGCAGGCTATATGTGTCTTGAGTTCAGGGGAGACTCCGGACTAGAGGCTTACACAGGACAGCGGAGAGCATGTAGCTGGTATTTCAGGTACTTGCATGCAGGCAGGCGCACGCGCACACAGACACACACCACATGTTGTAGTACAGTTGACCCTTGAACAACAAGGATTTGAACTGCACGGGTTCGCTCATACACAGATTTTTTTCAATAAATACATGCTACAGTCCTACACAACTGGCTGAATCCAAGGAGACTGAGGGCCAGACTGTAAAGTTACATGAGGCACCCCCAATCCCCTTGTCCTTCAAGACTCAACTGTGTATGTGTCTGATACTCAGATCGTTGACGGAACACAGATGTTTGCTGGCGGACAGATGGAAGCCGACAGCATTGAGAAGGAATCTAAAGGCAGGCTCCGCTGCTCACTTAGAGGGGAGCAGAGAAAGTGGGGAAAGCCCTTCGAATCAGCCTGGGCGCCTCTAGCAAGTTTGTCTAAAACAAGGCTTCAATATTCACCTTCCAGAACCATCCAAGACACCCCGTTGTCCAAACGCTTGGCTCACAGAGTCTGGTCATCCTCCAGTCCCTGCAAGCCCACGTCCCTCCTCCCCCGGGTAGCCTCCATCAGGGCCAGTCCCAGCCCTCCCGCACACCCCAAACACACACACACCACGCCCCACCCACACCAGTGCCTGGTTCACGCCGTTTGCCTCTCTAGGAGAGGCAGCCCCTCTGTTCTGCTTGACTCATTCCTACTAAACCATCCAAACCTGTCCAAGCCCCGTCCGCCCCATAAGAGCTGCTGTAACCCCTGCCCCAGGGAGCCCCCCATGATATCCCCTCCCCTGGCCAGGCCTAGACCTGTGACCTTGACCACTGACCAGGCACCAGTCGTATATCATCCTGTGACAGGGGCTCTCCCTCTCTCCTAGCGAGGGTGAGGCCTGCATCTCTGTGTCCTGCTTCCCTGGTGCTCAGCGCCACGTGGCGTTCAGTAGACATTCGTTCATAATGCCAATGAGAGCCGTGCGGGCAAACGGAAGGACCACCCGTCATGGCGCCCTCGGTGACCCATGCCCCTTGGTGGCCCCCTGTAGCGCCCACCTGATAACCTGTGCTCAGCCCAGCAACCTCCTGCTCCTCGGGAAAGAAAAAAACTGGGGCTTTCTCTTCCCACGCTATGACTTTCCACTTCGCCTGGCTGCGTCGAAGTTGGGCGAGAACAAGATGAGGTTCCCCTGGGGCCCCCTCCATCACCCTCTCGACCACCCTTCCAACCGGGAGAAGTGTCCCCCCACCGCCCATCTCGGATGAAAGAGGCTTCCTCCAACTGTAAATTATTTCTAAACTGTATATCTTGTTTAATGCGTTTCAAAATGGAAAGAAAATACTTCTCCCACAATTACAGTCATTTTGTAACTAAACCCCGCAGTTTCCCAGCTCCCTCCAAACCTACTGATTTTAAAAGAGAAAAATACTGTCGTTTCCCAACATGGTCTTTATAGAGGAAGCCTGGGTGTGTACAGGCGACCAGTTTCCTCTCCGGGATTATCCTAGGACTACTGGATTAAAGACAAATTAGGTAATATTGTATGCTGTTCTCTTTCAGAGAGATTCTGAAAGCCGGGTTTTAAGGGAAACAGGGGCACATCAAAGCACACACCACAGCAGGCAGGGACCTTGAGACCAGCGGAGGTGACGAGAGAAGCTGACCCCAGGAAAGACTTGGCACCTGGAGGCTGGAGGACTGTGTGCCAGTGAGGGCCTGCCACCGGCCATGGGACCGATGGGTGTGCCTACCAGGACCTTCCAACAGTGGGACAGGACCCACATACCTTTTCAAAAATGAGCTATAATCCAGAGGTTCATGGCGTGACATTTCCTGGTGTCTGGTCACTGTTCTCAATGGAAAAATAGAGATACTCCCCCTGCCCCCAAACAAGGCTTTAGATGGAGTGAACCCCACCTAAACTTGACCCTGGGCCTTAACCTCCACGTGTGTCTGCAGAAGATGCTTGGATTCCCACTACTGAGCCATAAATAAACTAGGGGCTCTACGGCTACCACAGTCTCAAAAATGGTGAAAAAGCGAGGAAGCACCCTGAGAATTTAGGACAATGTGAAAAAGCCTTCTTTTCAGAGGCCAAAGTTTACCTAGTGATGAATAAGTGACACTGTCTAAATGCCGCAAATCACGTGATTCGAGACACAACGGGACCACGGACATGGTACGTGCCTGCCGCGAAATACACAAGTTATTGTTTAGTGGGTAGGATCTCAGTTTGGGAAGAAGGAAGTGATGCTTTCAATGTGAGTGTACTTAATGTCACTGAACTGTACACTTAAAATGGCAAATTTGACTTATGTATATTTTATTACAATAATGAAAATAATAAAACATTTCTAGGATCAAAAAAAAAAAAAAAAAAGCTAGCACAGAGCTGGCAAAGAAGAGGAGGAAATATCCACTCAAACGCCTGGATCAGGTTGGGTCAAATCTCCCTTCGACTTTTCAGTTACTTGAGCCAATAAGTTTATTTATTTATGTTTGGCCGCCCCGCGCCTCATGCGGGGTCTTAGTTCCCCGACCAGGGATGGAACCCGCATCCCCTGCAGTGCAGGCGCAGAGTCTTAACCACTGTACTGCCAGGGAAGTCCCATAAATTTTTGTTTAAGTCTTAAAAGAAAAACTGGCCAAACTTCAAGAGAAGCAACCATTTTGCACTTTGGAAGATCCAGGGGCGCCGTGAGCAAGGGGCTTCCAACGTACAGCAGTGACTCAGGTGCTGCACAAACCAGGAGGCCCTCAACATACCCAAAGAGCTCTGAAAACCATGTAGGGAGTTCTAGCCCAAAGCCGAGCCAAGTGGTTCAGCCCCAGAGCTCTTTTTTTTCACTGGGAGTCAGTTTTCACCAGGTGGGAGACACAGAGCCATTGACCCCAAGCAAGCACTCAGCAGAAACCTTGCTTAGCCTCAGACACTTGTCATCTTGGATTTAAACTTGACCCGGCCTGCCCCTGCCGCAGGTGAGATAAAGGTCAGGGAACAAAAGAGTTCCGTGAGGCTCAGAATCTCCATGGTTAATCACTTCCCACCCGATTTGACAGCCACAGATATTTTTCCCTTTCGCCCTCAGGCATGATCTCAACACAGGGTGAACTTGAAACCCGCATTTGAGGTACACACGCAAAGCTGACACTTGAGGGCTGGAAGGACACTCAGAAGACCTGACTCTCACACGGACTGTGGCGGGATGTGTTTGGTTTCCTCGGGAGGACGACACAGACCTTTGCACAGTGCTCAGAGTTCAACACTGGGGTCATCCCATCCAGAGATATGTAATCATCTTTTGCCTAAAAGCCACATACCTTAATTACATGTGGGATCCAATAAACTTCTCGAAAATCATTGTACAGATAGAGACCCGTGGATGTCAGGAAGACCAGACTAAAAGTACCCATTTGGGAAACAAATTGCTACAGTCACCTTGAAAAACAGTTAGGCAGTATCTTACAAAGTTGAATATACATCTACCCCACGACCCAGTAGACCGAAGATAAATGAAAACAGAAGTCCACACAAAGACCTGTACATGAATGGTCACAACAGCTTTATTCCTCATCACCCAAAACCAGAAACACCTGAATGTCCATTGAGTAAAGTCAAATGGTGGTGCATCCATACGATGCAAAGGCACTCAGCCAAAAAGAGGAACAACCACTGATACCCGAGATGACAAGCCTCAAATAGATTCCACTGAGTGAAAGAAGCCAGATGCAAAGACTACACACTGTTCGATTCCATTTATCTGAAATTCTAGAAAAGGCAAAACCACAGTGATAAAAAACAGGGCACTGGTTGCCGGGGCCAAGGTGGGGATGACTCCAAAGAAGTTAAAGGGGACCTCTTGGGGCAAAGGAGGGTTCTGTATCTCGATTGTGGTGGTAGTTATACAACTACGTATAATTACCAACGTTCATTAAGGGTGCTCTTAAAATGGGTTGATTTTCTTTTACACAAATTACAACTCAATACTTTTTAAAGGCCCCCACCTCCGTTCTCCAAAATATCAGTCTATAGACTCTGTCCCTGACCTTCTTTAACAAACTTGCTGTCTGCACCTCTGTTCCAGCACAAAGCTGTGGTTACATGGAACGAGAAGCTGGGAGGGAATCCCTGGTGTCCCGTCCTTGCTAGAAAAAGGTGGTCTATGTCAGGGCACACCTTCAGAAAGCCAGACTGGGATCCACAGGCTGGCCACTGATGTGTCCCAGGAAAAGCAGACAGACATAAGGCGTTCCACCCCAGAGGGGATGCATTCCATCCCCCCACAGAAGAGGGGCCCCCAGAGAGGAGGGGTGCACCCCAGGTGATCACAGGTGAAGATGGAGCAGGTCATCCAGGTGCCCCAAGGATTAACCCTGTGAGTTCCTGGGCCACTAAAGAAAGGCCGGCATGATCTTTAGAAACTGGCCGTAAAAAACACAAAGGATCCCGAGGCATAAGCGCCACGAGCATTTGTAGCTCAAAGGAATAAGACGAGTCTGTGAAAGTCAGAGGGACAGGAACACAGCAGATGTAAGTACTGAGATGCATCATCCCATAGAGCCTGGTCAGATTCTAGAGAACCAAACTTCTCTCTTTCTTCCTCGCTAGAAAACAAACCATGAAGCTGCTTCTTTCGGGGCAAACAATGAAGGTCATCTATGTTATTTTTTCAAATTGACACATGCCCTGAGCCTGGGAAGATTCTTGAGCAGGCATGTGAAGTGCCCACGGTGGGAGTCTGCAGGTCAGCAAACTGACCACACTCCCTTCCCCCACCTCACTGTCCTGGAAGGTGTCGGGTAAACACAGGACGACCAGCGCTACCACATTACATGCCAACCGTTGCTACCAATTTCTGTATAATAACAACGACGGCATCACAGATTTTCTTGAAGCCAAAACCCCAAATAACACCAACAATACCGCAAGAGTCCCCAAATGAAAGGTTGCAACGGCCAGGCATGAAAGGGCTGTGAGGCGCCCCCAGCCATGGCCCTCAGTCTCTGCTGAACTCTGCCCACATCCCTGATTTCACAAGCCACAAGAAGGTGCTGGGCCGTTTGCAACCAAACTCCAGGCAGTTTGCAAAAATAGAGGAGGCTAGCTAATGCCCCGACTCAGCAAAGAATCTACAACCTTCGCATTTCCCAGGGCTCCCGGTCAAACGAGCTTCCCCTACTGTACCCTCTGTCCTTCCTCCCAAGGGCTATGCTCCTTAGCCTTGGGAGGAAGGAGGGTTCTCTGTGCTCTGTAGCCCCTCCAGGAGAAGAAATGGCCAATCATATCCTGTCTTTGGTTAGTTAACAAAAGATATAAACTACAGGGGAAAACGCGCAGGGTCGTTAGCTCATGAGTGGCCGAGCAGGATCTGCATTCACTGCTCTCTGCCTGCATTCTACACCCATAGACACAACTAGGTTGTATTTGAAATTGCCTGCCCCAAAGCTGAGCTTCTCTCCTGGAAAGGGAGCTTCTCAAACACCAGCAAGTGTATCTCAGAACTGTAAAATGAATAAAGAGATACCTGAATTAAGTAGAGACAGGAGACCAGAAGGGGGAGCTCTCACGCCGTGCGACCATAGCACACAGCCCAACGGGAAGAAGAAAAACGCCTCTTCTTTCCTGGTGAGGACTCAGCCAATGAAAAGCCATGGACTCCTTGTTTACTATAACCCTCCCAACGTCCTCTTCCCCTCTGTAAAAGCATCCTCATTCTCCTGCTGTCGGGAGACTTAACATGTGGCTTACCATTGTTGCAGACCCCAAATTGCAATTCTCTGGTGATTCCTGATAAACCCATCGTTGCTAGAGAAATATCCGGCCATCTATTTATTTCAGATCAACGGAACTACCGGCAAAGACAGAGGCCAACCGACCAGGGTTAGGGAATGTGTGTGCTGTGAGAAGCCGTGACCAAAATGAGCACATCCTCGAGACCCCCCAGGTCTGCTCCAGCCCCCCGCCCCCCAGCCTTCCTGTGCCTTTAGCCTCAGCCTCCATCTCCCCATCTGTAAAATGGGGCACCATGCTGTGACACGGGTGTGTCGTAAAGAAAGAATGAGATGAAATCAGAGAAAGGGAGACGCCGGCTCCCTTTGGATAAATGTGCATACGCCATGTCCCTGGCAACGTTAGTAGATATTTCAGACTATAAACTGTTAACCAAGATGATTACTGGAACAACCTTCCAGAAGTTATTAGCTTCCATTTAATAACAAGCCATTACCCACAAACAACCCATTAATTATCAGCCAACAAACGTCTTAAAGTTTCCAATGCTTGATGAATGATGTGACTTTTTTTTTTTTAAATAATAAAACTGGAATTCTCCTGCACTTGAATGAGTTGCACCTGCCTCTGGGCAGCTTGGCTGTTGGCTGGCTGCAGGAACACAGCAGAAATCTGGGAACAGCCTTCTCTTGAAACGCTGAGACCTTCTGAAGTCCAAACCCCAGTTTAATCAGAAAGGGGCAGTTCCTGTGCAGGGACTTATCCCTGACCGGTGAGGGGGGGCGGGGATGGCAAAGAGTCCCAGGGCTGGGGCTCCTCTCTGGCTGCCTCTCGCTCCCCACTGCAGGGAGCACGTCTGTCTGTCTGCCAGGGAGCCGTCACTGTGGGCTGTCTGCTGGGTGCAGCTGGAGAAGCCACGCTCTCGCCCTCACACCCTGACTTTCTCCTCTCTCCCCGACCTTGTGCTAAGCAGACGTCCAGAGGAAAGAGTGAGAACACTGACAAGCACATCTGCTTCTGTTCCAGAGGCTTCTACATGCATCATTCGCTCATTCAAACCTCGCAGCAGCTCCAAAGTAGCTATCATCACTCTTGTTTTTGCCAAGTTCACAGAGCAAATACGTGGCCAACGTGGGACTCAGGTGCGGGCCTGCCCGAGGGCATCACCCAGCCAGCCCACCACACCAAGCACCCTGACCCTTCACAGAAAAGCTTATTACACCCGCCCTGCAGGTCTCCCCCCTCCGTGATTCTCAGCTCTGTGAGGGAAGACCGCCTTTTACTGACTTGTGTCTGCCACAATGTAGCTCCTAGGGGATGTGCAAGAAAAGTTTTTGAAATGAATGAATCTAGAAATCAGAGGCCAACCCACAATATATGCAGTTGACCCCCAGAGAATGTTTGGCGGGTGACTGAAGGGGGCTGTGGGCAGACACTTCTGGCGACTGCTGCTCCCCTTTGGATAAATGGGCGTGCGCCATGTCCCTGGCAATGTTATTGGATATTGCAAACGCCTTGAGAGTATGGTGGCCAGGCAGAGGACTTCAAGCTTCCCAACCTCCCTGGTCCTAGTCCAGGGAGAGGCTCTGTGAGGAAGGGACTCCCGGGACCTGCCACCCATGTTGGGGGCAGGAGGGCGACACAGTGCAGTTAGCAAATCAGCCTGCCTTGCTCCTGTTCTCAGAGGACCTGTAGCTGCGTCCAGTGACCTAAAATTGGGCCAAATGAAGCTGTTCTCGAGTGGGTCCCTGAGGTGTAGATGTACACGAGGGGCTCCATGGTTGGATGCTCTGAGGAGACGGCACAGGGAGAGAGAACTTCTTTATCGCAAGACCACCTTCATAAGAAGCTATCAGGTTGCCTAGCCCACTCAAGAGAAAGTCCTAGAAAAAACAAAAACAAACTTAGCTTCTAGTGTCCACACACCACCTCACACCCATTAGGATGGCTACTCTAAAAAAAAATGAAAAACAAAAAACAGAAATAATACATGTTGACAAGGGTGTAGAGAAATTGGAACTCTTGTGCACTGTTGGTGGGAATGTAAAATGTTGCAGCCACTATGGAAAACAATATAGCAGTTCCTCAAAAAATTAATAAAAATAGAGCCACATGATCCAGCCATTCCACTTCTGAGTATATACCCAGGAGAATTGAAAGCAGGTCTCAAACAGATATTTGTATACCCCCGTTCATAGCGGCATTATTCACAATAGCCAAAAGGTGGAAGCAATCCAAGTATCCATCAACAGAGGATGGGAGAAACAAAACGTGGTCTATATATAAAATGGAATAGCATTCACTCTTATAAAGGAAGGAAATTCTGACACCTGCTACAACATAGATGAACCTTGAGGACATTATGCTGAGTGAAACAAGCCAGACATAAAAGAACAAATACTGTGTGATTCCATTTATATGAGGTACTTAGAGTAATCAAATTCATAGACAGAAAGTAGAAAATGGTAGTTGCCGGGGTTTGCAGGGAGGGAAAAATGAGGAGCTAGTGTTTCATGGATACAGAGTTTCCATTTCATAAGAGGAAAACCTACGGAGCTGGATGGTGGTGATGATTACACAATATGAATGTATTAAATACCACTGAACTATACACTTAAAATGCTTAAGATGGTACATTTTATGTTGTGTATTTCACCACGATTTTTTAAAGTGTCCACACATATTAAAATTAAAAGCACCCAATCCTTACTGCCCCATGGTTGGCCAGACTACACTCTTTGTTTTGCTGTGATGTGTCTCCTCCTCAGCTTCACATCCATCTGGTGCCAATTTTATTAATGGCAGAATGAGATTCAAATCAACTTTCCTCCAGAGAAAGGATGAACCCGAGAAGCAGGCACCTTGCCAGGATCAAAGAACAGGAAAATAAGCCAACATCAGTTCAGAAGGTGCTGCCCTGCAGCCTAGCCCTTCTGAAACCTGCCATCTGGGGGAAGGAGGACCAGGTTACAATCCAGAAAATGTATTATCACTGTCCATCCGGGTTCAAAAGGTTTCTTTCGGTGAGTCACAAAGGTTAGCTGGGAGGCTCTTAAATTAAAAACCCACAGGGTTTTCCTTTTATAGACTGTCCTCAGGAGACCTCTCACTGAGTGTTCTCCCTCGGTCCTCATCCTCAACTGGCAGCTGCTCTAAGCATGTGTGTTTACAGAAATACCAGTAGTTATTGCATGTTCCCTTCCATGTGATTAAGCATTGCCATAAAGCCCAGGCTGGATTAGAAATAGATTTTTCCCTTCTGAGAAAGGCTGAATGGGGCAAAGCCGGTGGCCATGGTGGGTGTCTTGTGCCACCTACTGGCCACTGATGGGAATTACATAGCAATCGCCTCAGGGGTGGACAGGGCTTTGCCACCTGCCAATGAGCAGGCCAGAACCGCTGCCCCGCCCACACTGCAGGGCAGGGGGTAACTGGGAAATGCCACCAACCAACGGTCCCACACTGGAACGGATCTCCAGTCCTGTACTCCCTGGTGAAGGGCTCCAGTCACCTGAGCTATTGTCTAAGGAAGCAGCCCATTGCTGCCAGGAGAAGGGCACTTCGGGACAAGGGGAACTTACATGGCAGCCCTATTCACCACGTGCATGTTTAGACTTGGAGAGGAGGGGCGTGCACTTCACTGTGATTTGCAGTGTTAGAGCACTGCCCAGGTAGCTTTGGACAAATGTATCTCTTTTGATCCTCATAGCAACCTTTTGAGGCAGGTTCCACTGTTCTTATTTTAGAGGTGAGGAAACCAAAACACAGAGAGGTCCGTCCACTGGGTTAAATACCTTTCTGTCACACAGAGGGAAATGAAGGGTTTTGGGGGTACTTACTTGCTTGGAAGTGGAACTACAATTCAGTGGTTCTTTTATTGTCTATTTTCCAAATCAAACACACCAGCATAAAGATATCTGAGTATTCTCTTAACAGTTTGGAAGATCCTACTGGAAAGTTCCACAAGCAAATGAGCATCCTCACCTCTGTAGCCACTGCCTCATTTCTCGGTTCATTTCTATAAATATGGATGGACCATATTCTTCTGAGTTCCGGGCAGGGCAGTAGGAATGAACTAACGACTCCATCACTTAGCTTATGATAGGGGCACTCTTGATGCCAACAAAAGTTTGGCTATTTCCCAAATAAAAACTAACCTTAAATAATGAAACTTTGTCACCATGGAGGATATTCGTGCTCTGAAGCCCATTCACAAAGAGTTTGGGGCAAGCCATGCTCTCCTAGGTGACCACCTGGGGGAGTGACCCAGGGGCAGGAGCCCAGGGCACAGTGGGCTTCCTGGAGTGATGGAGGGTGGGCGATCTGAGCCCAGGTCCTGAGTTAGGGCTGTGCTGGCACCATCATCCTGTTGGGCTGATATCCTGAAATCCGACGAGACCCTGGGTCTTCTGGCCTCCGGAAAGACGAGTGATCAGGCCACTGCAGTCACCAGCCTCCACCTGCAGCCACAAGGACCCTGGGCAAGGCTGTACAGACCCTGCCCCGGGGCAGAGACAGCCCTAGAGGAGGGAGCCTTAGGGAGAAGGAGGGAGACAGGAGAAGGGCAGGTGGGGTTTGCTGTCACTTTCTACCCCGTCCTCCAGGCCCACCAAGAGGCCACTTTCCTGTCTTCTCAAGAGCCACGTGTGAAAACATTTGATCAGCCCCATGGCCAGGTCAGGGAGGATGAGGAAAGCTCTCCACCCGCCCCCCTTCTGTAGCCTGGCTCTTGTGCCCTCACCACCTCTGACTGCCCGGAGCCTCTCGTAACCTGCCCCCAGCCCCAGTCCTCCCTCTCCGGTGCCCTCGCAGACCCACTGTGCTCTGGGCTGTCTCCCCTACCTTCACCTTGCACATTCCCTTCATTCGCCCCACCCTCACCGAATCTCAGTGCCCTTGTAGTCAACCCCAGAGGTCTGCACCCGCCTCATTTGATCAGAACATGTCCTGTGCTTACTACCTTTTTACTCCCCACTCCAGGGACTCACGGTGGGAACTCACACTAAACGCCATGTTGAGAACAGTAATTTGTTTGTGTGGTGGTTTCTGTGCGCCCGCCTACTTTTTCTCCGCCTGCCCCACGCCCCGCCCCTCCTTCTTCTTTTATAAGAACCCAGCATGTAGGAACTAAACTTATTTCATGCATATAAACCCAGGCACTTGACTAAATTATTGTGATGAATAACAGAACAGAAACAAATAAGAAAGTGGAAACTGACATCAACTCTTTAAACAAGTACTTTCTTAACTTCAATAAATAAAGGACCAAATAAACTAGAACCTCAGTCTTCCTGTCCCATCAGTGCTTAGCAGTAGCCAGAGAGAAAACAACTTTGTACGTCAGGGAGTGATGTCCTTTAGGACGACAGCACTCCCAGCCATGGCCATGACTTTCAGTAGCCCTTCCTTTGGCCCTGCTCACCGAGCCTGTAACTCACAGGCCCCCTGAACTTCTGCAGCCACTACACAGGAACGCTGGACTGCATGACCCAGTCAGCGCAATCCAGGATTGGCCCATAACATCATTTAACCTAAAAGCTCACTGAAGAGGGAACATTAGCATGGACCCAGTCTCTATCAACAGGATAAAAATTACTTAACTTCTCTGAAAGAGAAATGGTCTCTACGTTAATCAACATCCATAAATACATTTGAGCTTTCTAATAAGTTGTCCTATAAATACTGCACATTATTTCTAATGAAAACAATATAAATTCCTCACACTCATGTAACCCTTTACACTACCAGGTTATCATGGAAGCCCCTCAAGAACTACATGCAGTGATAATAAATACAATCCCTGTACATTAACAATTTAATATGGTGATACTTTCACAATAATTTTAAAGTACAAATCCCCTAAGCATCTATGTCCTCTGAAGCAGACACTGTCCTGGAGAATTTTTGCACAGCAACCCGGATGCTCTGTGTTGCTGTTCAGGCCTTCTCCCAGTAGGGGGCCCTCTAAGCCAACGTAAGCACATCCACTAGGCACCGTCAGCGCCTGATACCTGGCTAAGGCCTAAGGGGTTTCATGCATCAGCCAGGCCTCCCAACAACCCCGGAAGGTAGGGACTGGGCTGTGTTGACCATGATCCCATATTCAGTGCCAGAGTGTTGGTATAATTACCTCCTGGAACAACAGACCCTATGTAGAGCCACACTCTCTCCCTAAGGCATTCTCTGACCCTCAAAGCCCTTCTACCTAAAACGAAGGAGCACTTGAGTTTTGTTTCCCTCTCAGACCTATGAGGGGAAAAGGAAAGGAGGCCTTAGTAAGGCCATGCCCATCCCCTGTGCTGGGGAGGCCGTCCAGCCAGGCCTAGGTGGTCACAGAAAGAGGAGAACGGCCTTGGTAGTCTAGGGGGTCCTCAGACAGCCTGCCTGCTGTGGGCATTTCTCAGCCTCCTTTGAGGAAGAACAAGCAGCCGTTCCCAGAAGAGGGATCAACAGGCCACAGACGTTCTCCCCAGGCCCAGAATCACCTCTCTCCTCCCCGACCTGCCATGCTACCTCCAACTCCAAGTGGCCCCCACCATGCACCACGACCCTCAATGGCAATAAGCCACACCCCCGTGTGAGTGCCCTCCCACACGGACTCTGGGAGTGGCCATGTTTTTCCTTTTCCGTCCTTTTACTTAACATGTGTGTTAAAAGCGTGTGGTTGGGTCTTGTTGTTTTATGCAATCTGGCAATTTCTGCCTTGAATTTCTGTCCTGCCGCTCTTCACCTACTGTAAGAAACTCTCGTAGCCCAGCCTCAGCCTCCTGCACGGCTGCCATTAAGGGACTCGCCTTTTCCTTGTGGATGGTGGGGAAAGCCATTGTTTGGGAGAGTCTGGGCTCATCTTTAGGTCCACCTCCTGCAGGGCTCGCAACCCAAGCACCACGGGAATGTGTATGCCCTCTGCATTCCCCCTGCTGACCAGCCCCTTCTCCAGTGCCACTTCCCCAGCAAGATTCCAGGGGAAGGGAGAGAGTTGTTGGGCAGGGAGATGATGTTTGCATGTGGAACTCTTTCAGACCCTAACAGCTTCCCCGCACCCAGGACGCTTCTTCTCAGGCTGTGCTCACCTGCCCCCAGAGAACTCCAGGGCTCTCGACTCACCTGTAGGGGGTGTGTCCCTCTGCAATTCAGCCCATCGCAGTTTCCTTACATCTACCAGTCTTTGAAAACCCCATGAAACGTATGCTTTTTATTCTATATAGTTAATTCTTTTATCAACATGGGAGGAAACTGTTTATATCTTTCTACATTGTAATCGGAAGCAGACAACCCTATCTTGCTTAAGCCACTGACATTTGTGTTTCCGTTATACAACCAAGCTTAATTCCTGGACTCATAGTATAGAAAAGACAATCACAACTAGCACTGAAGGTGTCCAGACAGCAGCGACGGTCAAGTACGCAGGCACCAGTCTCACTGGAATTGTCTCTCATGTCTGCAAGCAGCTGCTGGCCACTACAAGATACAAAAATTGAATTTGAAAACATTTGTACTGAGTCCAAGATCTCTAGTTTGCTGGCAATTTCCCATACCTCCTCTTATTACTTATCCACTTACTTCATATATTTAAGTTTTCTTCTGGCCCTTATTGACATTTCAGTTTGATACTCAATGAACACTGAGAAATTCCGTGCATGTCCCCCAGCAATCATGTCTACTCTGCTTTCCATGCAGATATTTTGCATCTCATGGCAAAGTTCCCATAAGCTCATTCATTTCTTTGCCTCTCATTTTCTACAAATATAATCATTTTCTATTAAAGTCAGATGGGAGAGTGCTTGGAACAGCATAGTGTCTCACAAATCTGGGATCTATCTTGGATCTCTTCCTAACAGTCACGAACATTTTCTAGCTCAGGGGCACTCCTCTCGCTCTTGGCATCACAAGAGAGACCTAGAGGCCACATCTGCCTGCAACGCCGGCCTCCATGGAAGACTCACATGTCTTCTGCTCTCCACCAGCAGGAGAGGCGGCACTGAGGTCTCTGGGGAGTGTGTGGCCTTGAGCATCTTTGTGCAGAGCCGGTCTCAGGGGATGTAGCCTCGGGGCTGCACAGAGGAAATAATCCGAGCTATTCAGGAGGGTGTTGAGGACAGAGAGGGAAGAAGAACTGTGCCTGCAGAAGCCAATCTCCCAGTCCCGACGCCACCTCACCCCATCAAAACCCAAACAGCTCATCGCAAAACACAGCCAGCCCTTACACTAGTGAGAAAAGTGGGTCTCTCTGCACGCAAGAGACCATTAAGCAGAAACCAAATTAGGCTGGTCATCTCCTCTTTGCTTGCGCCATCAGGGAAGGGAAGGGAAGTCTGCAGAAGAAGAAAGTACAAAACAGCACAATTCTTTGCTTTCTTTTTATCAAACTTTTAAAATTTTGAAACTATTGTAGATTCACATAGAGTTGTAAGAAATAATACAGAGAGCCCACGTGTCCTTTACCCAGGTTCCCATGGTACCAACTTGCATAACTACAGCACAATATCCCCAGCAGGAGAGGAGTTCTGAGGTCTCTGGTGCATCTGGCCTCAACCACAAAATTGCCATTAATACAATCCATCCACCTTATTTATACTTCACTGCTTTTACATTCACTCAGTTGCTTGTGCGTGTGTGTGGTACTATGCAATTTTATCACGTGTGGACTTGTGTGACCACCAGCAGAGTCAACATACACAACAGTCCCATCACAAGGATTCTTCATCTCTTTAATAGCCACTTCACTTCCTACCCTCACTTCCTACTCTCACTTCCTACCCTCATCCCTAATCTCTGCCAACTACTACTATTTTCTCCATCTCTATAAGTTCACTAATGCTATATAAATGGGATCATACAATATATAACCTTTGAGATTGACTTTTTTCTCTCATAATTCTGAGTTATTACAGAATAACTTTCTTTTATTACTGAGAAGTGTCCTATGCTTCACTTTTCTTTAAAGGCATCTTATAGTCTCTTCTGATTTCATGGATTGAGAGAAGAATGTGATTAATGTCACCTCTTCGTTTTCAAAATGGTTAGGTATAAAAATGATCGAATGAAAAGGAAAAGAAGTGTATGTGAAGCACTCTCAGTTTGCATTTTTCTTCCTAATTTGCTGATAATTTGTATTTATGAATGCAGCTTTCAGGGAAACCACTTCCTGTGTTGAACAGAGTTTGTTAATAATAACAATAAAGGCTAGAAACTCAAAATGTAACCGCAACAAAAATGTTACTGTCCTGGACCTCTGGTTACAAAGAAGGTGGAGAAGATGAACTTTTCCCTATTCTTCCTGATAAGAACAGTGATAACACCTGGATATTATATATGAAACATGAGAAGACTCAAAGGTGGAGAGAAAAAAGCAGATTGGATAAGGACCCCAGGACCTGAGGAACAACACGGCAGTAAGTTATTCAGGTTTCTTCTTGGTTTCTTATATCTCAGACTGGGCTGAAGAAGCCAGCAAACTGGAGGCTTCAATGGGTGCAGACAAAAAAGCCCCCAAGGGCTTCCCTGGTGGCACAGTGGTTGAGAGTCCGCCTGCCGAAGCAGGGGACACGGGTTCGTGCCCCGGTCCAGGAAGATCCCACGTGCCGCGGAGCGGCTGGGCCTGTGAGCCATGGCCGCTGAGCCTGCGCATCTGGAGCCTGTGCTCCGCAACGGGAGAGGCCACAAGTGAGAGGCCCGCGTACCGCAAAAAAAAAAAACAAAAACAAAAAAGCTCCCAAGAAAAGCCTGCTCTTTTTAGCCAAAGGATCAGGAAAACAGCAACCTAGCAAGACAGAAAACTTTTGGACAATAACCACCATACTCCAGACAAACACCATGAAAAAAAAGGGGACCCGCACTTGTTACTGGAGGCTGAGTGAAGAACCTGAACTTCCACCCTCTTCTGGTTGTAACAAGATGCTCTACCCTTCCCTGCACAGCCAGGATGGTGTCAGTCAGGGCTGAGTGAGAGCCCAGAATTGTCATCCATGCCTGGCAACAATGAGGCATGCCCCCACCACGCGCAGTGCCAGTGGAAGCCACATAGAGATCCTGGACTCTCAGATGAGCAACCACTAAATAACTGACACAAAGAAATACACTCAAAAACACTATAAAGCCAAAATGAAATTATAAAATATATTCAAGCAGCTCACAGGAAGGCAGGAAAAAGGAAACAGAGAGACAAAGGAGAGAACTAAAAGGAAACAAAAAAGAAAATGGCAGACTTAGCCCTAACATATAAATACTGACATTAAATGTAAATAGTCTAAATACACCTCCTAGGGACTTCCCTGGTGGTCCAATGGTTAAGGTTCTGTGCTTCCACTGCAAGGGGCACAGGTTCGATCCCTGGTCAGGGAACTAAGATCCTGCATGCCACACAGTGTGGCAAATAAATAAATAAATAGATAGATAAATAGATAGATAAACAAATAAATAAATAAATAAATAACCTATTAAAAGGCAGAGATTGGCAGAGTGCACTGGAAAACTTGACCCAACCATACACCGTCTACGTGAAATTCACTTCAAATATAACAATAGAGGTAGGTTGGACATAAAAGAATGGAAAAAGATACGCTATGTAAACATCAGTCAAAAGAAAACAGAGTGGCTACATTCATATCAAATAAAGTAAACTTCAGAGCAAAGAAAATTTCTCAAAAGATGTAATAGGAAATGTTATCTAAATGTTCCCCAAATACACAGAACAATTCCAAGCTCTTTCTCAAAGCCAAATCCATGACAACTCTACTTGGGAACTCTGAGTATTTCCCCTAGCTGCCCCGCTGAGAAGATAGTAACTAAGCTACTCCTGTCCCCGAAATGGAAAAAAGGTGAGCACCCAGTGTACAAAAGGGGCTCTTTGAGAAAAAGGCTCAGAGCAGATTTGGCTCATCAAGAACTCCAGCTAGACCCCAGCTACATGAAGAAGCGAGACAAGAGATGCACGGGCCAAAAAGGATTGCTCCACTTGACTCCCACCCACACTCTGGGGATCAGACATTAACAGATGTTGGTCCCAGATGCACCAAGAGAGTGGGGAGGGGAGAAAGGAGGGGTGATTCAAGATTCTTGAGAATAGGGCTTCCCTGGTGGCGCAGTGGCTAAGAGTCCGCCTGCCGATGCAGGGGACGCGGGTTCGTGCCCCGGTCCGGGAGGATCCCACATGCCACGGAGCGGCTGGGCCCGTCAGCCATGGCTGCTGAGCCTGCGCGTCCGGAGCCTGTGCTCTGCAATGGGAAGAGGCCACAACAGTGAGAGGCCCGCGTACCGCAAAAAAAAAAAAAAAAAAAAAGATTCTTGAGAATAAACAGAGGTTCCCCCAAACCTTTCACAATCCAGGTCAATGCTGCAAGCTCTTCCGTAAGCTCTGGTCATCTGAGGGCAGTACTCAGGGAGTGCCCGGCATGGCCAGGAGACTGCTGGCTGTGGGGTTTGGGATCATTATCTGTGGAGTTCTCCTCCTTGACTTCAGTACCATCCAGTGGATCCAACATATCTCCATTCACAATTTAAAACAGTCTCCAAATCTTGTCAAAGCATCCGGTTTATACCATCCACCCACTGCAAGAGATGAATTTACAGTATTGTACTGGGTCCCTGGGCGCATTCCAGAGTGAGCTGTGGTTACTCAGCTTTAAGGCCGAGGAACAGAAATGACCCTCCTAGTCTAAACTGCGGCTTCTATACTTGTTCTACATCTTTATTCAAAGTCATTAAGTCATTAGTCCCTACTGGGAGAATGGTACATGTACATGCATTGATTGCTGTGTAGTTCACAAAGGTATGTTCATGGTTATTATATTACTGTACCCTCAGAATCACAGGCATACCTAACTCGTCCAGAGTGACTCAGATTAGTCATAATGCCTTGAATCTAGGACACCTGCCTCTCAGTGCGGGGGGGCAGCACCAGACCCACACTGGGGAAAACAGCAAGTCCCATGGGATATGTTTCCATTCATCCTCTGCTGTACCTATGTGAGTTCATGGTTTTTCCTCTGTTGCTGACAGTGTAACCCTAACAAAGGCCTCCTCTAATTTCAGTAATCGAATATGACCTGGTCAGCCGAGAGCATGGGAGGATGCCCTCATAATCCCTGATAGTGTGTCTCAGGAAAGTTGGTTGCCTTCTCAACGTGCAGCTACAGCAGCGACCTCTATCGAATGTGAATGTTGGCGTCCATTCCACGAAAAAACTGTAAAGTCTCTACTGTGTTCTTCAAAAGGCCATGCAAGAATCATCCTCCTGACCCCCTCCTGGACTCACAGCGGCAAACCCGCAGTGGGAAGAATAGCCAACATCCTACCACCAACACCAACACCCACAGAGAAAGCCAGGTGGGTTCACAGCTCACACCCTATCAAGGAAGAGGGAGTGGAGGAAACCCACAGACATCTTCCCAGCATCAGCAGCCAGAGACAGAGCCCAGCTGCACTTTGCTGCCAGCAGTCTCATAAAGACGGGAATACAGAGGCTGGTACCACAAGCATCACCACCATTACCACCACACGGGAAAAAAAACGAGCTTTGCAGAGCTTCTCATCACAGGAAGGGTGGAAACAGAGGTGAACACTTAAGTGAAAGACCAAGATAGCCTCCTCCCCCTCCCCCTTCAAGTTCGGAGAGCTGACACCACCAGGAAGGGAGGCTGGGAGGACACACCTCTCCTCCCCTTTGCCTCCAGAATGATCCCAGGAAGCTCCACGGCCACCAGCACCCTACTTAACACCCAAGTCATAGGCAAGTTGAGAGAGGGATTGTTTTAAAGGAAAAGCATAGGGACTTCCCTGGTGGTGCAGTGGTTAAGAGTCCGCCTGCCAGTGCAGGGGACACAGGTTCGAGCCCTGGTCCAGGAAGATCCCACATGCTATGGAGCAACTGAGCCCATGCGCCACAACTACTGTGCTGCGCTCTGGAGCCCGCGAGCCGCAACTACTGAAGCCTGCGTGCCTAAAGCCCGTGCTCCGCAACAAGAGAAGCCACCACAATGAGAAGTCCGCGCACCGCAACGAAGAGTAGCCCCCGCTCGCCGCAACTAGAGAAAAGCCTGCGCGCAGCAACGAAGACCCAGCGCAGCCATAAATAAATAAATAAATAATAAACAAAAAGCGTGACCCCTCCGATTTAGTCCTGCACAGACATGGCCTGAGGAAGCGAAAAAAGAGAGAGAATACTCTCTGTCAAGCCCCCCATCCCCCCCACCCACCCTGGAATCCCCTGCTAGTGGTTCTCAGAGCTAAATCCTGAAGAGCAGAGCTCCTGGCCAGGCTCAGAAGCTGATGCGTCCTTGTGTGCCCTCCACATGGCATTCAAAATTTTTTTATTTGTTGCCATTGTTTAAAATTTGGAAGATTTCACATTAAAAAAAAATCTAATTTCTGGCTTCTTTTGAAACATCATAAGAACCAGACTCCCGCGAGTTAAGAATCCCCTGCCTAAGCCAACATGTGGAACTGGGGTGGGTGACAGCCACTCCCCATGACTGATGCCCTCTGGAACCCTCTAGGCCTCCAGCTCTGTGCTGGCTTCACCTTGGTGCTGCTGACTGGTCCCAGAAGACATCTGTGGTGGAGTCCACGCTAGTGACAATGCCAAACTTGCCTCCCCCAACCCCATGTATGCTGGAGATTTCTAGGACATAAAAATTTCCAGAATACAGAGACTCCATAAAGAAGCTCCTGCTCCCTTTCCCTTCACCACACTCCCCGCTCCCAGCAAAAAAAAAAAGAAAAAAAAATGCCCTCCAAGAGTCACATCTCACTAGGAGAAAACTTATCTGGTGTGAAATCTGAAGAATGGAGAAAGCAGGAATCTAGCCACCAAGCTGAAGGGCAACCCTGGCTTCAAGGATAACCCCTCAATGGTCTGAAATTAGGGGTGGAGACCACAGATCCAACCAGAGTCAGGAATAGTGTCTCGGAGGGAGAAGATGCCGCCCCCGTCTCCCTCAGCTCCGGACCCCACAGGGCACATCTCATGGGGCACCAATCAGAGGGAAACATGGCAGAACCTGTGGTCACTCCACCCCGAAGCTTGGCACCCAGGTTCCCAGTGAGAAGAATGCTTTTCAAGGGATCTGGCCTCTGCCATGTAGTGCTTATGTATGGTCTTGGGCTACACCTAGTGCTTTCAGGGCCACTGTTTACTCATTTATCAATAAAGAGCTTAAAATGAGTAAATTTCAAATGGCTTTTAGCAATGAAATATTTTTTTCAAACTGATTTCTCTACCAATCCCCAGAAAAAAAAAAAAAAAAAAGACAGACACGCAATAGTGGTTGCCTACAGCTGGAGGTGAGAATGGGGAGTGACTGCAAATGAGCAGGAGGGAGCTTTTGGGGGGATGGACATGTTCCAAAATTAGATTGTGCTGATGATTGTTGAACTCTGTGTAAATACACTAAAATTCATTGAATTGTATGTTTAAAATGAGTGAATATTATGTAACATACATGAATAAAGAAGTTTAAAACAACCCAATCAAAAAATGGGCTGAAGACCTAAATAGAACTTTCTCCAAAGAAGATATACAGATGGCCAATAGGCACATGAAAAGGTGTTCAACATTGCTAATTATTAGAGAAATGCAAATCAAAACTACAATGAGGTACCACCTCACACCAGTCAGAATGGCCATCATTAAAAGGTCTACAAATAGGAATTCCCTGGTGGTCCAGTGGTTAGGACTCAGTGCTTCCACTGTAGGAGGCACAGGTTTGATCTAAGATCCCACGTGCCATGCGGCACAGCGCCCGCCCCCCTAAAAAAAAAGTCTACAAGTAACAAATGCTGGAGAGGATGTGGAGAAAAGGGAACCCTCCTACACTGATGGTGGGAACGTAAACTGATGCAGCCACTATGGAAAACAGTATGCAGTTTCCTCAAAAAACTGAAAATAGAGTTACCATATGATCCAGCAATCCCACTATCCCACTCCTGGGCGTATATCTGAATAAAACTGTAATTCAAAAAGATACATGCACCCCTATGTTCATAGCAGCGCTATTCACAATAGCCAAGACATGGAAGCAACCTAAATGTCCATCAACAGATGAATGCATGTGGTACATATATACAACGGAATATTACTCAGCCACAAAAAAGAATGAAATAATGCCATTTGCAGCAACATGGATGGACCGAGAGATTATCATACTAAGCAAAGTATGTCAGAAAGAGACAAATACCATATGATATCACTTATATGTGGAATCTAAAATATGACACAAATGAACTTATCTACAAAACAGAAACAGACTCAGAGACGTAGAGAACAGACTTGTGGTTGCCAAGGGGGAAGGGGGGTAGGGAACGGATGGATTGGGAGGTTGAGATTAGCAGATGCAAACTATTCTACATAGAATGGGTAAACAACAAGGTCCTATTGTAGAGCACAGGGAACTCTATTCAATATCCTATGATATGCCATAATGGAAAAGACTATGAAAAAGAATATGTATGTATATATATATATATATGTATAACTGAATCACTTTGCTGTACAGAAGTTAACACAACATTGTAAATCAACTATATTTCAATAAAAATTTTTAAAAACTGATAGAAACAAAGAACAGATGGATGGTTACCAGAGGCAGGGACTGGGGGGCAGGTGAAATGGTTGCAGGTGGTCAAAAGGTGTAAACTTCCAATTCTAAAAGAATAAGTCCTGAGGATGTGATGTACAGCATGGTGACTATATAATCAAGACTGCCGTATGGTGTACTTGAGAGGTGCTAAGAAAGTAAATCCTAAAAGTTCTTACTACGGGGAAAAAAATTTTTGGTAACTATATGAGGTAATAAATGTTAACTAAACTTACTGTGGTGACCATTTTGCAATATATACATATGTCAAGTAGTTATACTGTACACCTTAAACTTATACAGTGTTGTACCTCAATTACATTTCAATAAAACCAGAAGGAAAAATGCTTTTAAAAAAAGAGGATGATAAAAGATAAGCTATAGGGGCTTCCCTGGTGGCGCAGTGGTTGAGAATCTGCCTGCTAATGCAGGGGACACGGGTTCGAGCCCTGGTCTGGGAGGATCCCACATGCCGCGGAGCAACTAGGCCCGTGAGCCACAACTACTGAGCCTGCGCGTCTGGAGCCTGTGCTCCGCAACATGAGAGTCCACGATAGTGAGAGGCCCGCGCACCGCGATGAAGAGTGGCCCCCGCTTGCCACAACTAGAGAAAGCCCTCGCACAGAAACGAAGACCCAACACAGCAAAAATTAATTAATTAATTAATTAACTCCTACCCCCAACATTTAAAAAAAAAAAAAAGATAAGCTGTAGACTGGGAGAAAATATTTGCAAACCACGTATCTTACAAAGGACTTGTATCTGGGATATACATAAAAAGATCTCAAAACTCAACAGTAAAGAAGTAGTTCAATTAGAAAAAAACATGAACAAGAGGATATACAGATGGCCAATAAACACATGAAATCAATATCATTATGGAATATCATTAGGGAAGTGCCAATTAAAACCACAACGAGATATGGTTAAAATAAAAAGTGATAACCCCAATGCTGACAATGATGTGGAGAAAGTGGATCACTGATACATTCCTGGTGGGGATGTAAAATGATAGGGCCACTCTAGAAGGGTATGGCAGATTCTTACAAAACTAAATATGCTCTGGACCATAGAACCACGGATTCCTACTAAGCAATAAAAAGGAATAAACTATTGATTTATGCAACAAATTAAACAGTCCTCAAGGGAATTATGCAAATTAAAAACAAAAGCCAGAGCAGAAGATTCTACACTATCTATTTCCATTTATGTATTTTTGAAGTAATAAAATTATATAGATGAAGAAGAGAATAGTGGTTGCCAGGGGTTGTGGATGGAGATACTATAAACAAGTAGCATGAAGGATCCTTATAACAGAACTGTTCTATACCTTGGTGGTGGTGTACATGAGTGTACACATGGGTTAAAATTGCATAGAACTAAATACACACATAAGTGATTGCATATAAAACTGGGGACATCTGAATAAGGTCAATGGCTTGTACCAATGCCAATTTCCTATTGTGATACTGTGCTATAGATATTCAACTTTGTACCACTGAAGGAAATTTGGGGAAAGGTATATAGGATGTGTCATTACTTACAACTGCATTTATGAATCTATAATTATCTCAAAATGAAAAAGTTAATTTTTTAAATCTCAATATAATCATAGTTAAACACAAACCAGAAAGGAGTAATAATAAACTACATTGGGAAGGAGACGCAAGAGGGAGGAGATATGGGGATATATGTATATGTGTAGCTGATTCACTTTGTTATAAAGCAGAAACTAACACACCATTGTAAAGCAATTATACTCCAATAAAGATGTTTAATAAATAAATAAATTAATTAAATATCAAATAAATAAACTAACTTTACTATGAATATTAATCAACTTTTAATTTTGTATTTTCTCAATTTTTTGATATGTGGATGAATCACTTTCATTTGGAATCATTAATTGGTCAGATGAAACACAAGATGAGGTTCCGAGGTAATACTGGGGTAAGAGGAAGTGATCCCAGTGTTCAGGCTGGGACACTAACTCCTTCCTCCTTGAGGCCCACCGTCTTTTCCCTGAGAGCATTTTATAAACCAAAGAGCAGTTACTGGTGGAATGGTGTGATGTCATCAGTGAGTCAGAGCAAGGGCCCCACTGGATCGCTTGGCAACACTTGTCAACAGTCAGGGTTCTTCTCACGTTGGTGTGAGGCTGCACTCTGGGCTAGGGTGAGGGCCTAGATCTCGAGGGAGCCTCCGGGTGCTTACTTGGGGTGGGCGTCACTCTTTTCTGTACTAAGGTGAGTCTTGGATCCTGAACTAGGTTCCTCCAAGCTGTCGCAGGGGATGTGGAAGGGATCACCTGTGAACCTCCAGAGGAGTGACTGGGATGCAGTAGGAATACAAAGAGGTCTCGAGTTTGGGGAGAACAGAGAACAGGAGGGGATGTGGGCAAAAGGAGAACAAACTGAATATGGGGGAAGGAGGAGAGACAGTAAAGCGACTCTACAGAGAACTCGACCTTGAGAGCCCCGGGAGCATGTGGGCAGTTTGTCACCCAGGAGGAGCACTGCCCTCAGAGGCGGCAGGCGGCCCTGGCCTTCTGGAGGGGGAACTGCCTCAATCAGCTTCCAGGGCCATTTCAGACAGGCCTGGGCTACTCTGGTCAGACTTTTGCCAGGTTGGATTGCTGTAACTTTATAGTGGTTCACGGGGATATTTAGGCAGAGCCGATGACATAAGCGTGTAAGGTGGCCCAGCTCAACCCTCATGGAAATGTGACTGAGGCTCAACTGGGGCTGCCACCAGCCTTCTTCCCCCGAGCACCGCTCAGACGCGAGTTCTAATCCCAAGTCCAAAGAGCTCTAGCCACGGTCAAGGAACAAATCCTAGACAAATTAGGTCAGCATTTCCTCGTCTGTAAACAGGCAAGTGACACACCTTACCTCACACCTCCTTGTAAGGACTGAATGAGGGCATCCCAACGCACTAATCAATATCTCAAGTTTACTAAGCAATTACTGGTAGCTAATGCTATTGCCATTTTAATTATTATTAGGTCTCACAAGAAGCCGGTTAAGCGGAAGGAAGTGGCCTGGTCAGAATCAAGTTGGTTTCTTTCCAGTTTTTGGTACCCAGAAAAGACAGGCTATCCCTCTGAGCTCCACATCGGATGCCTCGGAGAGTGATGCAAGTCCACAGGACCCGGCAAAAAAGTCGGATGAAAAGGCTGCTCGTGGCAGGGAAGCCAGGTGTGTGTGGTCATTCACACTTCTCCCTGCTCGCTGAATGAATGAAGGTGATAGATCATCATGGCTCCAGCATCACTTCTTCTTCCCTGGACTCTTCATGGGTGTGGGTCTGCAGGGCAGGGGAAAGGTGTCCAGGGTGAGACAGGAGGTCACTATCTTGCTCACCTTTGTAGTTATTAAAGACATCGATGACCAGAGAGTTTCACATTTGTCTCCACAGAGGTGCTCCCCAGGCAGAAAGATCCAGGGAAGGAGGCACAGGAGAGCAGTTTTTCCCTGGCCAAGAAAGGTAAATATTACTGCAGTTCCTACCCTCCTTTATAGACAGAGTGCAAAGGGGGTGATGGTCATTCTTATCCCTTCAGATGTCACGAGCAACATACTCAAGGTGAGTGAGAAGGGAAGAGCACAGTGTTTCCCAGGTGGGTCCCTCCCCTGATCACACAGGGTCCTTCCTCTCTCCTTGCAGCTGCTCAGGATGGGAGCCCTCTGGCCTCCAGTTCTGCCCCTCCAGAGGCTGTCTCTGAGCAGAGAACCAGGAGGATGAGAGGCCAGAAGAGGAAGAGACTGATGGATGTCAAGGGAGGTGTGGTGTCCTCAGCTCCCTTGGCCCTGAAGAGAACATCAGGTACTGCTGAGTAACCACTTGTTGTCTTGCCCTCAGGAGGCAGGGTTCAATCTTCAGGGTGAGCTGCAAGGGCAGACTCGGGGCCTCCCAGGTGGGTCAGGTCTGTGCTCACACAGAGTCTCGTTCCCGCAGCCGCCCAGGACAGCAGGCCCCTGGCCTCCAATCCCACCTCCTCGGAAGTCGTCTCCAAGCTGAAGTCCTGGAAGAAGCGCAGTCAGAGGAGGAACATGTGGACCGTCACTCATGTTGAGGGAACGAAACTCAGGTTCAGCAAGAGAAGATCCAGTTATCGTCCAGAAGACCAAGAGGCCTTCTACCGGCTTCTGGGTCTGTGCTCTGAGCTAGTGGAGGGTCAGGTCCCTTCTACACCGAGGATCCCACAGGCTCTGGGATCATGGCCAAATCTCCCCCTGGGGCTCAGAGCTGTGAGGTGTCCAGGTGGCACAGAAGCAGATCGCTCTGTTTCCACAGTTCTACTGCGGTGCTCATGGGTTTTCATCTGAGATGAGTTCTTGGAGGGAGAAGGGAAAGAAGGACTCACGGTTGAGGGTTCAATTATCAAGACATTTTAGGACACATCAAGGGAGGAATCCCCTGCCCACATTGAGTGCCTCCAGTTAGGATTTTAGAGATGAGTGATGAAAGGACAAACTAGATCTCGCTGCCTTTATGCTCAAAGTGGGAGGAGACCCCAAAAATTACAGAAATAAGTTGCTCTCAGCCAGTGACAAATGCAGACAAGGAAAAGGCAATGACACCGAGAGATGGGCTGTGAGCAGGAGAGCTTTGTGACAGATACTCAGGGAAGGTCTGCAGAGAAGGTGATGTCAGGACCAGAGGCAGGACCGAGTGTGACATGTTGCGGGATGTCACGGAGCTGACACTGTCCAGTGTAGCACGCACTAGCCACATGCAGTTCTTCAAATTTAATTCTACGTGAGTTAAAATAAACTTCAGTTAAAATAAAATTCAGTTCCTGGTTCTCACCAGGCACATTTCATAAGCTCAGTAGCCACACATGGCTAATGGCTACTGTACTGGACAGCAAGCTACAGAATATTTTCATCATCACAGAAAGCAATGCCCTTCCGGGAGCCAGGCCTCCTGGACAAGGGTCAGGGAGGGCGAAATGATCCATGACCCCTCCATCTTCCCGTCTCGGTAAATGTCATTGTCCGGGGCAAGGTGTGAAAGACAAGGAGGACCTGGCATTCTCAGGCCACCACTGGAAAATGGCACCTCCAGGGACAACTCTAATCCCAGATGAGCCTGCTGGGGCCAGGGGAGGCCAGGTCATTATCAGCAGGAAGTGAAGGGGGTCCAGGAGAAGGAGGGTAGAATGCCCAGTGCCCCCCCACCCCCACCCAGGGGGGTATGAACTCTCCACTGCCCACATAGGATGCTCCGTTATCAGGTGGGGCAGGAAAGCATTGCACAGTCGCAGTGTGATGAAGTGACAGGGATGTAGTGCCCAGAGGCCAAAGGCCACATCCAACCTTTGGCTCGAGGAACGTTATGTTAAACTTTGAGAACCAGGTCATATCTCTTTATGAGACACACATACCCAGCCATGTGTTGAAGATGAAATAACAATAGCAAGATCCCTGCCCCACAGTTGAGACTCTCTCCCTGGGTCAATGGAAGGAACAGCTTTGTCACTGTTAAGGCTCTGAGCCTTCCTGGGGGAAGAGAGCTGCCTCGACTTCCTGAAACAGAGGAACTGGGAGAAGTTTCCAGTTCTCCTCCTCCCTGTGAAATGTCCCACAGCCCCAGCCTCACTGCTCCCAGAAGGGCTGCTCCGAGGCCCTCATCACGTCTCCCTTCCTTTACAGAGGACCCTGTTATCCAGAGCTTCTTGAAAGCTGATATTTTCCTGCAAGTGTCTGACAAGGTACTCACAGCACTAAAATTATGAGGGACCAAGGGGTCTGCAGTGTCCCCACCCCCTGGGGGTGGGGACGGAGGACAAGGTGTCTGCCTGAGCAGAGGCCCTGGAGAGACCCGCCCTTGGGGCCAGAAAGGAAGAAAGGACACACTACGGGTGCCCCGGCCCTTGGGCATCTCCTCCCTGGCCTCCCGTCAGCTCATCTCCGCATGTCAAAGGGCCATCACACCCTCAGCAAGGCCCACCCTGGGTGGTTTTCCCACCTGGTCTGTGGATGGGGCGGGGCGCAGGGCCCACTCAGGCCACTGGTCCTGCCATCGACCCCTGGCCGCCCCTCCCCCGCCCTGTGTCTTCCCGCAGTACCTGCTCTCCATGGTGGTGGAGTACTTCGGCCGTGTCGGGCTGCCTGGTCACCTCTACAACAGGATCCACTTCTTCCTGGCCCTGTGAGCAATGCCTGAGGGCACCCAGTGGTGGTTCAAGGCCCTCAAGGGGTCACATGGTCAGAGCAGGGGAAGGCAAGGAGCAAGGTCCTGGGATAATGAACGTAGCCAGGAAACACCATTTGCTGCCCAGAGACTGAGGGACCCGAGGTAGAAAGTCCCAGGGAAATGGCGACAGCCAGAACCTTGACCTGGGCCGGGCACAGCATGGGCCCAGCAGCCTTGGTGCTGAGGACGGTCCTGCCCTCTGTGGACCCGGGTGCTCCTCCAGGGTGACCTCAGCAGCCTCTCTCCACTGTCTCGCCTGAGTCCTTGTGGGGGCCGGGACCAGCTAGCCCTCTTTTCTGATGGCAGCTACATCGCCTCCGACATGGAGGAGGACAACCCCACGGCCAAGCAGAGCATCTTCCCGTTCCTGCTGGACAGAGAGCACTGGCAACACCTCTACAAGAAGTTCCTCCAGCTGAAGGTGGAATTCTTCCATGCCATGGAGTACCGAGCCTGGGTCACCCGGGAATTGTGTGAGGAGGTCTGTCGGGGATGAGGGCCGGGGAGCGCACCCCAGAGGTGGAGGGGCTGGGGCCCTCCTCCAGGCGCTCACCCTGCTGTGCTACCCTTTCAGATTCAGGCCCAGAACCCACATCACTGGGTCTGGAGTCGGGTGCGCCCGGGCGCCCCCTAGGTTCCCAAGAAATGGAGCAGCGGCTGCAGGTGCTCCAAGTGAGTACTGGGCCTCCTGGTGGGGACAACCCCACCCCGTGCCCTGCAGTCACCTCCAGGGCTGGTGGTCACGAGGAAGTGCCACTGCATCCCTTAATGCACTGTTAGCCTAGTAAGGGCTCTGCGAACTCCCATGGTACAGAAAGTAATTACTGTGTTTATACAGAAACTCTCCAAATGGATTCAATTATGGAATTATTTACCACGCTATACAAGGTCCCAATTAGCATATCAATTTTTTTTCTTTTCCTTTTTTTTTTTTAGGAAAACTCTTGGAATTGCTGATCTAAGTAATGAATGAAAACCTCTGCAGGGTTTTGATCTGAGTTGATTTTTAAATATAAATACATGAAAAACACTGAGGTCATCCTTTCTGGAAAGGGATCCATTACCATGGTGGCTCTTGGGAAAAGAGAACAATTAACTCCAACGTGTCATCAAAGGTTTTCTGTGCTTTGCTCCCACTTGATGCAAGCTACCCTGAGCTGGGTCCTTGTAGTATGTGTCAGGGTCTAGCCTCACGTGGACGGAAGGAGCTCCTAGGGCTCTCTAGTCTGAACAAATAAGCTTGCTGGAAGATAAAGGAAACAAGTACACATGCAGAGCTGTGAGGAAGCCCGTGACAAACGACACATGCACAGGCCAATCACCTGACTAGCATCACATGCTTTAGCATTTGTTTTCCTTGGCTTAAATTTCGTTTTTATGTGTGGATTTACTTGAAGTGGAGGGAGACCTTCTGTGAAATGCATAAGGAACCCCCTGCTTGGGCAGACGGCTGTACTAGGACAGTCCTGTGAGCTGAGCCCCCCACCCTTTGCCTCATTGCAGGGGCCCATTCTGACCCCAGGAGAAAGAAAAGGAGAGAGAAATGCAGGGCAAGTGTGTTCTGAGATAAACCGAATTTGGTGTGAAGTTTCATTCATCCCTCAGGTTTTTAGTTGAGGACCAAGAATATGCCACGACTACATATTCCTACTGTATATATCAGGAGTCTCAAAATTCGAAAGAAAAGAGTGTTTTTACTACAATAAGAAAAAAAACAAAAGAAAGGCAAACATCCGGGGCCCCTCTCGGATCTTCACTCATAAGAGCAATGAGGGTGACAGCTGATTTTCCCAGACCCTCTGTCCTACACGCACCTTGTGCTGTGGCGCTGACAGCTTCCTTCCTCGCTGGGGGGCCTGCCTTCCACTCTGATCTCACTTTCCCTCTTTTCTTGTAGCTCCCACCCCCCTCTCCCTCCCCCACCACGGGGCCTCCAGGCAGCTGTAGAGGGACAGCACTGGGCCTCCAGCTCTCCTCAGGCCCGCCGACCGTGGCAGCCTGAACCTGGGTGTCGAAACCAGCCAGTGGCACGAGGGCCCCCCAGCCTTCCAGTGGGTGTCAGCTGACAAAGGGCCTGACCCCTGAGTACTCTGAAAGGGTCTAGCAGTAACATGGAGGGGGGCACCCAAGGGAGACAAGAGACCAGAGCTGGAGCCTCCACAGAGACTGAGGATGGGCAGAGGGAGAAGAGACAGAAAGTCAGGAAGAGGCCTGGACCCCCGAGGAGGAGGGACCTGAGAAGAGCCCAAAGAACCTAGACTAGAAGGTAGTGAGGGAAAGAGGCAGAGACAGGAAGGAGGGAAACACATGAGGAGAGAGGAGGACAATCAGCATCTCACCTGCTGGAGAGCAGCCTTATCCAGGGAGGAGATGGGAAATGTCAGCCGCAGGAGCGCGGGAAGGCATGGAGAGCATCAGTGGGCCGGTCTGAGGCTGACACAGGTGGAAACAGAGGCGGGGAGTCCTATGCTATCCTTCACTCTGACATTCCAGAAATAACCCAACCTGCAGGCTCAGAGAAGGGAGAGAGCAGGGGAGGGGCTCATGAATGCTTCCTGGGGGAGAGGTGGGGAGGTGCCAGGGTGCCATCAAAGCTGGAAACAGGACAGTGGAAGCCGAGGTAAGGAAAAGAGGGATTCAAGGAATCCTATGAAGGTATTAGTGTGAAATGCAGTCACAAAAACATGAGCCATCCTAAATGCCAAAGTCATGAATACAACAAATTTTGAGAGCAGAGAAAACAGACCAAATAAAGATACACAGTAAATATAAGAAGTGCGGTATAAATATAGAAATATAAAAACTAGACACACCTTAGAGCATATTATTAATAAATCTGAACTCACTACTAAAAGAAAAATATCTTCAGATTGAATCACAAAGCAAAACCCAGCTGTGTGGTTTGTAAGACCTTATCCTTAAATGATCAGAGGTGCGAGGGCTACACCAACAGACATGCTCGACTGAGAGTAGGAATTGTGATTTTTACACCAGGGGAAGGAAAATTAAGGCTCAGAACCCTTCAGAGAGACCAAGAAGGTCATTTGGGGTCGGGGTGGGGGACCCTGGGGGCACCTGTCCAGCATTAAAGGCCATCCCAGGGCCTGGGCTGGTCCACTGCAGCTTGATTTGCTCAGTGATGTTCAGGTTTACAGCTCTCTACACGTATAGCCCCTTTAGGTAGGAAATCTTATTACTGGCCAGCTGCTATACAGTATTACTAGGTAATCACTGCAATTGCCAGACAGAAACTATCTAGCTCTTTGTCTCTCTTTTTGCCCCTGGAAATGTCTAATTGTGCCAAGAAATTTCTGGTAAGGTTCCCAGGAACCTCACAGTCAAGTCTTCTAAAAAGCCGACTCCTTTCAGGAAGCAATACAGTTGTTCAATGCTCTCTATCCCATGAAGGCTTAGCATTTGCTTCGAGTCCTCGAAACTGCCAGCAGCAAACGACCACAGTACTTTTCAGTCTGTGACACCCAGTCTGTGCTGCCCCAGAAGGCCAAGGTGGAAGCAGCTGGGCTAAGGGTTGGTTCTCTCCTCAGGGTGGCCGCTGAGGGGCAAACCCAGAACCAACAGGACTGGGCAATGGGCCACACTATGCCTCCATCCACACACCTGGGACTCTGTCCCAGGAAGCCTGACACAAATGGGGCCAACCCCAATGCCTTGCAGTTCCTCAGCTAAAAGGTCGCCCATTCTTCCTTTAGTCAGAGAGTCCCCTCAGCATGTTAGGGGAAACCCAAGGCCACTCGGGGGGGGGGGGGTCACTGCTGCTGCAGCACTGAGGCTGGTGCCATTCGGGGGAGCTGGTGCAAGGATTACAGGACTGCAGAGACACTTGGGGCTTTCAGAGAACAGCCGAGTGTCTGATAATGGAAAAGGCAAGTGAACAGCACTGGGAGCTCAGGGGAGATAACCAAGGGGCTGGAAACTCCATAAGCAAAGCCCAGGGGAGAACAAGTGGTGGGGACTCGGTAGGGGTTGTGTTCACATCTGGGTCATTACATCCCACACAGCATCACAGGGTCTGCTCCGGAACCCAAGCAGAAAGGGTGTTGATAAAGGGAAGCAGATGGAGGGGTCTTTGGAGCAGATGATGAAGAAGCCCCAACAAAGCTCCAGAAACTCCAGGGCGGGGCCCCCGGGCAGAGCTGGTATTAACGCCCTGCTGCCAGGTGTGCACCCTCTGCCCTCGTGTCCGCCTATAACGGCTTCGCCTCCTCTCCCACCTCCCGGCCTTGCTTGGGCATCTCTCGCTGGCACCTCCCAATGGCACACTCTTACCTGGTCCCATACGGGAAACACAGGTGGAGGCTAAGGAGAGAGGAGGAGGTGGTGAAGACGCCGAGTTGACATCCAGGCCCCTCACAGGGCACAGGGGATGACCTACAGGTGAACCAGTGCAACAGAGGGGGTGTGGAGGGAGGTGACCAGACAGCACCTGCGCCCTCCTCTGGGGACCTACAGAGACTTCATCGCCTGAGGGCTGGAGCGCCTCTCATCTAGATCTTACCAGGCAGGAGACTGCAGCCAGGGATGCTAATTACAGTGGATTTGCTAAGGATTCTTCCTTCCACTCCACAGTTATACACGTTTACCCAAAATATCTTCTTAATCTCTGAAATGGTACAGTAAGCAGAATTAAAACATTCTTGATAAGTGAGAGATATGCACACAAAGAAACACAAATGAAAGAAAAACAAGGGGCACCAACTAGCTTCCAACCACTCTCCCTGTGATGAGTCCCCCAGTAATGTGACTCCACAGATCAGGATCTGGCATGTCTGGGTTCTGAAAGCACACGGTCCACAGTGTCCCAAGGCTCTGCACCTGCCCATAAGACTCAGGATGGCGCCACTGACTACACAGGCAAGGCGAGACACTTCACACCTTAGTACTGGAGTAAAAGCAGTGGAAATTAAGAGCATGTGCTTACTTACAGATTTTCATTGCTTTTATTGAGCTTACTATAAAATTACTTCTTTTCCTAAATTTCCTACTTCATGTCTTAATAGACCATGGAAGAAATCTTTTCAGCTAAAAGAGAAACTTTTTAATTAAGATGTTGTAATGACCAAGAAAGCAACACACAGGCTAATTCAATTAATGTAATTCCAAGAAATTACACAAAGGCCTTTGTTTTTCCAAAGATGCACAGAGAAAGGAAGAGTCAGTGTGTCTGCTTTTTAAAGGTGTTCATAAACTCTGCCTGGTGCAACGTCCTTGTAACTTACATTTCATCGGCAACGTCCCTGTAACTTACATTTAATCGGCCTCTTCCTGAGGGTCTACTGGACCAGGAAGACAGGCAGTAAAGGACCAGGTTCTCGGGTAGAAACAGCGTGGTCTGGGTGCCCAGGCTTGTCTGGGCTGCGATGGGGAGCGGTGCGGACTTGGGCCAGCCACCCCTCCCTGAGCCTCCGGGTCTCAGCTGTAGAACGAGGGGCAGGACCAGATGCCACCCGAGGGAGCTTCTGGTGCAGCTGCCTGATCGATGGGCTCCCCTCGTCTGGGGCCTGAAAGTCCTGCCCTCTGAGCAGCCCCCACTTTCCATCCCAGCCTCACTTTCACTCAAGAACATAAGATGGAGCAAAGCAAGAGGATGGAGAACAGGCAAGTCTTCCTGATCCACAGGCAAAAATCAAGGATGTGGTTTTAGGGGCTCTTTTATCGAAAAAGACATTTCGGAAGCTTGTGACCGTAATGAGAAGCAACCAAGGTATTTGGGAGTAGGGGGAACCTGGCCTTGGAAGCAGGAAAACACAGTCACCTGGGAAGCTTTGGAACCAGCGTGGGTATCTGCCGGGCGCAGTAGGTGCTGACAGAGGCCTCCACGTGGAGGGGATGCATTTCCGACCTCACCTCCGTCTCCTTCCACTGCTGGTTAAAAATTGCAGACACAGGGGCACAGAGGTGACCAAATCCTGTCCCTTCCCCCATTGCTTAACTGGAGAGATCTTCATACAGTGAGGCATTTTCCCCCAAATCTGGTCAGTATGAGGATGGGGAACCCAGAAGAGAGGCCCCCAACCCTGTATGAAGGAGGCGACAAAGTCTTCCTGCTTTGGTCTCACATTGGTCCACGGCCTTCAGTTTCCCCCAGTTCCCAACACCCTCTCCCGGCCTGGCCTACTCCTGTCGCTCAGACTGGGCTTTGGCATGTGCTTCCCTTGGAATCATCACAAGCCCATGCCTCTGACAATTCCTGCCTCGGCTCCCACAGGCTCTGGCTTCCAGTCCAATGCTGGCTCCCACGCTCGGGCCTGTCTGCAGCCCAGCAGGCTCGCCGACCTCCCACCAAGCGTGTTTGCACACTGACCACCAGGCTGAGAGGTGCGAGCCCCCTCCTTCCTGCCTCCTCTAGGATGTCAGGAGATGCCCTAAGCTGGGACATGCCCCTCTCCGTATGCTGTGAAGTCAGCTGGTTTCTAGAAAAAGGGTGAGAAAGTGGCCTTTTTCAAGTCAGATGACGCAGCACCAAGGAGCAGTTCTGTGAGGCTTACACCAATGGTGTCCTGCGGCTAAAGCCTGGCGTCTATGCCTCAGAGCTTCCCACAAGTTCATGCCTTCACTCCTTTGGAAGACACTCGAGCCAGGAGCACAGATGTCAGCATCCGTCAGGGAAAACAGTAATAACCTGAGTGTGTGTGTGACTGTACTGTTTCTTTAATCATGTCCATCTATGGAGGCAATGACATGCATTTCTGTCTGTGTAAGCAGAGAAGATGGATGGACAAGTGAGGAATCATACTGTGACAGACATTACCAGTACTCACCAGTGTCTAGTTCTCCCCTTTGTGAAAGAACACGTACAAGGTGGAGCCATTTATTTCATGCTAACAGGCTGTAGCCAGAAGTGACATGGTCCACTTCTGGGCCCAAACACTCAGAGCTGGATGCGTTTCTCCAGCTCTTCCCTGCCATGGCTGTGAGGAGGCTAAAACGTTCTGGATGGTGAGGGCCATATTCTCAAGATTTTTTGAGAGCCCACAAAGAGCTGGCACTGACTTCTCCGATGGTCCTAACATCTTTGCAGAGTGTCCAGAACATCATCTGTGCTCCTCGGGAGGCCCCAGATATAAAGACCATGCTGTTTCCAGACCATCTGCAATCTTCCATCCTGCTCTCTCCCTTATAAAGCCTGATTTTTGCTTTCATTGACAACATTCCAATGACTATTCTCCTTCGTACACCAGAGTTCATACGTGTGCAAATAACTCAGGTCATTCTTCAGTCAGAGAAAAGCTTAGAAGTTATAAACAATTGAGGGTGAAGTCAGCAACAGCTGCCCAATGCTGAGTTCTCTATGCCCTGATTCAAATGGAATTTCCATAATCTACCATTTTAATTTTTTTCTTTTATTTTTAATTACAAGAAAAAACTCTTTAAGTGTGAAGGAAGCACATTTCACCCTCCCTATCAGCCACCTTGCCTATGCTTCACATGCAGGGGCAAGTCCCGGGGCGGGCACACAGGTGGAACAGTGAAGGTCTGAAGAGAACCACTGATGCATGCCTTCCGGATGCAAGCCCCCTCTGCAGGAGCAAACACCACATGGGTTTTTGTCAAACTCTCAATGGAAACATTTCTATTTGCTTTGATTTTTACTTTTAAAGCTAAACCCCACAATTCAGGGTGTGGAAACATGAAATCACTGGATGGACCTTGCAGCTTTGACCAGTTTACGGTCCCACCGGCCATTTAGGAGGCAGAGGGCACATCAGTATCTGGACAGCAGGGAGCCTTCTTCTTCCTGGACTGGAAACCTGAAGCTGCAGACACCTTTATACGAATCCCTTTCCTCAGCATCTGGTCCAGAAACTTGATACAGACGTATGTTCTCTAAATCCTGGGTGGAAATGAACTTTTTTCTTTTTAATACATTTATTTATTTTATTTCATTTATTTTATTTTTGGCTGTGTTGGGCCTTTGATGCTGCGAGCGGGCTTTTCTCTATTTGTGGCAGGCGTGGGCTACCCTTCGTTGCAGCGCACGGGCTTCTCATTGCCGTGGCTTCTCTTGTTGTGGAGCACGGGCTCTAGGTGCATGGGCTTCAGTAGTTGTGGCACACGGGCTCAGTAGTTGTAGTTCGCGGGCTCTAGAGCACAGGCTCAGTAGTTGTGGCGCACGGGCTTAGTCGCTCTGCGGCATGTGGGATCTTCCTGGACCAGGGCTCGTGTCCCCTGCATTGGCAGGCGGATTCTCAACCACTGTGCCACCAGGGAAGCCCCTGAACTTTTATTTTAAAATATAACTTCTGAAGACCTCTCTGTAGTGGACATTTCTTATTTTCTCTATTTAGAGCAGGCTTCATGTTGGGCAATTCTTCATTAGGGTATAAATCTCCTCCTGTTTAAGATGATCAATCATACTATGAGGATGCCTGGCACTGTCACAGGATGTACGAACTTACTTTAGACAAGACTATGGTGACACCTTAGGAAATGCTAAAAGCCCTTCATTGCTGCCGAAAGTAAAACTATGACAGAGCTTCTTTAAACACTTTGCATTTCTGAGCATAAAGTCACTTCACCTGAATCACCATTTCACCTGAATCACCTGAAATCCTTTTGAAAGATTTCAAAAACTAATATCCATCTCAGCCCCCACTGTTCCACTCTCTGAAACCCCAAACTAATCATCAAGAGTTTTGAAAACAAACCAAAAAATTTTATTTACAAAAGTAAATTTTCACTCATTTTTATATTCTTCTAATGTTAATGCCAACAGCAACAGAGTCTCTGGGATATTTAAAACCCTTGATTTTAAAATACGTTGAGGTTTGTGCAGCTCATTTCCCCCCCAGTTATATTATAAAACTTATAAAGGTTTCTTTAGCTTTGTTGTTTGGTCACGTTTTTGTGCAGAAGTCACGTTTCAGGGTAGGCTTACCACCAGACATGATCACATAAGCATTGGCTGTGGATTTCCAAGAAGCAAAGGAGCCAATCTCAGCAAAGCTCGCACTGGCATCTTCAGCTGTTTAAATTTGAAGAGGAGTTCTGCGAAGCTTGTGTTCCCTAAAGAAATGGAATTGGAGGGAAGGGGTCACATATCTAAATAAATTCAGCAACACATCCTCTTTCAAGGAAGCTTCAGACACATAATCACATTTCAAGCTGGCGTTCTTCCATTTGAAAACAATTACTGAAAGATAATATTTAAACTATGAATTTCCCTAATGCACTATAGGGTATGATTTGATATAAAATTTTAATTTATCCATTCTGTACTTCAGAAACTGACCTGTAACCATATGTGAAACTATTAATACTGTTTAAATACATATATTACTTAAATATAATTAGTACATGTGCCCATCTATCCTCAATTACCATAATCCATGCACTTAATAATTTACCTAAAAAAAAAAAAAAAGACATAGGCTCAAAATGAGTAACAGAGAAGTTAATCTAACGCCTCTTCCTCTAACAAGCAATGGTTCCCAACCTTGGTCCAAGAGAGTCTGATGTAATTTATGTGGAGTACAGCCGGGGCATCTGGAGCTTTGAAAGCTGCCCAGGTGATTCTGATGTGCAGGCAAGGGCAAGAACCACTGCTCTAAGGGGATGCAGCAAGTGTATTACCTGCAAATTCTATTAAGCATCATCTTCCTCTTTGCCTCCATCCTCACCACATGCCACTGTCCACAGTTCCCTTTCCTCAGCCCCAACATATACACATACATGATCCCGATGAGTCTCTAAGCCACAACAAGCATCCTAGTAGACATGCAGACAGCAGAGTGTACAGGTGGGTCATATGATCCCATGAAGATGGACAGAGAAGAGCCTCATGATATGAATCGAGTGGCTTTCTGATAAAAGCATAACTAACACAAGAAAGAGTTGTAATGCTGCACAAAATATGAAGAAAGCAACTATTTCTCTTTAGTATTTCCTTTTATCGACTCTGCCAGTAATCTGTGAATTAAATGTGTTTAACAAACCTCAACAGGAATTAAGAGAAATTTCCTATTTAATTGTTATCCACAGTGTTTCCAAGACCTTGCTAAAACTCAAAGACAGAGAACAAATACATATGAGCTATGGAAAACATCTCCAATGTTCTGATACACCGTGGACTCTAACAGACCATTTAGACTTCTTTTTTTTTTTCTGGCCACAACACGCGGCATGAGGGATCTTAGTTCCCTGACCAAGGATTGAACCCTCACCCCCTGCAGTGGAAGCACAGAGTCCTAACCACTGGACCACCAGGGAAGTCCCCAGACCATTTAGACTTAATGTGACTATCGCTATGGTTAAGTTTAAATGTATCATCTTGCTATCTGTTTTCTATTTTCTCTGTCTGTTCTCTGGTTCCCCCTTTTCCTCTTTTCCTCTCTCTTGGACTGAGTACTTTTTATGATTCCACTATAGCTCCTTTATTGCTTATTGGCTCTAACTCTGTTTTCTTATCTTAGTGGTTGCTTTATGATTTATAGTATCATCTCCATCACAGATTACCTTCAAGTAAGATTACACCTCTTCACAGGTAGTATAAGAGCCTATGGCTGTAATTCCATTTCTCCCTGCCCAGCCTCTGAGCTATTATTGTCATAAATTTTGCTCTTCAGATTTTACAAATCCCATAGTACATTGTTATTATTTTTATAAGTCAATTATCTTTAAAAAGTATTTTTAAAAGAAACAAACCTTATGTATATATCCATGTAGTTACCATTTCCAATGCTCTTCATTCCTTTGTGTCGATCCATATTTAAATCTGACATTATTTTCCTTCTGCCTCAAGGACTTACTGTAACGTTTCCAGTACTGTGGGTCTGCTGTTGATGAACTGTTTCAGCTTTTGTGTGTCTGAAAAAGGCTTTATTTCATGGTCTTTTTTTTGAAAGATATTTTTGCTGGGTATAAAATTCTAACTAGATAGTGTTTTTCCTTTGAGTCCTTTATAGATGTTACTCCACTTATTTATCACTTGCATTGTTTCCTATGAAAAATATGCTTTCACTCCTATTTTTGGTTCTCTGTAACACGTGTCTTTCCTCCGGCTGCTTTTAAAGACTTTTTATCTTTAGTTTTGGGCAATTTGGTTATTATGTGCCTTGGTGCA
This sequence comes from Mesoplodon bidens, assembly GCF_964165515.1. Classification (NCBI taxonomy): domain Eukaryota; kingdom Metazoa; phylum Chordata; class Mammalia; order Artiodactyla; family Ziphiidae; genus Mesoplodon; species Mesoplodon bidens. The sequence continues at coordinate 12,907,307 of NC_138170.1, read as the reverse complement.
ACTTTCTTCATGTTTCTCAGGCTTGGGATTCATGGAACTTCTTGCATCTGTGGACCTCAGTTTTCATTAAACTTGAAAAATTTCCAGCCATTATTTCTTCAAGTATTTTTTTCTGTCCCTCTCCCACATTTTTCTCTGCTTCAGGGACCCCAATCTCATGTAAATTGGGTCCTTTAAGTCCCAGAGCTTTTACTCCATTTTTAATGCTCTGTTCCTTTTGTTTTTTAATTCTTTTTTTCTTTTTGCATTTCATTTTGGATAGTTTCTAATGCTGTGTCTTCAAACTCACTATTTTTTTTTATTCTGCAATGTCTAATCTGCTATTAATCCCATTCAGTGTGTTTTACTCAGAATTATAGTTTTCACCTCTAAAAGTTCAGTTAGATTCTCTTTATATTTCCATCTCTCTTAATGTTCTGAAATATGGAATAAGGTTCTATGGAATCGAGTTATAATAACTGTCTTAATGTCCTTGTCTGCTAACTAACATCCATGTCAATTCCAGGTCAGCTGTAATTGATTTCTCACCTCCTTCATTATAGGCTGTATTTTCCTGTTTCTTTGTATGCCAGACATCATGAATTTTACTGTGGGTGCTGGATATTTTTGTATTTCTGTATTCTTGAGCTTTCAGAATATAGTCATATTACTTGAAAAGCAGTTCGATCCTTTTGTGTCATGCTTTTAAGATTTTTAAGGTGGGCTAAAATATTTTAGACTAGGGCTAAATATTTCTGTTTAGTCTGTTTAGTCTAGGGCTAAATATTCCCCATCATTGAGGCAAGACCACACTGAGTACAGCCCCTTAAATTGTGAAGTTGTAGGAACAGACACTGTTCCTGAACCTGTGCAAACTGGTTCTCTCTAATCCATTAGGACAGTTCTTCCCTCAGCCTTGGGAGACTTCTTCACGTGCATGTGCTGATTAGTAAGGACTCTTTCTGATATTTGAGGGGTACCCTCTGCAGACATCTGGCATTCTCTGTGTGCAGCTCTCGCCTCTCTGGCACTCTATCATGTAAACTCTAGCTCCTCTGGCTCCCTGTACTCTCAGCTCCACCACCTCAACTGAAGGAGCCTTTCAGGCTCTTCCTGGGTTCCCTCTCCCTCCTTCACAGTCTGGAAACTCTCAAGGCTGTTAGCTGGGCCAATTACAGGGCTTATCTCATTTGTTTCTCATCTCTCAGGGATCACTCTTCTTCACTGCCTGATAAACGTCTCAAAAGCCACTGTTTCATACGCAGTGTCCAGTTTTGTTGTTTTTTCAGCTTGTTTATTTTGTGTGTTTTGTTTTCTTGTTTCAGGCAGGATAGTAAATCAGATCTCTGTTACTCCATCCTGGATGAAAAAGGAAGTCTATGCTTTAAAATTTTTTCTTATTTTTAGTACCTTGACTTTTATGCAACTAGGTGTGGTTTTCTTTGTATTTATCTTGCTCAGGGGTCACTGTAGGTTGATGTCCATCATCCATTTTTCAAAATTCTTAGCCTCTGTCTCTTTAAATACGGCTTCTATCTCATGTTCTCTCCCCTCATATTCTGGGATCTCAACTACATGCATGTTCAACTTCTTCACCACGTTCCACATGTCTCTTACTCTCTTTTCTGAATTTTCCATTCATTTTTCTCTCTATGCTTCAATCTGTTTATTTTCTACACACTTGTCTTCCAGTTCATTGATCTGCCATGTCTAATATGTTAATTAATCTACACACCGAATTCTTTTTTCTTTTTTTTTTTTTGCTGCACCCACACAGCTTACAGGATCTTAGTTTCCCGACCAGGGATCAAACCTGGGCCCTGGGCAGTGAAAGCATGGAATCCTAAGAACAGAACTGCCAGGGAATTCCCTATATACTGAATTCTTAAGTTTAGTTATATTTTTCAGTTTTAGAATTTCCATTTAACTCTCACTGATTCCAGATTTCTGGTGAAATTCTGTATCTTTTCCTCTATTTTCTTGGAAATATTAGTCAGTTATTAGTCACAGTAACTCCAGATACTGGAGTTATGGAAGTCTGATAACTCCAATATCAGGATCACATACACGTCTGTTTCTTCTACCTTTTATTCTTATTATGTCTTTTAATTTTGATTCAACACTGATATTATGAATTAAAAACTGTAGAAGTTTAAGACATATTTTCTTCCTCCTATACAGGTTAATTTTTCTTCTATCAGGGAGGTAGCATGCAAGCAGATATCCTCAATTCTGCTCTAGGCTAATTTTAGGTCTGGTGTGTTTCAGTTTTACCTTTCCTGCTAGGGCTTAGCCCTGCTACTGTTCCATGTGAATGGCTGGGATGCTTACTAGAGCCACTCCGCCTTGGCAGGCCTTGAGTACCGCCCTTTGTCTCCTTGGCACTATGCTGTTGTTGGAATCGTTGCCCACGTTTTTAGCCTCCTGGTTTCTGCTAGATTTCTTGAAGTTTTATCCTGCACATATGCAGGTTAAGATTTGGCAAATGCCTCAAGGGAAGAGTGCGTCCAGGTTTTTGAGTTATTATTCCTCTTGTCCCCTCCTATCTGGGATTTTGCTCCTCAGGTTCTAGTCCTGGGCAATCATTAATCCAACCTCTGGCTCCTCTGCCCAGTAGCACTGCTGCTTTTTGCTGGGACTCTGCTTCGTGTCATGAATTGACACATGCCTCTGGGAGAAAGCCAGAGTAAATATGGAGCTCCTCAAATGAGTCCCTTCTCTCAGGAATTCTTGTCTCTCAATCAAGTCTGGTCACTATGGTTGCCACCAATTCCTTTAAACTTTATGTAGCTTGTCCACTTTTATATTTGCTTTTGTAGGAGAGTCAGTCTAATGCAAGCAATTCCACTGTGGCCATAACTGCAACAGAAGTCTCTAAACAGTGCATTTTTATCTGAGGTTTTCAAAGCAGCTATAAATCAGTAATATCATTAAATTTTAAGTTTAAATGATCAAATGGACAAATTTTGTATCTGATTCCATATTCTGAAAAATACAGTTAGATGCTAAGATTTTAAACTCTCTATTATGAAAACATTCAAATGTCAATACATACAAAATTAGGCAGCTTTATAATATTAGAAATTAATATTATGTGTTTTAAAAAAATCCAAACTGGAAACCCCAAAAAATACAGAAAAATAACTTTAATAAAAATCAATTAACAGAGAAAAAGAATATGAACATTTAGTTTATTAGTATATACTGGTTGGTATCTGGGGCCCTGTGAAGAATCCGTCGTCTTCTGAACGTGAATAAAGGTTTATGCATGTGCCAAATTCGGATAGTTTGGGGTTTGTTTTTTCTTCCAGAAAAAATTCTCAACCATAACAGCCAAACATGAATGAAGCCAAAACCCCAACTGGAGAAAATAACTCAGTTTAGAAACACCTCCTAACAAGAAACTAAACCCATCAGCGGGTAATACAGGTACTGACAAGAGGATGCAGATGTGCAATTACCTTCTAGTCCTATGGACGGCAGGTGCCGTGGGGCTGGCACTGAGTGGTAGACAAGGAAAGAGGCCAGCATGCTCAGCTGCGACTCCTCGCAGGGCTGCCCGTTGAGGTAGGCGTGCACACACCCATCACCCCCAGCTGTGAGAGAAGCACACGTGGAACAGAACCAATTGATTACAGAACTGAGAGGTCCAAGGCACGCCTTCTTTTTATTAGTTTCTCCTCAAGGGCTCATTGAGCACTCACCGTATACCACACAGGTCCTGTGCTGGGCATTAAGGCTACTGCGGTAAAGCAGACAGAGTGCCCGTCGCTGCCGAGTTGAGAGTGCTGCGGGGGACGGAGCTACTACATGCCTCACGATGCGAACAGATGCTAAGCATAAGCTGTGATGAGTGCCGTGAGGGGCAGTGGTCCCCACGGTCGTCTCCCCACCCACCCTTCTACCACCCTTCCCTCCAGTGTCACATCCGAGGGGACTGACTGCAGCTCCAGGACTGGATCCTGGTCTGCCTTGGCCAGAGCTGTTCAAACTTCAACAGGCACCAGAACCACCTAGAGGACTGATTAAAACACAGATGGGTGGGTCCCCACAATTTCTCGGATGGGGCCAGAAAAACTGCATTGATAACAGGTTCCCAAGTGATCCCACTGTTGCTGCTCCAGAGACCACACTGTGGGAACCACTGGTCTGGGACAATCAGGGCAACCCCACTTCCCTGACACAGTGACTGGTTCAAGGACAGGCAGACCTAAGCCATTCAGACAGACAATCTGCCCTGGGGATTGACTGAGGAATGTGCATGAGTTCCAGTGCAAGCCAGAGACACAAGGAGATGCTTGAGAACATGTTTGCTAGAGGCCTCTGGGAAACAAATCCCTCGTTCTTATGGCAAAGCTCCTGGAAGCAACTCTATTCCTCCTCTGAGTTGGAGGCAAGGAACTGTTACAGTCAGTTCATTGCCATCAGAAAGAAGTACTCTGAGGATAAAGCCATGGCACAGAGTGTCACTGAGGGAACTTCAGAGAAATGGAGCTGGAGTCACTGGAGCGACAGCCTGCCGTAACTGTGGACTTCCAATTATATACGTTTATAGGTGTCCTATTGTGGGAGCCAGGCTGAGTCAGGCCTTCTGTTACTTGCAGACAAAGGCATTTTGATACAGAGAAAAAGGTTGAGAGAGAGAAAGAGAGAAATAAAGATGGCAGGAAAGCTGCCTGAGGCAGTGTGGTCTTGGAAGGCCTGTGTGGAAGGGGCATTTAAATGGAGGCTGCAAGAATGAGTATGAGCTGGGCAGGCAAAGAGTGAAAGGAAAAAGGTTCTCGGGAAGGGAAGCAGCACATTTAACAGTCCCGTGGTGAGAAAGAACTCCATGCTTTTGGGGAACTGGAAGGGACCAGGGTGCCTGACTGGAGTTTGTGAGGAGCAGGTGGTATAGAAAGAGGCTGTAGAGGGAGACACAGGCCTTGCTGGTCATGCGGGGCCTGCTGGCCACATGTTACAGATCTTTTTCACAACTGAATCAGCAGCCTTTGCAAGGTTTTAAACAGAAGTGTTAGATCTGTTTACTCTTTGAAAGACCATTGTCAGTTGACTAGAGACAGTGAGAGGGAGATGAGAATGAAAAGCAGGAAGACTTGCAGGAGGCTACAACAGCCGTCCAGGCAAGAAATAATCATGGTTTGTTCTAGGATAGAAGCAGCAAAATGTGGACAGAGTTAGGAGATATTTAAGAGTTAGGACTGAAAGGATGTGGTAATGGATTGGCTACCACAGAAGAGAGGAGAGGGAGGGAGAGGAAGGGGCAAGGGTGACTCCCAGAAAGGTAACAAAGGAATGACAGTGAAATAGTGATGAAACTAAGAAAGAATGGTCGGAGGGTTTTTTTTTTAAAAAAAAAGAATTGGGAAAGTGTGCCGTCACAAAGGTCAAGGGAGGTCTGTTTCCATAAGAACCAGACGGAGCGACAGGAAGACTATCAGGGGTCCACTGAACCTGACATGAGGATGTTAGTCTGGTGGGAGTGGGAACATCTGGGGGTGGCAGCAGGAGGGGTGATAAAGGAGGCAAGAAGAGACCCTGCTGTGGCAGCTTCTCAAGAGAGGAAGGAGAGAGCGTGGTCGCTCACAGTTCCTCGTCAATGACTTTCTCATGCCTACTGGCTTTTTTTTTTTTTTTGCAATACGCGGGCCTCCCACCGCTGCGGCCTCTCCCACTGCGGAGCCCAGGCTCCGGACGTGCAGCCTCAGCGGCCATGGCTCACGGGCCCAGCCGCCCCGCAGCATGTGGGATCTTCCCGGACCGGGGCACGAACCTGCGTCCCCTGCATCAGCAGGCGGACTCTCAACCACTGCGCCACCAGGGAAGCCCTTGCCTACTGGCTTTCTGTTTCACCGATTTTCTCTACACTTTTTCTGCTTCCAATTTCATTGATTTCAGCTCTTCTATCCTTGCTTTAGGTTTATTTTGCTTTTCTTTTTCTAATTTCTTGAAGAACTTAGATTAGTGATTTGAGACTTTCCTACTGTAACCATTTAGCACTATAAATTTCCCACTTTAGCAGGAAGACTTACACTACAAAATTTCAAAATTTACTCTAAACCTACAGTAGTTAGGAAAGTGTAGTACTGGCATAAAGACAGACATACAGATCAATCGTACAGAATTGAGCCCAGAAACAGACTCACACTTATACAGTCCACTGATTTTCAACAAAGGCTCCAGAGCAATTCAATGAGAAGGAAAAGTCTTTTGCACAAGTGGTCCTGGAACAGCTAGATATCCATATTTAAAGGTGAGAAAAAAGAAAACTCCTACCTCATACCAGGCATAAAGTAGGAGAACATATCTACAAAACATATCGGACAGAGCTTGCAGCCAGAATATGTTAAAAACTCCTACAACTCAATACTCGACAGCCAATATTAAAAATGGGTAAAGTTTGAAAAGACATTTTGAAAAGGGTATGTGAATAACGAACACATGCAAAAATAATTAACATGATGAGTCATCACGGAAATGCAAATTAAAACTACAATGAGACACCACTACATATTCAGTAGACTGTCTAAAACTAGAGACTAACAATGCCAAAATCTGCACTGCATCCCACTGCTGGCAGGAATGTAAAATGGCACAATTTGGAAAATAACTGAGCATGTCAATGGGTGAATGTAGAGATGATATAAGAATGGCAGAATGTTGATACTGTTGAAGCTGGGTAATGGGATTTATTATAGTATTATGTTTACCTTGCATTATGCTTTAAATTTTCCATAGTAAAATATAAAAGTAAATAAAACTTTTTAAGTTCTTCAACTTTAAACCCATTTTCTTTGCTCGATTAAAATCCATTTGAGGAGATAAATCACAAAACATGTACACGATATGATCAATCTGCTCCATTTTCAGACTTCATGGCTATAGTTTGGGTTACTAGTGAGCCACCTTAAAAGTCCATATATGCATCTGTGATTTCACTGAGACACAAATATGAATGACATTTTCCAGTGCTGCCACACGGCCTCTGCATCGTCATTTAATTTATTGTTCTCCACTCCAAAGCTAACAGTTATCTGTGAGGGGAGACCACATACTTAAGAGTTTTTCTTGGTTTTTGTTTTTTGTTTTGCGGTGCGTGGGCCTCTCACTGTTGTGGCCTCTCCCGTCGCGGAGCACAGGCTCCAGACGCGCAGGCTCAGCGGCCATGGCTCACGGGCCCAGGCGCTCCGCGGCATGTGGGATCTTCCCAGACCGGGGCAAGAACCCATGTCCCCTGCATCGGCAGGCGGACTCTCAACCACTGAGCCACCAGGGAAGCCCAAGATTTTTTTTAAAGTGATAGTTCTTTTTAAATAAAAAAATAGATACACATTTTTGGCAATCAGAGTGGCAAGTCAAAGCTGGTGAAGGTTACTTACAATGCTGTAACCCACCAAATGCCCTGAAGAGCAGTGAGGAGAAAGCAATTCCGGGCACTGTTTTAGAGAACGCTCTAGTCACTGCCAAAGCTTCTATATGAAACATGCAAATCAGAGAATCTGCAAAGGTTTAAGGACTTATTTCTTATCAACAGCAAGGGTCTGCTATGGGTGATCAAACACTAAATTGAAGTAAAAAAGAACATCAACACCTATAAAATAACATGTATTTTTTTCCCAAACATGAGAACAAAATGATTATATTTTTAGAAATTGTGAAACTGCACGAGCTTTCAAATCCCAAGAAGAAATAACAGAGCACGTGCAGGTGTTAAACATAAACACTGGGAGTTTGAAATTGCTGTTTTCCATATATATCACTCACAATCTGGTTTACAGTTAAATTTTTTCAGAATTTTTTTTAAAGAAACAAATAGCGTATTCATCTGGGGGGAGAGAAGGGTGCAGATGGGAAATAGGGAGGCAAGGGTCCCCCTCACGTTTGCCAAAAACCACTGCCCCACCCGCCTCTACCCTCACCTCCCTCCTCTGGGGAGGGGCCCTGGCAGGCTCCCCGCTTCTAGTGGGTCTCCCTCTTCCTCCTCCCCTGCACCTCCAGTGCCTGGGCAGAGCCCACCCCAGCTCTAAAGCCAGGTGAAGACAGGATCAAACTAACATTCTTCCCCCTTCCTCCACCTCCCCCTCACTCCCATCTCGTCTTAACTAAAATACAGAAAAAGCAAGAGCAGCTGGGACCTGGGAGAATCAGTCACCCGGGGGCTGGGGCAGGGCAGGTCAGGCAGCGGAGCCTCAGCCAGGTGTAGTGGAACAGGCAGATAGCTTTAAACATAATTATATTCAAATTCCTGGGTTCTACGGGTTACTAACAACTTTACAGAATTAGGAACTGTTCCTACTGATATCACTAGAGTTAGTATTTACTCAAAGCAAGTTGCTGTCAGATACATACTGGAAGCATTAGAACTGAAAAAAATTAAAAGATCAAGGGGTTAACTATTAAAAATCAATTTCAGGCATATATCACACATCAAACAGCTTTCCATATAACAAAAGGCCCCATCACTTGCCTCCCATGATTACTTCTACACTGTCAGGAGTAATTTCACAATCTCCCTGCAATCATAAGGCAGTGCTTCCGCTGACAGAAAGCCAGTTACATATGCCCCATGTCCTCACTGACTGACTCACAGAACTGGTAAAAGAAGCATTCACTCTAAGTCCACATCAAGTTTTCAGTGTACACAGGGTAAAGGCAGAAAAAAGGGCCCTGAGGTAGGTGACAGGCCACACCCCTAAGAAACAGAAGAGAGAGGCACTGGAAAGAAACATGATCTGATGTTAGAAAAAATAAAACAAGTTCCTAAGTATCAAGTGGTATTTAAAATGCTATATATATATATATATATTCTCCCCGTGGCTTATAAAGCAGAGTTAAATATATTTGTTAAAGAAGTTAGAGTAGATAATCAATGTAATTCACCTAACTGGAAACATTACATCTATAGCCATTCGGGGCTGTACTCAGACTTACCTTGCTTTCCAATGAAAAAAAAGGTCAAAACAGAAACACCTGAGTCCCAGTGTAGCTTAAAAACACAAAGGGCACAATGCTGTTATTACCTTGTAGCCACTGGTCCAGAGTATTATCAATAGTGCATTTGACAACAGGGAGGAATTCCGAGTTCATAAAGAGCCCTCGCTTAGGGTGGTTCTGCAGCCGCTCCTGATGGCTTCTGGAGCTGAAAAACTCTAACATCAACTTTATCTGCCAAAGTTCAGATGTCTCGGACATTTCTCTTCTTCCCAGTCTTCTTACAGCCTTGCAGAGAAAAGAGGAACAGCAACCCACTTAATGAAAGAGTAAAGATGCTAACTGTCAGTTTCCTCAGAGTTGTATACTAGAGTATGTTTTAAATGTGCCTCATAAGATCAATAAAGGGCACAGGGGAACCCATTCTGGGTTTTGCTGCAATCTGCCCCACAGAGGAGCCCCCTACTGGGTTTACATACATGGCCCACTCTCCTCAAAATGAACATGAACAGCTTTCAGGTGAAAAAACAGCAAAGGCAAATGAGCTCATTCTTGGCTCAATGGCTCTGAAAAATGAAGACCAATAGGTCTACAGCCAGTCACCTCTGGGAAACCCAGGCTGGGTACAATGACATGGCCAGGATCAGGCCAGGGATTCCAGGGGTCAGAAGGCAAAAAAGAAGTATTAATGATAATGCTGTTCTTGGGACCCATCTGCAAAGTCACCACGGCTGCGACCAGAAGGGATGTTCTTCTCTAGATACACACCCACAACTGCAAGGGGTGAAGGTTCAGAGCGTAAAAAGAGAACACACTCTCAGCCAGCAACTAAAACATACAACTCATTACTTGGCTGTTGTATAGAGAGACACTGTGAGAAGCAGTACCAGTGTGGACCTCATATGTTCATACTTATCAACCAAAAAGGTGGATACGTGACAATAATGGCATTCTAGGCCTACTCGGTTACACTGGAACTGGCCTTTTAATTAAGATTGTTACTTAACACAGGTTTTTGGGAATTATCTCCTGTGTTTTCCCACTCAGTTTTTCAGTAGAGATTATTTTTCCATTAGAGATTACTTCCTTTGGCGTTAGACACTGAGTCCCAAATTCTCATCTGTGAACTCATTATATCACAGTCACTCGAAGGGTTGTTTAGAACTACAGATCCTGGACTTCATCTCAGAAATTCTGATTCAATAGCTATGGAATGGGACTTGAGGATCTGAACTGTTAAGATTTCCCAGATAAATTTTAGCCAAGTTAGAAAACTACTGGCTTAGTTTAACTGCAAATTTGAGTCTGAAAGATATGACACTATTAAAAAACGCCATATTTATTACTAATAACCTAAAGTGAATAAATTAGTCCGATCCTTTAGGAAAGCTGTTGAGCATTATCTTCTGCATTACCCCTTTTAGGCTCTTTTAAAACAACAACATGAAAGAAATTTAAAAATGAACTCCAGCTCCCTAAATCCCACATGCTGATGCTGTAACCTCTGTGAGCTTAATTTACGCAGGTGTGATTGCACACCACTGCTATCGTCAGGGCACCGTTTGTTCACTTACTGCTCACTTGCATCATCTTTTCCACGAAGAGGCTTTATCAGGAGGAAGGCAAGAGACATGAGAATGCTAGGGGAGAAAGGAAGGGAAAGTGCTCTTCCTCTACTCGTCAGAGGAAGAGGCCAGAAGAGGCGAACCCCTGGAGTAACCCCACTTGTCATCATGAACTCTAAGCTATACAGAGCTTTCAACTTTGATAGGGATTCCTTTTTTAAAATTCTAAAAGCAAAGGAGAAACTAAAGAGATGGACATAGAGAGAATCTTACCTCACTGTTCGTATGTTATGTGAAGTACAGGATAAATCTCATCAGAATTGGAATAGGTTTTTTGAACCATACCTGATCCATTGCTATGTATGCAGGTAACATCTCCGGGGTCTCCTGGGTCACACATTCATATAGTACTGAAGAAAAGAGATCCAGAATTTCCTGTTTCTGTGGAAAGTCAGAATCTTTTTGTAGCACATCAATGTATATTCCAAAATCAATTCAAAAAACAACTGTATAGCAATTACTATGGCCCATTCTTAAGTTCTGCAGTGAATGATATAAAAGGGCAAAACAGCTAGTTCTTTATAAAATCAAAGTGCATGCAATATTAAACATCAATAAAATATAACCAAAATTAAGTCCCATGGGACAGTTAAGGCTATAAGTGCTGTGGATGAGAGGAGTGAACCAAGCTGGGTAAAACGAGCAGACAGGACATCACAGAGCTATGTCTTGGGTTGGGCTGGCAAGAAGAGGATCCAGAAAGGGCACCCAGGATCCACCACACCAAGGTGCAGTAGAAACACTGAGCAGAACAGGTTAGGGGAAGCCTGCACAGCAAGCCCAGTAAGGGCAGGCATGGGCTTTCACCAGAGACCTGTGGTCTTGAGGGCAGGCCCCAGCCCTCACTGGCTGTGTGATCTTGGGCACGTGACATCTCTCAGTGGCAGTATCCCCATCTGTAAACCCACAACAATAAAGTACCTACCCTCTGGGTCAGAATTAAAGGAAAAAATTACAAAGAGTACTGAGCAGAGTGTCCAATATACAGTGAAAATTCAGTAAGTAAGTGGCAGGAAGGTTATATCACTTAACTTTCAAAGCAACAATGTAAGGTAGGTTTTATTATAATCCCACTTTTAGAAATAAGGAAACTACATCTCAAAGAGGTTGAAACTTTTTCCCAAGGCTATATACACTTGCAGGCAATAGGCCATCAATCCTGGATCATCTAATTCCTACATCCAGTCCTTGCCATCTGAAATGATAGATTAAATCAAAGATCTACCAGCAAGTATCCTTTGAATCCTTAAGAGAACGGTTTTATGACCAACAAAAAGAAGGGTTACAAAATAGAAAACAAAATTAATAAAATTATGTAAAAACAAGAGAAGGGTAGTAAACATTGAAAACATGAATTAGTACAAGAATGGACATAAAGTATCACCTATCAAAACTAATGTCTTAGGAATTTTAAGTTGTTTTCTTCTATCAAGGTAGGAAGTTACTGAATTTAATAGTTTTTGACTATGAAAAACCTATACTTGCCAAACAAAAATCATCCAATGTGCCTGAGGCATGTTATCAATATCAAAGCTAGATATGGATATTTTAGGTTTTTTTGGTGGTCCACAGATAGAAACAACAAAGTCTAGCAAACCACATAATATATACCTGACCCATGTTCACAGTTGGCTTGCAGAAATATTCAGCAAATGACAGAAGTGCTGGATCAGAAGTGAATGCTGAAATCGTTTCAGGCTAAAAAATAAACAAACAAACAAGCATAAGTGAGATAATAAAGATTTTTTTCATTACTACTCAAACTGTAATGCATGCACCTATAACCTACCTTATATTTTTCACACAGTGTTCCCACAAAACCCAAGGTAAAACTTGCTAGAGCTTCGTCAACCTGTTCTGCTGAGAAGTTTTAAGAAACTTTTTGCACAAGCTACCGTGAGCTACTGATTTATCAAAACAGGTGCTTCTTACACAACTCACCCATAAAAGGCTTTCCCCTTCCTTCCTTAACGAACTGAAAGGCAAACTAGAAACTAGAATTGTTACAGAAAAGGTAAGGAAAAAAGATTATCACTCTAATAAGCCACTCACAAAAAGACAAATGCTGTCATAAGGTCATTAGAGTCATCAAGGTCATAGAGAGAGAAAGCAGAATGGTGGTTGCCAGGGGCTGGGCAGAGGGGGAATGGGGAGTTAGTGTTCACGGGGACAGAGCTGCAGTTTTGCAAGATGAAAAGAGTCATGGAGATGGATGGTGGTAGTGGCAGCACAACATTATGAATGTACTTAGTACCAATGAACTATACACTTAAAAGGGTTAAGCCAGTATATTTTATGTTATGTGTACTTTACCACAATAAAAAAATTGGAAGGAAGGGTGAGGAGGAGTATCACTCAAGTTTCAAGACTGAAAATAGAATATGAAGGTATTACCACTTTCCACCAAGAGTTACAGCTTACTTCTGAACTCCCAGCAGGCAGGAGATGGAGATGTCTTTTAATTTTTATAAATTTGCCCCACTCAAACTCAAGTCTAAACTTATCTATTTTCTTTATAAATTGGATTACGATCTTTGAGATGGGCCCCAGTTTATAAATCAAAGCAACAGTGCTAATTCAAGTTAAACTTTGCCCCAAAATCCTTCAAAAGTATTTCATAGGGACTTCTCTGGCAGTCCAGTGGCTAAGACTTCGCCTTCCAATGCAGGGGGTGTGGGTTCAACCCCTGGTCAGGGAGCTAAGATCCCACTCGCCTCCTGGCCAAGAAACCAAAACATAAAACAGAAACAATATTGTAACAAATTCAATAGAGACTTTAAAAAAAAAAAATGGTCCACACCAAAATAATCTTTAAAAAAAAAAGTATTTCAGGGCTTCCCTGGTGGCACAGTGGTTGAGAGTCCGCCTGCCGATGCAGGGGACACGGGTTCGTGCCCCAGTCCGGGAGGATCCCACATGCCGCGGAGCGGCTGGGCCCGTGAGCCATGGCCGCTGAACCTGCACGTCCGGAGCCTGTGCTCCGCAATGGGAGAGGCCACAGCAGTGAGAGGCCCGTGTACCGCAAAAAAAAAAAAAAAAAAAAAAAAAAGTATTTCATAGAGAACGTATTGAATACTGACAAACAAAATTCACTGATGTCAACTATATCTATTTATTCCCTGGAAACTATTATAAAGGCTCAGTCATAAGAACTAATAAGTGCTACCTTGCAAAAATCTTTTATTTGGGCCATGTCTTAAGTAAATCTTAATGGATTTGAGGATTAACTATTAAGCTAAATTTTTTTTAGTGTTAAGACATATTCTGACTGTCCCTGCCACTAAATGTAAATCATCCTTAGAGTCCTGGCAGATGGCCCATATTTTATAATGGTTGTCACAGAAAACAGCCAAGAGGCCCAAGGTCATTCATCCTTTATAATATGCAATGATGAGAGAGAGCAGATCTACCTAAACGGTACCATAAATGTTATCATAGAAGTACTTTGGGTGGACTAGTGGGATTTGAACCTATTCCCTTTCATCATTCAATTTTGGGGTTTTTTTTTAATTGAGATATAATTGACATATAACAGTTTATTAGTTTCAGGTGTACAACATAATGATTCAATATATGTATATATTGAGAAATGATCACCACAATAAATCTAGGTAACATCCATCACCACACAAAGTTATAAATATTTTTTTTCTTGAGATGAGAATATCCTTCAGTTTTTACCAATTACTACCTTGAAAGCCCGAGCTTCAGAGTTCCTGTTAGCAACAGTCTGGGCCAACAGACTTTGCCACCCCATTGGATCTTCCTTGTACGAGAGCTGACCCGCTCTGAGCTTAACATATAAAACCCCGTCCTTGGAAAGAATTGACCTGAAAGAAAACAAGAATGAATTTAATATGAGGTATTACTGGCAGTTTTTGGCTGGGACTGTAGTGTTTCCCAATAATAGTATTGGGAAATAAGTGAAGTCTTAAACAAGACTTCACATGAGGTGAAGTCTTCACCACTTTCCACTAAGATATATGATGATTTACTGTGTCTAAACTCAATCAGTCCCTACAAGAAAGTCATAATCAGGTTCTGCTTTTCTCTGCCATCTAGATTCACGGGACCTGGTAAATAAGAAGTCATTCTGACTATCGGCTCAAGTGTGGACTTCAAAGAAGGTATTTTATCTAACACATCTTCATATTCCCTTAAATATCTATTGATTGGTTTATAGCAAAAAGAAAAGGATGCTGCAAATCTAAGACAGAACAATACAGAAAACAGCTACTATATAGTGTGGGAGAAACAGAAATGAGGACTGTACTTTAAAAGTTGTTACAAGCTTGTTAAACTTTCTGGGAATTTAAAGACTTAATTTACACACTAACTGAAGTGTAAAATTATTAACACTCTCTGTTCTTCAAAGTAATTACTTGCATATGACTATTTCTACCCAAAAGCAATCTACCATAACCTCAATTTTATGAGAGCAACATAACAAGAGAATGGTAAAGAGATACAACAGAAGATGTGGTCTGACAAACACCAACTGTTACAAAGTTCCCTTTGTAGACATATATAAATCAGCCCCATTTTCTTAAACTAAATCTTTCATTATTGCTCCAAAAGACAATTCCATTACTGTCCCAATTTAAGTCACTTCAAGTTTCTCAATGAATTAATATCAATAGGATTTGACTTCTAAATTTAAAATTTTACTTTCTAATACAAACTGTTTCAAAGATACAGACCACTTTATTCAACACTACATACTGTCCTGGATGACATTAAACGGTGACAAGGAGCATTCTACATAATAATCTATAATTTATACCTTCCCATATATTTCTATTCCCTTCACAGACACATCTGAGAAATTCTATATACTTACTTCAAGTGTTGGGTTCCCTTGCTTAAATCTATGAGCAGTTCCCAGTATCGTGGGCCTTTAACTTTAATCTGCCAAGATAAATGTGAACAGTCAATCCAATGCTGGGAAAGTGCTAGTTTGATAAAATGAAACCCATGCTTCTCAGAGGAAATAAAAATAAAATGGGCTAGAAAGAGATACTGAGAGGTTAACAAGCCCCATTTCCAGACGAACATGTAAGTGAACCATGTTCTCAGGCCATCTCGGCCATCAGTAAAGAGTCCCCAGTAAAGACCTTCTCTATTCCTCAGGACTATTCCTCCTGCGCTGCTTTCCTATTTCTTATAAAACACTTAGAAAGCATAGGCTTTTATTTAGCTATCTTTAAATGCTATGCTGTTCTGGTTGAATTTACCCCTTGGATAAATCTCCCTATTCACATCCTACTTACCTGCTTTAAAAGGTGGAGTTCTGGAAGAAGTGTAGGAGCCATCAATTCTTCTTTGGTTTGTTCATACCACTGAGTACCCTTTACAAATGTAAAAGAAGAGTCACAGCTCACTATACAGTCAGGGAAAAGTACAAAAAGAACATCACTCTACACTTCCCCTTCCCTGCAGTTTGTAGACAGATTGTCAAAGGGCACAAAATCCTCTCTGATACTCAAGTCTGGAAGGGCTACTGTCTACAATCCTCTGCAGAGCTAGCGCCACCTTCCAGCCCTCCGAGCCCTGCAATTCACCTGCCAGCAGCACTGAAGCTCTGCACTTGCGAGGCCTCTGGGTTTCTGCACGTCGTCTCCTCTGCTGGGAACGTGCCCGGCTTAGCTGGCAAATCTCAGCCCAGACACCGTGTCTACTGTGACGGCCTTCCAACCCCCAGAGATGCTGAATGGGAGCACGTCTCCGCTCCCCCTGCATCCCACACAAACCTCCAATTATCACAGGCTATTCTTAGTGCATCTGTGCCTGACTCCCCAGTGACAGAAGTTCCTTAAGGAAAATGACTATGTCATCTCAACTTTGTACCCCAGAGCCTAGCACAGTTTTGATATAAGGAAGGTACCTAACAATTTTCTGAAGGAAGGATACATGACTTGTAATCTATCTGTACATCTAAATCAAAGATTCCTCATCACATACAAAACCTTGGGCTTTAAAGCACTCTGCTAACAAATCTAAGAATCATTCTAATAGAATTCGTTTTTTAGAACACCACTATCAGCTGCGTAGAGTTAACATGGACATTTTCAAACTACAAGCTCTAAAGATAAAAGAGCAGCTGATGGTCTCTAAAATATTACACCCATAGACTACAAATGAGCCTGAACAGACTGGCAGAACGTACAAGAACTTTGGAAGCTTCAATTTTTACGAGAGTTCAACTCACTATTGTCATCTTTTAAAGGACAACGCTTTCAAAATATTTTGATTTGCAAAGATGGATGAGTGGCAATAAAATTACAAATCAACAACAGGGGGAGAGAGTTACCTTATAGGTCACTTCTAAGAGGGCATAGCAGGGCGTGTTTGTGTCCACATCCACGGGCACGAGAAGTCTTGGTTCTGCAGCCAGCACATACAGGTGCCGGAGAGCCTGGAGGTGATACCTGCTCAGAGAAAACACAGAAAGGTGGTAAAAAAAAAAAACAGGTGACGGCACATGAGCTGTACAATCTGCTGTGGTCTACGAGTTAAACCAAGTCAGAGCCAAGTGATACCTTCTCAGGACAGCAATCCTAAAGGAAGATGATGAGGTTCAATTAAAAAGTAATGGAGGGGCTTCCCTGGTGGCGCAGTGGTTGAGAGTCTGCCTGCCGATGCAGGGGACACAGGTTCGTGCCCCGGTCCAGGAGGATCCCACATGCCGCGGAGCGGCTGGGCCCGTGAGCCATGGCCCATGAGCCATGAGCCATGAGCCTGCGTGTTCAGAGCCTGTGCTCCGCAACAGGAGAGGCCGCAACAGTGAGAGGCCCGCATACAGCAAAAAAAAAAAAAAAAAAAAAAAAGTAATGGAGAAAAGATGTTAAAAAAAAAGTAATGGAGAAATTCTCTTTAAAAATCATTTGTGGCCCTTGACCCAAGAATCCTTTGAGTCTTCACAGTTAAGAGGTTTTATAGGGAAGTAAAAATTATCTAAACATGAAAATATTTAGTAATAAATTGATCACTTATAATGCTAGTTTTCAAATCCTTTTCTGCTCAACACAGGCATCTCCTTTTACCTTCTATGGGATCTACTTCTTTCTTTCTTTTTTTTTCTTAAGGTTTGGTAGGGAAAAGGGAGAAAGAAAGGATGACAGTTTTCCTCAGACAGCAAAGCTCTTCTACATATACATCCCTATACACAAATACATACACACACACCCAGAACACAGTACACCAAAAATTAATGGGTGACATTAATGGGTAACATTTTTCTTGCTGTGTGTGTGCTTTTCTGAGTTTTCAAAAAAAGTTCTTTTTAACTTTAAAATTTATATTTTAGAATTTAAACACATATAAAGCTATTACATTTTAAGATCCCATAAAAGGATAAAACAAGACTTCAAATTTACTCTTCTTTTAGTTATATCAATACCCTCCCTCTTCCCACCCAAAGCTACCCACTCCTATAAATCTACTAGAAACAAAGTCAATCAAGGCCAAAAAAACCTGATACATATAAGTTACATAAAGGTTCTTGTGCTTATCACCAAATTGCTTTGTTTAAAATAGCTGATACTCTGCCAACAACATGTGAGGGCAGCTCTCCCTTGTACCCTAACCAACAGCTGACTTCAACAACTCAAAAAACCCTTCCCTAAAGTGACAAATGATAGACCACCTGTCCGATTTTTATTAATTTAACAACAATATTCTCATGCACCACCTACAACTAAATTATGGACTTCAGATCAGGCTACTTTTATAGAACAGTCACCTGTCATTATTGTCTCTACATTACGCTGTAGTTTTAAATGACGGCTTATTGCTGCAATGAGCGCTCCCCCTCTTGATCCATCTCTGGGCAGATCACTGGGGGTGCCTTCAGTTGAGCTCACGGAGCACCCTGGATGTCACTGGGATATAAGGAGCTATTGTCTTCCCTTCCTCCACAGAGATTGGCTAGGCTTGAAACTCATAGGGAAACGGAAGTGTTGGTGTTTCTTTCTACAAGCCTTTCCCATGGTCTTGGTCTTGGGGTCTGAAAGCACCTGGTCTTCTGAGGCCCTTGGCTCCTTCCTCTTGAGCTCAACTTGGGTTCTGCAGGTTCAAAGAAGGAAAAACTGGATGCAGTAGATGAGCAAGATGTGATGAGGGGAGGAGACCTCCACCCCCTCCAAGAGGGAAGACCACTTTCCAGAGTCAGGGCCAAGGGGGTGGTGGGGCTCAGGCCATCTTTCCGCCACCCACAGTGCGCCGCCGAGGCCGTGGCCAGCTTAGGTGGGGTGGGCCAGGGGGTCCCGACCAGGGCAGGAGTGGCATCGGCCCAGAGAGGGCTTAGGGAGAGGTGCTGGGGGATTCTGGTCTTGAGCCCGCCACTGGCAGACAGGGGGCCAGGGACCGATAGATGCAGTGCCCTCAGTGGCCCCAGACTGCTCGGTCTCTGACATGACAATCTTCAACTCCAACTTCATGGGGGGTGATGAGGGCGAGGGGCTTTGCTGGGCATGAGGAAGATGTCAGCAAAGCCCTCCTGCTTGGAGCGAACGGAATGGAAGGCCAAGCCCCAGGGGCTGGTGGTGGGCTCTCCAGAGGGTTTGCAGACAGGGCAGATGGCTGGAATGGGGGTTACAGGTCCCTGGGCAGAGGCTTTGGCTGGTGAACCCAGCTCTTCTTGCTGGGACGATGAAGCTGGGAGTCTCACTGGCAGAGCCCTCCACTGGGGGTCTGGAGCTGGCAATGTCCTCTAGCATCACCACCTGCGTGGGCTGGGGGGCCTGGTCCACGTTTTGTGAAGGGCCCTCCTCTGGGCCAGGTGTTGCCCTTGATCACCGCTGCAGGGTGGAAAGGGGCCAACGGACACGGCTCAAGGGCTCTCGGCATAAGTGCAGTGGGTCGGAAGGCCCGGCCTGTGGGGACCACGTGGCCTGCCTGCGTGGCGAGGCAGGTGGTTGGCTGCGGACAGAATCCTGACGTTTGCTGCGGTGCTGTGGGCTGGAGATCTCCTCTTGGGGCACAAGGGGGACCCTGTGGGCAGCCACGACATCTTCCAGGACCATGGCCAGGACGTGCCGAGAGGCTTTTTCCAAGGGCAAAGAGGCCCTGAGGGGCTGCACATTCGGCCGTTTGGGGCTCCTGGTTCCCCATAATGCTCGAGCCAGGGGCTGGCGGATAAACAAAATGGGGTCTATCCATATAATGGGATATTATTCGGCCATAATGGAAAGAATTTTTTTTTTCTTTTCTTTTTTTTTTCTTTGCCCTGCAGCGCAACTTGCAGGATCTTAGTTCCCCAACCAGGGATTGAACCCAAGCCCCAGCAGTGAAAGCGCTAAGTCCTAACCACTAGACTGCCAAGGAATTCCCCCCTTTTTTTTAAACATATCGAAAACTTTAACATATGCAGAGCTTTTGTATTATCAGACTGCTTCTACATGTTTGAGGTTCTACTGCTCACTTCCACTTCTAAATTGTCTAATTCTTTGCTGCACTTTGCTTTTCTGTCCCTTCTTTGTCAATTATACAAAACTTCTCAGCATTCATGTAAAAGAGAGAAAAAACAGAATTCACATTGACATTGCCGCTAAATCGACAAATTCCTCTCTCGGAACTAAACAATTTTGCCAAAACATATTCATCTTCTCTTAGCTGCTCTCTTTTGCATGATGAGTTTTTCCCTAAAGGTAACCCTGTCTGGCCTACTTCTGGGTTTAGAGCAGTTCTATTGCCTGGAGAATGGGAGAAGACTGATCAGTCATCAGATGCCCAAAGTTCTCTTCTGGCTTAATATTTTGTGAGAAAAACTTTTTAAAAGACTTACCCAGGGAGATAACGAAGTTGAAGAACAGAATAAAGCTAATTTGGGAACAAATCCATGGAGCCAAAACACAATCAACTTAGCCCCTTAGAGAACTTAAGATCACGTGAGGAAAATCACTAGACTCACCGGTTGTCAGTGCTGTGAGCTGGGAAGTGCGGGTAAAGGGCACAGAGGAGAGCGGCAATGGAAGAGTTGGATGTGCTCAAAGAGTACCTGCAAAACAGATTCCGGAGGGACAGACGCTGTTAATCATACTGTGCAAACTTTCACGGCATTCTCGAGAATCGGGAAATTCGGGTAGTGTGGCAAGGCACACTGATAAAGCTAACCCTTGATCAATACAAATGCGTCAACGCTGTGAACACTTGACTTTACAGTCTGTCCTTAAGCCACTTCAACATCATCTACTATTTAAAGCAGGAGTGACTTTTCACAAATATTAAATTTTAAAACTTGAATTAGTAAGCAAAGTTTTAACCTAAAAGAGAACAGTAGTGAGGACCATGAGTGCAATTCTAGAGATTATAGATATTGAAAAAGTCAAGTGTAAAGTATGCTACCTTCTCCAGTTTTATATATACCTATTTATAGAAATATGAACCTTCTAAACATACAAGGTTTCTTTACTGGGTATCTCAAACATTTTTTTCCTTTCTGTAAAGCGTGAGCATTTCCTTAGAACGCTAGACTAAATAAAACAGGCAAAAGCTACCATTAAAAATTTACAGTGAATGGATAAACAACTATTCCTTGAAAAACAAATAGTTTTTTTCCTTATCGATATGATAAACTTATTTTACAAAGGCCACATACTCTTAGTAAAGTAAAATCTTTTGAAATTTTCGTCCAATTATTTTACTGTTGCTCAAATTCAGCATGGCAAACAGGCAGATTTGTCTAAAGTTTTAGCTTTTCTTACAAATATTTTGAAATAAATATGGTTCAGAACATCACATAAAACCACTGCTGCCCCTATTCTATATACATATATCTTTTATTATACATATACACATACACACATCTCCAAATCTCTTTCCTTATCTTTTTTAATAATGAGGGTATCAAGTAAGAATTTAGCATTTATCATACACACATATATTTAATGAAGAAGAGATTTCAAAATTTAAATATGGAAATATATCTATGTTGACATGTGCATAGACTAGGCCATTTCTGCTTTACCATAAGGTAAAGCATAAGGGTGTAACTACGCTATGAGAAATGTAAATGTTGCTACAGAGTACACATAAGCATTCAAAGATTTAAAAAGTCACTAGAAAAGCAGCAGCAGAATGGGAGAAAATCTACTCCGTATGAAAGAAGAACACATAGGCTCATGCAATGTGTGATGACAAAAGGTGAGATCGAATAAAGGTAAAATAAATGGAGGGGCTTATTTTGAAAGGAGAGAAATTTTCAAAAATCATAAAATAAGAATTTTCATAATATTTCCTTAACCACTCTTAATTTTAAATAATTAAAAGAAGAAACTTCTACAAAACCTGTCAAAAGGAAATGAATGCACATCTTTCTAATAATCTTTACTTTCTGTACTTCTGAAAGGGTGAGTTCCAACGTCTTAACTCAGTCTTAAGAGTGTAAAATAAACCTACTGACTTATAGGAAGTATGTCAGGTGTCCAAGGTCACATACTAAATAAATGAAAGGATACACCATACCCACAGATTGAGAGACTCAATGTTATAACAGATTTCAATTCCTCCAAACCAATGGATAGACTCAATGCAACTCCGATCATTATTCTATCATGTTATTTAGTGTGGAAAAGTCAAAAACAAATTGCACTATTTATATAAAATGCAAAGAGCCAAGAACAGAAAAATACATTTTTGAAGAAGAAATCTCAGTTTGGAGGATTTACTCTAACTGGATATCAAAACTTATTACAAAACTACAATACTTAAGACAAGTGTGGTACTGTGCAAGTACAGAAAAACAGACAATTGAACATAACAGCCCAGAAATAAACATATGTATATGGACACTTAATTTATAACAAAAGTGGTACTACAGAATAGTGGAGAAAGGATAAACTTTTTGATACCTGTGTCAACTGGGGAAAACAACACAGAAAAATCAGTTCCAGGTCAACTTTAAATCCAAATGTGAATGGAAAAGCTAAAAAACTTCTACAAGATAAATAAGCAAATATCTTCATTTCTGGTGGATAAGAATATATTTCATCAGAAGGACAAAGAAGTACAAACCATAAAAGAAAAATATCAATAATTCTGTTCATCAAAAGACAACATTAAGAGAGTTAAAAGGCAAGCCACAGAGTAGGAGAAGATAACCACAACATACAAAACTGACAAAGGTCTTGGGATCATAATGATAAGCTAATATGGAATAGTCATATTAAAAGAAACAGAAAGTAGGGACTTCCCTGGTGGCGCAGAGGTTAAGAATCCGCCTGCCAAGGCAGGGGACATGGGTTCGAGCCCTGGTCCGGGGAGATCCCACATGCCGCAGAGCAACTAAGCCCGTGTGCCACAACTACTAAGCCTGCGCTCTGGAGTCCATGAGCCACAACTAGTGAGCCCACATGCCGCAGCTACTGAAGCCTGCATGCCTAGAGCCCGTGCTCCGCAGCAAGAGAAGCCACCTCAGCGAGAAGCCCACGCACCACAACGGAAGAGTAGCTCCTGCTCGCCGCAACTAGAGAAAGCCCGCGCGCAGCAACAAAAACCCAACACAGCCAAAAATAAATAAATTAATTAATTTTTTAAAAAAGAAACAGAAAGTAGAACAGTGGTTGCCAGGGGGTGGGGGAAGGGGAAATGAAGTGTAGCTGTTTAAAGGGTATAGAGTTTCAGTTTTGAAAAATGAAAAAGTTTTGGAGATTGGTTGCACAACAATGTGAATATATCTAATACTACTGAATTGTACGTTTAAAAATGGTTAAGGTGGGAAATTTTATGTCATGTATATTATACCACCAATAAAATTTTTTAAATGAATAAACCAATATGAAAATGGGTAGCAAGAGATTTGGACATCACAAGAGAAGACTTTTCAGTTGGCCATTAAAGATATAAAAAGGTGCCAAATACCATTATTCAGGAAAATGGAAATTAAAACCGCAATGAGATACTACTATGTGCCGGCTAAAATTAGGAAGGCTAACAATAACAAGTGTTGACAGGATGGGGAGCAACTGGAACTTCATATGATGCTGCTGAGTATATAAAATGGTAAAACCACTCTGGCATGCTGATGGCATTATTTACTGAAATAGAACATACATATACACCCTATGACCCAGTTCTACTCATAGATCTATACATAACAAAATCAAAAACATGTACAAGAACACTCATAACAGTATTATTCATAACAGTCCCAAACTAGAAAACAAACATATCCGTCACTAACAGAATAGATTAATAACTGTGGTATAACCATACAGTGGAATTCAACAGCACTGAAACATGAATAAACCAATGCTACACGCAACATGGATGAATCTCAAACATAATGTTGAGCAAAAGAAATAAAGTACAAAAGGATACATAGTATATGATTTCGTCTGAATTTCAAAAACAGGCAAAACCAGTCAAAGGTGTTAGAAAGCTACGTAGCAGCTATCTTTGGGCAGAAGTAAAGTAACAGTGAATTGGGAGGGACAGAGCAGGGTTGGAGATGGGTTGTCTCGGTTACATCTTGATCTACATAATATCAAACGATTTTCATACTGTAGGTAGTTCACTGAGTCATTCTCCTATGATTTGCACACTTTTCTGGATATGTATTTTTATTCAAAACAGATCATTAAAAGCCAAGGGAAAAAAAAAAAAGCCAAGGAAGTCTTATAAGGGGATGAGGTGGTCAGGAATGATAGATGCTGGAAAGAAAGCAAGAAAGTTGAAAACTAAGGCAATCTCATAGGATTTGGTAACTGAAAGTGTTCATGACCATTATGAGAAAGCAATTTAGTAGAAGAGTAAAGTCATTAATGAGTGGGAACACGAGGTGATGCAATGAAGTACTGAGTACAGACTCTTCTGAGAAATGCAGTGATGCCAAGTGTGCTAGAGAGAGGATGGTCACGCTACTAAGTGGGGCATAAATTGGTGGTTAAACTATGAAAAAGCCCTTTTTAAGTGTAATAATGCCCTAGATAAGCTAATAGCTAGTCAGAATTGAAAATTTTCTTGCATCTTCAAAACCAAAATAAGTCACTCTTTGAGATCTTGCTCATGAGATCTTCTCACTGAGGAAAAAATATATATATTCATTTACCTTCCTCCTCCCAAAAACAGAAGTCCAAGGGCCATGTGATGGGCTAAGTGGAAACCATAGTTCATTTCACCACCTGTTTTCATGTGCAAGAAGCGACAAAGCTGCAAAACCTTCAGGTTCCCTGAGCCAGCCATCACCATGGCGAGGGACAGCAGCACCACACTCAGGCAAGTCTCCAGGTTGTAAGGACCTGTCTGGAGACGCAGAAGATGACAGACTATAACCGCTGTGCTACCTTTTCTTTATTATCAAAACTAAAGTGGCCAGCATTAGACTACAAATGTTCACAATTTTTAAAAAATCTGAAAAAACAAATATTTTCCCTGATTATGAAATTTAAGTTCCATGTTGAAAATTCAGAAAATAAAGTATCAAAAGGAAGTAACAATCACTTGGAATACTAACAGCTGTAAACATTTTGGCTTTCTTTTTCTCAAAATCTTTCCCTGTATCTATTTTGCTTTTAATGAAACTGAGATATTACTATACACGGTATTTTTAAGCTTTTTAATCTATTTTATTATGAGCAATCTTCACTCATAAAAAGTTCTTACAGAACATGATTTTGATAGCTCCTGTATATAACAGTGTAGATACACCACAGTCCATTTTTTGGCTACTTTTAGATTTTTTGATGTTTCCAATTTTCTAATATAAATAATGTTGATTAAATGTGCTGTTGTTTTTTTAACCAGGAAATAAAATCTTGCAGTCTTACTATCATCAGAGCAGCAATCCTCAAAAGCAACTGCATTTTTACTAAGTACTAATTTTTTCAAAAAGCAGTTACCATGATTCAGTACTGAGCATGGCACAAGGTATGACAATCCATGAAGGTTATGGCTTTTCTTATTTATTTTCTTGTCACAAGAATTAGATATCTTCAAGCATAGTCACATTCTCACCTAATATCCCAGAACTAAAATACAAAGATAAGCCAAAGCTTCAAATTTCCCATTCTAAATTCAAAAACTGTGCATATATTTGGCAACACATACGTAATCAAAGTTATCAGTGAATTTTCTTCAAGTTTAATTTTATTCCCAAGGAAAATCATCATAAAAAGACTTACTACAGAAGCATTAGGTGCAGACAAATAAGTCATAAAATCTTTTGCAAATTTATGCTGGAAAAACAAAAGAAAAAATTTAAGGTTAAAAGAAGCATACTAAGACTCTGTAAAAAAGAAAACAGAACACAGTAAATGAAGGTACTTCTTACCAAACAGTTAAATGCTGATAAGTTTTCTGAGCCAGCAAATCGAAAACCCAGAGACAAACAAGCTCCTGCAATTATGTAGACATGTGCCTGCCTGAAAACAGATCACAAGAAATTTAAATACTGCCCTTGTCTTGCTTTAAAATTCATTATTACTATTATTTGGGGATACAAATAATAAATATTCCTCTTCTCTAAATTATCAATAGTTTATATTCTTCCGGGAATGCTCAACTGTGCCTCTACTCAATCAACTGGACAGATTTCCATCCGGTTTTCTTCAGTGGAAGCACCATGCGGCTCTTGCTGATAAAGTCGGCCTCCTGCCTGCACTGTTTCATATGCAGCAAAAGAAGATAATTTTTAACAATCACTGCCAATTTTTTTTAATGGAAAGGATAAAAGAGGAATATGTACAAGTTAAAACTCAGACACCGCTTTTTGAGGGTAAGAACTCTATACTTCAGAGAGCCAAACGAAAAACAAACTTGTGAACATCTGGTAAATAATGGTTAGAAACATGGGGGATTCAGAATCATTACTCAGATTAAGAACAGGGTTACTCCTACACAGTATATTCCAATTCATTTATCTGACAGATGCTAAAGTAGCTGATTTCTATTACATGTTTTAGGACTTACGACAAAGTTTCCAAATTCAAATCCTCTGAACACGGCAATTCGATTTCACTGAGAGAGATACTGTTTTCTCTTATAATCTGTCAAGACAGAAGGCAAGAATACTTGGATGTTAACATTCAAGTTACAAGTATTTAATAATTTGAAGAGTAACATATTGCTTATGGCCATATTTATATAAAATAAGCTTTACCAAACCATCTCACTCAAAGGCCTATATTTTAATCACATTGAATGCAATCCAATTTCAAATCTAAGATGGGCCAAATAACTGAATAGGACTGAACGAATATAAACTGGAGGACTTAAGTATATTCTGAATCAATAACAGTAATAATGTTTCATGAAAGTGAACTGATATGCAAAGATGATGGCCACAGAGCAGAGCTGGGGCAGGAGTGAGGGGAAGCAGCAGGGAAAGTGGGAAAAAGCAGTTGCAGTGAAACTCTAATAACCAGAGACATATACGTCTTACTCATGAATGTTTCTAGTATTAAGCCTACCGACCTACCAAAGGTGAGGTTAGTCACCAGATTAATTACACAAGCTAAACTAAACTGTCAATAGGTTAATCTGTAACTAACGTTTAGAAACACATCCCTTTCCTTTTAGTATAAGTGTGAACAAGAATTTATTTTTTTTAAATATAGATAATATCTAACTTTAACAACCAAGAACTGATTTGATTCTCTTCACTTAAACACAAATAAAAAAGATAAAGCTATATATTCTCTAAACTTATGAATGCAGGTACACAGATGTAAAACTCTGATGATTTATTCCTATAATTCTTCTTAGAAGACTGTTCAGGGGAGTAATATTTCAGCATGCTTTCCATAATAAATCAGTAAGTATTCAGAAGTCGCTTATGACACAATCTTCCTATATACTGAATACCACCGATCAAAAATCTTGAAATACCTTTTCTCTTTGATAATCTCAATGAGGTAAGCAACTATGTTGGTTGTGTAATATAGGCTGATAACTACTTCCATCTTTCTTCCTTCCTCTTGTCTTTATTTTCAATTTTGGATGTATTTACTCAGAAATTGAGCGACATTCTGAAAAACTGATATAACTCCAAAGTGAGTAATTAATATATTCATGGATAACCTGATTATAACATTCATATAAACTAGCAATGTCATACAGGAATGGAATATTTCTATTTTGACAGCAGACATATACAAGCTCCTTTTTGTCTTCAAAAGAGCATGTAGCCTGGAGCTTGAAGGCCTAGGTTCTAAGCCCAGCAGGGCCACACACCAGCCCTGGGACCACATCTGTAAAAATGAGCAAAAATAAACTTCCTACCTTCTAGGTGTCTCTGAGAATTAGAGGACTTAACCGACTCAAAGCTCTTAAAATTAATGCTTGGCACATATGCTTTGCAAGTGTTAGCTCCATTATTATCATTATTATAGATCTGTACCATTGCTATCACAAGACCACACTTGATCATAACCACTTTAAAACATCACTAAAAACTTGGGTTATAAATAACTGTGGGGGGACTTCCCTGGTGGCACAGTGGTTAAGAATCCGCCTGCCAATGCAGGGGACACAGGTTCGAGCCCTGGTCCGGAAGATCCCACATGCCGCGGAGCAACTAAGCTCGTGCACCACAACTACTGAGCCTGCGTGCCACAACTACTGAAGCCTGTGAGCCTAGACCCGTGCTCCACCACAAGAGAAGCCACAGCAATGAGAAGCCTGTGCACTGCAACGAGAAGGGGGGGATAGGGAGGGTGGGAGGGAGATGCAAGAGGGAGGAGATATCGGGATGTATGTATATGTACAGCTAATTCACTTTGTTATACAGCAGAAACTAACACACCATTGTAAAGCAATTCTACTCCAATAAAGACATTAAAAAAAAAGAGTAGCCCCCCACTCGCCACAACTAGAGAAAGCCCATGCGCAGCAATGAAGACCCAATGCAGCCAAAAAAATTTTTTTAATAAATAAATAAATTTATATATAAAAGAAGAAAGTATGCAGTCCAATTATGTCATAAAATAATCCTGTTTTCAATAAATACACAACTGTGGGGGTGGGGAGCACACTTCAACCCAGTCCTTGTAACCTTTTCCATGGTCTCCTAAAGTTTAAAAACTAGCAAGAAATATAAGGAATAATCAAAGGGAAACACGTAATCACTTAAAGGCAGGTTGAGGCACACAGGAAATGAACAAGAAAAGACCACCAAACTGCCCTGTCTTGTACAGAGTCTTATACAGAAACCTCAAGCTCTGAAGTCCTAACAGCTAGTTTCAGTTTTGCCCCACCTCTTACTAGCTGGATGGTTTTGGACCAGTCCGTCCTCTTTCAGTGTAACAGTGATATACTGAACTCTAGCTACTGTGCACGAGTCGCTAGGAATGAAAGATGGAAAAGACACGGTAGCTGGCCTTGAGAAGTTCACGGTCTAATAGATACACAAATAGATCATCTAAAGTAGTACATCGTTCCCACCCATACAATGGGGGCAATACTTGAACAATTTATAGCATGACACCGCAAAAAAGAAAAACATTAGGCTGTAGAGGAAAGCTTTTTATGAAGGAAAAAGTGCTATGAAGATGCTAGTTATTGTATTTGACACATGCCTTAAATTCAAACAAATAAGCAGTTTACAAAGTGACCTTTTTAATCCCACCTTCGATGCTAAGTTGCTCCCTACAAGGGACCCTGCTACAGAATCAATGAGATGAGTGGGTGAGAACTAGGAGAAAGTGGAGTGACAGGCAATATCAACCAAAAGAACTGTGAACTTATTATATGTCCTACTGTGTATCCCTGATGTAATAAAAACCAAATTTAAAATTATTAAGTCTGAAGTAAAATAAATATCAGAGAGATAACTTTGTATTAAAAGTCCAAGAGACTTCCCTGGTGGTCCAGTGGTTAAGACTCCATGCTCCCAATGCAGGGGGCCCGGGTTCAATCCCTGGTCAGGAAACTAGATCCCGCATGTCGCAACTAAGAGCCCACATGCCGCAACTAAGTGCCCACATGCCGCAAGTAAGAGACCACATGCCACAACTAAAGATTCCATATGCTGCAACGAAGATTCCACGTTCCACAACTAAGACCCAGCACAGCCAAATAAATAAATAAATATTAAAAAAAAAAAAAGAAAGTCCAGGGCTTCCCTGGTGGCGCAGTGGTTGAGAGTCCGCCTGCCGATGCAGGGGACACGGGTTCGTGCCCCGGTCCGGAAGGATCCCACATGCCGCAGAGCGCCTGGGCCCATGAGCCATGGCCGCTGAGCCTGTGCGTCCGGAGCCTGTGCTCCGCAACGGGAGAGGCCACAACAGTGAGAGGCCTGCGTACCTCAAAAAAAAAAAAAAAAAAAAAGTGCAAAGACTACATTTCCACAAAAGTTTAAAGAAAGAACTGACATGAATTTTCACCTTCCATTTGAGAATACATTTACTTGTGTACATGTTTAACTTCACTTTATAAATAAAATTTAGTAAAATAAAGTTTTCTCGAAGGCAGTCTACATGTCAGATGCATCGTAAATGCAGCATACAATTTAATATGGTGTCCTGCATTTGCAAAGGTTCAACAAACATATGCTGAATGAAGAAAAAGTATGTTTTCATCCTACAGTGTACATTTATTTTCCAAAAGGAACTGATATCTCTGACATCTAAATGTGCTGGGAGTTAAATGTCTGCCTGACCCATGAACCACGTGTGATCAGGGCAGACTCAGCCTCCAGAGGATAAAAGAACTGAACTAAAATTAGAACTGGCAGACAAGAGACAGGGTTTGACATCTGATTACAAGTAAATTAACTGCCTGCTTTAAAACAAAATGTATTTGTGTGTGTGTGTGTGTGTACACAAATACACACACAGAGATATGTATGTATGTACATATGTATAAACACTCTTTAGAGGAATACAACAGAAACTCAAAGACAACATGCACAATGTCCCAGATACAAATCAAAATTACTTAACATAAGAACAAGAAATGCAACATATTCTCAGGAGAAAAGACCATGGGAAACAATCCTGAAATGACCACACTGTTGGCATTAGAGGAGAAGGATTTTAAAGCAGCTTTTCTAACTAGAAGGACAGTATGTCCATAATGAGTGAAAACACAGAAAATCTCATCAAAAAAAGTAGAAATTATTTTAAAAAAAAGGAAAAACAACTAAAAAGTACGGTAAATGTAATTTTAAAATTCACTTCATGTACTTAATAGGAAAATAAAATGCCTGAAGAGTGAATGAACAGAAAGATAAACCAATAGAAACTTGCAATCTGTAGAAAAGACAGAAAAAGAATAAAAGACCAGTCATCTCATATATACACTACCAAACGTAAAACAGATAGCTAGTGGGAAGCAGCCGCATAGCACAGGGAGATCAGCTCGGTGGTTTGTGACCACCTAGAGGGGTGGGATAGGGAGGGTGGGAAGGAGGGAGACACAAAAGGGAAGAGATATGGAGATATATGTATATGTATAACTGATTCACTTTGTTATAAAGCAGAAACTAACACACCATTGTAAAGCAGTTATACTCCAATAAAGATGTTAAAAAAAAAAAAAAAAGACCAGTCATCTAATTTTTGACAAAGGAGGCACAGGAATACAATAAAGAGAAGGTGTTTTTAACAAACAGTGTTGGCACAACTAAGTATCTATATTTTTTAAAATGAAAACCTTAACCCTTATCCTCGTACCATAAACGAAATTACTTTGAGATGAATTACGTAATTATACATAAAAGCTAAAACATCAGGGCTTTTAGAAAAAAATAAATCTTCAGGCTAGGCAAATATTTTTTCCATAGGACACAAAAAACAACCATAAAATTGAAAGTTGATAAATTAGACATTATCACATTTTTTAAATTTTCTACTCATCAAAAATAGTACTAAAAAAATGAATGGGCAAGTCAGATTAGGAGGGATATTTGCAAAACATTTATCTGACAAAGGATAGGTTTCCAGAATATATAAAAAATTCTAGCATCTCAGTAATAAAAAGATAAACAATACAAAATTTTTTTTAATGGGCAAAAGATATAAATAGACATTTCATTAAAAAAAGATATATGAAGAAGCAATAAGCAAATGAAAACGTTCTCAACATGCAAATTGAAACTACAATAAGTTATCATTACATATTGACCAGCAGAGCTAAAATTAAAAAGACTAACACCACCAAATACTTGCAAGATGTGCCGCAGCTGCAGGACATGCAACAGCCAGCATTCTCATACACTGTTGGTCCAAGAGTAAAATGGTGCAACGTCTTTGGAAAAACGTTTACCAGTCCTTATAAAACTAAACATACTCTAAAGCTACTCTATGCCTCAGTAATTCCAATCCTAAGTATTTACTCAAGAGAAACTAAAACATAAATCCACATGTATATTTGCATAAGAATATTTACGGTACCAAAACCTGGAACGAGCCCAGGCATCCAACAAAAGAGAATGAAAAAAAAAACTGTGGTTTATTCATACAATGGGATACTACTTAACAATAAGAAGTTTGAACTACTCATATACTCAATGGTGTCTCAAAATCATGCTGAGTGAAAGAAGTCTTAAACAAAAGGGTATACATTGTGATTCCATTAATATAAAGTTCTATATCGGGCAAAGTAATATATTTTGGAGAAAAAAATCAGAAAATTGGTTGTCTTGGGGATGGGGAGTGAGTGCACAGACTGAGTGGGAAGGGAACTTGTGGCCATTTTGATAAAGGTTTGTTTCCATGAACTTATACATTAGTTGAATTGTATCAAATAGTATAATTAAAATTTGTGCAGTTCATCATATACAAATTTTACCTTAAAAGGAAAAGAAAAGAGGTAAATACTGAATTCTAGTTAATAATACACATGCTGAAGTACTTAGGGAAAAGTGTATGACTATCTGTAACTAACTTTGAAATTCATCAAAAAAATAATGGGTTGGATAGAGGAAGAGATAAATGGATAGATATGTGATTAAACAAGTTTATACAGTAAAATATTAATTGTAGAATCTAATTGGTTGTATGGGTGTTTGTATAAAGTTCTTTCAGCCTTTATTTTGAACTTTTCTTATTAAAACATTGGAGGGAGCACTCTAGCATTCTAAAGGATAAACAGATTTATTTTCTAAATAAAAAGGTACTGAGGACATGGACAGTTAATTAAAGGGCAATATTTAGTTACAATACTTACAATATTTGATTTGGAGTTTTTACAAAAGAGTCTGCTTATTTTTAACTATTTGGCTTATTGCATAAATATGCCATAAAGTAATTAAAACAACTTCTTACATACAAGATAAAAAATTGTCACAAAGTATAACAGTATTTTGGATAAATGTATCCTTACTTAGGATAAAAATGTCAAAAATACTTTTTTAGAGTTCTTTGATACATTTAATTTTTAAAAATCAGCATTTCTAGTGCTCTGTAACCGAAAAAGGAAGGCTGTGGTCTGTGCTCAGCATACAATCTTAAAATAACAGTTCCTACGTTTTCAAGAAATATAGTAATCATAACCAGCACTATTGCCTTCAAAAGAAAAAGTGTTTTATAGGGTTTTAGAAAATCCCACAGGAAATCATAATTTTATGTGATTAAAGATATAATAATATTTATTATACATACGTACTTGAGGAACGTTGCTATCAACCCACTTGGAATTTGGTAAAATATCATCCCACAAAATCAGGCATCGAGCAAGTGTCTTAAAAAATGCAATACAGAAAAATTAATTACAGCAAAGTTCATAGATTTTGTAACAATGATAATACTGTTAATAGAACAATTTGAGAATTAGTTCCCAACTGATGAAAAATTTGAAAAACAAAGTATATAGTATCAACCTAAGCCACTCATTAAAATAAACTGAAGATTTACATTTATCTCAAAAAAATCTCAAATTGATTTGATCATCACTGAAGTTTGGAGGAGTTGGAGAGAAGTGTTTAAAACCTGCTCCACAGAAGAAAAATCATAAAGAAAAGAATCATACCTAGATCTGTCTACATAATTTAAAGCCTTTCATATGCTAAAAGCATAAACATTGTAGAAAAGGGAAAATGTGAATCAAATTTATGTCAGTTACTGTAACTAATTATACCCTTAATAGTATTATTTCATTCTTAATAATAATGAAAGAACGTAAAATAAAGTAGTAATGAAGCCCCAGTGTCTTGTTACTTATTAGGAAGTTTTGAATAATAATGTGACAAGTTAAAATGTCACTCCAAGTATTATATATCAAGGTGACTGTCTTTCCTGGCAATTCCTACAGTTATATTTGGGAAATTTCAAAAGAACACTACCAATTATATATACACATGATGGATTAACAGTAAAGCTCCCCGGTGGAGATATTTTATAGACTCCTCATGTTAACAGAAATTAAAAATTGCCAAGTACCATACCCTAAGTAAGAGAAATTCTGGCTTCACAAAGTCCAGCAAATACATCGTGTCGGGAGCTCGGAGCCAATCTGCAATGGATCTGTTGGTGGTGGATACCAGTAAGCGTTATTGCTCAAGAAGAGAATAAGATCATCAAGACCACAAGACAGATTTCAAGAATTTTCTTTCCACTCCAATCACTGTCCTACTTTTTCCCATAGTACTTCACATCCTCCAACGTAATACTTAGTATGTATGTATTTCTTACTATAAGTTTCCTAAGGGCAGATATTTTTAGCTTTCTTTTGTTAAATGAAACATCTCCAGTGCCAAGAAAGCAATGTCATATACTTTCATCCAAAAAGTAGATGATTAAACCTGTTTTTAACAACTTTGTTAATTTTGCAAACATTCACTTTGTCTAAAAAAGGAATTTACAACATTGAAAAATTTCTTTAATCTTAGAATGTTTTCTAAATTAAAAGACTTAAAACCCAACTTACTCTTCTATACAAAATGTAAAAGAATAAACACCAAACATCTACTTTCAAGTGTCAGCACTAATTACGGGGCTTGGGGAGGCAGAAGGAATAGCTATTAGGAAAGCTCTCGAACTAAGCAGAAACCATTTTTATGAATGGTAACCAAGAATATAATAATGCTAAGTATTTCTGATTTACCCAGGCCTCATAACAAGCAAAATTAATGAAAAGGAATTTAGACATTGTTTGATTGTCAGTGACATCAACTATAAAATAAAAGTGAATAGAAACTGGCAACTGTATTAGCAAATATCATTAAAATAACCAAATGTATTATTTCTAGATAAAACTCTATATAACTTGTAGTATCTGAGAGCACTAAAATCAGGCTCATCTAGCACAGGAGAGGTAAACACAGTAAGATAATTTAGTTTTACTGCTGAGGTCAGAAAGGGAGTCACATGGTCATTGCAAGGGATGGGGTGAGGAGATGCGGTACCTGTTATTGGTTTTTAAGTAGATCATGGCCAAAGCGAGAGTGGCACCTGGACAAGTTACATCCACATTTATGGTATCTCCTTCCTATCAAAAGAAAAGTTTGTGTAAAAGAGCTCTGAATTATTACAAAATTCTTCTGAATACTAACCTATGCTTAAAATTAACATATTTACACATGTTGGTATGGAAACTACTATTTTCAAATTAACTTCTTAGCTTCCAGAAGTTTGATCTGTTGCTTGATTTGGACTTACTTTGATTTGATAACTTGGAGATTTATGTTTCTCCCTGTGCATCCCTGCTTGAAAGCGCCTATGGCCTCCAACCATGTACTGGTAAAGCTGCTCGGGCACATTGAGATCAGACATACCTATCAAATTACTGCCATGCTGTAAACGAAGTAACAGACAAGGGAAAGGAAATTTTACAGAATAAGATCCATGACACATACCCATAACAAAGAAAACAATAAACTAACTTCAAAGCCAGCCTTCTGGGTTTTTTATCAATTAAAATCTCATAACTCAGTCTGTTAATAATTCACATTAGGGCTTCCCTGGTGGCGCAGTGGTTGAGAGTCTGCCTGCTAATGCAGGGGACATGGGTTCGAGCCCTGGTCCGGGAAGATCCCACATGCCACGGAGCGGCTAAGCCCGTTAGCCACGACTGCTGAGCCTGCGCGTCTGGAGCCTGTGCTCCGCAACAAGAGAGGCCACGATAGTGAGAGGCCCGCGCACTGTGATGAAGAGTGGCCCCGACTTGCCACAACTAGAGAAAGCCCTCGCACAGAAATGAAGACCCAACACAGCCCCAAATAAATAAATTAATTAAAAAAATAATAATAATAATTCACATTAAAAATTATAATACATACACAGGCAAGTTAATACTTTCATCTCATAAAATACATAAAGGCTTCAAAATACAGTTAACTGCATTAACAGTTAAAGAAAATATTAAGTAGGTAAATGAAACCTGAACTATGAACTCCTGAATCCTTTCGTTATTGTGCCTATGAACTATTCCAGCAATAATAACCATAATAATAACTTACTGAACGCTTAACGCTCCTCCAGGCATGATTCTGTATGTTTAACATGGATTAACTTATTTAATATGACAATTCGATCAAATAGCTACTATTTTACAGGTGAGGAAAGGGAGGCACAAAGAGATTACGCCCCAGGTTACATAGCTAGTAAGGAGCAGCAGTGGATATAAAACAAGGCAGTCTGGTTCCACAGTCTATCGAGCTGCTTAACTACTAGAAAATACTGTAGTTAAATGATGTCAGGACTCACTGGTCAGGACCAGAATTCACGTCCCAGTTCCCAGTATGATGCTTTTCCATTGTTTTATCTGCCTCTTTAGTTCATGTGTCAAATGTGAAGAGTCAAAAGCCTAAATGACAGTCGACTTTCTTCATATAATTCAGTTTCAGTATAATACTGTATTGGTGGTTCTTCAAAGGACCCACATTCCAGCTGACATAGTCATTTAATGTCTCTGGTAACCCTACACTACGTCTACTAGATGGGGTTAAAGATGGGGAGTCAGAATGATACTGCATTCTGTCACAAAGCAGCTGCCATTGTGGCAACGTTCTGGGATACCTAGTGAACACCAGGGCACCAAAAGAGAATTCTGGTTTATCTCTAGTCCTACAGACTCTTAAGGCTCCCCATCACACACCCATTTTCACTTTTTTCTGTTTTCTTACTGAGTGAACTGTCATTTCTTCATCTTATGTCTTGAGTGCTTTTCGAGAAACTTCATTCACTTAGTTCATTCATGAACACTTATACCTAAGCCAGGGGGGAAGAAACCTTAAAGCCCCATTCTTCACTACAATTTCTCTCCATTCCCAAATCTGGCACTTTGAAAAATATCCAGAAAGAAGAAAGAGCTGAGGATCACAGCAAGTTAAGTCACAGTAAGGCAGAGTGGTATTCAGAGTAAACTGTCAAGGCTACTTGTCTCAACAAGCAGAATTTGTAACTGAAGCATCTGCAGGCACAGACTCTGCTTACCCCCAAGCAAACCATGCCCAGAGCCAAGCCAGCAGCCAAAGAGTAGGACTCTCTGTCCGTGCAGTATTCCATTTCAGGACCAGGGGGCCGTCCTATAAAACAGAAAGTAACACAATTCAAACTGGCCTCTTAAAATCCTAACTCGTAAAAGTTTTAGAGTTAACTTTCTAGTAAGTTGCATAAGAACTATGGATTCAATATAACCCCACTAAGAAAGATCTGACGTTATCACAAATGGTGTCCACAACTATCAGTTTACCACAAAATAAACCCCAAACATGGTTCTTCTAATTTGCCAATCTGAAAGCAATCGCTTTAAAATACTATCAAACCTTGAGTTTTATAATAAAAAAAAAATTTACCAAAATTTTTTAAAGGGGATGGATGCTCAAAAAAGCTTCAATTTGTAATTTCTTTCCTTTTGTTCTTGTTTTGTTAGCTTCAAATCTATTCAGATGTGGTAAAAACATGTTCAAATACTGATAAGGAACAGGAAGGACACTTCCTTTAAGTTTTTAAGAATGTTAAATATTATGCATCCAGACACTTATTTTGAATCTATATAATACTGAGCCTTACTATGATAGAATTTCTCTGTATCGATGCTCTAAGTTTGACTGGATGCAAAATTCATACTTTAAAAAGTACCCCCTAATTCTAACTCCACCCCTTTTAGGGCAGCAAAATGTATTATATATAAAGACCCCTTCCACCAAAAAAAAAGTTCACATTCCTGGAATTTCATCCCCAGGAAAAAAAACTTTTTTAAAAAGAAAGAAAAATTATACACAAGTAATCAGTGTAATGTTTATTGCTTAATTAGCAAAGAGTTAAAAACCACCTAAAAGTCCTGAAAATAAGACAATGATTAGGTAATTTATAGAAAACCAACTCAGTGAGCTATTCCACAATATAAAATTAATTTTAAAAGCCATTTATGACAATGATATATGAAAAGGGCAGTACAAAAACAGTACGTACGTTCTGACTGTAATTATACAAAAGAGCACACGCATATGAATCCAGATGAAATCTTCTGTATACAATATGAAAGAGGTGTACTATGGCTGTGAGATATGTATAATGTTGGCACCATTAGATATCATTATGATACAGCCAAAGAATGTTAATTACCTTGCAGATGAACAAGCTTTAAAAGCCAATCCTGAGTATCTTCTGAAGAAGTGTTTCTCAGACCAATCACTTACGCTATTACATATTTTGCTGACAGGAAAATTTTAGCTTTGTGAATATTTCATCACTGTAGTTGACTACATTGTTGACTCCAATTCTTCACTGCCCTATGGTGCCAGTTATAAATACATCCACACTCCTGACAGAGTTTCCTCTGTACCTGAACGTGTGACCGGCTTTGAACTAGGATCCTGGCTGGCTCAAGGTAAGCAAAGGCCTAAAATGCGCTTCCATTATTTGGTTCTCCCTCTTGCCCTTCTGTTATCACCATAAAAGAAGGCTGGGTCCCAGAATAAGGCATTTGGAGCAGAGTCTGAGCAGCAGACCATAGACCTACGGCCTGAAGCAGAGATGCCCGGGCCAATTTTGTGGCTATCCTGAAACATATGTAGAAAGATCCTGAATAGGACACAACAAGACATGCAAGTATGTATCTAAATTACTGAACATACCAATAATGCTAATAGCATTTCCATTTCTCAGAAAAAGATGATAACACGTGAGACACGTTTCCAAAAAATGTAGACTTCGGAGAAAACATAAAAAATGCCTTTTATCATGAACATACCCACCAGCGTATAGAGGAAAGCCGGAATCAATCACTTGCATTTTGTTAGAAGTGTTGTTGTCCGACAGAATAAACATTGTGCTTGTAGGGATCAAAACAATCAACTCTGAATTTTAAGTGTAGACCATTGCTAGACATTGCCTGGCAAAGACAGAGCAGGATAGGCAGCATGCTCGCACGCGATTAAGACCTCAGGCTACCTCGTGAAATGGGACCACTGGAGCTCAATAATGGGCTAGCCAAGTAAGTATGCAGACCAATAACCTGCATAGTAACATCAGCCTTGGAAAACATTACTTTGTAGTTTTTTTCTTTATTAGTATAGCTCATTCTGTGCTCACAAAAGCTACTATTTTTTCCTTAATTTTTATAATCTTACTATCATTTTTACTTTGGGTCCTGTGGAATGGTAAAAATACACTTACGAAACCACAGCACTATTAATGCCATACCTATTTCAGCCAACAAGACTTCTGCGGTATGCCTATGAGCTGTGCCTTGATAAACAAGGCCGATGCCAACCACTGCAGCCACTTGGACGTTGTGAGGAACATCAAGCTCTGTGGACGTTGGGGGCAGGAGAGCAGGAATGTGGATGCTAAGAAGCCGTGTAATCGACATATCCATGGTGCCTAGTTTAGCAGCTGAAACACCAAGGAGCAGTCCAATGCTTGTCATCTCATGACCCTAAGACAGAAAACAGAATGAGACTTAAGTCACTACCAAAACAAATATGTAGTTTTAAATAAAATACTGCCTGCCAGTACTGTGACAGGCACAGTGAGAAGCTCCAAAAATACACAAGCAAACTAAACAGACAGGGTCCTTGTTCTGATGAAGCTAGTGCCCTTGGGGAAGGGAAAGTGTTAAACTAAAAAATACGTATTATTGAAAACTCATCAAATGAAAAAGTGTAAAGATTATAAAAGAGTATTTTAACAGAGCCTACTTTAGATTAGAAGGGACTGGAGAATTATTAAGAATCTCTAAAAAGTAAAATTTACAATAGAATGAGTACAAATTAGCCAGGCAAAGTGGTAAGAAGGGAGGGCACTCAAATTTACAAAGTGAGAGAGAATGATGACAGGTGAGGGGAAAACATGTAAATGACGCTGAGATGATTAAAAACAAAAATCCTCACACTGATATTCAATTGACTACAAGGGTGCCAAGACAATTCAATGGGAAAAGAAGAGTTTTTTCAAAAAACGATGCTGTGATAACTATACAGCCACTTGCAAAAGAATGAAATTGGACCCCTTCCTGACATCATACATAAAAATTAACTTCAAGTAAGATGTAACTCAAAGTAAAAAAAAAAAACTCTTAGAAGAAAACATAGGTGTAAATCTATGTAATAGATATAAATCCAAGTGATCTTGTGCTAGGCAGTAACTTCTTAGATACGACATCAAATGCACAGTAACCAAAAAAAAAGTAGATGAATTGGACTTCATCAAAATTTAAAACTTTTGTGCTTCCAAGACACCATCAGAAAGTCAAAAGACAACACGACAGCAGAAAAATTTTGCAAATCATGTATCTGTTAATGGATTGGTATTCAGATTACATAAGGAACTCTTACAACTCAACAACAAAGACAGCCAATTAGAAAATAAGCAAAGGATTTGAATAGATATTTCTCCAAAGATGATATACAAATGACCAATAAGCACATGTAAAGATGTTCAATATCATTAGCCATCAGGGAAATAAATGCAAATCAAAACCACAGAGATATTACTTCACACCTACTAGGATGACTATGATTAAAAAGACAGATAATAACAAGCGTTGGCAAGAGAGCAGAGAAATTGGAACCCTTATGTATTGCTGGTGGGATTACAAAATGGTGCAGCCACTCCGGAAAACAATATGGTAGTTCTTCAAACTTTAAAACAAAGAGATACCATATGATGCAGCAATTCCACTCCTAGCAATATACCCAAGAGAAATGAAAACATTCATCCACACAAAAATGTGTATATAAATGTTCACAGTAGCATCATTCATAATAGTCAAAAAGTAGTAATAACTCAAGTATCCATCAACTGATGAATGGAAAAATAAACTACAGTATATCCATACAATGAATATCTATTCAGCAATAAAAAGCAATGAAGTGCTAATACATGGTACAATATAGACAAACTTTGAAAACATTACAGTAAGCAAAAGAAGCCAGTCATCAAAGACCATATATTGTTTGGTTCCATTTATATGAAATGTCCATAGTAGGCAAATCCATAGAGACAGCAAGTAGATTAGCAGTTTGCCAGGGGCCGGAGGGAAAGGGGAACGGCGAGTGACTGCTCCTAGGTAGGGGGCTCCTTCATGGGGTGATGAAGATGTTCTAAAATTAACAGTGGTAACGGATGCACAACTCTGTGAA
This sequence comes from Mesoplodon bidens, assembly GCF_964165515.1. Taxonomy (NCBI): domain Eukaryota; kingdom Metazoa; phylum Chordata; class Mammalia; order Artiodactyla; family Ziphiidae; genus Mesoplodon; species Mesoplodon bidens. The sequence goes on along the minus strand of NC_138170.1, from coordinate 12,866,309 downwards.
TATAATAAAAACCACTGAATTGTGTACTTCATATGCGTGAACTTTTATGGCATAGAAGTGGAAAAGTTTACGCCAAAAGAAAGAGTTTGGTCTGCCAAGGAGCTAATACAAGCAGTCTCTATGGCTGGAGCATAGGGAGCATAGGGAGCAAGGAAAAGAGAAGCACAAAGTAAGGCTGGGGAAGTGAGTAGGATCACACAGGCTCCTAGAATGTACATTAAGAGCAATGGAAGATCACTGAACAGTTTGACCAGGGAAGTGATATATTCCGATTTACACTTTAGAAAGATTTCTCTGCCTGCTGTGAGAAGAATGCACTTAGAGGTACAAGACTGAAGAAGAGCAAACAGAACAACTAGGAGCTACTGTAACAGCCCAGGGGAGGCACAAGGCCAGGAGCTGGCAGCGCGAGTTCTCACCTTGGTCAGGTAGTCATGGATATTGAGAGTAGCCAGCTTGGTAAGGTGCCCATTCAGACCCAGGGCCATGAGAAAGCCAGCATACTCATTGGCTAACTCGGCATGCTTGGGCTTATTGTAGACAATCCAGGCTGAGTCGATCTGGGAGGCAGGGGCTATCTTCAGGCCGGCAGCCACACCATTATGGAAGCTGGCCCAGCTGGTCATGTTGGGAGGCACATCGATGTTGCCACTGTTCAGGTCTACTGTTGTGTTCCGAGGGGGTGCCCGCCCTATTCAGGCAAACAAAATTTTAAATTGAGAGAACAAAATTTCAGAAACCAAAATTGTTACATTTAGATGCTTTGCGAACAAAGATCACTTTTCTACATTCAAAACCCTTAACCCCATAATACCTGTAATGATGTTAGGTAACTACGCATACTTAAAGTTTTATACATGTGAGTCAAACTTGATGCAAGGTGGAAAAACCTTAACTGTATAAAATAATTCACTGTCCTTTCTGCTAAAATATATGGGACTATAGTAAGATAACTGATACTGATTTAACTGTGTACAGATCTGATTAGGATACCCACTGCTTTGAACTCTGTCTTTCAAACAGCAGGGAGCTCACCGAAAAAGAAAATGAAAATTAACATCACAAACTACATGAATAATAATTCCAACGTGTGATTGACAACAGTGTTAATTTCAAATATGCCATCCCATCTTTTTCTCTGGATGTTACGGAAAAATTATATTTTTAAAAAAGACAAGGAGCTTTATAAATTTGCTCTATCTCTTATCTATACATCTCTCTATATGATACAGAACTCTAACTACACGCTATTGGTAAAAATGCCAAATTGCATTCAAAGATACCTATATAAAAAACATTTTATACACTTGAGTTACCCAGTGAACCATAAAAGAGTATTCACTAAGTTTAAATCTGTGGTCAACTTATTTAAGAACAGTATAAATCAAATGTTCATGACGCTATGTTCTCTTTGAATGCCTTTTCTTGAGTGTTTTGACTACACTGCGTACCCGCAAATACTGAATTATCTCTATATTTTTAATATTCTGTATTAGCTCAAGTCATGGATGACTATTTAAAATAAATATTCTAAATACAGTAAGTCCCTTACATACGAACTTTCAAATTGCTAACTTTCAAAGATGCAAATGTTCACGTGTCCAATCCCATAAGTTAGTTCACGTGTCTGGTGTACGTTGTCACATGTGTGCATCCTCTACAAGTGGTTGTGCTTTTGTGTACTTTACTGTACAGTACTGTGTAGAGTACAGTAGTACAGTATCTTCAAGCCCAAGATGTCCAGAAGCAAGCGTAAAAGCAGCAGTGATGTAGCTGGTACAGTGTAGCCAACTGTGTTAGTTGGGTATCTAGGCTAACTTTGTTGGACTTACGAACAAATTGGACTGATGGACGTGCTCTCGGAACTGAACTCGTTCATATGTAGGGGACTTACTGCATTGCATACAGTTATACAGTTCGCTAGAGGTTTGAAAATATGGTTTTAAAGGAGTTCTGAAAGTTATGTAAATTTTAATTAGATGCACAGTGTCTTTTTTGTAGTCTATATACACATACACACACCTACACAGACACAAGCATAAAATAAAATATATTTGTATTCACCATTTGCTTTTTGTACCTAAGAGCTAACTCAAATGCTGGTCTGTGATAGCACCACACTGGTGACAAGTTCATGAGTTTTATTTTTACTTTCTCAAAAAGGGCAGAGAGATTAACAATGAAAAAGCAAGTAAAATTTCTAAAACAACAATTCAACATATGTATAAGACATAATTTTTATACACAAGAGAAAATAAAAGGCAATGGGTAAAGCAAATTTTCTTCAATAAGAATAATTACATACAAAAGCACAACAGGCCAAACCAGTGTCAGTTAAGGAACTATTTCAAGTGAACATTTTTTTCCTAAATGAATTTATTATTAAAACAAGATCATCTTTTGGTGGGGGGCGGGGCTGGTCTGGGAGGGGGTCCTACCAGAATGACTAAAAGAATAAAACTTTGCATCAATGTCATAAATACATTTTAAATCATACAAATTTAAACGCATTCTGAAAAAAAGAGACAATGATTCATGCATTTACTTTTTAACATCCACCCAAGCATTACCGCCCAGATTTAATACATTTTAACATTTGTCAATTTTGCATGAGATTTTCTTTTTAACCCAAACCTTTTATATGAAAACACTCAGTTAAAAGACTAATAAAATGAGCACCTATACACAGTACCCTCCATCAATATTCACTAATTGTTCTGATTCTGCCATAGCTGTTTTATCTCTAAGAGAGAGAACAATTAAAATACTGAAGGTAACTCTGTTTGCTGTGTCTGTCAATGAGATTATGGCTCCAGAAAAGGTGTGATATAGGATACGGGAATGTGTTCTTCACTAGCCGATCTCATTTTCTGCATGCTGCTAAAAACACAAGCTCTTTACAAATCTCAGTGGGACCCTGGGTTTTTAAATTATGTAACTTAAAATATGGTGGAATGGTATTTGCATATACTACATCCTATACACTACTGTATGTATCATACATAACGTTTTGTACGGGTCACATATACTATATACTTTAAGGGATTTTCAATAACAATTTCAACTGTATACAACTGTCACATTTAGTATATATTCAAACCAGATCAGGTGGATGTGCACTATAAAACCCATTATAATCAGTAACGTTAGGAAATAAGTACACTTACATCTGGCAGAAGTAAAACTTCATGTAACCAACCAGAAGGGAAATTTGACAATATGTTACATCAGTCTTAAAATCTTGCTGATAAAAGATAAATATAACCCAACAATACGTTTGTAATGGCAAAAAACAATAATTTCCAAAAATACCAGGTGGTTTATATAAACTATATTCCATTAAGCGAAATATTCTGGAGCAAATAAAAATGAAGTTGTTGATTAAAAATGTGTATAAAATACATATACATAATTGTACACATATATATGCTAGATATAAAAGGATGCTCACTCACTATATAGTAAATTTTTAAAAACAATTTCTAAAACAGGTTTAAATTTTCTGATAAACAAATATAAAATTATAAAATGGAGAAATAAAATTGGGAAATAAACAAACCAAAGTGTTATTTAACACTAGTGAACTCTAACAAGTTGGGACTACTATGAGTGACCATTTTGTCTTTTTGCTTAGTATATTTTCTTGTTTTTGTACAAGCATCATCTATTCATACTAAGACATAACAAGACATTTTAAGACTAAATATTTTTACATATTGACTTTAAGATTATTTAAAGTTTAATAATCTCACCATTCAATAGTATCTTTCTAAACTTCCCCAAGTGCCTTTTTATATCTTGAAATGGTCTCATTAAAAACAAAATTTAGTAATGGGCTATATTCTACTTCCCTCAATGTTTAATTTGATTTGCTATTTGAGCTTTGATAAACACTACAGTAGCTATTAACAATAATCACTACAGTAGCTATTAACAATATTTAAAATCACGGGGGATAGAGCATTTCTTTGGTCTTAACTACAATGACTCAAAAGAACTCCACTAAATATATACCCATTTTCCTTTCTCACTGAGCCCAGAATTTAACATACCTGTCAAATTCAACTTAGGAATAGGCAATGGCTCCGTTGGAACAGGATGGTATGAAAACAAGGTAAACATTCCCCGTCCTACTGGAAGAGCCATAGTTCGCTGACACAACTGGAGCAATCTATAATTAAAATTAAAACCAACATGTGAAAAAATTTTAAACAAAAAAAACTGGAATGTAATCTGTAGGCAAGTATTTCAAAAGCAGCAGTGCTGTGTAAGATGAAGCCACATCAAAGTAAATCCATACAAAGTCCTGAGTGAGTCATCTAAACACGGTTGTTCTCATTCTAATACTCTTACTCCCATCAGAAACTCTAAAGGGGAGACACATTTCTTTCTTCCGTTTCATATTTGCTTTGAATTAAAACCAGCTGTTCTATAAACCAAGCCAACTCTCCCTAAGTATTCAAAAAGTAAAACCTGTAATTCTACTCTAAACGATGCTAACCCTCTCAGAGGAAAGTATCACATTTGTTGGGTTTCCTCACTGTGCTGTTATCAGTTTAGCTGGGATCCTCCTCTCATCCTTTTTGTGAATGTAGCCCAAGTGCCACCTCCATGGGTGCACACAAGGTAAAAAAGGAAGTCCCTGTTTTGGAGGCCAGTGGATTTCATGGTGTCTCCAGGAAACACAGAAGGAGTTTCATTTACTTGATGGTGAGGACTTACAGGACTAATAGCACTATATGTCAACTATGTTCAAGGTTAAAATGGCTTCTACAGGCTATACTTTGAAACTAATACACTACTTTTGAATTTGTTTCTATGTTAAAATAAATGGCATCCAACAGAAATTGTGGAAGCAGGGGCATTCATAACCAGGAAACACTTAAGACAAGTTATATCTGAAGACAGAAATATCCCTCCTCCTTCTGAGGCTAACTAGAGGCTGAAGTTCTCTCTGCAGACAAAGTTATTCACAAGCACCCTCTCTAACTGTAAATATATATAGCTGCTTTCTAGTTCATTGGTGAGGAAAATTTTGCTGTCCTAAGATTCTCTGGGAACACTGCCCCACATTAATTTAAAATCAGGGAAATTTAGAATCAGGCCAGCAGACTACATTCCATAACATGTTTAGCAGAAACACTATACATAATCTACAAAATTATAATAGTGAAAACAAAAACAGTATAGCCCCCCCTTCCATTTAAGATGCCATTGATTTTAAGATGCAGCACTATTTCATGAGGTACTAAAAAAGAAAAAACACTGCCATTTAAACCATAACACCTACAAACACCTACAGATTGAAAGACATAATCTGATTTCAGAAATAGTAAAAGGTACAAAAAAAAATCAGCGTCATACAATCAATGAACTCTGATAATAATCGCTGACTGCATTGAGCTTTACTATGTACTGGGCAGTGCTCTAAGCACCGTGTAGAAATGACCCACTTGATTCCCAGAGAAACTCTGTGAGGTGTGAATGCTACAGTCATGCTTATTCTTACAGTTGAACAAAATGAGGCAGTACTTAATTTTTTATTTAAATTTTTACCTAAATTACAGCAGTTGATGTTTTCCTTTACCTGTTCTCTTTTTCCTCAATGAACTCATGGTCACTGAGTTCTGGGTACTGCACCACGTTGACGCGGACAGGATGCGCACTCTGAAGAAGCCTTCGCACATCCTGCACCCTTAAGTCTTCACTCCATATTAGTGACATCACCTCCTGATTCATGTCATTCATGCCATCATCTTCCTCCTCAGTTTCTGTTCCTGAAGGAACATCTGATGAGAGCACCTGAGTAACAGACTAGGTTGTAATACTAATTTAAAAACCAGCCAACACACACTTATTGAATATGAAGATACACAGGATGAGGTACCAAGTCTACATCAGTGCAGAGAAAAAATATATTCCAAAGCAGGGCTGGCTTGGGTTCCCAATACATACTGGGACTCTAACCTAAAAATCTTTTTTTTTTTTAAGTATAATTATATTGCCCACTTGGAAACATTCTTTACCGAGCCAAGGGGAAGGCTTTCAACTTACGACAATAGTCGGGAGGCTGATTCCGTTGAAAGATATATTCTAAAAAAATGGTAAAAATCTAACTATATCCTAAATATTCCAAAAAGGACACAAATTACTGCAAACGGAATATTAACCCCACGCACTAAAGAACCAACACCAATTTAAATACTGTCTTTAATTGATAGAAGCAGAAGAAAACAACCTGGAAGGATATAAACCAAGGGCTGGAGGAGGGCAGACAACACTTTCTCACTTCTGTACTTTAAACAGAATAAATCATGGTTGGTTTTCACTTTTTTTTTCCTAAGTATGTTCCAACTATATTTCTTAAAAGGAAAGGGATGAAATGAAGCAAAACACGTGAGGAGAGTTCATTCCTTGCTTATCATTCTGTCCTCATAAGCTCAGCATGTACTTTACTAGGAGCTTTCCCAGTCCACATAATTCAGTCAGACTTTAAGACAGATGTTAATAGCAGAAATCTCATTTTCTCTCAGTTTTAACTCCTTTCACCAAAAATTAACTCCTAGGTGAAATGCTAAAGTTTTGCAACATTTAATGTGGAAGCGACATTAGCCTGAAAAAAGAATAAAGGTAGATATGACTAGATAATCAGTCTGACTTTAGTTGATAAAAATTTATTATAATTCCTATGGAACATCTAATTTTAAAAGAAGCTACATTCTAATAAGTGAGTCAGCAATAAGATATAGACCCAAATAGCTGATAAATTTGAGACGAGTTATAAAATGTAACCTCAAATAACTGAACAAATTTAATTTAGCCAGAATTACTTAAAATGACTTATAAATATAGATGAATAATTATCAATACCATTTGGCTTTAGTGCTAATGATGTTCTCATTCACAGTAATAAAAGAGGTCTAAATGCTAAAGACATACCTTGGTCAAGGTAAAGATAACCATATTATTAGCAAAAACATTTGGTTTTCTGTTTAAAACAAGACAAATGCTAATTCAACTAAGAGTTGTTATTTCAGTGCAGATTAAAAGACAGATGTGCTGGAACAACCCTGCTGGAGATGGGATCCCCCATGGAAACTGCTTCTGTCACAGATCCATTATACAACTCTGATGTTGGGAATAAATTTTGACAACAGTCTCTGAAGAAGCATTAATAGCCTAAGATCTAATGTGGATTATGAACAGTTACAATGTATTGATTATTATGTGTTGGTTCAAAGGTTAATAAAAGATGAGCCAAATCTGCACTGTTTTCTCAGAGACATAAAGTACCAAAGTCACCAGGGGTGGAATAACCATCCCTGAATCCTCCTTGATCCTCAGAGTAAATGCAGGTGCTACCATTTTTTTTAAAGTTAACTGGAGTTCTAGAAGAAGTTTTAAAAGTTCCATTTTTAAGTTTTAAAAGAGGCTGATTTTAAAAAGAAAGGAGGATAACGATATATTTCACTTGCTATTTGTAGGGTCTTAGAACCCATTCTTAAAAAAACAGATTTGAATATTGATGAAGGACACTGTTTGAGGAGGGATAACATTAAGACAGCTTCTGAACAACTTTAGTGCCCCCCTGCAAAAAAACCTGTTCCCTGGGGCTTCAGTTTTATGTGATTAAAGATATATTTACACCTATGTAAAAGGTTAAATTTAAGAAATGCAACACATCAAAAAAGTATGAAGGAGAAAACAGTTATAATTTATTCAAATTCAGGACATTATGTGCTCTCCCTATTTCCACATAATAATTACAAAGTAGCTAATTACTAACATGGTACAAGCAGGGAATCAATCAGTCATGGTAGCTGCTCTACTGACTCGGCACTTGTCCTGACTCAAGGCACAGAAAGGTCCAGGCAAAACAGAGCATTCACAAAATCTGTTCCCATGTTCGATTTACAATTAATAAGATTTGTCCAATTTTAAACCGTATCTAGCATATAATATAAAAGATAATCTGATATATACACTTGCAAAAAGACTTAAAGGAAAATGGAGAACATTTCTACTCTGATTTTATTGAGGCTAAATCTGAATATGGACTTTCCATATTGATACTCACAGATTTCCCTTTGGGCAGGTTTCCTTCACAGGCCTGCTTAGAAAGATCCTGGCGTCCAATCAAGAGGCAGACAGCTTCTGGCCAGTCTGAAGCAGGCTGCTCCCGACAGTGATAAATCGCATCTCTGATGGGAAGAGCAATTCCAAAGGGAAGAGTTTCCAAGTCTCTTAAAGCGAAACCTTGTGGTGAAAGGAAGGGAGAAAATTTTTCACTTAGACTTACCACTGTCCCAATTATTCTCTGAGTGAAGTTAGTAAACTCTATCCTAACAAATTAAGCAAGAAACTGATTTTATTCATCTTCTACCAGACCAGTGTCTTGACCTCAGGGATGAGTATAAAATTTTATTTTAAACAAAAAATTCCTAAAAACTTTAAGAGAAAGACAAACAGGGCTTCCCTGGTGGCGCAGTGGTTGAGAGTCCGCCTGCCAATGCAGGGGACACGGGTTCATGCCCCGGTCCGGGAAGATCCCACATGCCACAGAGCGGCTGGGCCCATGAGCCTTGGCCGCTGAGCCTGCGTGTCCAGAGCCTGTGCTCCACAATGGGAGAGGCCACAACAGTGAGAGGCCCGCATACCGCAAAAAAAAAAAGAAAAAGAAAAAGACAAACAATCCAATAGGAAAAACACAAAGGACAAAAAGACATTTCCCTAAGAGGAAACACAAATGGTCAATAAACATATAAAAAGATGCTCTATCCAATGAGTGATCAGGGAAATGTAAATTAAAACCACTAGAAAATAAAAGTTCACACTCATTTGACAGACACATATTAAAGTCAATCGATACCAAGTGTTGGTAACTATGCAGAGCAACAGTAATTCTCTTCCACAGCCAGTGGTGGTGTATACGGGTCCAACCACTTTGGAAAACATTCAGCATGCAGAGTTAGGTCCACCCCTACGGTCCACCAACAGACATACAGAACGTTGTGCACGTGGCACCGGGACATAAGCATTAAAATATTCATTAGTAATGTTTCATTATGGCAAAAAAGGGAAGGGAGGAAAGAGCCCAATTGCTATCATCAGTAGAATGGATAAATAAGTTGTGATATATTCAAGCAGTAGATCATACAGCAGTGAAAATGAATGATCTTCTGCTACATGAGTCAACATGGATGCATCTTTAAATAATAATATTGAGTGAAGAAAATAAGATAGTAAAAAAACATGTTTATATTTATATCTATTTACATAAAGTTAAAAAACATACATCACTAAGCAATATATGAAGTGATAAAAACAAATGGCAGAAGGTAATACAAAATTTAGGTAGGGTATGGTACGGGTACTTTACCTCTAGTGATGGGTGTATGAGAAAAGGATGCCATGCAGGAGTAGATCCACAGGGCTTTCTACTACACTGGCAATGTTTTATTTCTAATGGTGGGTCACCAGGACATCAATGTTCATTTTATTATTATCCTCTAAATACATTTTATACACTCATATGTATACCATATTTCATTAAAAAAACCTTCAAATCCTCAGGTTAATTAATTTCTTCTGTAACAATTTTCTAAATTTTATAATATTATACATTATTTATTAATATAGAAAGTTGATTAATTATTGAGGTTAAAATGTTACCTTATTTGAGAATAACGCTTTTATTAAATACTATGTAATATTCAAATGAATAGAACTCATATTTTTCAGCATAAGTATCTCATCTGTAATACTATATGACAATTACTGGAATTGTAAAGGAAGCATACAAAAAAGAACAGTGAGAAACTAAGTCATTTAGAACATTCCCTAAATAAGAATTCAGAAACATCCTGTAATATTCATTAAAGCATTACTTTCTAACATACTACTCTATAACATTCTCCTTTTTTACATTTTCATATCAGTAATATTTTTTAAAATTTTTAGTTCATTTTTATAGGAAATTTTAGTATTTTACTCAGCTTAAAACCTAAAGGCACAGGCTTAGGAAGAGAGAATAAACTCTTTTCCTTCCTTTCTCTTGTCCCAGGTGAATCTGCCTCTTGGTGCATAAAATCCCTGGCCTGTATCGTTCAAAAGCATACCCTGAAATATTTACACGTTACTTTTAGATTTTGCCAGAAATACTCATTTCTGATAGCCCAGATATTAGTATAGGGAAGCTGTGAGACTGTCAGGGAAAGGAAGGGTGGCTTGATGGGCCATCATCTCCATCCTGTGGGATCCTTCTGTAGAGCAAGAGGCCCTCCCTTCTCACGCCTTCCAGCTCTAGTGAGCTCTGAGGACGCAGGGCCTACTTAGGAAGGAGTCCAGGGAAAGGATTTCAAAGACACATGAAAAGTAACAAAGACCACCTTACCTACATTAGTCATCCAGACGACTAATCTCTCAGCTAGACTAGAAACTGATGTAGAATGCCTGAAACTAAACCTATAAGAGAACAAACATGAAGTTATTAAATATGAAGTTATTAAACAGATCGTGTAAAAGCACAATCTGAATAAAAGTCACCTGTTCTCCTCTTGTTCTGCTTGTGACTTCTGTGGGGCTAAAACAAAATGAAACTTTATTTTGATAGTTATCCTGGTAAAGAAAACACACAACATGTAGAAAACATTTGTAAATAAAAATTCATTTAATAAACAACTGCTAAAAAATAATAAGCAGTACTCTGGCAGGCTGGAAAGTATAATCATTTCCCTGGGGCTAAAACAGCCCTTTTTAGGCACACTGAAAATGTAAAATTTGTTAGATTTTAAGCAAACTTGGTCTCTAAAAGTCAGATGTGGACTCCAGACTAAAACGGTGCAATTATGTCACCTCTAAAATGAGGCAAGACGTGGCCTCTAAAGTACACTTAGAAAATTTTTAATTTTTTAAATTTCAACTCTGATATCAACATCTATAAAAATCTGTTTGGAGAAGCTTAACATTAGACTGACTTACCTATACTTATTCTGGATAAATACTGTGAGGATTCATCAGAAACAGAACTTTCATCACCAAGTATGTAGAGTGCAATACTCTGCATAAGGAGAAAGTTAACATTAGTTTTTAAACTACTGGGGCATAATTACATGTAGGAAAAGTCACCCACTTTAAATGTACAGCTCTGTGTTTTGACAAATGTTATACAATCATATAACCACTACCACAGTCACGACACAGAATGCCTGCATCACACCAAAAAGTTCCCTGGTGCCCCTTGGAGTCAATCCACTCCCTCCCCTACACCAAGCAGTGGAAACAACTCATCTTTTTTTCTCCCCCTAAATTTTGCCTACTCTACAACGTCATGCAAATGGAGTCATAGAACATGTAGTCTTCTGTGCCCTACTTCTTTAACTCAGCACTCCTTTGAGATTCATCCACGTTACTGCACGTATCAGTAGTTTGTTTCTTTTTACTGCTGACGAGTATTCCATTATACAGATGTACCAACCTTTGTTTATCTACTTATCAACTGATGGACATTTGGGTCATTTTTGGTGAGGTACACCCTAACTCTCTACCCCTCTAGACCTAACCCTTCTCTGCTTCAGCCTTCAAAGTTCTCGCTTGAATACTTGCTACTACCACTAAGATCTACGCCTGCAGCGTTTTCTTTTTTCTGAAAGAAAGTAGCAGCATGATCTTATTAAAATTTCAGCACAATGCTGGAGGATCTTCAAGTCCTACATTCTAAACCAATACAAGCACTGCAAATCATATATTCCTAAAGCTAGCTGACATCATATCTAACAAAGATATAATATGAATATCTACAAATTGACTACTATTATTTAAGCTGGAGGCTGAACAACTCTGGCTTATTCATATTTCTCTAGCTCCCTTTTGGGTAGATATAACACTGAGTCTAACCCATTTCAGCAGAGTTGGACAGGACCAATACATCTGGTGATTTCACCTGAATGTTTCCACACAAGCAGCAAGGAATGAAAAAGTTCTGGGATTAAGCTGCTCTTAATACACTGTGAATGTATTTAACGCCACTGAATTGTACACTTAAAAATAGTTAAAATAATAAATATTATGTTATGTATATTTTATCAGCATTTTTTTTAAAAAAAGCAGAATGACCATTCTGCGTATCAATTTCAGAGCCACAGGGGGTTCTGAAGCCTTTCTCAACATGAAGCAAAGCAGGATGCAGAGTAAAGGAAAAGATGGGTGAGGAGCAAGGACATTCATATACTCCAGTGACATCTGGGAGAGGAGACAAAAGATCTGGTTCTCCTCTAAGTCTGGGAAGGCTCCATCTCCAGAAAGGTCCACAAAAGACCTGTAGGCAGGCCACTCCAGTAGGGGGACCAAGAGAAAGGAGTGTGAAGGAACTCACCTTTGCCAACACCCTCTGGTTCTATTTGAAGGTCTGATCTTTGATTAACTATGTATTAACAAAATGAATTAATTTTTAAAAATAAAAATTATTTTACTTTTTAAAATTCAAGTAGGATTTTTTGTAGCTATGGACAAGTTGATTATAAAGTTTAAATGAAAAGGTAAAGGAATTTAAATAGCTAAAACAATTTTGAAAAAGCAAAGTAATGGAAGGAAAAGTCATACTAACCAATTTTAAGACTTACTATAAAGCTACAGTAATCAAGAGTGTGTGGACCACAACACAGATCAATGGACCAGAATAAAAAGTCTAGAAACAAACTCACAAGAATGTGGTCAACTGATTCTTAACAAAAGTGCAAAAGAGAAAGAAGAGTGTTCTCAACAAATGCTGTTAAAAGAATTGACCATCCAAATGGAATAAAAATCTCAACATAAACCTCACATCTTATAAAAATTAACAAAATGGATCATAGATCTAAATGTAAAACATAAAACCGTAAAACTTCTAGAAGAAAACTGGAGAAAATCCTTGTGACCTAAACAATGAATTTATAGACATGACACCAAAAGCACGATCCATAAAAGAAAAAAAACTGGATAAACTGGCTTCATCAAAATTAAACATTTTTGCTTCACAAAGGAAACATTAAGAGAACAATGGAACATGACAAACTACAGGAAAGAATACTTGAAATCCATATGTCTGACAAAACCTCATATCTAGGAATACTCAAAATATCACTAGCCATTAAGAAAATGCAAATTAAAACCACAATGAGATATCACTACACATCTATCAGAATGACAAAAATTACAAATCATGACAATACCAAACACTGATCAGGATGCAGGGAAATTGGAACTCTCACACGTTGATGGTGGAACTGTAAAATGGTACATATACTCTGAAAAACAGTTTACAGTTTCTTAAATACACATATATTAATCTTAAATATATACTTACTATATGGCCATCAATCACACCTCTGGGTATCTACCCTAGAGAAATGAAAACTTTTGTTCACACAAAAAACCTGGACATGAATGTTTACAGCAACTCTATTCATAATTTCTAACAACTGGAGTCAACCCAAATATCTTCAATGGATGAACGGATAAACCCATGTGATATATCCATACAATGTATAGCTGGCACTCAGCAGTTAAGTGCAACGAACTGCTGATACAGCAACACTTGGATGAATCTCAAAAGCATGAGGGAATTTTCTGAGGGGGGTGATGAAACTGTTTTGAATCCTAATTATGGTGGTGATTACATGAACTCTACATTTGTTGAAATCCTCAGAGCTATACACAAAATGAAAAAAAAAGTTAATTTAACTGTATGATAATTTTTAAAATTATACTGAAAGAGAAAAAGAAAAAAACAGGTTCGGCAACACTTTGAATACATACCAAGACTACAAGTCTGCTTCTTTCACAGATGACGGGGAGGTAAGGATAGGGTGGCATTCCTTCACCCTTCAGACAAGAACTCACCCACTGATAAATACTTGGTGGCTCAGAAGTAAAAAATGATGGATGATGCATAAATCCTGTTTGTCCTTTAAAATTAGATAAATGTTTATAAAGATACATTAATACAATACTGTTTTATTCTAAAGGAAAAATAATCAACAATACCTATCATTTGAAAACGATCAGAATAACATTTTTCCATAGTCTCCAAAATGCTTCATGTTTTCTGCCACAGTAAGTAACTGACCATATTATAATATGTGGAATTTAACTGCCTAATATTTTATCCAATCCTGGAAGGAAATTTAGAAAAATTCTTGTGTTCAAGGCATATAAAGACTCTAACGAAAAATTTCTGCCCTAACCCTAAAGATGAGAAAACAGACAATACACCCAGGATTGTGCTCTGTTTTAACAACTGGGCCCCAATCCTGAGTCGCTTTAACTCAGGGTCTAAGACAGTACAGTGGTTATGGAAATGTTCTGTATCTGTACTGTCCAATATGGCAATCACTAGCCCCATGTGGCTACTGAGCACTTGAAACGTGGCAAGTGCAACTGAGGCACTGAATTTTTAATATAATTAACTTAAATAGCACATGGCAGGTGGCTACTCCCTGGGCAGCACAGGACAGCACAGCACCCTTGGCACTGGAAGCTCTAAGCTTTTGCAAGGCAGAAACTTAGGGATGAGTAACATTTTCCCCCTACACTGAAGAGATTATGGCTTACTACAAGTCAGAGGTCGAACACGACAAACTAAAATCTGCCTGGTGGAAAGACACTGCCCCTGATTTAGAGGCTAATGGTAAGAAATATATCCTCCGCTATTCACCAAGAAAAATACAAGGTAATGTCACTACATTGTTCAGAAAACCTTTAACAGCACACTTACCTTGATCAATTGTACACACTTGTCCAGTAGTTCTGACAAGTGCTGGGTAATCTCTATAGTAATGATCTACATAAGCCTCCAATTTTAAGTCCCTAAAACAATAAGAACATATAAAAAAGAAATAACAAGGAAGGTATTATAGCATTTTCCTCCCAAAGAGTTAGAAGGACTCATCAGTTGAACTTTTCAATTAAAAAAATTTACTTATGAGGAAGAAGACAACCAGATCTAGAGCCTCTGTATTCTATTTCTGGGCTTTAAAGTGCCCAGTATGACAAATGGAACCCAAACTCCTTTTGCTAGATGAATTTGGGGATAAAACTACTGTGAAAACACTGTGGTCCATTTTCTCCTCTTTTAATTTATTAGCTGTGTGATAGTCAGCAAGGCAACTCTATGAATCTCAGTATTTTTTCTTCTAGAAAATGGAGCAACACCAGTTAACTCACTCTCAAGTTTTTAAGATTAAATAAGATAATATGCGAGAAATACTTTACAAAATGTAAAACATTTTACAAATGTTACCTGTTTCAGAGAGCCATGATTAGGGTTTGAAAATCATTTCATTACTAAAGTATTTTGATCATAGTAATGATTTGTCATTAAGAGAAACTGACCATCAATTAAAACTGCCATGCCTCAGAAAAGAATTTCAGTATCTCAAGGAAGATAACAGAAATTAGAAAACATACGACAACCTTAACACAGAGGTTGGCATTTTGATTCAAAGTTAACTTTCTTTATCACCAAGGGTCACAAAGGCTCAAATAACACCTAAGTATGACCTTCCCAGTTCAGTGCCAAACACAAGGTGCTAGAAAGGCTTTTAAAAGTATTATCAGAACAATCTTATTATGGATCCACTAAGAGAGCCTGAAAGACAGGGAAGACCACAGACTGAGACAACAAAGGCACAGCAAAGACAGCCCATGACTAGCAAACGACACCTGTTCTTAGAAACAAACTTGGGCAAGTTTCCTCATCGCTGAAACAGGGATTCTAATACCTACTTTGACAATTCCTACATGTAAATTATGATTTTGTTCACTGTAAACACTATCTGAACATAGGCATTACTACAAAAACAGCAGGTGTCATTACAGACCTTTCACCACAGTCATCCTGTCAAAATGAAAGCTAAGCAGGTCATCCTCACCGTGTAACACACTCCGGTGTCTTCCCATTCATCTTAGGACAAAGACCAGCAACCCCAGCATGACCCACAGGCCCTTCCATAGTGGATACCTTCAAACAATTCTGTTGTTTATAGAAAATGCTGTGGTCTGTTGAAACGGTAGATTTCAGAAATTTATTTGCAAGCTTCCTATATGATATTCATGTCTAAGATCAAGTCAGCTAATGACCTCTTGAAGTTTCTAATCTACAAACAACATTTACCTTGCCAACTGAACGAGAAGTTCAACAAGTGAACGAATTCCTTCTCCCATTAGAGTGTTCAACTTAAGCTCCTCATAGACCAGGTGAAGAACAAAAAAAATTGCAGGTATGTGAGTGAAAAGAAGTGTAGAAGAGTCCAAACTGAGATTCTGTGACAAATCCTCATCCTTCATCTGTGAAACTTCCAAAGGACTCAAACATAAAGATCTATTCAAAAGATGAGACTCAACATTCTGGTGGTAGTCTGAATTTAGTAAATATTCCCAGTCCTGAGAAGAATAAAAAGGATATTAACTTTTTAAATAATCCCTCCTGTAATGTCATCATTAAAAAAGAAAATCAAATTCACTTAAAACAATTCAAGTTCCATTTTCACATTAAGTTGTTAATAGTATGAAAAATCACAATGCTGAAAAATTAGAACCAACACTTCAAATGGCTAAGCAGTTTCCAGGTGCCAGCAATAAATATTAAGACAAGCCACCTTTAAAAACCACTTGAAAAAATGTAGTCACGCCCTCTTAGGGAAGAGACTTTGGAAGAAAAATCCTACTACCTAGGTAGAGATTGAGAGAGAAAAATTTCAGATTATCTTAGGCAATGTCTTATGAGCCAAAAGTAAAGAAGGAAAGGTGGGAAGTGTAGACAGGCAGGTATAAGGGCCACTACATTGATTTGGGTTTTAGTAAGAGGAGAGGTCTACTTGTATCTAGCTGGTATATGTATCTTTCAATGTTTATAAGATGATGATGCTAGTAATGTGCCTAATAGTCAACTGAATTTTATATTCAAACTGTGCTACACTTTACAAGTATTAAGTGTGTTTTAGTTTCTACTTGTGATTTATTGTATTGTGTCAAGAGAATGTGGTCTATGGTTTTGTCACAACTTGGAATTTATTGGTGCTTTTGTCAGGCTCAATACAGTGTGTTATTCTAACTTAAAAACTCTTGGAACAGATATAGAACCAACCATAAAAGTAAAAAATTTATAAGTTAGACAACCAATATAAAAAATTCTGCTCACCAAAAGACACTGTTAAGCCACATACTGGGAGAAAATATTCCCAAAATACACATATGACAAAGAATGTCATATCTAAAATATATAAAGAACTTCTACAGCTTAATATTTTTTTAAATCCAATTTAAAAACAGGTAAAACACCTGAACACAAACTTCACACAAACATATATAAGTAGCTAATAAGCATATGAAACAGTGCCTAACATCATTAGCCATTAGGGAAAGGCAAATTAAAACCTCTTAGAGAAACTGCTTTCCACATATCCAAATGGTTAAAAGGAAAAAGACCGACAGCAAATATTGGCCAACTCATATATTACTCGTCAGCGTTAACATGGTATAACCAGTCTGAGAACCAGCAATGACCCAACAAGTTCACTGCTAGGTATTTAGCCAAGAGAAATGAAAATATATGTCCACAAAGACTTATTGCTGAATGTGGGCAGCAGCTTTACACATAACAGTCAAATAACGGAAATGGGCTAGATATCCAACAGCAGAAGAATAAATAAACAAACTGTGGTATATTCATACTACCCACCAATAAAAAGGCACAAACTACTGATATCTGCAACAACATGGATGAATCTCAAAAGCATTACGCTGAATGAAAGAAACCTTATGCCAAAGATTACATACTATATTCCTTCATTTGTATCAAGTTCTAGAGCTGGCAACGCTAACATATGACAGAATTCAAATCAGTGGACGCCTTGAGAAGAAAAAAATGATTTAAAATGGCACAAGAGAGCTTTATGGAATGATGGAAATGTTTTGTTCTTGAGAGGAGTGTGGGTCACACGAGTGTGCATTTGTCAAAACTGATCAAACAGCATCCTTAAGATCTGAGCATTTCATTTATGGAAATGAAACCTCAATTTTAAAAGAATGTTTTGAAACAACAAGAATACACCCATGGAATCTGATACGTTTGAAAACCTAAATTAAAGAAACACTGCCTAAAAAGGCAAATGCTGTCACTTTAGGTGATCAATTGGCAGTAAAACATCTATAAACCCAAATTTAAATCACACAGCATTATGTATGTTTAGTAATTTTTAGATGATCATCAAAGACAAAAGTGAATAAATAGCCACAGAAAATGTAACAGGTCCTGTCCTTCAAAGTAGCTGTCATTCAGTATTAAAATAAGTAAAAGGTGTTAGAAATACACACAAATCAACAGGAACACTACAAATGTGGGGGACCAGTATAATACTCACAGATTCATTTTTATTAGCAAGAAAAAACAATGCTTACGTCATCAGATCCCGTCTCAGAAGGTCTTGCTTTTTTGGGTGCAATGACTGGGGAAAGTGATCCTTCGAAGTCAAACTGGAAGATAACCCCAAAAGAGAAGACAAAATCATGTAAATTTATCACTGACAACTGATCAACTTAAATGATTCTGAAATCAGTTCTACCAATTATGGAAACTGAGGAATGTCACCAAAACTCATTTTCTCATCTGGAAAAACATGGTATGAAAACCTTTCTTCTAGGATCATTGTGAAGACTAAATGAAATCATCTATGTAAAG
Organism: Mesoplodon bidens; assembly: GCF_964165515.1. NCBI lineage: Eukaryota > Metazoa > Chordata > Mammalia > Artiodactyla > Ziphiidae > Mesoplodon > Mesoplodon bidens. Next base: position 12,847,594 of record NC_138170.1, on the reverse strand, counting down.
CACCTAGTCCAGTGCCTGGGTGCACAGGTACTGCAATGGTAGCTTCCTTTCCTCCCCTACTTCTCTGATGACACAGATCTTCACTCCACTGGTAGAAAGAACAGGACCATTAGCTATACCCAAAATATGCCAAGTCTCAAAGAATCAACCCAGTGTTAGCCAAATGTCAGAACTTAGCAGACATTTATTTAGAGTCTGTCTGCAGTGACAGTCTAACAATTCTATGGCAGAGATGGGTAGCTACTCTCCAAAATCTGTGTTCTCCTCTTTCTCCTGGACCCACAGCCAGGCTATGTATCCCTGCCCCCTCACAGTTAGGTGTGGCCCTCTGACAGTGTGATTATGAATGAAAGCAGATGTCACCACTGCCAGGCCCAGTTAATGAAAACCTCCCATTCATGCTCCCCTAGGCTCTTTCCCTTGCATCTAGCGTCAACTCTAAGGCTATCTTTGAAGCCTCACGTTGAAGAAGACAGATGCTCCATCAGCCTGGGTCCCTAATAACCATGAGGCCTGTTTACCTGCTAAATACTGTTATATGAACAAGATACACATTTTTATTGTGTGTGAGCCATTATATCTTTTGAGAGCTTTCTGTTATAATAGTTAGCCTATCCTAATGAGTTACATAAAAGCAATTTTCTAAAACTTCAGTCTTATTCAATTCCCTCTGGCATAACCTTTGCCACCTGCTACTTTACACAGGCACTGAACTACCAACTAATCAACCATAACCTTATAAATAGCAATAGCTATTTTCCTATGCTATAAAAACTTACATATTTATCAATTAATCTCATTCATCTGAAAGTTGATTTCTATATAAAAACTAAACATAGATAGCAATAATTTTTAAAACTAAATGTTTAAATATAAAACCACACAAAGTACTTTTTTAAACTGAATAAAGTAATTTTAAAAACTGATCAAGAGAACAGGTTTTCTTGTGAAGCATTTAAATAAAACACAGCCCAACTTACACACAGTATTATCAAAAAACAAAAATAACAAGAGCAAAATCAAAGCAACAGATGAAATGATAGCTATCTTACCTAAAACTTCAACCAAATATACCATGCGTGTGTGCACGCGCGCACATACACACATAGTCTTAAGTCCCACAGTCAGAAAGAATGTCCCAGCTATGGTTATCAGATTCATTAAGACCTGGAGTTATGGGAAAGGACAGTGGCGATTGTCTGATACAGATACCTCTTTGTGACATATATGGATCTGTCTTATTTTCATTATTTTAATATGTCACAGGTTAGCCAATCCTGTTATATAATTCTGTGGATCCCTGACCTTGATCTATCACAACCTGGATATAAAATATTCATTTATCTGCCTTCCCCTAGGACAGTCAATTCCATGAGAGGAAACATCTGTCTTCCCTAATGCGTATCTGAAAAGCCTGGCTTCATGCCTGGCCCACATCAGGAACTCAATATCTATCTAATGAAAATATGAGCATCCCAAAGGACAGAAGAGTTAACCCTAGATGCAACCACTCACAGAATGTAACAACCAAAAAGCAACATCTGGCCCAGTCCTCTCATTTAACTCATTCGTAAATTAAGGAAGGCCCAAAGAAATGCCAAAATCACAGAGCTAGTCATTGGCAGAAATTCGGTACTCTACCCTCCACTTTATTACTTAAATGAAAACAAAAAAGAGATATATCTGGACAAAGCAAAATAAAAACCATTTGCCACTGAGGACCATTTCATCCTGAGCTCTGACGGTGAGGACAGAAGACAGCAGGGTTTAACTACGCAGTCCTACAGATAAATGTCAGAGCTGACTTCCTCGTTCCTTCCTTTAGGGTTATCGTGCAATAAGTAAATCAAAGAATCATGTTCTTCTTTACGAAAGAAAAAAACTGTGGGTGCTCAGTCCTAACCACAGCATGGAAACACGAGGGGGCACTGGCTCTCTGCTAGAGAATGGGGCACAGTGATCTGTATTCCTCAACAAGTTCCACAGGACAGTAACATACAAAAACTACAAGAAGCTGACGTGGACTTATTCATATTGTAGAAATCCTCAGTTTCTATAAGGCACAATTTTTTCATATTTAATAAAGAATGGAAAAATCTGGAATGAAGTAGCATTCATGCAATTGTTTGGAATAAGAAAATTGTCCCTATTTTCCCAGGAAAATTTTTCCCAAGGAAATGGCAGAGGGCGATTCTTTCATATGATGCAACAGACACAAAATGTTGAAAATAATACTTCATTCAGGTGGAAAAGGGCATTCATTCAACAAATGTTCACTAAGCACCCATCTATGCCAGGCACTATTGTAGGTCCTAGAGACAGAGTAGTGAACAAAACCAAACAAAAATCCCTGCCCACACAGAATTTACCTTCCTGTGGGAGGAGAAGAGACACACAAACAAAATAAATAAAATATACAGCATATTATATATAATTAGTGCTAAGAGAAAAAAAGGTAAAGGGGATAATAAGGGGGGCATGGAGCGTAGGTACAATTCTACACAGAATGGACAGGGCAGGCTGTACTGAGGTGACATCTGGAAAAGGCCTCAGCTTGTCTTGTCTGAGGGAAGTAATTTTCTCCAGGGGTAACAGCAAGTGCAAAGACCCTGAGGCAGGAATATGCTTGGTGTGTTCAGGGGAAACAATGGAAACCAGTGTGGTGGGGACAGTGTGAGCAAGGCAGGGATGAGTAAACAGTAAAACCAGACGTGAGAGAAGCTGGGTCACGTGCTGTCTTGCAGGCCTTTGGCTTTTACTGAGTAGGATGGGAAGGCACTGGAGGGTTCTGAGCAGAGGAGTGACTTGATCTGACTTTATTGGACAGGATTACTCTGGTTGCTAGGTGGAGAGGAGAATGAAACAGGTAAGCCATGAAATGCGAGTCAAAAAATAAAAACTATAGGGGGCTTCCCTGGTGGCGCAGTGGTTGAGACTCCGCCTGCCGATGCAGGGGACACGGGTTCGTGCCCCGGTCCGGGAAGATCCCACATGCCACGGAGCGGCTAGGCCCATGAGCCATGGCTGCTGAGCCTGCGCGTCCGGAGCCTGTGCTCCGCAATGGGAGAGGCCACAACAGTGAGAGGCCCACGTACCACACACACAAAAAAAAGTCATGTACCACAATGTTCTATTTACAATAGCCAGGACATGGAAACAACCTAAGTGTCCATCAACAGATGAATGGATAAAGAAGATGTGGCACATATATACAGTGGAATATCACTCAGCCATAAAAAGAAATGAAATTGAGTTATTTGTAGTGAGGTGGATGGACCTAGAGTCTGTCATACAGAGTGAAGTAAGTCAGAAAGAGAAAAACAAATACCGTATGGTAACACATATATACAGAATCTAAAAAAAAAAAGATGGTCATGAAGAACCTAGGGGCAAGACGGGAATAAAGACACAGACCTACTAGAGAATGGACTTGAGGATATGGACTTGAGGATATGGGGAGGGGGAAGTATAAGCTGGGACAAAGTGAGAGAGTGGCATGGACATATATACACTACCAAATGTAAAATAGATAGCTAGTGGGAAGCAGCCGCATAGCACAGGGAGATCAGCTTGGTGCTTTGTGACCACCCAGAGGGGTGGGATAGGGAGGGTAGGAGGGAGGGAGACGCAAGAGGGAAGAGATATGGGGATATATGTATAACTGATTCACTTTGTTATAAAGGAGAAACTAACACACCATTGTAAAGCAATTATACTCCAATGAAGATGTTAAAAAAAATTATGCGAACATTACATTGATAACTACAGAGTATCTCAGGAGGAAAAACAATTATCTGTACTTACATTCCTTGTCCATGCTAAGCGGTCTGTGTTATAACCCATCATGTTCATGAGACAAGTCACAAATAAGTTCCACTCTGAGTGATAACTGGGTCCTCCTGGAGCACTGTGGACACTGTACCACTTGACAAGCATCTGAACAGCTACTTCTTTTGGCAGGATAAATTTAATTGCTTGCAAACAAGTTTGTACTGTTAAAAGCAAAGATTAATTTTAGTATGCTTCCTATGCATGCATTTCTTTTCCCCTTCTACTAAGAACATTTTTTAATTAGTACTATATAAAGGCCAAGTACTATGAAAAAAGAACTGCCATTAAAGAGCCAATGGGACGCAAATCTGACCTAGCCAATCAACTGACACTGAATTTAACAGGGCTTGCGAGAGATCTCAGGGCAGCTTTCTGATCGTTAATTTTGGATCAGAAAGAGAGTAACCAAAGAGCTGAGATTACCTCAGACAGAAGTGATTGACATCCATGGCGCTGACAGTTATTAATAGCTCCCCATTTCACTCTCAAAAATGTCCTAGTTTGGACAATAAATTAAAGGCCATTCTAACAAAAAGACACAATTTCTACATTAATAAATTCATATAAAATATTGCTTCAATACTTCAGTAAATATGTAATGATCAATATACACCTCCTCAAATAGCAATGCTTACCTAGCATTAAAATATGTTCTGAATGATTGAACATTCTGGTTAACCAAAGCTTTACAACTTTTCATTATTTCTGACGGCATTGTTTCTAAAATGTTTTACATGCTCTCTGATCAATCAATATCATGTAAACTATAACTTTCCTAATGACTCAATATCATCACTATGACTATCACTGACAGTGCTACACTGTCATACAGTGACCCCCTCAGGGAGGCAAGGGCTACTGCTATAAAGAGGCCTGGGTCTGCTTTTAGTAGGAAATGGCCCCAAACTGCAATGTTTTCGTATCCTCCCATAATCTCTTTAGAGGATTCTTTTCTTCCCTTCCCACTGGCACTGTCACCAGGCCCATCCTCAGCAGCATATGCTTTTTCTCATCAATTTGCTACGTGTGTGCATATACAGCAAAGGTTGGAATCAAATGAAACCAATGTTAGAAAACCTAATAATCAAGTTTGTCATGACTGAATCCAAAATAAGTGTAAACCAGATACTGCCTGAGGGGCTGAGGAAAGCTTTATAAGTACAAAAACTTACGTGCATGAACTATGTGACTTCTATTTGCTCGTGAGAGAATAAGATTTTTTTTTTAATTAACCTGTTATTTGTTTTTATGTACTTTGGTTAGGCTTATACATCTTGAGATCACTGGCTAAATACCTTTCAGAAAAGCAAGCCATCTCCATATGAACTCAGAATATCATTTACTACACCAATGAAAGATACTTCCTAAAACGCAAAAGTCATTCTAGCCCACTTAGCAAATTCCAGAATTCACACAATCTGCCAACGCTCTGCTCTGGCAGTTAGGCTTTGAAACTAATAGATGTCCTGAATTTTCTTATATCATACAAGCATTCTTTTCTTAATTTACATTTGTTGGCAAATCTTTTCAACTCCACAGTTTTCTTTACTATTCTATGTTCAGAAATATTTTTCACCTAGTACTTTCCAAATTGCATTTCAATAATAATTCAAGCAGACTCCAATTTTATCAAAATACTCCTGAGTGTATTTTTACTATAATGTTGTTTTATTCAGTTAAAGGCAAGTATGTTAATTTTCAATGTATCTAACAATTGAGAGATATATTTTTGGATTAAAAACCATCAATATGCCAAAAACTATTTTAGTTGCTTGGGCTTCCTTGTTTTTGAGATTTTCTTGCAACAGGCGTGTCCATACACTGTAATCTCACTGCATGGCTTCTTTTTCATAAGAAATCTCACAGAAGCAGAACTAGCACACACTTCCCGGGTTCCCCCAGCCTTAGAGCACACGTGGAGCAGACAGAGCAAAGTGCCCTCCAGCTCTTTTTTAAAGCTTCTCAGCACAGTAGAAAACTCCATCTTACAGCTTCAAAAAGAGCAAAATTTTTTAACCCAATTATTCATGTAAATCAGCAATTACTCCAAATCTTTTAAATAAAACTAAGAACACACAAAAGTGAGGTTTGATTCTTAATCATACCTAACTCAGAAGTGGCAATTTCAGGAATAGTGATCCTAACCATGGAGCCATTACTCAGTTCCTAGGGAAAAGAATGGAAACAAATAAGAGCAAGTAAATAGAATCTGTGCATTCTAAGTCTCTGAATGTCTTAAAAATAGCTGATGCTTCACAAGACTGTCTGTCCAACAAAAATGCAATAAAATAAATGAAAAACAAGCAATATTTTTCAAACAGAATTGAATACTTCGAAGTTTTAGAAACAATAAATGTACTTATTTGTAAAACATTTACAAAAATTCTTGTCTTTAACAAAGTGTCTAATTTTCATATAGACACTTGAGTCACCATCACCAAAAATAAGAGGCTCACTTTTAACAGACAAAAACCATGCCCACGTAGAATTCAACTGATTGAACAAGCTTTGTTTTCAATAAATTTTTTAAGAATACATGAACTTCAGAAAAGTTGGGCAGAACTACTTTAAAGTAAAATAGGGCAAAAAAATGATGCATTACAAGAGATTTTAAAAATCACAAGAAACGTTTCCATTTTTCACAAAATTCTGCATTCTGACAAACTTTAAATAACAGTCACAATTCTTGGAAAGTTGCCTAACCTTTTAAAAATAAATATGCATACTTACTAGCGTTACCCTGTTATGGACAGGGTCTCTTATAGAATGAATGTAAGTTCCAAGCTGTTGGAAAGTATAATCCTCATTATAGAGAGAATCATGAAGCTTTGAAGAATCCCTTAGTTCTGGAACTGGGGACAAGAGAACAGCCTGTAAAGAGTCATAAATACAACACGTGTGAAGCATGTTTTGAGAAATTAAGGTTAAAGAAACTATATATCTTTTTTGCATATGGTCTAGCAATTGTACATAATGATTTAAAACCATTCTGCTCTAATCATGTCTAAGTACCTGGTAGCAGACCAAGGTCCTCACCAAAGCAACTAGAAAAAGTCGATAAAAATAGCACATCTGATGGACAGTACTACAAAGCTGTGGAGACTACCTGGACTTGAGGGACCAAGATCAGGAGAGAAAGAAAGGAATCGGAAGGAGGTGGCCCCAGAGTCTTACAGCACTTGGGATCTAAGTGGTCTATCTGCAATCCCAAGATAAACCTATTTAAAACACAAATCCTAACATTCTTAACTCCATGCTCAAAAACCTATAATGCCCTGGAGACTGCATTCGGAATAAAAACCTTTTCATCCTTTCTTTTTCAAGAGCCTGTTAGGAAGACAGTGTAAATCCTAGCTCTACCATTTATTAGCTGTATGTCGGCAGACCAGTAACCTCCTTGTACCTCTCTCTGTGCCCCTTTGTAAAACAAGGATTCATATTTTCCTCATAAAGCTGTTTTAAGGGATTAAATGAGTTAATACATATAAAACACTCAGAACAGTGCCTAGTACACAGAGAGCACTAGAAAACAGGTTATTATTATCCCACTCCCTGCCCTGCCTCACCCAAGAGACTACGTGTACTTTTATAAGCGTTCATTCATTCCACAGACTTCTTGAGTCTTCACTTGTATGCTGGGAGATGGAGATACAACTATGTGTTAAAATGTTCCGCACTGTCCTGACTCCACGCCCACACCCATGCAATTCCGCTTACCCCAAAGCTCCCTTCCATCTACAGACATCCGACTTACCCTCCAGGTCCAAACCAAGGTAGACACGTCTCTAGAAGAGGAGCCTCTGATTCCACCACATCATCCCATCAGAATGTATCTTCCTATCAGTGAATCTCCTATGGTACTTTCTGTTCCTCTTAAGTCTTAATAGTCTACCTATCTTAAATTATAATCTCTTAAAACAGACTGTACATCTGTTCCACCCAAGTAAATTGTAAGATCCCTAGTTGAAAAAGAATGCATCACTTTCCTCACTGCAGCACCTTCAAAAAGTACCTTACACATCAGAAGGGAAGTCAATGTATGTTTACTGAATCATTTGTGTTTGAAAATAGACACATTCTACAAGCATTAGCCAAACTTCCAATTCCGTCATCGTTAAAACAGAAAAAAGTTAACCATGGGAAGAACTAATATTTGACCAAACTTCTTTAAAACACTATTAATTTTTGACAACACCCACTCCCTGTCTTACCTCATCCAGGGATCCAAGCAGCTTACTCAGAGGGTTAGGAGTACTAACGCCGTCAAGTGGGGTGCTGGGCCGAGGCATCGTGTTCGACATTGTCAGGGAGGGAGCTGGCAGCCCAGGAATAAAAACCTTTCCCACCTTTAAGTGATAAAAAAATGTGGAAAAAATTAGCTTTAATGTTTTTGTTGTTGTTGTTGTTGTTGTTGTTTTGGCCACGCCACATGGTTTATATAGGATTTTAGTTCCCCGACCAGGGATTGAACCCTGCAGTGGAAGTTCAGAGTCCTAACTACTGGACCACCAGGGAATTTCCTACTGTATCATGTTCTTAAATGAAACGTTAAGGCATGTAAGCATATATTTCTTTAAATATTTCAAAGTCTATGATCACCAAACACGACTAAAAAACAGAGAATTAAAATTTTAATAATGTATCAAATTCTACCAACCAACTATGAATATCTTGGCATAAATTCTTAATCTGATTCCTTCTTTTCATAACTAAGGACTTCTCTGGGGGCAGAAAACAGGGAGAATGTTAATATAGTCAAGACACTATACAAAATTCAAGTATACTATGCATTTTTCTACCTCATTGGTGGTAAAGGCAGCAGAGACACTAAGCTTTCAGAGACTAGAGAGAAAGACACCAATTACTTCTTGGGAGCCAAAAAATTTAGGCTGAAGCGATACTCAAGAAATTGAATCCAACCTAATTCAAACTGTGCTCTCTAGCTCACAATCTGTCTTCTGTCATAAACTTTCAAATACTTCTTCCTCAAAAAAAATTTACATAAACTCTTCATTGACCTTAAAAGAATGAGCCAGCAATCCATGCTAACCACTCCTTCCTTTTAGCTACCCACAGGGTTCTCAGGAAAAACACAACAGAAATTCACACCCACACAGGCTGAAAACTCTTGATAAGACTAAGAGGAGATACTCAGAACTAAAGTGGAATTTTGACAATATACATAGTTATGTCAATATACTACCCGAAAGCTAACAGAATTACAGAAGTTGCCCAAATAAAATCCTTAGGATTAAAAAACAAAAATGACAGGAGAACTAGTATATATATAAAGTTTTTAAAAAGCCATCAGAGACCACCCCCCTCCAGTTCATAAAAATATGCAGTAAGCACATTCCCTCCTATTCCTCCCACTAATTACCACCACAACAAAATCTGCATGAAATGTATGATGCAACTAGCAGAAGACTCTAAAGGTGAGGAAAGAAGACTGACTGGCTAGGGCCCTGAGAACCAGGAATAGACTATGAATTCTCTAGCTTTTGTTGTTGTTTCTCCAACTCCCTACATAACCAGGCCTTGGGCTCTCGAGAGGCCTGCAACCCAGAAATGCCCACAGGCACACACCAAAAGAGAGCCCATGAAAACCTCGCTCTTTTGGCCAAAACTTGGTCAGGAAGAGAGACTAAGCAGGGCAGAAACACTTTCGCCCCACCTGCCCCGCTTGCCCCACTTCAGGCAAACACACAGAAAAAGCCACAGCCCTCGGTGCCCGCCCCATCAGGAGCTGTGTTTGAAGACTCCGGGCAGGGTCCTGTCATCCCACCTGCAAGGACTAGGTGGCGCCCTGCCCCAGCACAGAGGCGAGGCCTATCTTACAGCCCAGCCATGCAGTAACCAGGGGGCATCGCCTCCCCTCATCAGGCACTGCAGCTGCAGATGCTGCGGACAGAGCCCTGCTCTCCTTCCCACGAGGCAGCCCCTCTCCACCTCCCCACCGTGTGCAGCAACTGTCAAGGGGGAAGGGCCTGGCTTTCATCCTCCCTCTGTAATAAAAAGCAGCCTACCTCTCCCGTCCCTCTTCCAGAGACTGTGGGTGGAGTACTCTATTCCATCCCCACCCTGCAATAACATAGCAGCAACCCCTCGCTGTCCCAACTAGGGAGTGAGGGGAGGAATGGAGAGGAAGGAAATAGAGAAAAGGACTTTCTAAATACGTGTATGAAATCCTGGTGTGTCTTTTAGGATTAAAAAACAAAAATGACAGAACAACTAGTATATATAAAGTTTTTGTGAAACTGACCAACAATGAGTGACCCACGTGTGAAACTGACCAACAATGACACAGTAAAAGATCTGAGAACTAAACACTGATCTATAACACCATTCGGTTCTCAAACTGGCCTCTAGGTAACGTGGAAGTTGAGGCAGACCACAATCTCATTATGGGAGCAGACAGGAAAAAAGACCCCATCAGGAAAGGAATAGCTAGAAAACTTTTAGACAATCACCAACCTACTCCAGACAAACACGATAGGAAAATACTGCACCCCAGCCCTCGGCCCTGTGAGCAAAGGCCAGGTGGGAGCCTGGACTTCCACTATCACCTGGCTGTAATGAGGCACCAATTTGGGAAAAACAAAAACAAAAAGCTAACAGTACTTTGGGTTAGCAAGAATGTAAAGAGACTTCGAGAGCTCTCATACACTGTTGGAGGCACGGAGTACAACCTTGCAACCTTGATGCAACCTACACTTTGGAGAACAATGCGGCACCATGCGGCTAAGTTGAATATGCATATATTCTAAAGGCTAGGAGATATATATTTTTTAAAAACTTTTTAAGCATTTTTATTAGAGGAAACAGCAAAACAACCCTAGGGGCTGGTAAAGTTCTGGTATAATCATACCATGGAAAACTAGGTAACAGTGCATGAGTCAACAACAGCTACACGTCAACACAAATAAATCTAAAAATAATATAATGTTGAGCAAAATAAGTCAGAGAAGAGTATGTGGTATGTTTCCTTTATATGAAAATCCAAAAACAAGGAAAACTAAACAATTTACTCGTCAGTGATACATACATAACTGGAAAAGCTAGTAATAAAAACAAGGGACTGATTTATTCCAAGTAAGGATCTCTGGGGGATGAGGATACAGTGAGGAAACAAAATCCAAGAGACTGTAAATATATGGCAACATCCTATTTCTTAACCTGGGTAGTGCTTATATGAATGTTCGCTTCATTATCCTTCAAACTGTGTGTATTTAAATTTCATAATTTAAATTTGTAAAATTTACATTATTCTGTATGTAAAGTTCACAACTGTTTAAAAAGACACAGACAACATATATAATATACATCTTTTTTTTTTTTTTGCGGAATGCGGGCCTCTCACTGTTGTGGCCTCTCCCGTTGCGGAGCACAGGCTCTGGACGCGCAGGCTCAGTGGCCACGGCTCAGGGGCCTAGCCGCTCCGTGGCATGTGGGATCTTCCTGGACTGGGGCACGAACCTTTGTCCCCTGCATCGGCAGGCGGACTCTCAACCACTGCGCCACCAGGGAAGCCCTATAATATACATTTAATACAATGAAACTTTACTAAAACTTTGAGACTTAAGAAAGCTACCCATACATCAATTTCAAAACTATATTCTTTATAAAACGTCAATTGACTTTCTTCTTTTTTTTAAATCATCTATATTCATTAAAGTTTCCCCAACTGCCCTGTTTTCATAGTGCCAATCCATCTAATGACAGTGATCTTAGACCTTCAAATAAGGCCCAACCTAAATTGAAGGCTTCACTGTCAACTCTTACAAGAATCTTCTGCCAAATTCTATAGACAGGAGGTAACAAATTTTAAATATCAAACTAAAGTAACATTAAAAAATAATAATTAAGGAAGTAGTCCTACTAAAAGCATGAAATGCTATTTATTACTTACCCGAACCACTCCTGTGTACAGCACCAGGTTTCCACTGCCTTCCAGGACCAGCATAGTGTCTATCTTCTAAAAAAAAAAAAAAAAAAAGGCAAAACTTTTATTTTCTGATCTGTGCAAATTATAAAGCACAACGACTTTCAACTTCTCAAGAAATGTGCCTGCATTTACCTCCACTGGAGCTGCATCCTTTGCCTGTATGTTGGTGACGGAGCCAAAGATGAGCTGGGTTTTATCATTACTCTCTTGAAACTTTACACATCTAAATATTCAAATTAAAAAAGAAATACACTATTGATATATGCAACAACCTGTACTGATCTCAAGGGTATTATACTAACTGTAAAAAGCCAATTTCAAAGGTTACTTACTGTATGATTCCATTTATAAAACATTTTCAAATGACAAAATTATAGAGATGGAGAACAGATTAGTGGTTGCCAGGGATTGCGGACTGTGGTAGATGGGTGTGGTGTATGTGACTCTAAAGTGGTTAGCATGAGGGAGATCTGTGAGGTGATAAAGAAGTTCTGAATCTTGACTGGGATGTTTGCACAAATCTACACGTGATAAAATTTCATGGACTCATATACACACACAAATGAGTACACGTAAAACTGAAGAAGTTTGAATGAGGCCCATTGACTGTACTGATGTCAATTTCCTTGTTTTAACAATGCACTATAGATAGATATGTAAGATGTTACCTCTGGGGGAAAAAGTGCAGGCTACACAGGACCTCTACTACTTTACAACATCCTGTGATCTATAATAATTTCAAAATTAAAGGTCAATAAATTGGTAAACATATAAATACACATTTTACCTAAGAAGATAAATGAATGGCTAATAAGCACGAGAAGATACTCAACATCATAAGTCATTAGGGAAATGCAAATTAAAAGCACTTCAGGAGCTTCCCTGGTGGCACAGTGGTTAAGAATCCACCTGCCAATGCAGGGGACACAGGTTCAATCCCTGGTCCAGGAAGATCCCACATGCCCCGAAGCAACTAAGCCCGTGCGCCACAACAGCTGAGTCTGCACTCTACAGCCCGCGTGCCACAACTACTGAAAACCACGTGTCTAGAGCCTGTGGCCTGCAACAAGAGAAGCCACCACAATGAGAAGCCCGTGCACCGCAAGAAGAGCAGCCCCTGCCACTCGCCACAACTACAGAAAGCCCACATGCAGCAACGAACACCCAATGCAGCAAATAAATAAATAAATAAATAAATAAATAAAAATTTAAAAAAACACTTCACACCCACCAGAAAGGCTATAATCAAAGAAAATGACAATATCAAATCTTGTCAGAAGGAACCAAGATGGTGGAGTAGAAGGATGTGCTCTCACTCCCTCTTGTGAGAAAACCAGAATCACAAATACCTGCTGGACAATCATCGACAGGAAGACACTGGAACTCACCAAAAAGATACCCCACATCCAAAGACAAAGGAGAAGCCACAGTGAGAGGGTAGGAGGGGCGCAATCAGTAAAATCAAATCCCGTAACTGCTGGGTGGGTGACTCACAAACAGGAGAACACTTATACCACAGAAGTTCACGCACTGGAGTGAAGGTTCTGAGCCCCACGCCAGGCTTCCCAACCTGGGGGTCTGGCAACGGGAGGTGGAGTTCCTAGAGAATCGAACTTTGAAGCCTAGTGGGATTTGATTTCAGGACTTGGACAGGACTGAGAGAAACAGAGGCTCCACTCTTGGAGGGCACACACAAAGTAGTGTGCACATCGGGAACCAGGGGAAGGAGCAGTGACCCCAGGGGAGACTGAACCAGACCTACCTGCTAGCGTTGGAGAGTCTCCTGCAGATGCAGTGGGTGGCTGGAGCTCACCGTGGGGACAAGGACACTGGCGGCAGAAGTTCTGGGAAGTACTCCTTGGCGTGAGCCCTCCCAGAGTCTGTCATTAGCCCCACCAAAGAGCGCAGGTAGGCTCCAGTGTTGGGTTGCCTCAGGCCAAACAACCAACAGGGAGAGAACCCAGGCCCACCCATCAGCAGTCCAGTGAATTAAAGTTTTACTGAGCTCTGCCCACCAGAGCAACAGTCAGCTCTACCCACCACCAGTCGCTCCCAGTCAGGAAACTTACACAAGCCTCTTAGATAGCCTCATCCACAGAGGGCAGACAGCAGAAGCAAAAAGAACTACAATCCTGCAGGCTGTGGAACAAAAACCACATTCACAGAAAGACAGACAAAATGAAAAGGCAGAGGACTATGTACCGGATGAAGGAACAAGATAAAACCCCAGAAAAACAACTAAATGCAGTGGAGATAGGCAACCTTCCAAAAAAAAAAGAATTCAGAATGATGATAGTGAAAATGATCCAGGACCTCAGAAGCAGAATGGAGGCAAAGATCTAGAAGATGCAAGAAATGTTTAACAAAGACCTGGAAGAATTAAAGAACAAACAAACGGAGATGAACAATACAATAACTGAAATAAAAAACTACACTAGAAGGAATCAATAGCAGAATAACTGAGGCAGAAGAACGGATAAGTGACCTGGAAGACGGAATGGTGGAATTCACTGCTGTGGAACAGACTAAAGAAAAAAGAATGAAAAGAAATGAAGACAACCTAAGAGACCTCTGGGACAACATTAAACTCAACAACATTCGCATTATAGGGGTCCGAGAAGGAGAAGAGAGAGAGAAAGGACCAGAGAAAATATTTGAAGAGATTATAGTCGAAAACTTCCCTAACATGGGGAAGGAAATAGCCACCCAAGTCCAGGAAGCGCAGTGAGTCCCATACAGGATAAACCCAAGGAGAAACACACCAACACACACAGTAATCAAACTGGCAAAAAAAGGGCTTCCCTGGTGGCGCAGTGGTTGAGAGTCCGCCTGCCGATGCAGGGGACACGGGTTCGTGCCCCGATCCGGGAAGATCCCGCGTGCCGCAGAGTGGCTGGGCCCGTGAGCCATGGCCGCCGAGCCTGCGCGTCTGGAGCCTGTGCTCCGCAACGGGAGAGGCCACAACGGTGAGAGGCCCGCGTACCGCAAAAAAAAAAAAAAATTGGCAAAAATAAAAGGTAAAGAAAAATTATTGAAAGTGGCAAGGGAAAAACGACAAATAACGCACAAGGGAACTACCATAAGGTTAACAGCTGATCTCTCAGCAGAAACTATACAAGCCAGAAGGAAGTGGCATGATACAGTGAAAGTGATGAAAGGGAAGAACCTGCAACCAAGACTACTCTACCCAGCAAGGATCTCATTCAGATTTGATGGAGAAATCAAAAGCTTTACCGACAAGCAAAAGCTAAGAGAATTCAGCACCACCAAACCAGCTCTACAACAAATGCTAAAGGAACTTCTCTAAGGGGGAAACACAAGAGAAGAAAAGGACCTACAAAAACAAACCCAAAGCAATTAAGAAAATGGTCATAGAAACATACATATCGATAATTACCTTAAACGTGAATGGATTAAATGCTCCAGCCAAAAGACACAGGCTTGCTGAATGGATACAAAAACAAGATCCATATATACGCTGTCTACAAGAGACCCATTTCAGACCTAGGGACACATACAGACTGAAAGTGAGGGGATGGAAAAAGATATTCCATGCAAATGGAAATTAAAAGAAAGCTGGAGTAGCAATACTCATATCACATAAAACAGACTTTATTTTTTTATTTTTTTGGCAGTACATGGGCCTCTCACTGTTGTGGGCTCTCCCGTTGCAGAGCACAGGCTCCAGACACGCAGGCTCAGTGGCCATGGCTCACAGGCCCAGCCACTCCACGGCATGTGGGATCTTCCCGGATCGGGGCACGAACCCGTGTCCCCTGCATTGGCAGGCGGACTCTCAACCACTGCACCACCAGGGAAGCCCCAAAACAGACTTTAAAATAAAGAATGTTACAAGAGACAAGGAAGGACACTACATAATGATCAAGGGATCAATCCAAGAAGAAGATAATAACAATTATAAATATATATGCACCCAACATAGGAGCACCTCAATACATAAGGTATCTGCTAACAGCTATAAAAGAGGAAATCGACAGTAACACAATAATAGTGGGGGACTTTAACACCTCACTTACACCAATGGACAAATCAACCAAAATGAAAATAAGTAAGGAAACAGAAGCTTTAAATGACACAACAGACCAGATAGATTTAACTGATATTTATAGGACATTCCATCCAAAAACAGCAGATTACATTTTCTTCTCAAGTGCGCACGGAACATTCTCCAGGATACATCACATCTTGGGTCACAAATCAAGCTTCAGTAAATTTAAGAAAATTGAAATCATATCAAACATCTTTTCTGACCACAACGCTATGAGATTAGAAATGAATTACAGGGAAAAAATTTAAAAAACAAAAACACATGGAGGATAAATAACACATTACTAAATAACCAAGAGATCACTGAAGAAATCGAAGAGGAAATCAAAAAATAACTAGAGACAAATGACAATGAAAACAGGATGATCCAAAACCTATGGGATGCAGCAAAAGCAATTCTAAGAGGGAAGTTTATAGCTATGCAAACCTCAAGAAACAAGAAAAATCTCAAATAAACAATCTAACCTTATGCCTAAAGGAACTAGAGAAAGAAGAACAAACAAAACCCAAAATTAGCAGAAGGAAAGAAATCATAAATATCAGAGCAGAAATAAATGAAATAGAAACAAAGGAAACAATAGCAAACATCAATAAAACTAAAAGCTGGTTCTTGGAGAAGATAAACATAATTGATAAACCATTAGCCAGATTCATCAAGAAAAAAAGGGAGAAGACTCAAATCAGTAAAATTAGAAATGAAAAAGGAGAAGTTACAACAGACACTGCAGAAATACAAAGCATCCTAAGAGACTACTACAAACAACTCTATGCCAATAAAATGGACAACCTGGAAGAAATGGACAAATTCTTAGAAAGATATAATTTTCCAAGACTGAAACAGGAAGAAATAGAATATATGAACAGACCAATCACAAGTAATGAAATTGAAACTGTGATTAAACATCTTCCAACAAACAAAAGTCCAGGACCAGATGGCTTCATAGGTGATTCTATCAAACACTTAGAGAAGAGCTAACACGATCCTTCGCAAACTCTTCCAAAAAATTGCAGAGGAAGGAACACTACCAAACTCATTCTATGAGGCCACCATCACACTGATACCAAAACCAGACAAACATACTACAAAAAAAGAAAATTACAGACCAATATCACTGATGAATATAGAGGCAAAAATCCTCAACAAGATACTAGCAAACAGAATCCAACAACACATTAAAAGGATCATACACCATGATCAAGTGGGGTTTATCCCAGGGATGCAAGGATTCTTCAATATACGCAAATCAATCAATGTGATACACCATATTAACAAACTGAAGAATAAAAACCATATGATCATCTCAATAGATGCAGAAAAAGCTTCTGACAAAATTCAACACCTACTTATGATAAAAACTCTCCAGAAAGTGGGCATAGAGGGAACCTACCTCAACATAATAAAGGCCATATATGACAAACCCACAGCAAACATCATTCTCAATGCTGAAAACATTTCCTCTAAGATCAGGAACAAGACAATGTTGCCCACTCTCACCACTATTATTCAACATAGTTTTGGAAGCTTTAGCAACAGCAATCAGAGAAGAAAAAGAAATAAAAGGAATCCAAATCGGAAAAGAACAAGTAAAACTGACACTGTTTGCAGATGACATGATACTGTACATAAAGAATCCTGAAGATGCTACTAGAAAACTACTAGAGTTAATCAATGAATTTGGTAAAGTAGCAGGATACAAAATTAATGCACAGAAATCTCTTGCATTCCTATACACTGATGATGAAAAATCTGAAAGAGAAAGTAAGGAAACACTCCCATTACCACTGCAACAAAAACAATAAAATACCTAGGAATAAACCTACCTAGGGAGACCAAAGACCTGTATGCAGAAAACTATAAGACACTGATGAAATTAAAGATGATACCAACAGATGGAGAGATATACCATGTTCTTGGATTGGAAGGATCAATATTGTGAAAATGACTAAACTACCCAAAGCAATCTACAGGTTTAATGCAATCCCTATCAAATTACCAATGGCATTTTTTACAGAACTAGAACAAAAAAATCTTAAAATTTGTATGGAGACACAAAAGACCCCGAATAGCTAAAGCAGTCTTGAGGGAAAAAAAACAGAGCGGGAGAAATCAGACTCCCTAACTTCAGACTATACTACAAAGCTACAGTAATCAAGACAATATGGTACTGGCACAAAAACAGAAACATAGATCAATGGAACAAGATAGAAAGCCCACAGATAAACCCACACACCTACGGTCAACTAATTTATGACAAAGGAGGCAAGGATATACAATGGAGAAAAGACAGTCTCTTCAATAAGTGTTGCTGGGAAAACTGGACAGCTACATGTAAAAGAATGAAATTAGAACACTCCCTAACACCATACACAAAAATAAACTCAAAATGGATTCAAGACCTAAATGTAAGACTGGACACTATAAAACTCTTAGAGGAAAACACAGGAAGAACACTCTTTGACATAAATCACAGCAAGATCTTTTTTGATCCACCTCCTAGAGTAATGGAAATAAAAACAAAAATAAACAAATGGGACCTAATGAAACTTAAAAGCTTTTGCACAGCAAAGAAAACCATAAACAAGATGAAAAGACAACCCCCAGAATGGGAGAAAATATTTGCAAACAAATCAACGGACAAAGGATTAATCTTCAAAATATATAAACAGCTCATGCAGCTCAATATTAAAGAAACAAACAACCCAATCCAAAAATGGGCAGAAGACCTAAATAGACATTTCTCCAAAGAAGACATACAGATGGCCAAGAGGCACATGAAAGGCTGCTCAACATCACTAATTATTAGAGAAATGCAAATCAAAACTACAATGAGGTATCACCTCACACCAGTTAGAATGGGCATCATCAGAAAATCTACAAACAACAAATGCTGGAGAGGGTGTGGAGGAAAGGGAACCCTCTTGCACTGTTGGTGGGAATGTAAATTGATACAGCCACTATGGAGAACAGTATGGAGGTTCCTTAAAAAACTAAAAATAGAATTACCATATGATCCAGCAATCCCACTACTGGGCATATACCCAGAGAAAACCATAATTCAAAAAGACACATGCCCCCCAGTGTTCATTGCAGCACTATTTACAATAGCCAGGTCATGGAAGTGACCTAAATGCCCATGGACAGACAAATGAATAAAGAAGTTGTGGTACATATATACAATGAAATTATTACTCAGCCATAAAAAGTAATGAAATTGGGTCATTTGTTGAGACGTGGATGGATCTACAGACTATCATACAGAGTGAAGTAAGTCAGAAAGAGAAAAACAAATATTGTATATTAACGCATGTATGTGGAACCTAGAAAAATGGTACAGATGTACCGGTTTGCAGGGCAGAATTTGAGACACAGATGTAGAGAACAAATGTATGGACACCAAGCGGGAAAGCCGCAGGGGTGTGGGGATGGTCGTGTGATGAACTGGGTGATTGGGATTGACATGTATACACTAATGCGTAAAAAATTGATGACTAATAATAACCTGCTGTATAAAAAAATAAATAAAATAATATTCAAAAATTAAAATCAGAAATCTTGTCAAGGATGAAGAAATTGGAACACTCAAACATTACTGGTGGGAATGTAAAATGGTACAGCTTATTTGGAAGACAAATTTAGCAATTTCTTTAAAAGTTTACAATGAATTTATCATTTGATCCACTCCTAGTTATCTACCTATCTATCTACATGAAATCATGTATGTCCACACAAAGGCTTTGGCTCCAATTTTCATAATGCCATAATTCACAATGGTCAAAAAAGTGGAAACAAACCAAATGCCCATCAACTAATGACTAGATAAACAAAATGTGGTATATTTATACTACACAGCAAGAGGAATAAAATATTTATACATGTTACAACATGGTAGGCCCTAAGAAACATGCTAAGTGAAAGAAGGCGGACACAAAAAAACTATATATTGTATGATTCTATTTACATAAAATATCCAGAAAAGGCAAATCTGCAGAGGCAGAAAGCCTATATACTGGTTGCCTGAGGTTGGGAATGGGAACAGAGACTGAATGCAAGTCAAGCACAAGAGATCTTTTTAAAGTGATAGAAATTTTTAAAACTGGATTGTGGTGATGCTGCATAACTGTAAATTTACTAAAAATCATTAAACTATACACTTAAAACATGTTAATTTTATGGTATGTAAATTATTTCAATAAAGCTACTTAAGCCAAAAAAAAAAAAGAGAGAGAGAGAGAAAAAGAAAAAATAGTCCTAAGTTTATTTATACCAAATCAATGAGATACATAAATGCAGTTACCGTAACTGGAGCTGGGACTCTACTAAAAAGCACAAGAACTTCTGCCCACATAGGTCAGATGTAATAAAGACTTTTGAGGCCTGTGAATTTTTCTCCCTGTAACAGATACATTAAGAAAGAAACTGTTGGCACTCACTTAAAAATCTACCATAGTAATTATTAAAAGTCTTTGAAAATATTCTACAGGAAATACTACTTGGGCCAAGCAATAAGCTTGAAGACACAAAAGCACTTCTAAGAATTGAACTTTATGATCTCTAAGATTCCTTTCAGCTCTTTGACTCTGAGTCCACTACACAGCTTTTTTGGGGAAAAATTACAATAAATGTAATCATTACCAACAGACTTTTTAATTCCACATCATGCAAGCTGCCTACTGCTAAAGTAATGCAAACTTGAAGAGATCTTAGACCTCTTACAGGGTCTAAGGGGTCAGGCGTTTGATAACATGACCTCTCCAATCTATCCTCTCTCTCAGATTAGGCTCCACTTCATCCCTTTTTTTTTAACCCATACTCAAAAATTCTCTATTCTCAAATATTTCTTTGTAACTCTGTACATTAAGGATCTGCAATATATCCAACTTAGCAATAAGGTATTTAAAGACAAATGATTTTTAAATACAGGGAATTTTTATTCTATATATAAGGAATTTTTATTTTATAAGGAATTTTTATTTTATATATATAAAAATAGAACATACTTCAACACTGTACTCACATCTTTCCTTTCCTCCAACTGCCTATCCCTGACCGGCCAGCCTAAGAACATGCGCTTGTCTTTCTACTTGGATGTGGATAGCTTAAGGTCGTAGAGCCAGCTGTATTTTCAGTGCTTTCCCTGCTCTGGGTATATAGTCTTTTCATAGCCTACTCTCTCATATTAAAATGAGTCTCTAAATACAAAGATGGACTAAATATTAGATTATATAAAGGACTTACTGTTAATTTGGCTGGGTGTAAAAATGGTAGCATGGTTAGGTAAGAAAATGTCCTTACTTTTTAGAGAAACACACTTAGGTATTTAAGGGCAAAAATGAAGACTAATTTTCTCTAACATAGTTCAGGAAAAACAAAACTCTCCCTTGACCCTGAGATTCCCTCAGCTCGTTTTGTATCCTCATTCCCATTCAAAGGCAAACTCCTTGGACAGTCTGTATATCTATGTTCACCTCCTCGGTCCCCATTTACGTTTTCCACCCCATTCCACTCCACCCTAGACCCCCACCCCCCGGTGCTCTGGCCCAGGTCACCAGTGCCCTTGCCATCCAGGTACTGCCTCTCTGAGCTCACCAGCACCTGGCAACATTGGCACCTTCTTCTCAAAAGCCGCTTTTCCTGTGTTCCATGACATGTCCTGCTGCTTCCCCCACCTGACCTCTCCTGCTCTGTCTCTCTGCAGCGGCTTTAGCTCTTTTCACCCCTCCCAAATCTTAAGTTTCCAAGACTTTAGTCACTAGCCCTCTTCTGATTCTACACAGCCTGGTTTTAACTATTCGGAGGTCACAGACTCTGAGACTCGAATGAATGTTAAACCCTCTCCTAAAGAAAAGGCCTATACACCACACACACCCATGATGACTATCTTTGATTCGAGGGTTACCAGAAGCCCTGCAACTGCAAGCCCATCCACAGGCCCTCCTGGAACCCAACCTCTACACACTCCGTAAACTCCAATCCACCTGTCTTGCCTCAATCACCACTGATAGGTGACTGCTCTGACCCCTGAGTTTATGACCCATATATAAAGCACCTTCTTACAGCTCTCATCAAACAGAACAGCCCAAAAGGCCATCTCTCTCCACCTCCTCTTTCGCAGCCCTTTCCCCTCCTCCTGCACAAACAAATGGAGGGTATTTTTAATTCCCTGAACAAACCACACATTCACACTTGTGCACTTTTCTTCTGATCCCCTCTAACTACTGTGTACTGCCCCGCTTACCCACCCAGGAAGTACCTAGTCATCTTTCCAAAGACCTACCAGCAGATGAGCAGTGCCACCATCCTCCAGCTGTCTCTTTCTGAGGACAGGGACAGCAACTTATTTGCTGATAAACCATAGCCACTGGCATTGACTGAATGAATGATTAAAGAGAACATAAAAGGAGGAAGGTCACAAGCAACAGAGGTCTGAGTTGTGTTTCCCAGAAAAACAGCTGATACTCAACTAACATAAAGACAAAACTTAAGAAAAATGTTATAAATTCCCAAGTTTCCTAATCTACAGAAGTTAGTTGTCTCTCCCTAAAACATCAAACACCTCAAATCTGAGAGATTACTAAGTTACGCAAGAAATAGCAAATGACAAAAGAATATTTTTATGATCACCTTAATATCACTAACATCCTCTACTGAAACTGAGGTAGCCTTTAATACATATCTCTATGTATTTTAGAAATATTAATAACTGCTTATACTCAAAGGAAGCTTTACACAAAATGCCAAGTATTTTCTAAAACTTTTGGTATCATTTTTCTTTGAATATAAAAATATAAACTCCAAACCTTGTATTAGTAATCGTTTCTGTCCATAAATGGTCCATACAAAGTTCAGGAACAATTGGCTCTGTTTCTGGTGCAAGAAAGGAGCCATTAGAATTACTATTTGGAGAATGAGAAATACTGTGTCTCTTTGGAGATTGATTATGGCTTGAAAGGTTGAACCTTTGCACCCCTGAAAAAGAGTGCACTCCTAAGGCTGGAGAATGAGCACGACTGGAAAATAAAGAGAAAAGAGTGCACCACAATTAACGACGCAGGCTGATATAACACACTTTCTAATAAAGCTTTCCAAATTCTATGTACGGAGAGTATTCATACCATAAACCCAGTCAGAAATACAATTTTTTCAAAAAGGAGTAGCTACTTAAACGGTTTGTCAACATGCTTTATTATATTCTAAAGATTTAGAATTCCTGTTAGAATTCTTTTTTTTTTAACTGAAAATCAGTTCATTTTCTGCCTCAGAAAATCAATTATTTATATCAATATTATTCAAAAAAGTTGAAACTATGTTCCTATACATTCAAACATATACACACCAACAAAACTATGTCCCTATTGCACCAGACAGATATTAACAAAAACAAAAGAAAAGCTAATGCAAATTAAGACAAAAGAAAGGAGCACCGAAACATTTCTGTGATGAATATTCACAAACTGCTGCCGCTTAGTGGCAAGAATGAGGCACTCTTACAACAAGCACTGGCAGTTTCTAAATATGGCTCAGTGAAAAAGCAACACAGTAGGCCTGCAAGTCTTAGGAAAAATAGCACAACTGGAATAATGCTGTTTTCTCTAAAAGATACTCAGGATCTGTCAACAGAAATTTTAAATCCTTCAAATCACAAAAGAAAGTTTTAAAAGAAGGTATCTTTTTCTTGGGATGTCTTGTTTAAAGCAAGGAAATGCTTCCACACTTAATTCCCACCTGAGAGCTGCCATGTTGGAAATGGAAGGTGAGCGGGAGTGTAGGCTGGGCGAGGAGGTTGAGCGACTCTGGCTGTGGATGGAGGAGTAGTTCTGGAAGGGGGAAGCCACGGGGGAGTCTCCCCTGGAGAGGCTTCTGAGGTGTGCTGTGAGCGAGCTGCTGGTGGCCACATTCTGTGGGGTGCCCCCCTGTTCAGAGAACTTTAAAACAACATTCTCTTCCTTAAGTCAAAATGAAAAGGGGGAGGGGGCAGAAAATAATTAGATTAAAAGGGCAATTTCCTTGTGAGAATGCAGGGTAGTTGCCAGTCATTAAAGATATAATATATCTTTTTACCTAAGGCACTCAACCTATTTCACAAGTGATTCTTCTAAAAACCTGCAAAGTTTTTAGTATTAACTGAGGTAGTATCCTTTTCTATTAAGAAGTGATCTGCCTTTACCCTTACCTCTGTTTTGACTCTCCGGAGAGCCCACACAGAATGCAAACCTTGAACGGTGTCATAGGTCATTACAACGGAGGGATCAGTGTTGAGAAAAACAATTTTCATTGCATGATCTACAACATATTGTACCCGTGATGAACCAAAAAGACCTTAAAGACAGAATAGAAATGACCAGGTATAGAACAATGGACTTTTACAAGACTGTTGTTTATGAAGTGACTTCTTGCAATTCCTAAAGATAAAGAGAAATCAAGGCAATTAAGGCACAAAAATCTATTAATATATTATGTAATTAACCCTCAATTTTTAATAAATTTACTTTGGGCATCAATTCCTTTAAAATATATTAAAGATGAGAACGTTATGAGTTTTGATTTCACACACATGCAACTAAATGTTGAAGATTTGTGCTGACTAAACCATTAAATTCATCAGCCACAGGTAAAAGGTCCATGACTCATTTAA
This sequence comes from Mesoplodon bidens, assembly GCF_964165515.1. Classification (NCBI taxonomy): domain Eukaryota; kingdom Metazoa; phylum Chordata; class Mammalia; order Artiodactyla; family Ziphiidae; genus Mesoplodon; species Mesoplodon bidens. The sequence goes on along the minus strand of NC_138170.1, from coordinate 12,823,117 downwards.
TAACTGACTTATTCTTAAATTGCACTCAACCATTCGACCAAGTTTGACTTCCTTACTGGTTCTTTTCTTCTTCAAGAAATCTGTTCTCTACTATAACTATTCAAACAGTGTTGAACAGTACACTACTGTTTCTGCTTTTACTGGGTACACATGCAAAATAAGTTTTTTCCTAGTGAGTCCAGCTTTTACATCTACAGCACCATAAACTGGTTTCTATATCCTTATTTGAGGGTCTCCGAAATGCTTCCCTCTCAGTTAAAATACTGAAAAATTTTAAAAGAATTATTTTATAAAAGGAGTACTTTATAAAGAAAGAAATAAAAATCATCCATAATTCCACTCAAAATAACCTCTACTAATATATTTGGGAGCACTCCTCTGAGTTTTTTTTTTTCCTATACAGACATATTTTTTATGTTCTTACAAAATTAGGATGATATTGCAGTTAGTTTTGTACCTTACTTAACATTATGAATAAGCAATTCCTGAGGTCATTAAATATTATTCAAAAACATGATCAATAATGGCTGCATACCATTCAATCACACACTCTGACATGTTTTTTTAGGTTGTTTGTAGTTGTTAACAGTATAATATAGAATTATCAATAAACTTTTTCTGTCAAAGGCCAAAGAGTAAATAGTTTAGGCTTTGCAGACATACTGACTCCTTAGCATAATATTTTTGTTTTCTACAACCTTTTAAAAAGGTAAAAACCACTCTTGGCTCTTAAGCCTTAGAAAAATAAACTGGATTTAGCCCCCAGGCTGTAGTGTGCCAAGCCCTGATACAGAAGATAAAAACCTCAGTGGTATTTCAGAATATATACTTGGGATAAAGTCCTTAAAGTAAAGCTGGTCAAAGAATATAAATATTTTTTTTTTAGCCTTCAAGTCCTCATTATTCATAATAGCCTATGTTTGGTCACATTTAAAATTTTAAAACAAGCATCTAGAAATACCTCTAGGAACTATTAAAAGTCTGAGTCCCAGCAAATCATGTTATTATGAGCAGGGAAAATGAAATATTAAAAATTTCCAAAGTAAAGGTCTAAGGCCCTACATTACTTTTTTCTAAAAAAAGGAAACGATTTTAGTTTATCTAAGCATTGTTCATTTACTTACTAATTACTAAGGAACAAAGTCCAGAGTCATCTACAGGTAAGTTAGAAAATATATCAGTATTTCTGGTTGAGGTATAGGCTCTATTTTTACTAAAAGAATAGCTGTTGGGCTTCCCTGGTGGCGCAGTAGTTGAGAGTCCGCCTGCCGATGCAGGGGATGCGGGTTCGTGTCCCGGTCCGGGAAGATCCCACGTGCCGCGGAGCGGCTGGGCTCGTGAGCCATGGCCGCTGAGCCTGCGCGTCCGGAGCCTGTGCTCCGCAACGGAAGAGGCCACAACAGTGAGAGGCCCGCGTATCGCAAAAAAAAAAAAAAAAAAAAAAAAAAAAAAGCTGTTAAAACAATTAATACCAGGGTATTCAATGAATTAATTAATATGAATTATTTTCATAATAAGAGTTATTTTTAAATGCTTAAATTATTTTTATAAAACAAATCTAATTTTCATAAGCTCCTTTATTTCCTCCCCAGCCCCAAACTCAAAAGAGAGAATACATAAAAGAATTTATAAAAATACACTTACTTCCAGATTTACAAACAAGAGGTGTAATTTCATCTAGTGGATGCAGCATGCTGAACATGGTGGGTAGAGGTTCTCTAGTAAAGAACAAATAAACAATCACCAACACAAGATGACTCCATCTGTGCACAAATTTTGTACTTTCCTTGCAAAGAAATGTCTTCTGCAGATTACACTAACAACTAGAAACCTACCATCTCAAAAAGCAACCCTCTAAAAACTTTTGACCTACTGTTTTTCACAGTATCTTCTATTTTATTCCTAGAAATCTTTCTTCTTATGCAGGGTAAATTTGCTCACGCACGCGCACGCGCGCGCACACACACACACACACACACACACGGAACTCTGTAGCCCAGGGAGTATCCGTGAGCAGCAGTCAACACCTTTCAGAACAAACAGAGTGATGGGCATAAGGCAGTCTTTTTATTTTTTAAACCTCTCTTAGTGGCAGTGTGTCTCTAACAGCTAGGAAAGAAATTTAGTCTTCTAGACCTATTGACAAAAGAGAGTATTTAAAAAAAAAAAGAAGAAACACTTCAAGTAAATAAAATGGCTGCATTTCCTTAAGGAGTGACTGAAAAAAGGAAAAAACAGACCTTCTATCTAAACACAGAGAGAGATTAAAATCTATAAGCAATTTTCTTAAAACTCAGTGTCTACTACTTGCACCACAGTGACAGGTACTGTATGTTCCTGACCTTCAATGAGCTCACAGCTGATTAGGGAGACAAAGTAAACACACTATAATTTATTACGCACCTAAGACATAAGAAGCCCTATGTCAGAGATTATATACATTAGCTTGTTAAATCACTGCATAAATCCTAAGAAATAAATGACAGTATTATTCCTGTAACAGATAAGGAAACTAAAGCCACAGCTAATGATTTGCCCAAAGTAACATGATGGAAAAAATGGCAGAGTTAAGAATTGAGTTTTGTTATCTTTAAGCCAAGTGTTCGCTCAATTTTACTACTTGGGGAAAAAAGCTGTATATAATTAAGAGCTAAGTGAGAAGTAGAACTCGTAAGGGTACAACGCTGAAATGAGAGAAAAAGGCATCTACCTGTGCTGACAGCATGGAAATTATCATCATCCCAAACTTTTGGGGAAACAATTTTACCTTAGAACCAACCAAAAAAGGCCCAAGGAATCATATTCTGACCTGCATACCTGGGTGGGCCTGGAGGAACCTCATGTGAAGAGCTGCTTCGTTCGAACAACAAGCCATACTTCGTGGGCCAAACATTTGCAACCTATTGGGTAAAAGGGTGAGGAAAAACACAGAAGTAAAAGAAACTATTCTTTATAACATGTTTTTACGAAACATTACAGAACATTAGATTTTCTTCCAATTTAATAAGAGTTTTGCAAAGTAACAATCATTAACTATAATTTTTTTAAGTGATTCTAACAAGTAAATCTAAGATAAAATCAAATCTAAGGAAGAGAAGTTCGACCTGAAATTCCTGCCAGAAGCTAATATCAGTACCAAAATGACAATGTGATTAAAGTGTAACAACAGCATTAGAGCATGAAAAAGATAATGAGAAACAGGAGAAAGACTAATATTGCTCAAGTGCTTGAATAAAACCAAAATGATTTCTTCTATGTCACTTAAACTGAAAAAAAACCTCTCAAAAAAGACTTCATAATTCACTTCACTAAATAATTTATTTTTAAGACAAAGGATGGAAATGGTAAGCCACTACAATTTTATTTCAGTAAAAATAACATTTTTGATTATAAGACATGAGAGTAGCAATACTTCTGAAACCAAATAATTCAAGAATATTCTCCAATAAAACACAAAAACACTGAAACACTCAAGTTTACCTGAAAAGGTAAAGAAGCTATGTAATCCTTTCCTTCTATGCTGTGCATGTTAATACATGAGCTTTGCAATATACATATGCATTTTTCTACTTCATCACTACCTGGAAAGAGAGAGTACAACAAGATATATGCATTGTTTTCAAAAAAAAATCCCAAAAATCATAAATTGCAATTCCCGGGACTTCCCTGGTGGCACAGTGGTTAAGAATCCGCCTGCTAAATGCAGGGGACACGGGTTCGAGCCCTGGTCCGGGAAGATCTCACATGCCGCGGAGCAACTAAGCTTGTGCAGCACAACTACTGAGCCTACGCTCTAGAGCCCGAGAGCCACAACTACTGAGGTCCAAGCGTCTAGAGCCCGTGCTCTGCAACAACAGAAGCCACCGCAATGAGAAGCCTACACACTGCAATGAAGAATAGCCCCTGCTCACCGCAACTAGAGAAAGCCCGCATGCAACAATGGAGACCCAACGCAGACATACATACATACATAAATAAATAAATAAATGTTTTTAAAATAAATAAATTGCAATTCCCAACAGCACAAATTCTTTAATGCACAATATAAAAATGCTTGCGCGAATCCACCATTATTAGTGGCTTACTTATTTTGAATGAAAAAAATGAGATAAACATTTGGAATCATCATAAGATCAAATAAAATTTCAAAAAGAAACTTACTGTAGTCCTTTTCAGACTTATCCTGTGATATAATGAAGTCACACCACAATGCCTAAAATCAAAACAAAATGCTTACCTAAGAAAATTACATCTAAATAATAACCTATTAACTAATGGTATCTAAATAATAGTGTCACCTACATAACGGTCCCTCCTCATCAGCTCAACACATATACCATGGGAACAAAGAAAAATAAGATAAAATTAGACTAATTAATGATAACTATCTTAAGGAAAGATAAACTATGCTTTCAAATAAAAAGAAAAGGGAAAACAAAATCAAGAAACCTACTAGATAGAAGCGTTGCAGCAAAAGTGAATTCAAATAGTGGTTCAACCTATCGTAAACCCTATATCCTATACAAAGCTAAAGATAATCAGAAGAGTTGAAAATTGCCAAGCTATTTTATAATCTCCAAACTTACCTAATCTTATCATTCTTTGACTAGCCAGAAAGAATATTTAGAAAAACATTTCCCTTTCTTAAGGGCCCATCTTAAAAATATATATACAAACTAGGAAAAGCCATTAAACTTCACCTGGTATGCTTGACAATCACTTATTGAAATTTTTTAATGGCATTTTTATGTGTCTTTTTAATTGTGGTAAAATATACATAACATAAAATTTACCATCTTAACCATTTTTCAGTGGTATTAAATACATTCACAATGTTACAAGAGGGGGAAATTATCAGCAAAAAGAGCACTGGCTTCGACACTCCTGGATGGAAATGCTTTCACACATGTTCTCAAATTTGGGAATAATTCAGTTGACCCTTCCTAATAAATTGTTAGAAGAGTACAACACTCATCGGGAAATAGTTCATGAAAAAAAAAAAAAGCAGTATCGAGGTACGATTTCAGTGTCTACAAATGGGGAACTTCACATGAGTAAAAAGCTTCTAAAAACCTCCTGTCAGTAGCCTAACAATTACTGCAACCAACATAAATGTTTTCATTTCTCCCCCAACTTGATATTCTAAAAACTTTCAGTAAGAAAAGATGAAACAGTACAGTGAACATCTGTCTCACCTGAATTTTGCCGTACCTGTTTAAGGGCATTTGAGTACATGTGGAATTGCAGGGGACGGGGGCTATTTGAAAATTGCACACATCATGACACTTTACCCCAATCACTTCGTCATGCATTTCCTAAAACTAAAGATGTACTCCTATATACCCACAAAACCATCATCCCACCCGAGGAAAAATAATGTAATTTTCTTCTAGCACCTGATGTCCAGTCCATTTTAGCAAGTAATTCACAGGGTAATACCTTGGTGCCATGGTAATATCCTTTCACCCAAGAGTGTTAATATCCATTAACAACCCTTTTCTGAATCCGTTATTACATTGGAGGTTACAAAGTGGTGATTTTTTAACTCTACCCTTCTTTCTATATTTATTAGCTGGCATTCGTCCATAAATAAGGGTGTTCCTTCATTATCTTGAGATGAACTGCACGTCTTCCTAGAAAGGCAGGGCAAATGCTTAATTCCTTCCTTTTAATTACCGATTTTTATAATAGAGTTAGGTGTAATAGCCAACTGCAGTGACAACAAGTTAGTTTTTTTCTTTCTCTTCCTGATTATCACTAGGAACCAGATTTTTATTTATTGAATACTCTGCAATCAATTATAATCATCATGTGTTACAGTATTCTTTGTACCCTCAATGTCTCAGAAATTTTTATTGAGAATAACAAATTGAATTACTCAAGAATAGTGTTTAAAGACTATCATTAAATTGACAAAGGATGGTGTAAAAAAAGTGATGATACAGAAAACAAATGAAAGTTTTTAAATGGACACCCAGCTGCTGGGACCATTACACTGTTTTTATTATTTCTGTTAAATTTTAGGACAAAAAGTTTTTTAAGTGTTAAGTAGTCAATCAAACGCTAAAATTCAAATCAACTCACCTGTTGAACAGGACTGTCAACTGTAAACGCTTTATAAACGGCCAATGCCTGGCTTTTACTTCCTTTGCTCCAGATAACCATATTTCCAGCCACATAGAGTTCCTCATCGTAATCTACTTCTTCTCCAATTTCACTTACGCCTTTCCTTAACTGCCAGCTCTCCTTAAAAATTAACACATGTAGGACATGTTCAAGCACTCTTTTCCAAAGTATGGAGCAGGATTTATTAATTAAATCAAATAATCATTCAGAGACAAGTCTCCTACTCTCTCTTTGCCTGGGGAGTAAGACTCAATCTAAGCCCAATTCTTAGAAGCTTAGTGCCACTGACTGACAAAGTGGGGTGTGTGCATATGTGTATTATATACCTTACAGGATGTTTTATATTATACTACTCTATTATTTGCCCAAAATATAAACAAACAAAAATTATACCACATCTATAGATCCAAAAATGAAACCAACATGCTAGGGAAAGTAAAATGGTATATTAGGTGCACGGGGAAGTGATGGAGAGGGGGCAGGAAGGTGCACGTGGGAATCACTGGGGGAGTTTATTCACAGGGTAGATTTCCCTGCTTCACAACTAAATATACATTCACCTTCCTTCCCTTGTCCCACTCATCAAAATAAATGGGAGAGAGAAAGGTTCAGATTTCTAACTACACAGACTTCCTCTCCCTGAGATTTTGGTATCCCAAATGGAATGAAAGTGGAATAAGGTGGGAAAGACTGATTTTCTGACACACGCTAACACCTCATTCTCCTATTTAAGAACTAGTACTCTGTCTACTTATGTGGCATTTTTTTTGTCCTCAAGAAACATGTAAGTCTTTTTGCAGCAGGGACCATTTCTAACTCTACCATCTAATAATCAAACAACATGAAATCTGGTCCCCACATACTGAGGGAAGAGAAAGAGGTTTAGAATGGACCATAATCATAGTACTTATTATAAAACCATGAGTTATACGTCTAAATTAACGGTTATGACAGCATAATACAATGAAGTCATTATTTTAGTCTTGACTGAAATTACCAAATCTTAACCACTACCCTAGAAGTAGCATTATACTCATTTCTCAGTTGCAGGTAGCCTTAAATTACAAGTAGATCACAACATTCTATGTTTCAAAAATACAATGGGAAACTTAACGGAACCTTCTGTTTCTCGTGGATCGTAACCTCCTGAAGGGATCCCACCAAGCCAGCAGCACCATCAGAAGACCATAACTCCGACGCTGGCTGCAGCTGGCGAAGCTGAAGGTTCAAAGCATTAGGGTGGTGCTTGCAGTGGTCTCGACCAAATGGAACAAATTCCTGCAAATCCCCGGCTGCAATCATTGTTGCCCTTTCTTCATAGAAGTTCGACATGGGTTCCAAATATCAACATTATTTCTGTATGAATTCAAACACACTCTGGTCAGCTTCTGGAGTTAAAACCAGAATAAAATATCATAAAAGTTTACAGAAGAGTCATTAATCCTTAGATGAGTGTCAATCCTATTACACTGTAGGTGTACAAGTAATTATAACATCAAAGGTCATTCCAGATCTGACTCTCAGGTGATTACAGTTATTGCCACATTTTAGTTGGAGACTGATCAGTAGACGGTTACCACTGAAGGAAACCACTGGGTTGAGACAAGCACTTACATCCCACCACACCTATCCTATGTTTCCTACTACTATATGCTAGTTTTTCCACACTTCACATATGAAGTATTTAGACAAGTTGTACCTTATAGTCCCATGACTGCCCGACTTCTCAACATTTAAGGTCATTTCTGTTCAGCTGTTGGAAACTCATTTGAAAAGCACACCTCAAGGACCACTGGCATATTGGAATGAAACAAAAAAAAAAACCCACAAAAAACCACATATTACTTCTAATTTATCACAAGTTGAACTACTCATTTCAGCTGACCCATCCACAAAAAGACCTAATAAACTGTCAAATGTCACCAGTAGTTTTGACACCCCAGTCCACCTAAACATATGACTACAATCAATTCCAATTTGGGGTCCAAACACAGGAAACCAAGGCGTGAAGAACTCTGGCCATGGGATAGCCACACTTGCGGCAAATTTATGAGTCCTAGCTCTTAATTAACACAACCTATTACAGTACAGCTTATCACTATAAAGACGTGGCTGAGCTGTGGGTGGAACCATGCCCCTTTACTTCCAAAACATTTCTACATACAGTAGTTGACAGCTAGTAAAATTCACTGTATAATGTGGTATATAAGGTGGATGCCAGTTCTCTCTCCAAGAAAACACCTACACTAAAAATGGATTTTGTGGCATCACATTTAAGCTACGATCCTCAAACACAGATCAAAAGCAACATTTGACCACAGCACCATAGACAACTTTAAAGGGTTTGAAACGGCACTCACAATTAAAAGTTTAACTAAATTTGACTTATATTTCTCATCTGAGGTCTTTTTGGCATCAGTAGGGTTTTTTTTCTGCAATATCTCAAAGCCACTGTAGTTCCTATGCAGCTCCTCTAGGGTCAGTTATTTTCCTACGAATTAAATGCTATTCCTGACATAACCATATGCCACAATCAAAACACTTTTATTCTCCTCCCGCTAAAATTCAGAATTGAGAAGACCTGAACTTGGAATATAACTAAAACAGTACCTTATAAAACTTACAAGAAAAAAATAAAATTCAGCTGGTCTTCCTATATTCTAGTCAACAGGATAACCAACATTAAAAAACTTGCGAGTTCATCCGACTTCAGTTGTGCAATTTTGAAATGTTATCCTATTAAAACTTTGAGAGGGGCTTCCCTGGGGCGCAGTGGTTGAGAGTCCTCCTGCCGATGCAGGGGACGCGGGTTCGTGCCCCGGTCCGGGAAGATCCCACGTGCCGCGGAGCGGCTAGGCCCCGTGAGCCATGGCCGCTGAGCCTGCGCGTCCGGAGCCTGTGCTCCGCAACGGGAGAGGCCACAACAGTGAGAGGCCCGCGTACCGGGGGAAAAAAAAAAAAAAAAACTTTGAGAGAAAATTACAAAAGTACTAATTTTAGTTATTTTCACAGTACAACATCTTTTTGTACTAATTAAGGCGACACATTTAATACTTTTGCAATACCCCAAATTTTTATGTGTTTTTACTTATTAGGGGACAACATAAAGAGCTACAGATGAAAGTACTGTATTAAATTGATATGCTATAAAACAAGATATCAGCATTGCTTACTAGGAACAAAAACTACCCCGCCAGAGGTAACCATACAGTTGCCTCAAGAGTAAACCCAAATGCACACAGAAGACACCTTGAGTTGCGACTCCGCAAAAAGGCAGAGCTTCCCCGGCCTCTTTAGGGTCAGGTGAAACAGTCTAAGAGCCTGGGCCTCAGAACATCGTATCGGAGCGGCAAGGGGCTGATCTAGAAGCTGAGGCCCACACGGGACACCGCATTTAGCTCAGGAAGGAAGCCGGCGCAGAGTGGAGCAGGAAGGTGCACCCCGTAAAGCCCAGCCCACAAGCTTGGGTCCCCTTGGCTCTGGCGCCCGCTCAGGGCCCGCCCCGGGCTCCCAGCCCTCCGGGTCACCGCGCGCGGGTAGGCCTCGGGGCGCGTGAGAAGACTACCGGACAGGCGATGAACCACCAGGCGCTGCGAGCCCGGGCCCATACCTGTGTGACTCGGGACGCGTCAGGCGCGGCGAGCCCCGGCTGCTCCCCGGGGCGCGAGGGCCGAGGGGGCCCGAGGGTGGCGGCGGGGACGGTCACGGTGACTCCTCGGCCGCTGCAGCTTCTCATTCCCTCTCCCTCCCCTATTCCGGAGGAAGACTGGGCAGCAGCTGCGAACACGACTGCTAATGACAGGCAGGCATGCGGGAGAACCACTCAGGCGAGAGGTTCAAATGGACGCGTCCATGTTGACTTTCCCGTCCTGCTTCGCGCCGAGGCGGGGCTTCGCCGGGAGCGAGCGGCGTTCCCGCGGTCCTAGCGCCTCCGCAGTTGAACGAAGGAAGTGCAGGGAAGAATTTGCTGGGTATTTATTTGTACCTTCAGCCTGTACTGGGATAGGATCTTCCTGGCGTCCAGATCTTCTCCAGGTCATGTCAGTACGAGCCTGAACTGCCTCATAACTATGAATTAGAAGGTTTTCTGGCCAACTTCGCTCTCGCCTCCTGACCCCCAAATGGGAGGTATATGCCTCCAGGCTTGGGGCACGGTGGGGACTCTACTGATTTTCTCTCTTTACCAGTGCACTTTAACCTTTTGTGGGTCCGGACCTTTTGAAAAATGATGAAAGGTATAGAGGTCCTCATAAAAACGTTGCGTGTAATAATCTGAGCTTCACAGAGACTTCCCCTAGCAATTCATAGATCCAGGTTAAGAACCCCAGCTTTACCCCTCCCTCCCTGTCTGTGGATTCAACCGTACAATATCACACTTGTGGAAACTGTCTAACTCTGTTGAGCTCTAATCTCCCATTGAGTGGTGTCGCTATGTTAAAAGGATTGATAGGCGTCCTATTGCCTGAGAAATAAAGTTCAAATTCCTTATCCAGAAATATAAAGTTGCCTGAAACTTTATGTCTTCACTCAAATTTATCTCCTTAGGGTCTCCAAACACATCTTGCACTTCATGGTATCTTGGTATCTTGGCTCATTCTCATCTCTTTATTTGAAATGTCAACCTTCAGGGTTTAGTTCAAATGGCCTCTTTTCAGAAGGCTTTACTCCAACAGGAGGGAGCCTGCTGAGGACTGAATATTTGTGTGCCCTCCCCAAATTCCTATGTTGAAACCTAATGGCCTGTGTGATGATACTAGGAGGTGGGACTCTTAGGAAGTGCTTAGGTCATGAGGGTGGAGCCCTCATGAAAGGGATTAGTGCCCTTATGAAAGAGACCCCACAGAGCTCCTTGGCCCCTTCCACCAAATGAGGACACAGCAAAAAGACGGCTGTCAATGAACCAGGAAGCACAACCTCAGCAAACACTGAATCTGCTAGCACCATGATCTTGGAGTTTCCAGCCTCTAGAACTGTAAAGAATAAATGTTTGTTGTTCATAAGTTTATGGTATAGCAGCCCAAAAGGATCAAGATAGAACTTAGTCTATCTTAGGCTTTGAGACCAAAATATCCCCAGACATCCCTGCCCTGAGGGTACACATGAGGTCAAATTAACAATCAGATTAACAATGCTCTGCCTTTATCTTTTACCTATTTCCTCCTACAGGGCGCCCCCCCTCAGCCACTCCCCCTCTAACTCCTCTTCCTACCAGTCCTCTTCCTGACCTGGTCTTTCTGGGAGAAACAACATCAGGACATATCCCAGTTGCCTCTCAGCGTCTCTGAGTGCCACCCTCCACCTCTTGCCCCACCTCGGCCACCACCACGGCCTGACCATACATGGGCCCTCCTAGAGAAAGGGACACCATAGGCTGGTTCCACCAGCCCTGTCAGCCCCACTACCAGCCACTTGCCACAGAGGATGAGGCCCTCTGCCCTGGCTTTGCTGTGCCATCAGGCCATTGTCACACCCCTGGGGCACTGGCTTGGAGGGAACGCCTCCCCATGGGGTATGCAAGCTGATATAAGCCCAAAAGTGTAGGGAGAAAATTTAGATCAAGGCAAATTTTGTTCAAGAGGAGCAAGGCAGGAAGGAGCCAGAGACATAAATTCCCTTTTCTTTTCCCTCTGGTGGACTGTTCTACAGCATGGTTGCTTTGCACAGACTGCCAGACGTCCTCTGTGGCTGAGTGGGCGTGCCTGCCACGCAGTCAGCTGAGTTTTTGGCAGTGGCCAATGCAGTGCTTCTCATCCTTCCCTTGCCTTCATTCTCTCTATCGTGGGCTAAAGCATCAGCACTCATCAAATTTGCCTCCAGCTCTATATTTTAGAGAACACAGTCCACAAAGTGTGTCCTATGCTGCTTATTGTCCAGTCTGTGAATAGAGTTACTGAAAGGGTTTGCACAGCTCTTCCTCCTGGATGTTCCCTTGTTTGCCAATAAATTCTCTCCAGATGCCTCTCCGTGGCCTCTGCCTATGATGTTTTCCCAGGACTGGGGTTCCCTGAAACACAGGACTTTCCATTTTAAAACCAGACATCCCAAGCAAGCTGGGACCACTGGTCACCCTAATTTGCAGTCATAAGAGGCAGGTTTCGCATGCATTTGAGCAAAACCTTACCTTCTGGGACCTTGGGTAATGAACCCCGCAGCATATAAAACACAATGTCTTCTCTATTCAAACGTCTGGCTAGCCTGGCTGGCCCAAATATGTCTCACCGGTATTTGTAAAAACAGTTTCAACATTGGGGCAATATACAGCACTGCATTGAACAAACAGGAAGTCTAAACATCTAGGAAGTTAGAGGTTTTTTTCTTTTAATCAAAGCTTGTCCCATCTTAAAGGGGAATTTACTTTCCCAGTTTTAAATTTTCCCTTCTCAAAGAGATGGTTTACAATATTTTGAGTCCACAATGTAAATGCTACTTTTTCAAATCTCAGTAACCTACTTTGCCCTACAAAAACACAACAATTTTAGAGAGCTGTAATTAGAGATTAAATTGAGAGTAGGTGCCATGTGGAAACTCAACTAGATTCAACTCTCTGTTTTACAGAGGCAACTCTGAGGTTCATTTGCTTAGTACCTTTTGTATTAAGTTCTTGCTTCCCAATTCTGATTTTACCCAGCAATATTTTACTACTTTAAGCCTCTGGATCTCTTGGCTATAGATGCTAAATTAGTAGGCAGCAAGACTTGAATTAGTGACTGTAATGGACTTTTTCATAGCACAGTGAGTATGTTGTTATATGATACTGAATGGGGGCATTAGCTATAAATGGCACCAAGCAGTCATTCCCTGTATGGTAATGTAACCAGCAACAACTAAGGAAATACTTTCTAAAATCCCTCCATGATAAAGGTATCCTTTTTTATTTTTATTATTTTATAAATTTATTTATTTATTTATTTTTGTCTGCGATGGGTCTTCGATGCTGCGCGCGGGCTTTCTCTAATTGCGGCGAGTGGGGGTTACTCTTCGTTGAGGTTCATGGGCTTCTCATTGCAGTGGCTTCTCTTGTTGCAGAGCACAGGCTCTAGGCACGTGGGCTTCAGTAGTTGTGGCACACGGGCTCAGTAGTTGTGGTGCACGGGCTTAGTTGCTCCACGGCATGTGGGATCTTCCTGGACCAGGGCTCGAACCTGTGTCCCCTGCATTGGCAGGCGGATTCTTAACCACTGCACCACTAGGGAAGTCCCGATAAAGGTATTCTTAGCCATTGTGAGACTTTACCAGGTAAGGGTGGGTAGTTGAAGTTGGTAGAGAAAGAGGGACACCATATATTGAGAGAGAAGAATTACAAGGCTTGAATTCTCACTTGACTAGTTAATAAGTTCAGAGGTAACTTTGTATAGTATTTATATTCCCACCGCTCAAAAAAAAAGGTGTGTGTGTGTGGGGGGGGGCTTTCCAATTTCCACAAGTGAATATGTGCTGTACATCATATCTATAGCTTTTTAAGAACTCTGAGCGGTTTGAGATTTTTACCTTCCCTGCCTGCCACAGTTCCATAAATGCTGGTAGAAGCCAGAAAACTGCTGGGTCAAAGATGAAGAATAATTTGTTACTTACAGCAGAGCATCAGCATTTTTGTGCCAGTTCCCTGAGTCCAAATTCCCACAGAGTGATGTGAAGGCTGGATGACATCTACATGCACCCTGGGTTGCATCACAGGAAAGAACAGTGAGCTTAGGAAACCCAAATCTTTAATAATAGGTAGTAAGAATGTCTGCCCTTGGTGCCAAGGGAGACACGATCTCCATCTTCTAAGGCTGTGAGCAAACCTGCCCTTTGCTCAAGAAGTAGACACTATCTCTATCTTCCAAGGCTGTTTCCTACACAAAGGAATGAGGGCAGACAGTGCCCCCCAAGCAACAAGCGGAAACATGAAAGACCCATGGAGAACTGTCTCCCAAAATGGCAAAGTATAACTTTCACTTTAATGAAACTTTATTATTAACTAGCACCCCTATCCAATATCAAAGTTTCTTCTATACAAGCAAACGAAAAGACACAGGACCCGGGACTTCCCTGGTGGTCCAGTGGGTAAGGGTCCATGCTCCCAATGCAGAAGGCCCGGGTTTGATCCCTGGTCCAATGCAGAGGGCCCGGGTTCGATCCCTGGTCGGGGAACTAGATCCTGCATGCATGCCGCAATGAAAAAAAAAAAGATCCTGCATGCCACAACTAAGACCTGGTGCAGCCTAAATAAATAAATAAATAAATATTAAAAAAAAAAAGACACAGGACCTAATTTCATAAAGGTTGTGTATTTGTCATCTCTTGCTGTGTAACGATATTACCACAAACCTAGTGGCAATGCACATTTATCTCCCAACTCCTATAGTCAAGAATCAGGCATGGCTTAAGTGGCTCCTATGATTAGGGTCTCACCAGACTGTAGCCAACATTTGGCACTGAGTCTTGAAAGATACTTAAATCAGTTGGGAGGCGTAAATAGGAAAAGTCATTTTAGGCAAAGAAATCGGCCAGGGACAAGGCTTGGAGATGACAAAGTTTATGACTGGTTTGCAAATACCCCAAGAAGTTTAGGAGTAGAGAAAATAAATCCAGGAGTATGTGCAGAAAGAGAACTAGCAAGCCAGGATACTTATTCAAGAATTATCTATGGACCACATCAAAAAGACAAAGAAGCCAACTCTAAGGGGTGCCACTAGCCTAAAGGAATAATTTGAGTATCATAAAAAACAATGATCTTGGGGACTTCCCTGGCGGTCCAGTGGTTACAACTCTGCACTTCCACTGCAAGGGGCATGGGTTTGACCCTGGTGGGGGAACTAAGATCCTGCATGTTGCATAGTGTGGCAAAAAAAAAAAAAAAAAAAAAGATCTTAATGGATTAAAACACATTAGATATGTAAAAATGTGCATTCATAATGATGCTAAACAAACAAACAAGACCTTGTTGATTAACAATGGAGGTTACTAGTGCACCAACTTGTTTCTCTGAAATTTGATAATTAAAGTGAAAGTATCCAGCACTTATTCAGTCCTTCCTCTGTGATCTCTGCATTTCCAGAATAATCAATGAGGGGAAAGGGACAAATAGGGAGATTGGGAATGACGTATACACACTACTATACATAAAATAGATAACTGGGAATTCCCTAGCAGTCCAGTGGTTAGGACTCGGTGCTTTCACTGCCAAGGGCCCGGGTTCAATCCCAGGTCAGGGAACTAAGATCCCTCAAGCCACATGGCATGGCCAAAAAAATAATTAATTAATTAATTAATTAATTAAAATAAAATAGATTACTAATCAGGACCTACTATATAACACAGGGAGCTCTGCCCAATATTCTATGATAACCTATATGGGAAAAGAATCTAAAAAGAGTGAATATACGTATATGTATGATTGATTCACTTGGCTGTGCAGCAGAAACTGACACAACATTGTAAATCAGCTATACTCCAATAAAAAATTTTTTTAACGAATAATCAAATGAGCTGGTGAGAGAAAGTTCTTTTTATAGAAGAATCCCAGGTAGTAAAGAGAATTACTGACAGTATTAGAAATTCACTGTTCCCAGATAAAGGACTTAAGAGACATGCCAAAATGCAACGTGAGTACTTTTTTTTTTGGATCTCCTGACCTGAACAAGCCAACTATTAAGTGACATCTTGGACTCAAGCAGGGAAATTTGAATATGTACTGAGTATCAGATGATGTGAAAGGATTATTAATTTTGTTAAGTGTGATACTGGTGATTAAGTTCAAAAACATCCCTATCAGTTTGAGATGCAGATTAATTTAAGGGTAACATAATGTGTCTGGGATTTGTTTTAAAGAACTAAAGACAAAAAAGACAGGGGTTGGGGGGAGGGAATACATGAAACTAGACTGGCAAAACGTTAACAATTGTTGATACTTTGTGATAAGTATGAGAGTTCATTACTGGAAGTGGAATCACTTTTGCCTATGTTTAAAATCTCTCACAGTAAATACTTTTAAAAAGAAAGTAATAAATAAAACAAACGCTACCTTTTCAGAGAGGACTTTTCCAACCACCATCTTGAAACGGGTACCCCAAGTCCCCCTCTGCGATCCAGTTTACTCCCTTTAGAAAACTTTTCACAAACTGTAACTCTTCTTTTTAAAAAGTATGTGTTTCTTAACTCTCTCTCTAGAATACAAGCTCCATCCTACTCACAACGGTGGCAAGCACCTACCACTCAGTCACGTGCATAGAGGATGAGCAATATATATATTAATGAGTGAATGAATGAATAACGAAGCCAGATATTGGTAAAGGTGGGAGTAACAAGCACTGTCAGGCACTGAGAGCGAGCGTGTACATGATGGGGAACATCTCTGGGAGACAGAAAGGAGAGTAAAGATAAGTAGACCAGGGCTTCCCTGGTGGCGCAGTGGTTGAGAGTCCGCCCACCGGTGCGGGGGACACAGGTTCATGCCCCGGCCCGGGAGGATCCCACATGCCATGGAGTGGCTGGGCCCATGGGCCGTGGCCGCTGAGCCTGCGCGCCCGGAGCCTGTGCTCCGCAATGGGAGAGGCCACAACAGTGAGAGGCCCGTGTACCAAAAAAAAAAAAAAAAAACCAAGATGGGCTTAATTGATATTTATAAGACAGTTCATCTAACGGCATTGCATTGACTTCCCAAATGAGAAAGTCTCAATGTCAACAAGTCTATCCAGAGTTTCCAATCAGCCTTTTAATCCTCTACTCTTAAATATAGTGTGGTGGCTTTTTAAATGACTATACTGGGACTTCCCTGGCGGTCCAGTGGTTAAGACTCCATGCTACTACTGCAGGGGTCACAGGTTCAATCCCTGGTCAGGGAACTAAGATCCTGCATGCTTCTGCGGTGTGGCCAAAAATTAAAAAAAAAATTTTTTTTAATAAATAAATAAAATGACTGTACTATTATTGAAATGTGGGTCTAATTCATGTCCCCTTTAATCTGAGCCGGCTTTGGTGTCTTGCTTTTAAGCAATAGAATGCAGTGGAAGTAATCCTGCCTGATTTCTGAGGCTAGATCAAAAAATGCTATGCTGCTCCCATTTTATGTACTCTCATAAGCCACCACGTAAGAGTCTGCAAACTCAGACTGCCATGCTACACTGTATCACTTATGTAAGGACTCATTAAAAAAAACGTTGAACTCATAGAAACAGAGAGTAGAATAGTAGTTTCCAGGGGCTTAGGGGTGGGGAAAATAAGAAGAGTTTGACAAAGATCTGAGGATCTAATGTATAACTTGGGGACTATAGTTGATGATACTGTATTTCTTTTTGTGGGGGCTGTGCTGAGTCTTCATTGCTGTG
Source organism: Mesoplodon bidens (assembly GCF_964165515.1). Lineage (NCBI taxonomy): Eukaryota > Metazoa > Chordata > Mammalia > Artiodactyla > Ziphiidae > Mesoplodon > Mesoplodon bidens. The sequence goes on along the minus strand of NC_138170.1, from coordinate 12,805,682 downwards.
AGCAGGCTTTCTCTAGTTGGTGCGAGCCAAGGCTGCTCTTCCTGCGAGCTTCTCACTGCGGTGGCTTCTCTTGTTGCAGAGCATGGGCTCTAGGCACACGAACTTCAGTAGTTGTGGCATGCGGGCTCATTAGCTGTGCCACGCAGGCTCTAGAGCGCAAGCTCAATAGTTGTGGCGCACAGGCTTAGTTACTCTGTGGCACATGGGATCTTCCCAGACCAGGGCTCGAACCAGTTTCCCCTACATTGGCAGGCGGATTCTTAACCACTGCGCCACCAGGGAAGCCCAATGATACTGTACTGAATAATTGAAATTTGTCAAGTACAACTTACGTGTTTTCACCACACATATACAAAAAAGGAAAATCTTTGAGGTGATGGACATGTTTATTAACTTAATGGAGAGGATCCTTTCACAGTGTATACTTATATCAAATCAACGTGTTCTACACTTTAAATACATTACAATTGTATTTGTCAATTATATGTCAATAAAGCTGAAAAACAGTGGGCTAAGGGAGAAGGGATAAACACACAGATTCATGGAACAGAGCTGAGAAACAGATACACACAAATAGAGCCAATTGATAGTTTTAAATAAACTTTGTTTTTTGAAACTGTTTAACAGAAAAATTGCAAAGACAGTTCAGAATTTCTATATACCCCACACCCAATTTCCTCTATTATTAATGTTTTATATTACTTAACATGGTACATTTGTTAAAATTAATCAACCAATATCAACACTTTAATAGTAATTGAAATCCATACTTTATTTTGATTTCATTAATTTTAACCTAATGTCATTTAAGTCATCTTGGTTCCTTAAGCTCTTCTTGTTTTTTACTGGGGGAAGGGGGGAGTTTGTTTTTTGCTTCTTTGTTTTGGAACCTACCAAATTCTCATCCTTCTCTGTAATTAACCCTCTTACTGAAATTTCTTTTGGATTTCTCCCTTACAAATCATTCCCGTTGCCATCACCCTTGGGTTTTAAAATATTTATATTAGGGACTTCCCTAGTAGTCCAGTGGTTAGGATTCTGTGCTTCCACTGCAGGGGTCACAGGTTCAATCCCTGGTCGGGGAACTAGGATCCCATAAGCTGCAAGGTGTGGCAAAAAAAAAAAATCATAAAATATTTATATTAGCACCTTAAGTACTACTCCACTCACTTTGTCCTACTTATTTATTTCTTTCTTGGCCTCTGGGTTCAGAACTTCTGAAGATTAGGAGGAAACAGGGGACCTTTCCTTTTACAGGACTTTGGCCATTTTTTAGACTGTTTCCACAGGCACTCATATTCTGTATTTCCTCCCTTCCTAAAAGATCTTCCTACCCAATCTTTCCCTCTTCCTTTATGTTCCGCGAAGAGTGTACAGTTTTATTCTTCTGAAATATGAATTTGATCTTTCTTCTCCCACTCCCCTAATCCACTTTCTTTGAACATCAAATTCTCTGTCTGGATGTATATTTCTATCAGTGTTTCTATCACATTTCTCCTCTCTACCCCAGGTGAGACAATCTCTCTAAAGTCCTCTAACACATTGTGTTTCCCTCCCTCTCACACTTAGAAATGACTTCTCTGTTTTTGAATTCTGCTTTCTCCCTGCAGTAGCTTTCCTGCAACTCACATCAATTTCTCTTTTTTTCTTTTGTATTTTTCCAAATTGAAGTATAGTTGATTTACAATGTTGTGTTAGTTTCAGGTGTATAGCAAAGTGATTCAGTTATACATATTTTTTTTCAGATTCTTTTTCCTTATAGGTTATTACAAAATATTGAGTATAGTTCCCTGTGCAATACTGTAGGTCCTTGTTGGTTTTCTATTTTATATATAGGTATGTGCATCTGTTAATACCAACTCTTCATTTATCCTTCCCCACCTTCCCTCTTTAATAACCATAAGTTGTTTTCTATATCTGTGAGTCTATTTCTGTTTTGTAAATAAGTTCATTTGCATAATTTTTTATTCCACATGTAAGCGATATCATATGATATTTGTCTTTGTCTGCCTTACTTCACTTAGTATGATCATCTCTACGCCATCCATGTTGCTGCAGATGGCATTATTGCATTGTTTTTTACGGTTGAGTAATATTCCATTATATATATATACTATATAAATTTATTTATTTATTTATATATACACACACCACATCTTCTTTATCTTTTCACTTGTCGATGGACATTTAGGTTGCTTCCATGTCCAGGCTATTATAAATAGTGCTGCAATGAACACTGGGGTGCACGTATCTTTTTTTGAATTAGTGTTTTTGTTTTTTCCAGATACATGCCCAGGAGTGGGACTGCAGGATCATATGCTAACTCTAGTTTTAGTTTTTTAAGGAACCTCTATACTGTTCTCCATAGTGGCTGCACCAATTTACATTCCCACAAACAGTGAAGGAGGGTTCCCTTTTCTTTACACCCTGTCTAGCATTTATTATTTGTAGACTTTTTGATGATGGCCAACACACATTAATTTCTATCTTTAACTCATTTTACACCTACTGTTTGTGCCACACACTACTATTACTCACTACACTATACTATCCTGGTCTCAAATAGTGCAATAGTTAGCACTTCGTTTTATCAGAATACAGTGACAGTTGGCTTACTCTTCTTTTGTCCTCTAATTGTTTCAAGAATATATCTTACCTCTCCAGCCAGATAGCAAATTCATTTTAAGAAAAGAGGGACTTCCCTGGTGGTGCAGTGGTTAAGAATCTGCCTGCCAATGCAGGGGACATGCGTTCGATCCCTGGTCCAGGAAGATCCCACATGGCACGGAGCAACTAAGCCCGTGCGGCACAACTACTGAGCCTACGCTCTAGAGCCTGCGAGCCACAACTACTGAGCCCATGTGCCACAACTACTGAAGCCCGGGCGCCTAGAGCCTGAGCTCCGCAACAAGAGAAGCCACCGCAATGAGAAGCCCGTGCACCGCAATGAAGAGTAGCTGCCGCTCGCGGCAACTAGGGAAAGCCCACGCGCAGCAAGGAAGACCCAACGCAGCCAAAAATAAATAAGTAAATAAATTTATTTTTTAAAAAAAAAGAAAGGAAGAAATGGAACTGTCCCATCATATCTCAACTCAATATACAGTCAGATAGTTGATTGTAACTTTTAACTCTTGTCATACTCATTTACATTGGTTGGCAAACAACAAAATATTTAAACAACTAAAAATATTTAGTAAAATTAGTTTAACAAGATTTTTTTTGGTGACAGAAATGGTGAATTATTTATTTTTTTCTTCCAGTTTTATTGAGATATAATTGACAAACAGCACTGTAAATTTAAGGCGTACAGCATAATGACTTGACTTACACACATCATAAAATGATGACCAAAATAAGTTTAGTGAATATCCCTCATCTCCTATAGATATAAAATTAAAGAAATTGGAAAAAATATCCGTGCGATGAGAACTCTTAGGATTTATTCTCTTGACAACTTTCATTAGATAACATACAGCCATGTTCATTACATTTATCAGGTTATACATTACATCTCCAGTACTCTTGTTATTTTTGATAACCTTGACAGTTTTGAGCAATATTGGTCAGGTATTTTGTAGAATATTCCTCAAATGAAATATGTCTGATGTTTTCCTCATGATTAGACTGGGGGTATGGATTTGAGGAGGAAAACTGTAGTGATAAAGTGCCATTTTCATCACATCATATTAAGGGTACATATCAATCACATGAGGGTTGATGCTAGTTTGGTCATGTAGCTAAGGTGAGGTCATGTAGGTAAGGTTTCTCTAAAGTTACTTTCCCCCATTTCCATACTGTAGTCTTTGGAAGGAAGGCAATATGTGCAGCCCTCATTTAAGGAGTTGGGCCAATTGATTTGTTTTGTTTTGTTTTACAAAGTTGCAAAAGCGATTCAGTGGAGGAAAGACAGTCTCTGGGCACTTAGTGCTGGAAGAATTGAATATTCATATGCAAAAAAAAAGAAAAGAATCTTGATCTCTACCTCATACTATTAACTTAAAATGGGTCAAAGACCTAAATGTAAGACTAAAACTATGAAACACTTAGAAGAAGAGATAGATAGATGTAAATTTTTGTTACTTTGGATTAGGTAATGATATCTTAGATATGGCACCTAAAGCTCAAGCAACCAAAGAAAAAATGATAAAGTCCAATTGATAAATTGGAATTTTTAAAAACCTAAGGATTTTGTGCTTCAAAGGATACTATTAAGAAAGTGCAAAGACAATCCATAGAATAGGAGGAAATGTTTGCAAGTCATATATCTGACAACTCTATTATCCAGAATATATAAGGAACTCCTACAACTCAATATAAAAAGACACCCCAATTAAAAAATGGGTACAAGCACATGAAAACACTAATTCAAAAAAATATCTGCATCCCTATGTTCATTGCAGCATTACTTACAATAGACAAGATACGGAAACAACCTAGGTGTCCATCAGTGGATGACTGAATAAAGAAGATGTGGTCTATATACCCGGTGGAATACTACTCAGCCCTAAAAACAGAATGAACTCTTGCTATTTGCAACAACATGGATGGACCTTGAAGGTATTATGCTAAGTGAAATTATTCGGACAAAGACAAACTCTATGATTTCACTTATATGTGGAATATAAAAAACAAACAAACATACAAACAAAATAAAACAAAAATAGATACAGAGATCAGGTTAGTGGTTACCAGAGAAGAAGGGGTTTGGAAGTGAGCCAAATGGGTGAAGAGGGTCAGTTGTATGGTGATGGATTGTAAGTAGATTTGTGTTGTTGGCGATCACTTTGTAGTACATACAGACGTTGAATTATAATTCTGTACACCTGAAACTTACATAATAAAAAAATGGGCAAAGGATTTGAATAGACGTTTCTCCAAAGAAAATAAACAAATAGACACAAGACACATGAAAAGATAATCAACATCGTTAGTCATTAGGGAAATGCAAAGCAAAACCACAATGAGGGACTTCCCTGGTGGTGCAGTGGTTAAGAATCTGCCTGCCAATTCAGGGGACACGTGTTCGAGCTCTGGCTTGGGAAGATCCCACATGCCGCGGAGCAACTAAGCCCATGTGCCACAACTACTGAGCCTGCGCTCTGGAGCCCGCGAGCCACAACTACTGAGCCCACGTGCCACAACTACTGAAGCCCACACACCTAGAGCCTGTGTTCCGCAACAAGAGAAGCCACCGCAATGAAAAGCCCGTGCACCACAATGAAGAGTAGCCCCCACTCACCACAACTAGAGAAAGCCCGCGTGTAGCAATGAAGACCAAAAGCAGCGAAATATAAAAAATAAAAAAACCCACTTTGAGACACTACTTCACACCCACTAAAATGGCTAGAATCTAAAAGATGTATAATAATAAATGTTGATGAGGATGTGGAAATATTGGAACCCTCCTGTGCTACTTGTGAGAATGCAAAATGGTGCAGCCACTTGGTAAAACAGTTTGACAGACCCTCAAAACAATTAAACCTAGAGTTGCCATACCACCCAGTAATTCTACTCCTAGGTATATACCCAAGAGAACTGAAAACATATGTTAACACAAACACTTTTACATGACTGTTCGTGGCAACATTATTCATAATGGCCAAGAAGTGGAAACAACCCAAATGCCCATCACCTGGTGAACGGATAAACAAAATGTGGTATATGCATACAATGGAATATTAGTCAACCATTAAAGGGAATGAAGCACTGATACATGCTACAACATGGATGAACCTTGAAAGTATTATGCCTAATGAAAGAAGCCAGTCACAAAAGGCCATGCTGTATATTTGCGTTTATATGAAATGCGTGGAATAGGCAAATCCATAGAGACAGAGAGTAGATTAGTGGTTGCCAGGGGCTAGAGGTTGGGATAGAAGTAGAGGTGGGGAAAACAGAAAGTGACTGCTAGTAGGTACAGGGTTTCTTTTTGGGGTGATGAAAATGCTTTAAAATTAGATAGTGGTGTTTCTTGCACAAGTGTGTGATTCACTTGTGCAGTAAAAACTGCTGAACTGTATACTTAAAAATGGAGTTTCATGCTATGTTTTATGCATAGTCTTATGCTATATTTTATGCAATATGAACTATATCTGAATAAAGTTGTTTTTTTTAAGTTCTTAGATAAGACACCAAAAGTACAATCCAAAAGAGGAAAAAAAAATAGTGAATTGGACTTTATCAAAATTAACACTTGTTATTCTGCTAAAAACACCATTAAGAAAAAAAAAGACAAGTCACAGACTGGGAGAAAATATTACAAATCACATTACTGGCAAAAGGGTTTTTTTCAGAATATATAAAGAATTCTCAACACCCAAATAAAGAAAACAAACAACCTTGTTCCTTAAAAAAACTCTTGTCATACTCAAGTGAGATGGTCATAATCACGGTTATAAACTGATTTATCCAATTATTACCCAGGAAAAAGAACAGATTAATTGAAACTATGCAAAAAAATTTTTATGATTATGAAAAAAGAGAACTCGGTAAGACACTTTGTATAATATTTAACCAAAGTTACCTTTGTTCTGAGTGGTTTTGTAGATAAGAGTAATCAATATATATCACTAATCATAACAGAATCATTATTATGTTTTCCTTTACTTATTAACTTATACTCTATATTACAGTCTTTTATGGGATTGCTTTTTCTGAATTCTGAGGGGTCAGCTGGTACAAGATAACTATTTTTGAAATGTCTCCTTACAGTTTGAACAAGTTTAGCAGTAAAACTGATGGCTAGAGATAAAGAAAAAGAACTTTTTTGATATGCTCATCAGAAATAGAATATTATCCATAATTAAATCAAAGTAGGTTTGTCTGGCTCCTGAATTAAGCAGTGCACTTTCACGCATTTGTCTGCTTCTGGACTAAAGTGTCTGCAATCCTACATCAGTCCTTAAGTACAGGTTGACAGCAGTTGGCAATGTCAGTTTATTCTGGAAAGCCTGGATCTATGGTACAGTCCTCAACTGCGGCTCGTTTGATGTTTCTTCTAGAAGACCAATTACTCTCGGGCAAGCTAGGACCCTTAAGAGGAGGTAATAGTTGGATTAACTCCAGCTATTTTGTTATGTGCCCTTTGTTGTATGTAGTACTTGTTCAGGCAGATTGTGGCTAGTTAGGGGCATAACTTTTCAGACTTAATCACACTTTATTGTTGCACATGGAGCTCTCCCTCTCATCTTGAACTGATTCATATTAATATTTGGGGGACCTCCCTAATTTTGTGGAGGAGAAAAGAGAGAGAAAGCCATGTTCTCCAAACTCTAGATTTCTCAGAAGGATCAGAAACTCGAAAAAAATCCAGAAACAATCATCCCCTGACCATCACATACTCCAGCTCCTTCATTCAGTTATCCAAACCAAGTAAGACCCTCTTAAAAGTGTCGACCCATTTGCTATCAATATATAAAACCAGTTTAAAATGTTCCCATCAGTCTTTGTATACATTTTCTCCCCTTACTAAGGAATCAGAAAGATCTGTGTGCCTGCACTAGATTTTGCTAGATGAAACAAATAATAATAAGCTTTTATGATCTATCTGTCCCCCCAGCTTGAGAGACAGAAAAAGTTATAGACAAACAAGCGATTGTAAAAGATGAGTTACTGTATCTTGATTTTGTGAGGAAGAGAGAAGGCTTTTTTTCCCTCTCTACATTTTCACACATACAAAAGAACTACAAGCTTAGGTTTTACAACTTCAGCTATTGGTCAAAAGGAAATACAGGACTCAAAAACTCACCAGCTCAGCAGTTCCAGCAAACACACACACACACACACACACCCCACAATATTTTTCACAGAATTGCACCTCTAGAGGCAAGCAAACAAGCCAAACAGCACAGAGAATGCCAGGAGCTAACAGAGTACCCAATACGAAGGGACAATTAAAAATTATTATCTATCAGATTTTCCATTATCAACCACCTGCCAGATCACCAGATAGTCAGCCATTACCAGAAACCTTCGAGAACCAGACCTCTGTAATTGCAGTAAGCTGCTCAGCAAATGGAATCTCATATTCACCATCTCCACTCCCCCACCAAACTATAAGAACCAGAAACATCTTATTTCCAGAATGGTTTGGGGAAGAAAAGTGGAGTTCTTTATATGTACCATCTTAACTCCCCTAGAACTACAAAGGCAAAACATTTAAAGGATATATATTTTTTAAATTAAATTTTAAATTTAATTTTATTTTTTAAATTTAATTTATTTCGTTGCTGCGCACGGTCTTTCTCTAGTTGCGGCGAGTGGGGGCTACTCTTCGTTGGGGTGCGTGGGCTTCTCATTGCGGTGGCTTCTCTTGTTGCAAAGCACAGGCTCTAGGCGCGCGGGCTTCAGTAGTTGTGGCACGTGGGCTCAGTAGTTGTGGTGCACAGGCTCAGTAGTTGTGGCGCACGGGCTTAGTTGCTCCGCGGCATGTGGGATCTTCCCGGACCAGGGCTCGAACCTGTGTCCCCTGCATTGGCAGGCAGATTCTTAACCACTGCTTCACCAGGGAAATCCCTAAAACATTTATACTGTTAGTATTTTTGTTTCAGACGCTAAATGGAGTTGCTTGCAAGCATTAGTTCAGTTTCACATTAAATTACAAAATCTATATCTCTGTGCTTCTGGTACGTTCTTTAGCAGCTGAATAGAGATTCCTACATCCACCATCTCAATCTCTCCCAATCTTCAGGTGTTGGACAAACACTTCCAGTAGAGTTTTATGCTGATTTGAGACTCTGCTAAGCACCATCTCAGTGCCTCGGGGAACTCTGTCTAGATATCTGCACATCCCAGATGTTTGGCGTGGTGAAGGGTATCCGAAAGCTGCAAGGGCTAGACACTGGTCCTTCCAGTTTGTCATTCACCCTTCCAAACACAGTCTCTTACATGCTCCAATACTAGTACAGTTGACCCTTAAACAACACAGGTCTGAACTTCGAGGGTCCACTTAACACTCAGATTTTTCTCAATAAATATGGTACCTGTATGTAAGTATGTATTTCTTTTTCACATTATCTATTTATGTTAGATGTCTAATTTAGTCGTATATATAGCATCTACAGTGTTTTGTATCATATAAGACTGTTTAATATTGATGTGGGTATTGACAGAGAATGCAGCCTGTAAACATTTGATGTAAACTTACAGTGAGTACAGTACAGTACTGGAAATGTATTTTCTCTTCCCTAAGACTTTCTTAATAACATGTTTTCTTTAGCTCACTTTATTATAGTATATAATATAGTATTTAATATCTATAACATCCAAATTATGTGGTAATCGACTGTTTATGTTATTGGTGAGGCTTCCAGTCAACAGTAGGCTAGTCTGTGGGGAGTCAAAAGTTACATGCGTGGGCTTCCCTGGTGGTGCAGTGGTTGAGAGTCCGCCTGCCGATGCAGGGGACACGGGTTCGTGCCCCGGTCCAGGAAGATCCCTCATGCCGCGGAGCGGCTGGGCCCGTGAGCCATGGCCGCTGAGTCTGCGCGTCCGGAGCCTGCGCTCCGCAACGGGAGAGGCCACAACAGTGAGAGGCCCGCATACCGCAAAAAAAAAAGAAAAGAAAAAGAAAGTTATACGCGGATTTTCAACTGAGTGGGGTGGTCGGTGCCCTTAATCCCCGAGTTGTTCGGGGGTCACTTACACTTCCCATACGTTGCTGACCGTGGCAATTTGAGCATTTTAAACACATAATCTGAATCCCCCCTTCCCACGCACATACACACACCCACTGCAAATACATGAGCTGGATAATTTTCAATCTGCTGTTCAGCACGTGGAGTGAGGTGTTTTACATGTTCCATAATCATCTGCCAACAAATTCAAGAACTGGGCACCCGGCCTCTAGTATGTAGTTCAGTGTGCTGGCTGAATGCAGGGTTCACCAGAGCTCTCCCAGCCCCATCACAACTTACAAGTGCCAGACAATGGAACTTCCGGTGTGTTTTTCAGCATGATGAAAACATACACCATCTCATTATTATAAAGTTGTAACACTTAGATATTTGAGCTTCTCTTACTTTTTCCAGGACACCTAATGGTTTCTCTAACATGGACAATGTCACTTTTCCCCGACAAACTACAAAAGCCCAACAGCTGTCCTTGTATCCACGGAGGGGCATCTTTAATCAGCACCATCCTTTTTCTGAGCCTGACAAGTTTACTTCCAGTAAGTTTTTTTTTTTTTTTTTTGCCTATGGAACGGATTTTCATGCTAAAGTGTCCCCAGAACTACAAAAGGAAACACTTTTAGTCCACCATCATGTTCACTGTGCTGAATGGAAATTTTACTTGTATCATTTTGCAATGACTGTGGAAGCCATTGTGCTGGGAGGGCCTGGAATTAGCCTGAGCTATTTTGCTAAAGTTCCTGCATGGCCCTGGCTCCTGGTCAGGGCACGAAGCATACTGATGAGTAATGTTGCTTTGTGGGTTCGAGGAGGTTCAGGGAGATGTGTCCCAGCTCATCAGTGCTGTTTATTGAAAACAGTGAGATACAAGGACCTACTGTACAGCACAAGGAACTATACTCAATACCCTGTGATGATCTATAATGGAAAAGAATCTGAAAAAGAATTAAAAAAAAATATATATATATATATATATATACACACATATATATGTATAACTGAATCACTTTGCTGTATACTTGAAAATTATTTAATAATTATTAAAATTATTTATTAATAATTTATAAATTATACTGCATTAAAAATAAATTTAAAAAATAAAACGAAACAAAGCAAACTAAACAAAAGCCAGTGAGACAGAGGATTTGTATGTAGTCTCAGTGAGACCCCCTAGAGGGGTCTGCTCTTGAAGCTGGTTATGCCTCAGGAATATGCCTAGGTGACCCATGAAACATCAAAATCTCCAGCTACGCCTCTATTTTGGGCTCCCTGGTTCTGAGGTATTCCAGGTGATTCCTGATCCAAGATAGGAAGTGCATCCAGCCACAATCTTACAGAAGGGTGGACAAAGGATCCTGTACCTGGCCTCTCTGGGGCCCTTACAATGAAACAACCACTAAGTGTGATGCATATTAACTTTACTGCTGTTGCTACACTATATCCTCTTCCTGTTTCAAACTGTAGAATGTGGATCCGGTGAGTCTTCATCAGCAGTGGATTCCTGTTTCACTGCCAATTAGTTATACAAGTACAGCTGTTCACTTGTATTCAATTCAATCTTCCTAATGGATTACCTTACCTGCAGAGTGGTCCCCCAAGAGCTACACACCTGGACTCCGAGCATCTTGTTCAGCACACTGAATGGAGAGTGTGCTGAACAAGATGTGTGCACCACCTACAAGAAACTACAAGAGGGCTTCCCTGGTGGCGCAGTGGTTGAGAGTCTGCCTGCCGATGCAGGGGACACGGGTTCGTGCCCTAGTCCAGGAAGATCCCACATGCCGCGGAGCAGCTGGGCCCGTGAGCCATGGCTGCTGAGCCTGTGTGTCCAGAGCTTGTGCTCTGCAACGGGAGAGGCCGCAGCGGTGAGAGGCCCACGTACCGAAAAAAAAAAAAAAAAAAAAAGAAACTACAAGAGGCTTGTGCTTCCCTTAAGATATGGGGTGTTCTGAGTTGACTCTCTTACAGGGCACCATCCCAGTTCCCCAGCAAACTTCAAGAACTTGGTACTTACATGGATTTCCAACACGTTGCTCAGCACACAATATGGGGGACAAGAGGTCAAGAGACTTGGACCCTGTGGTGTTGGAATGTCATTTATACAGGACTGAAACCACCAAGAATTATGACAGGGATTTTGTGAAAAGAGTGACAGGGATGCAAGTACTTAAATCTTCAAGGAATAGGAGGGAGGGACCGAGGGGTCTGTAGTGACCGCAGCAAGCAGGTCTGATGATATGAGATTCAAAGTTGGAGACTTTGGAGAGAGGGACAGAGAACGATCTTTCAGGCAGCAAGGAGAACACCACCTCCGGGTGCAGGGGAAGGAGGGAATGTGAGCGCAGGAGGCATGGTTCAGCAAAGCGAAACCAGGGTGCTGCGGTGGGAGGACCATGGAATGGCTGCTGGGCGGGTGAGAACCAAAGTGGTCCTTGACTGGCATTTGGCCCATGAGATAGTAGCTCCCTGATGGAGGTGCTGTGCGTTGGCTCAGTGACACATTCCAGGGGTTGGTCTTACACCTGGAATTGAGCACATGCTGTCAATTTCTGTGGAGTCATAAATGAATGAATGGCTCTCTGGCACTGAAACCAGGATGAGATTGTTTCTTGGCAATCTGTCATTCATAGAATACCGTGAGGCTAAGCCCGATCCCTAAATTTTAGGCAATCTGCACTATGTTAAAATGGATGGGAGGAGGCCAGCTGTGAATTGGGGGTCCACGTGCTGGACTGGATGCAGGAGTGGGAAGTCAATTACAGGCCCCAGCTGGAGACAAGGCTGAAAGGGGCGAGGGGGATGTGTATGTGGGTGGGTAGGACAACAAAGGAAGAGGATATGGGTTTAGAATAGGGTCATTGATCCAGCAATCCCACTCCTGGGCATATATCCAGACAAAACTGTAATTCATAATGATACATGCAGCCCTACGTTCATAGCAACACTATTTACAATAGCCAAGACACAGAAACAACCTAAATGTCCATTGACAGATGAATGGATAAAGAAGATGTGGTATATATACAGTGGAATATTACTCAGCCATTTAAAAGAATGACATAATGCCATTTGCAGGAACAAGGATGAATCTAGAGATGATCATACTAAGCGAAGTAAGTCAGAAAGAGGACAAATACCATATCACTTATATGTGAAATCTAAAATATGACACAAATGAACATAGCTATGAAACATAGAGAACAGACTTGTTGCAGAGGGCGGGTGGGGGGTGGGAGAGGGAAGGATTGGGAGTTTGGGATTAACAGATGCAAACTATTATATACAGGATGGATAAACAACAAGGTCCTACTGTATAGCACAGGGAACTATATTCAATATCCTGTGATAAACCATAATGGAAAAGAATATATATATAACTGAGTCACTTTGCTGTACAGCAGAAATTAACACAACATTGTAAATCAACTATATATATATATTTTTTTTTTTCGGTATGTGGGCCTCTCACTGTTGCGGCCTCTCCCGTTGCGGAGCACAGGCTCCGGACACGCAGGCTCAACGGCCATGGCTCACGGGCCAAGCTGCTCCGCGGCATGTGGGATCCTCCCAGACCGGGGCACGAACCCGTGTCCCCTGCATCGGCAGGCGGACTCTCAACCACTGCGCCACCAGGGAAGCCCCTCAACTATATTTTAATAAAATTAAAAAAATAGAATAGGGCCATTGAGAATCAACTCTTTACATCTTTCATGTGTAGTCTGGCATGCTCCTCTGGGGACTTCAGTTGTGAGTCTTAAATCCCATCACTGGTATGTTGGACGTGCTTGAGGCATGGATTGTGATCACAATACCACTTGATTTGGGACACAGCCCTCCTACACTTGAGTCGGTGGGGGTCGACTTTCCCAGCCCCTGGATGAACACTGCTATAGCCCCTTGACTTTCCCTCTTTTTCTTACATAATAAAAGTAGGGGCTCCCCCTTGTAACATGTGGAGTCTTTAGCAGATACAGGAGACAGTGTGGGCACTGAAGTATGGGTCCTGGGTTGGTGTCGCCCTGCTAAAGTTGCACAAATTTAGCCTTTGGGGGAAGACATCCTGTAAGGATGGAAATAGTTGTGTAATATGGGGTCTGATTTTTCTCTTAAACTCACTTTTCCTGTCACATATTTTGATGCCTTGAATAATTAGGACATTAACTTGCAGTAACATTTAGATGCATGACAAGTATGAAAAATTAATAGAGTTGAGATCCCACATTCGAGCTAAGCTTTGTTCTTCGTGAAAGTTTTAAAAGGATGCTGCAAATCCTTCGACCCTTCCATCATCAGGAGGTGGGAGCTACGGCTCTTCCCCATGAGAGTGGGGCCGTGACTGCGTCCACCAAGGCAGTCTGGTGTAGTGGAGTGGGGTGACCTCTGGGCTAGGTCATGAAAGGCCATGCAGCTTCTACCTTGTCCACTGGAAAGAATGTTCACTCTTGGAGCCCTGAGCCTCCATGTAAGTCTTCCAGCTACACCAAGGCCACCATGGAGAAGCCTTGTTTAGGTGCTCTGGTCTGCAGCCCTGGTCTTTGGAGTCATCCCAGTGTAAGTGCTAGCTATGTGAGGAAACAGGCCTTTAGATCAGGGGTTGGCCAACTTCTGTAAAGGGCCAGATCGTGTGGCTTTGTGGGCCCTCTGATCTCTGTCACAAGAAATCAACGCTGCTATTACAGCACAGAAGCAGCCATAGACAACACACAGGGAATGGCTGTGTTCCAGTAATACTTATTTGCAAACACAGAGGATAGGCCCACACGCTATAGTTTGCTGACCCGTTTCCGATCATTCTAGTCCCTAGTCATTGAGCCTAACATCCCAGGAGAGATGGAGGAGGAAAGACAGACCATCTTCCTTGTGCCCCATCTAAATCTCTCACCCACAGAATCTGTGAATCTAGTACAGTGGCCGCTGTTTACCCCCACTGCGTTTGGGGTTGTATATCACACAGGAATAAATAATTAGATAGTTTTATACTAGGGGGGGGTCTCATCAGGAACGTGCGACTTAGCAAAGACCTGAAGGAGGAGCATTAACCAAGAGGGGGTGAGTCTGGGGGAAGAGCATTCCAGGTAGAGGGAACAGTCGATGCAAAGCCCTGCAGTGGAACAGAGTCTGGTGTATATGAGCAGCAGCAAGGACACTGCAGGAGAACAAGGGCTCTGCTGAGATGGCCTGGCGACCTTGCACATCTCCACACAGGCGTGCAGGCGAGTCTTGACTGCAGTCTTACCCGGGTCTTGGCGGACTGTCTCGTGATTCCTCCTGCGGCAGGGGGAGGTGAGCCTGGTGAGCAGCTGTTGCAGGCAGTTTCATATCTCTCTCTCAAGGCATGCCTGTTTCTCTTCCTTCTCCAGACTTTTAGTTGAGCAAGGTGTTTCCACGCCTTCCCTCCATGCCTCTCCCTGCCCCCAAGGACACAGCAGTAGCCACCTGTGAAAGTCGATGAAGCTGCTCAGCTGTACTTTAGAGTTGGCTGCTCAGCAGCAAAGCCACCCACTCTTCATGTCTGTTCATCTGGCCCCTCGGGCTTGGTGTCATCCTATGGGACTAGGGACGCCAGGAGGTGACATCGTGCTGACTGCTTTTGCTGTCAGTGCAAGTGATAACCGATTTAAATCCATGTGGGCTGGTTGCCTCCTTACAGCCAAATCTAGCCCAAGTGACCAGCCTAGGGGTCAGGGACTGCTGGACCACAAAGCAGCATAAATGGAGGTGGAGTATGGAGATGAGGTCAGAGAAGAAAAGGCACCAGGTCGTGTAGGACCTTGAAGGCCACAAGGCAGGACTGTGGCTCTTATGCAGAGAGAAAGCGGGAACCACTGTCCAGTTTTGAGCAGAGGAATGGCTCATGTTGACAAAGGATCGCATTAAAACACATAAATTCTAAAAATGTTTCCTTAAAGTATATATATACATATACATATATATGTCAGTTATTGTTGCGATTATTAGTAAAAGTGGCTGACATTTCTTTCACGGTTAACTTTCTCTGCGTCTGCCTTCCTGGCTCCTCCACACTTTGTCGTTTGGGGGCTGCCTCTTTCCACTCACGTCTGCACTTTTACATTGACGTTCGTCTCCCTCCGTGAGCGTCACCTCTCTTGGACTCGGGGTCACAGCGAAGAGTTCTTCCCCAGGAGGCGGTGAGCTCCTCGACGCTGAGGCTGGTCTCACCCCTTTGGCCGGGTACCCAGGGGGCGCTCGGCCGGGAGCGGATGCGTGTGGCGCTCAGCAGGGAGCGCCGCCACGGTGGCCTTGGCCTCTGGGAGCATTGCTGTCTGGGTCTTGTGTCCGCAGAGCCGAGACTGCGGGACCACCGCAGCCCCCCAGCTGCAGGCGCCTAGTCTTACGTCTGGTGGGACGGCCTCCGCTCCCCCCGCCCAACCCAGTCTCCTCCCTCTGTCCCTCCCACCTGCACGTGTTGGACGTCGAGACAGCCCAGAGCCAGGGCCCCTTTCTCCTCCCCACCTCCGGCCGCCCCTCCCCTTTATGGTCCCCACCTCCCTCCCCTCTCTTCAGCCCCCGCCCCACATCCCGGTCGGCCCAGGCTCGACCCGAGGCCCGCCTCTCCCCGCCCCTCCGGTCCAGCCCCGTCCCTTCCTCCCCCTCCGCGGCTCTCCTCTCCCGGCCTCCTTCCCGCCCCCTCCCCTCCCCGACTGGCTCGGTCCGCTCGGACTTGGCCCGCGTCCCGCCCCCTCCAGCCCTCGGCGCCACCCGCAGGGGCTCGGCTCCGCCACTTCGGCGCTGGCTCCCGGGGCCGCCGGGACTGGGCTGCTTCGCGGGCGCGCTTGGCCGGCGACGCGGCAGGTTCTGGACGTCCATCTGTCCGTCGGTCCGCAGAGAATTTCCAGTTCCGCGGCCCCGGGATGGGGCGGGCCCTGCTGCCGCTCCTGCCGTGGCTCTTCCTCCCCGCGCTGTGGAGGGGTGGTGAGTGCAAGGGGCCGGGGGCCGGGGGCCGGGCGCGGGGGACCGGGAGCTCGCCGACGCGGGCGCACCCAGCAGCTGGCAAGTTTGCAAACACCTACCCCCGCCCCAGCGGTGCCGGGTGCTGAGGCGCAGGGGCTCCCACCCACGCACTGTCCCGGCACTCAGGCTGGGTCGTGGGCGCGCGTCCCAGTGCAGCCGGGGAGGGGTGGGCACCGAGGGCTTCCCTTCACCTCCAAGAGGGAAACAGAGCTCGGCCGGGCGCGCTGCAAGTCCTGAAATTTTCGGCAGAGGGGAATGCGCCGAAAACGTTTCCCTGGACATGGTTGCGTGGTTGGACCCTGGCTCTGGCGGGAGTTGTGGGAGCCGCAGACCCCATCATCCCCCGAGGGACCGGAGACCAGCAGGCTGCGGGAGTTGGGGGTCGCAGTCCCGGTGCTAAGATCCACCAAGGCCAGAGTGCGACCGGGAGGGACTGTCGTCCGGCTGCTCCCCCCCCCCCCGGGCCCTCATGGGCAACATTAGCAGGGACACCTGGGAGCGTGGGGACCCCGGAAAAAGGGGAAGCATTCTTTTCACCCCTGTTACTGCTGAACCGAATCTAACGTGCTTGGTCAGCGCTAAGGTTTATCTCGACTCTGCCAGGCATTCCAGTATAAGTACTCTTACCCATCCAGTACTGGACTGGATGGGTAAGTGGTGGCAGGGGAGGGCAGGTCCCATTCTGCATCAGCAGCTCGTTTGGAGGATAAGTGATTAACGGGTTAGAAGTTTAATCGCTGATACATTGCTTAAGGAAGCTGGAAGAAATTTAACCGGGCTTTATACTGAATAAACACATCTCAGGCATTTTTCCTTAACTAAAAGGTTTAGCTTTCACCTATTATAGTCAAAGATGTTTTTTAAGAGTACCTGGGAAGTTCAATTTATAGTTAAACAATTTACTTCAGATTTTTTCCCTGTGACATTTTCATTGGAAAGCTCAGTTGCTCAAATAAGAAATTCTTAAGCAGTGCACACATTAAATTACATATGCAATTTATAATTTGGGGCAACATAGCAATTTGAAGCAAACATCCGAAACATAAACCAAGCAAATAATTAAAGCAATTCTGTTCTTTACTCCCAGCCCTCCACCAAACCCTCAAAAATTCCTCAGCATTTCTGCCAGATCCATTTTTCATAATCTGCTGCAAATCTGTTATATTTTGCTACTAGGGAAGGCTGGCCATTAACAGTAGTCTTGGACGTAGTGAATGTGGTGAAAATTATGGGAAGAGTAATGGAAACAGTAGTTTTGGTGGAAGACATTTTTTAAATGGAGTGTTTTTCTAATTTTTTAAAAAAGCTGTAATAAAAAAACCTTTTGTAGCCAATAATCAGTTGAGGCAGGTAATCACAAAAGGTCTGTTAAAATCCACCCAGCAGGAAGAATGAAAAGTTTCTCCAGTGTTTCTTTTCCTACCTTTTGCTTTTCATCTTGAATTTACCTGTGAGATGTCTGGCAGTGTTACATTTTACTTTGTGAAAAGCTGGAAGAATGGGGTTCTCACTGGCCAAGTTAGAGCGAAGTAAGAGTGCTGTAGGAAGAGATTAAAAATGGAAATTGGACCCCTTGTCTAGTTTTACGATTTTCGTATTGCATGTTGTGGTTTCAAGTGGTTTGCTCACCAGGCAGCAGAGGGGAGAGAGAGACAGGGTGTGAATGTGTGTTTAGACTCTACACTGTAGAGGAATGGATAATTACAATTTACGCATCACTTTAACCCTGGAATCCTCCCTACCGCTCACCCCCACCCCATACACACAAACACCCTCCCACAAAGACAAACACACACAGAACTGAAACTGCTGAACCAGGGGCGTTTCTGGGCTCACCAATCTTTCCTTTCTGTTCCGTCTCTGATGGGGGTGCCAGTGAGCAACAAATCAGGCAAAGGGTAGCTCTAGAGGGCCCAGGAGAAGCTAGAGGACAAGAAATACAGAAGTGGATCAAAGCGAAGGCATTGCAAGGACCTAGCCGTTGATGAGGCAGTGCTTGGCCCCTAAACTCAGCCCTTAGAACTAATTGGGCTTTTAAAACTCTTCAATGTTAGCATTTCTCTCCCAAACTGAAGCTGTCACCACATTACAATATACTGTCAACATTTTCCCAGAAAGGACTTTAAGATGTCTAGTTGCTTATGGGCTTTGTATCAATGGACTCAAAATGCTTTGTGGAAGTAAGCAGGGCACATTTCAAAAATAAGTAATTTTTCAAAACTTATTCTGATCCACTTCCTTAAGGTTAGGGTTAGGGTTAGGGTTTTTCAAATTGAGAATAATTATTTTTTCAGTCTTATTTTTATAAATAATTTCCAGGTTATTCTAGGAGCAGGGCCAGTGGGTTGCCAGTCAGAGCTGGTTACGAACAGGTTGCATCTTTAGGTGCCCGTGAATTGGGAACATGCCGCCAGGTAGGGAGGCTGAGGCCGGACCTTGGTTTAAATGGGTTCCCCGGCCTGGAAATGAACACATGCAGACCCTCCGCTTCCCACATAATGGCCAGAATGAGACTTTGAAGGTGAATCGGGCTGGGTTGTCCCCTTGTCTGACATCCTCCAGGGGCCTCCCTTCTTTACCGGAGTTGGCAAGGACTCGGGGGCCTCCCTCTCCCTTTTTGACTCATTTCCAGTTACTCCCCCCTTGTGGCTGGAGCGGCACGTCTCCGGCGCTTTTGCTGTGGATGTTCCCTTTGGCTGGAACCTTTTCCCCAAGATCTCTGCACACTGGCTCTTTCTAGTCGTTTGGGTCTCAACTCAGGTGTTCTCCTGGAGAGGCCTTCCCTCACTGCCACTGCTGCCAAAGTTATACACACACACTCCATGAAATAACATTGCTGCCACCTGATGGGTTCCTCTTTACTTTCCGAGCATGATGCGCATTTCAGGTGCTCAGTATCTGCAGATGGTATCAAAGACCCAGGCCTCTGCAGGTCTCACCGTGTGTTCTTCCTGCTTCTCTCTTCCTACCGGCTTTTCCAGAAACAAGTGCTGCAGCTCCCATGACCTTGTGCTTGGGGCTTGGTTGCTAGAAAACAATCTTTCATTTCACCGTGATGCCAAAGTGATTTCCTTACTAGAAATGTTAGGGTAGATTTTTGGACTATATTAAGGCCGATAGAACAAGGTTAACGTATTTTATAGTCTCTTAACGATCCCAACTTTAAAAATAAGTCAAAAGCCAATTTTTCATGTTAAAGACACAGTTTTAACAGCTCCTTGCCCAGGGCACATTGCCCGATTCCCAGGTCACTGGGGTCCTGAGTGCCTTGACTCAGGCCTGTTGTTACTAGTTTAATCTTAAACCAAAGCACATGGCTCTGGTTGGGATGCATCTCAGCAGGAAGTTAATTATAAAACCTGAAAAAAGCGGGTTCACTCTGTGTGCTTCTAGGGCTTGGAATGAAAATTAACAGGGGCTGCAGCTCACGGGCTGAGTGGCCAGTGGCCGGGCTTCCTGTCCTGCCTAGCTGGCCTCTAGGGAGCCCTGGGGCAGTGACTAACTCTCAGGACCTCAGTTTCCTCACCGGTCCTGTGGGATTCTTTGTTATTTATGGAAGGATAAATGAGCCAGTGTCACATGGTAAATGCTTCAAAACTGTTAGCCATTATGACCCATGCTTCCTCTCCCTTCTCAACTCAAATTTTGCGGTAATTGTTTTTCTTAAACAAAAGGTATTGGGGGAAAAGTTTCTTCTTTTCTCACTGAAATATGTCCTAAATTGCAACTTGAAATATGAGGGCGGACCTGTGGGCCAGCCTCCACTGTTCAGAGCGCTCTGGTGGAGGGGCTGTGGGTGTCCATCCGAGAGCGCTGAAGTCCTTGCTCTGTGGGACTGTTTTCTAGTAGTTCTCCTAGCAAAACCCATGCTTGTCACCTCAGATGAGGCAGGGCCTGTCCTGACCACTCCCCTCCTAACCCCCCCATCACCCTCACTTGTTGAATTCAGACTTAACTTAGTCCAGGAATCGCTTCCTGTCATGTGCCTCTCAGGAAGGTATAAAAATGAAGTCCAATTCCTGCTCAGATTTTCCCACATCACTCTACTCTAAAGTGGGTGTGGTTTTGTTTTGGTTTCGTAATTTTTGGGGGGGTTGAGTGTAAACATCCAGATAATTCCTTTTCTTTTTTCCAGCTAAAACTAAGTGTGCCAAATGCAGTCTTCTGGCTGCAATGGCTAGAGAATGAGGCTTTGTTTCTTAGATGACGTTCTGTGTCTGAGTGGGTGTGTGCAGGTAGTCTTGTAGCAGAGAGACCGGACAGGGAGGCCCAGGTGCACTCCTGGCTTCCAGATGCTTCCTGCTTGGTGGCAGGTGTAAGCGAGCCCCCAGGTACCCTGGGAAAGGCCCAGACTCCTCTGCATCCCACACTCTGGGCATTTGCTAACCCTTGACCCAGAGGTAACTTGTTCCCTATCTTGTTCCTTGTTCCAGCCCTGCTGCTTCCAGCTAAAATGCTGAAAATGCAGCCTGGCAGGAGGATCCTGCATGCAGCCCATCTTTGGAGCAAGAATACCGAGAGTACCTACCAACCCAGCACTTTCTCCTTCCTGGGACTTATTTTTCTTTGTCTGGAGTGTGGCTATTGAACTGTATGAAAGATTCTTAACCACAGTGAGGGCCCAGGTCTTCCCCAATTTTGTGAGGCCTGGAAGCCTGGCCCCTCCAGCACCTGGAGCAGCTGGGCAGCCCTCCCTTCTCGGTTGCCTTGCCATTCCCACTCTGTCTGGGCCTCTGTCAGCCAGCAGGATCCAGTAGGCCTGGCCTAGCTGCCACATCCAGGTCACCTCCTTAGGTCCTGGTGTTTTCAAGTGAAGGAAAGATAGTATGTCTTCAAGAGTCTGTGGAGAAACCTGCACTCCATTCTAAACCGTTTTATTTCATCCTTTTGTCCATTTCATCCACTGTTAATGCTTCTTTCACTTAACGATAAAATGGATTTTCCATGAGTCTTGGGGGTGGCAGGGGTGGGGAAAGGAGCAGGGCAGAGGGGAGAGGGAGAAAAAGAGAGAGAGGAGACAGATGTTGGCTTTATGTTTGGACCAATATCGTATATGAGAAGTTTTACACCAAAAGCTAAGCATGTTTGAGAGACTTACGCTCGGAGAAAAACCGTTGCATTTCATAAGAGCAACGCGTAGATATTTGTGGCACCACATTTTATGCTTGTATGTTTCTCCTTGTCCGCAGTCATTTTTAACGGTGTCTCCTGGATTTTTCCCAGTCGATCCCTTCAAAGGTGTTGTCTAGCTTCTGGGGAGCCAGCCAAGGGCCCAGCAGGATCTGATTGTCATGGGGTTAGAGCTCTGCCCCAGCTCACTCGGGGAGGGGCCCATCCTCACAATTTAGGTCTCAGGCTGGCGCTGGACAATCAGGCAAACACTGTCTGACAGATCCCTTTTCTTTGTCGTCTGCTTTTTTGGGGCACGGGGTGGGGTTGGGTGCTCTAGCTGCCACGGCATTCAGGGCCAGTAGACGCCTTAGAATGTGCCTGAGCTCTGGTCCTGCCTCTCCTTGGACATACAAAGGAAAGCCTTGTTTATTTTGGAGACGAGATTGTTTTACTATTGTAAGCCGTGGGGCTTTTTAAAGCTACGAATAGAAGACCGACTTCATTATCGTTTTAGAAAATGATGGAATTGTTCTCCTAATTTCTTTTTCGGATCGTTCATTGTTAATGTGCAGAAATGCAAGTGATGCGTATATGTTGATTTCATATTCTGCAAACAAACTTTGCTAAGTTGTTTTATTAGTTCTAATAAATTTTTTGTGAAATATTAAAAAAAAAAAAAAAAGGGGCTTCCCTGGTGGCGCAGTGGTTGAGAGTCCGCCTGCCGATGCAGGGGACGCGGGTTCGTGCCCCGGTCCGGGAGGATCCCACATGCCGCAGAGCGGCTGGGCCCGTGAGCCATGGCCGCTGAGCCTGCGCGTCCGGAGCCTGTGCTCCGCAACGGGAGAGGCCACAACAGTGAGAGGCCCGCATACCGCAAAAAAAAAAAAAAAAAAAAGAAAGAAAGAAAGAAAATGATCTTTTTTACCAGTAAGGACAGGCTGTCTTCGTGGAGGATATTAGAACATAGACTCAAACTTGCTGAAAGTACTTTTCTGTCCCTGAGCTACTCAGTGAATACACAGCGAAGTGATGAATATTCATGGGCTCCCAAGGGTGGCTGCCTCCACGCAGGAAGTGAGAGCCTGTTTCCAATTCTGGGACACGATCCGAAGACTTGTGGATGAAACCAATGTTCTGTGAAAGTTTGGGGACAAAGTAAAAAAGAAGCTCTTAGATTTAGCATGAGATGTCAAGCATTAGGTTAAAAAAACAAATAACCACTTTGAGAGTCTGAAGATGTAAGTCCTCATCCCAGTTTCAACGTGCAGGGACAGCTGGGGTGTGATGCTTCGCCTTTCTGAAATTCCACATCACCGTTGATTAAGTGGTGGGGGAGTGCGGGTTGCAGATAGGTGATTCTGGGGCCCCTGGTGGGCAGAAAATGGATTGCATCTGAAGGAGACAAGTGGGCTGGGATGTTTTCTCGTCGTGAGGTTCGGACATGCTGCCTTCCGTGAGTGTGATGCCGCCAGACCCCAGCCCTGCTCCTGACACTGGCAAAAGGAGTGCAGGCATCAGCCCAGAAGTGGGGCTAGAGGCAGCGCGGGGTATTTCTTAAAAATGAGTCATGCCAGTGGCTTCTTTACTGTGGGAAGTTGCCCTTCCCCGCTGCCTGGGCTGTGTCCCCATGAAGGACCCCCTCCAGCTCTATCTGGG
The DNA here is from genome assembly GCF_964165515.1 of Mesoplodon bidens. Classification (NCBI taxonomy): domain Eukaryota; kingdom Metazoa; phylum Chordata; class Mammalia; order Artiodactyla; family Ziphiidae; genus Mesoplodon; species Mesoplodon bidens. The sequence continues at coordinate 12,782,313 of NC_138170.1, read as the reverse complement.
GCAGTAGCATAGTCTGAAAACACGGAGGTGTATTTCTGAGGATACTGGACTTGTCCAAACAAATGACAATATGTTAGGTCACAAATTAAGTCTCGATACATTTAAAAGGATTTAAATCATACAAAGTGTGTTTTCTGCACACGTGGAATGCAGTTAAAAATTAACAATGGAAGAAATTTAAGAAATCACAAACGTAGAAATTGAACAACACTACTAAATAACGCATGGGTCAAAGAAGAAATCACAAAGAAAGTTAGAAAATATTCTGAGATGAATGAAAATGAAAACACAGCAAAACTTATGGGCTTATGGGATGCATCTAAGGCAGTGCTAAGAGGGAAATTTATAGCTGTAAACACTGATATTGGAAAAGAAGATAGCTCTTAAATCAATAACCTAAACCTCCACCATAAGAAACTAGAAAAAGAAGAATAAACTAAACCCAAAGCAAGTAGAAGGAAGTAAATAATAAAAACTAGAGAGGAAATAAGTGAGATATCACTTTATACACATTAGGATGGGAATAACAACAAGAACAAAAACAACACAAGGCCAGTAACAGATGTTGGCAAGGATTTGGAGAATTGGAACGTTCATACACTGTCGTTGGGAATGTAAAAGGGAGCGACCTCTTTGGAAACAGTTTGGCAGTTTCTTAAAAGGTTAAACATGAAGTTACCATATGGCCCAGCAATTCTACTCTTAGGTGGATATCCAAGACAAATAAAAAATGTGTATTCACACATACAAAAACAAACAACAAAAAAGTCTAATTATTCAATGTTATGATATAATTTTATATTTAGAAATTTAAAACTATTTTATAAAATAAATTGTAGAATGTAAAGCTCCAAAGCATTTTGGCTGCAAGACCCAGGAGAAAGTCAACTAGGAAGCATTTTCAAAATACAGAAGCCCAGGTCCCACCCAGGACCTATGGACTCAATCTTTGGGGTGTGACCCTGTCCTGCGTGGGTCCAGGCCGTTGTGTGCCACATCTCTTGTTACACTCCATGGATCCAGTGTGTCTGATTCTCGAGGAGGGGTGCAGAGCCTCACACCACTCCCTGGACTCCTCCCCCCAGGGCATGTATCAGAACCTGGCCACTGAGGGTAAGAATAAAGTAGTTATGTTTATCCAGGGAAGACAGCAAGTCTTGGACTAGGGTGAGAACTGTGAGGCTGGATGATTCCTCAAGCTAAGTTGAGTGGGAGGGGGCAGGGCACACAACCTTTAAAAGAATGACACAGCCCTGGAGGACCTGACATAAACTGGTTAGAACCAGCTAGGTCCAAGATGGCAGACGAGTCGACTTCCACTAGACTTTGAGCCTCATTATACACTCATGGTAATACGTCAGCCAAATGACACACCCACAGGAGTCATGACAGTTCCCAGGTCAACCATAAAAGGTCAAAAAGTGGGCAGTGACCCAATTCCTGGAAATCTGCACCCTCCCCCAAATAGTTGCAATAATCCTCCCACTCATTAGCCTATGAAATTACCCACCCCTATAAAAACCAACAACCCCCGTACCCTGGCATCTCTTGCCTTCTGAGATGGCCCACACTCTGTCTATGGAGTGCGTTTCTCCCTGAATAAACCTTCTTTCACTTTACTATCGCTCACTCTTGAATTCTTCCCTGCGTGAAGCCAAGAACCCACGCTTGGCGGCCCATCCCAGGGACTCGCCTGAGACCTGGGACGAGACCATCCTCTTGTGCCCCACTCTTTTTCCTGCAACATTATGATTTGGGGACCTACGGGTGGAAGAAAGATTCAGGGAGGGATCCCATCATTCTTATCAGGTGGGCCAGCTAGTAAATAGAAAGGCCTATCTTTCTCTTTTTACCATCACATTTTTTTTTTCTTACCTACTCTTTTATTTACATACTCAAATCTTGTGATGAAATATTTAGGATACACAGAAGAATATACAGGAATAAAACTCACCTCTGTGCTCACCACTCAGCATCAGAAATCAGACATGAGCAGTACAGTTGAAGCCCCCCACTGCTCCCCTCTCTAGTCTCATCCCCTTGCTCCCCTCCCCGTGGACAAAAGCACTACCCCCTCCCCGCCATCGGTGTTTTAACTCCCACTCATCTCTCTATCCTTTGATCACGCGTAATTATATTGGTAACACTATAGTGTTACCATGTCCTTGGGGTTTACGTTTGTTTGCACATTACAGAAAACCTCGCTTCAGCGGCTCCACCAAAGGGGACATCAACTGGGAGTCCTACCATTCAGTTCAGTTTTGACACTAACTACCTAGAGTGAGCAGAGACTCCACAGGTTAAGGGCTCAATCCCGTACGACTGCCTCCCCCCACCAACGCCCATTTCAGACACCAGCTCAGATGGAGTGTCCAGGCTGCCCACACTTCTGCCCAGCTGACTATAAATTCAGAATTCCCATGGCCTCCTCTCCCCCTCAGGTTTGATACTTCGCTAGAATGATTCACAGCACTCAGGAAAGCGCTATACTTAGGATTACTATTTCATTATAAATGATACAACTCAGGAACAGCCAAATGGAAGAGATACATAGGGCAAGGTATGTGGGAAGGGGCTCAGGGCTTCCATGGCCCCTCCGGGGTACCGCCCTCCCAGCTCATCACCAACTCAGAAGCTCCTCAAACCTTGTTGCTTAAGCCCTTTATGTGGGATTTTATTACACAAGCATGATTGTTTAAGTCATTGGCCATTGGTGATTAAACTCAGTTTCCACTATTAGAGACGTGTTTGACCCCACAGGCATCCGGGATGAGCCACTTTTCTGTCACCATATTTTGCAATTCATCCTCATTAAACTTAGTAAGTCCCCACTTCTTGGGGATGTGGATTTTCTGGTGGCCAGGGAACTGGAACTTGGCCCTGCGCAGGGCATCAATCACGTGCTCCTTGTTCTTCAACTTGATGTGGATGGACATTATGACCTGGCCAGTGTGGGCACTGGCCACTGTGCCCTGGGGCTTTCCAAAGGCACCGTGCATACCTGTCTGGAGCCTAGATTGGGGTTAGCATTGCCAGACATGAATGTCCACTGCAAAGGTCTGTCTCCAGGGTCCCTTAGAGCAACCCATACAGGCAACAGGCTGCATGTACTTCCGAGGAGGCTGCTGTTTGCAGCCACTGCACGCTGGGCTCCCATGGGGAAGAGAGCATGGTGGGCTTAGTTGGCTGCAAACATAGTATTTAATTATTATACTTTTGATGTCTTCAGAGTCTATAGTGATACTCCCTGTTTCATTCCTGATATTAGTAATTTTTGTCTTCTTTTTTTCTTTGTCAGTCTTGCTAGAGATTTATCAATTTTATTGATCTTTTCAAACAACCAGCTCTTTGTTTCATTGATTTTCTCTATTGCTTTTCTTTTTTCAATTCATTTCCTATATTTATTTTCTTCCTTCTGCTTGTTTTGGGTTTGCTTTGCTCTTCTTTCTCCATGTTACGAGATTAGACTACTAAACAAAATTTCCCCTCAAAACTGTGTCAACTGTGTCCCACATATTTTGATACATTGTAATTTCATTTTCATTCAGTTCAATGTATTTTTAAAAAAATTTCCCTGAGACTTCCCCTTTGATCCATAGATTATTTAGGCATTAGTTTGCAAGTATTTGGAAAATTTCTTGTTACCTTCTGTTATTAATTTATAATTATTTCCATTGTAATCAGAGAGTATAAACTGTATGATTTTAGTTCTTTTAAATTTGTTGAGATTTGCTTTATGGCTCAAGATAATGGTTTTTCTTGGTTTATATCCCATCGTCATTTGGAAAGAATGTGTATTCTGCTGTTGTTGGGTGGAATGTTCTATAAATGTAGTCTAGATTCTTTTCATTGGCAATCTCATCAAGTTCTTCTTTATCCTTGCTTATTTTGTGCCTAGTCCTTTGATCGATTGTTGAAAGAGAGATGTTGGAAGTCTCTAATTATAATTGTTGATTTGTTTATGTCTCCTTTCAGTTCTATCGGTTTTTGCTTCACATATTTTGAAGCTCTTTGCTTTAGTGCATACTCATTTAAGACTGCTATGTCTTCTTGGTAGATTGACTCTTATCCTTACATAATGTGTCTTACTGTCTCTGATAATTTTCTTTGTTTATAAATCTACTTTATCTGATGTTAATGTAGGCATGCTGCTTTTCTTTTGGTTAATGGTTGCATGGTATGTCTTTTTTCTATCTTTTTGTTCAACTTGCCTGTATCATTATATTTGGAGTGAATTTTTTATAAATGGCAGATAGTTGGGTCATGTTTTTTAATCTACTCTGCCATTATCTGTCTTTTAATGGAAATATTTATGTCATTTACATTTAATGTAATTTGTGGTCTATTAGGTGTTGATGTTTTACCAGTTCAAGTGAATTATAGAATCCCTACCTTCTTCTGAGTCCCTTTACCTCCCCCATTTAAAGCATAATTATCTTAAATATTTCCTCTTCATATATAAAACCACATCAGACAGTGTTACAGTTTTTCTTCAACCATCAGGCATAGTTCAGAAAAATCAAGAGGAGGAAGAAATTCTATTGTATTGACCAGTATTTTTCCTTTCTGTGTTTTTTCCTCCCTCCTGATGATTCAGGTTTTCTTTTTTTTATTGTTTCCTTTCTGTTTAGAGAATTTCCTTTAGCTATTCTTTTAGAGTAGGTCTGCTGATGACAAATTCTCTTAGTTTTCCTTAATATGAGAATATTTTGATTTCCCCTTCATTCCAGAAGAATTCTGAGTTGACATTCCTTTTCTCTCATCACTTAGGAAAATGGCCACTTCCTTCTATCCTCCATGGTTTTTAATGAGAAATTCACTATCATATGAATTGGTTTTCCCCTATAGGTAAGGTGTCCTCTCTCTCTCTCAGTGCGTTCAAAATGTTTTCTTTGTCTTTAGTATTCAGAAGTTTGATTATAATGTACCTTGCTGTGGATATTTTTGGGGTTTATCTTATTTGGGGTTCATTCAGATGTTTAATTTTGTAGGTTTATATCTTTTGTCATATTTGGGGAGTTTTCAGCCATTATTTCTTCAAGTGCTTTTTCAGCCTTGCCATCTTTGTCTTCTCCTTCCAGGACTCTGATGATACAAATGTTAGCTCTTCAGTACTGTAGTCCTACAGGTTGCAGAGGCTCTGTTCAGTTTTTTCTGTTGCTCAGATTGGATAATTTTCTGTTGCTCTATCTTCTGGTTCACTGATTCTTTCTCTGCCCCTTCATTCTGCTGCTGAGCACATCCACTGAGTTTTTTATTTTGGTTATTGTATTTTTTAGTTCAAAAATTCCCATTTGTTTCTCTTCTCAATCTTCTCTTTCTTTACTGAGACTTTGTGTTTATTTGCTAAGGCTTCCTATTTTATTCATGTGTTTCATAATTGTAATTGCTCACTGAAGTTTTTTTTTGTTTTTTTTGTTTTTTTTTTGCGGTACGTGAGCCTCTCACTCTTGTGGCCTCTCCCGTTGTGGAGCACAGGCTCCGGACGCGCAGGCTCAGCGGCCATGGCTCACGGGCCCAGCCGCTCCGCGGCATGTGGGACCTTCCCAGACCGGGGCACGAACCCGCGCCCCCTGCATCGGCAGGCGGACTCTCAACCACTGCGCCACCAGGGAAGCCCTCATTGAAGTATTTTTATGATTCCTTCTTTAAAAGCTTTTTCAGATAATTCTCTGTCATTGTGGTGTTTGTATTTCGTTCAGTTTCAGATAGAATTTTTTAATTGAAACCTAGACATTTGGGGTACTATGAGGCTGACTCTTATTTGTCTTTTGTTTTACTTGGTTTTCTCTGAAACGCTGTGGTAGGGGGCCTCACTGCCTGGTGGGGGTAGAATTCTAGGTTCCCCACTCAGCCTCCATTGACATCTAAGTATGGGATGGTCCTCGTCCTCATTACTGCTGGTCAGGGGTGGGGTGGGAGTTCTGGCTGAGGGAGGGGTAGGAGTGCCTGATTACTTTCCAACTGTTCCCCACCTGACCTCCACTGACGCTAGGGAGTAGTGAAAGCCCTGAATCTCTACTAGGCTTCCTCTCATACCACCCTGCCGGGGACAAGGAGGGATGCCTTGTTAATGCCATGTGGGAATAAAAGTCGAGGCTCCCCACGTGGGCTTTACTAACACCAATCAGTAGGGATGAAAGTGCCAGTTCCCTCCTTGGCCCTCTCTGATACCACCCAGTGGAATGTGGCACCTCTTTACAGCCTGGTACGGGTCCAAGTCTAGGCTCCCCACTTGATCTTTGCTGGCATGGGTGGGGATGGGGCCATGGTTTTTCCTGGGCTGTTTGCCTGGAGGAGAGCAGTTTACTGTTTAAAAGCCTTCTGTCTTGCTGAGGTGCCCTTTCCTAATCCTTTGACTAGAGATAGCAGGCTTTTGTTGTTGTTTTTTGTCTTTGCCTGTTAGCATTTCCAAATCTGGGACACACAGGACAAAAGGAGACCCAGGGAATTCGTCACCATGTTGTTCCTGGGTCGGTTTACCGTCTGTCCACTCTTCAGGGTTTTAAAAAATGTTCGTTTTATATGTCAATATAATGCCCAGTGTTTTTAGGTGTACTTAGTGGAAGAAATAGGGGAAAGTCCATCTACTCTGTTTTTGGAGGGAATTCTGTGCCCTCTGTCACTTAGGAAAGACTGGGACAAACTGTGCTTGCTAAGGTGTTTGGTCTTTAGCGACGGTCACGTTTTAGAAGGAAATCTTTTTTCCTGAAAAGAAAGGCTAAAATTAATAGGATTTCAGGTATTGGTGGGCTGGAGGGTGTGTGTCAGGGGTGGCAGGACAGAGGAGTTAAACTTGGGGACGAGAGCGTCTCTCCTGGGTCCTGTGAAAACCATAGCTGGTTCTTGCGGAGAAGCAGCCCCAGATGACACAGGGACCAGGGGGGCGGCTGCTTCACAACCCTGGCCAGAAAGTGTCCCCTCAGCCTTTCTGTGACACTTTTGGCATGCTGCCAAAGGGGAAAGAGAAGGAAAGCCACCCTTGGTTGGGTAAACATGTATTCCTGTTTCACTGCAAGAGGCTGAATGATCTAAGTCAGCATAATCGGTTCCATGTGTTGACCTTTGATAGTCCAGACATGACTAGTTGCACCTTTGAAACAAGGCAGATCAGATGTTTCATGTTATGAAAGCCATAACTGGCATGGATTGTGTGCCTGCGCAGTGTTCCGTGTGCGGTGTTCTGCTCTGACCTCTGAGAGAAGGAGGGGTTACCTGTCTTCCTTCACAGATGAGGAGGCTGAATCTCAGAAGGACAAGGGACTGGCATCTGGCCTCTGAGTGGTAGAGCTGGGACTGAACTCAGGCACCAGAGTTCTTGTTCCTCCCATGCTCCCAAGCCACATGGATTCTAAGCATCAGGGCTAAACCCTCAGGAGCCCCCCACCCCCCCCAAGATGATTTGGGCCACCGGATGGATCCATTCCCTAATTCTCTAGGAATTAGGTCTGACCCTAATTCCTCTAGAACCACTAGAGGAGATTTTTTAAAATCCCGATGCCTAAGCTGCACTGCTGGCCAGTTGATTCAAGCTCTGGGAGAAACCTAGGCATCAGAGCTTTAAAAGCTTCCCTAGAGATCCTGATGTTCTGCTGGTTTTGAAAGCATGGTGGAGAGTTAGCAAATGATGGGGAAGAGTCAGTCAGTCGCAGTCCGCTGGGGAAGCTTCTTTTGCAAAGCACTTCTATCAAGAAACAGTCAAATGGGGCTTCCCTGGGGGCGCAGTGGTTGAGAGTCTGCCTGCCGATGCAGGGGACACGGGTTCGTGCCCCGGTCCGGGAGGATCCCACATGCCACGGAGCGGCTGGGCCGGTGAGCCATGGTTGCTGAGCCTAAGCGTCCGGAGCCTGTGCTCCGCAACGGGAGAGACCACAACAGTGAGAGGCCCGCGTACCGCAACAAAACAAAACAAAACAGTCAGATGCTCAAGTCAGAAAGTGGGGTGCAGGCTGAAGGGGGTTATGGGGGGCTGCCTAAAGCCTTTTGAGTTCCTTGGAGCTTCTACTGCTAAAGTGTGTGCACAAGGCCAAGCAAGGGGGAGAGGCACCTGTGGGGCTCCAGTCTTTTTTTTTGGAGCCAGTGCATTAGGGGGCCAGGGGGAGTGAGGAGTCACCCTGATAATCATGCGTTTGGCTCAGAGGCCCGAGCCCCGGCACATCCTCCAGGTGAGGGCACAGAGACGTTGGCTAGCCTGCTTGGTGTGTTGGGGTCCCTGTTTGCCCCTCCACACCCCTTCCTCATCCTGCTCTAGGCCCCAGGAGGCCAGCCTAGGGGGAGGGCGACAGTGAACTCCCTGGGCTCTGGCTCCAGCTGGTTTGTGCTAAAGGATACTAAGTTGCATTTACTTAACTAAGTATAACCCACATAGGCATTGTTTATCTGAAATCCAGGTGTAACTGGGGCATCCCATTTTTTATCTGGCAACCCGGTGCCCGCCCACCGGAGCCTGTGTAGAAAATCTGACTCACCAACACCGTGTTTGGTACCAACCCCACTTTTTACCCTGTGTAGGCATCTCAGTGGTTCACTGTCACCTCTGCTTTTTTCTGCTGAGGCTGTGGCCCCTCCAGGCACAAGCACCCCACCAATGACTCCCCCTTCTTTGTGGTAAAGCCCCTGCTGGGGCCCCTTCCCTCAGGTCAGCTCTTGGTTTCTCCCTGCACTAGGTGCATTTATCCCGTGAATGGCCCTCCTTCTGTTTAATTCTCCCCAAGTGGCGGAGTGCTTTGCACTCAAGTTAATTTTTACCATTTACAATTTGGGGACAGTCAGGTCAGCTGATTTCAGGTTGAAGGGTTTGTTTTAAATGTCCTCTCACTCAGTGTTGCTATGCTTTATCAACTGAGAATCCTTTGCGATTGCGTAAAGTGAAATGATTCTAAGTAGACAGTTTCTGCTCATTCTGGGTTTGGCCTCAGCCATCTTCGGGGGTCAGAGGAGGAGTTTTTAACCAAGTGACAGCGAAGCACCCACGGACACAATTCAATCATCGGCCTGGGGGGCACACATGGAATGGGGGGGCTCTGGTCCACGTAACAGCCCTTTCACCTGGGGGGGGTGGCCGACACAGGGTGTGACAAGGGAGAGGGACGGGGAGTGGACACAAACAGGATTCCAGATGCCAAAAGGCCTTTTCTGTAAACTGCAAACCCACCCCAGAATGGGGCCTTTCTCCTCCCAACCGCTGGGGCCTGCTTGATAGCAGATTGCGCCGTGGGCAGAGAGGCCGAGGAGCCCTTAGCTCCTGTACCAAAGTGCATCCTCCTCCTGCTCCGCGGTGGGAAGCAAAGAACCCCTAGGAGTTCAAGGATACGTCCTCTCTCTTGCAGCTGCCTCTGGGTCTCCGGATTTTGAGGCTGAGCTTCAGAGAGCTCGGCTCATGTCCCCACCTGTTCTGTTGTCTGAGAAGCAGTAGGGAGAACCCGGTGTGGGTCCCACTGGCTGGCACTTCAGCCCTGCTGTTATTTGACCCATCCGGCCAAGGTGCTTCTGGTCCGTTCCCAGGTCTTCAGGGTAGTAAAGCAGGCTGATGGCACATAACACCAGCCTGCACTCTCCCTCCCGTGCAGCTGCCGCACTGCCCAACCCTCCTCTTGCAGCTTGGAGGGATTCCAGGGTCAGAGAGGCGGCATAAGGTTGCCACTCCACCTACTACCCCAGGACCTGCGATTTCAGCAGCCGCTGCTTCCTTTATCCACCTTGGGCTGTGTTCCTGAAGCTTCAATAAAAATCTAAAGGAGGGCTTCCCTGGTGGCGCAGTGGTTGAGAGTCCGCCTGCCGATGCAGGGGACATGGGTTCGTGCCCCGGTCCGGGAAGATCCCACATGCTGCGGAGCGGCTGGACCCGTGAGCCATGGCCACTGAGCCTGTGCGTCCGGAACCTGTGCTCTGCAACCGGAGAGGCCACAACAGTGAGAGGCCCGCATACTGCAAAAGAAATCTAAAGGAGCTCATGCTGGGAAAGAGTAGTGAAGACCAGCCCTGGAGAGATTCCTTAGAGCTCTCTTTAATGGTTGCATCAATGCCCACTTAACAGAAAGGACTTGGGGGTCGCAGTTCTGCTGGTGAAGCTGCTTTTGCAAAGCATTTCTACCAAGAAGAAGTCAAATGCTCAAGTCAAAAAGTGGGGTGCAGGCTGAGGGTGGTTACTTCACGGACTTGAAGTATGCCTTTTCCTCTCATTCATGGGTGGCAATTATGTTGCTCCAGTGTTGCCATTCTCCATGCATTGTCTAAGACAGACCTGACCCATTAGTCCCAGCACTCATTCCCACAAGGCCCAGAAATTCCTCCTCCGTGTGGTCAAAGGCCGGGTTCAGATGCAGGCCAGTCACAGCAGCAGCTGGTGTCTGTGGAGGCACTGATCATCTGATCGTCTCCCACCCCGCCAGGTACTCCTATCCTTGCAGGGGGTCAGAGCATGACAGAGCTTTCCTGAGGTCATGGGTCAGGCATCCAGGGACTGGGTGGGCCTTGGCTCTCTAACCACAGAGTTGCTGGCCAACCCCCAAGCATCACTGCCCACCAACCCGTCTGCCATGCCCGCCCAGCAAGCACTCAGCAAATATTCATGGATTTAAGGGTGGGATGTGCTGCATGATCACACAGAAAATAGCTTACTTTAAAATTTTTATTTTATTGAAGTATAGTTGATTTACAATGTTATATTAATTTCTGCTGTACAGCAAAGTGACTCAGTTATACATATATAAATACATTGTTCATATTCTTTCCCACTATGGTTTACCACAGGATGTTGAATATAGTTGCCTGGGCTATACAGTAGGACCTTGTTGCTTATCCATTCTGTGTATAATAGTTTGCGTCTGCTAATCCCAAACTCCCTCCCAGTCCTTCCTCCCCCGCCCGCCCCGTGGCAACCACAGTCTGTTCTCTGTGTCCTTGAGTCTGTTTCTGTTTTGTAGATATGTTCATTTGTGTCCTATTTGAGATTCCACATATAAGTGATATCATATATTTGTCTTTCTCTGACCTACTTCACTTAGTATGATAATCTCCAGGTCCATCCATGTTGCTGCAAATAGCATTATTTCATTCTTTTTTATGGCTGAGGAATATTCCATTGTATATGTGTACCACATCTTCTTTACACATTCATCAGTCGATGGACACTTAGGTTGCTCCCCTGTCTTGGCTATTGTGAACAGCGCTGCTATGAACATAGGGGTGCGTGTATCTTTTTGAATTAGAGTTTTCTCCGGATATATGCCCAGGAGTGGGATCATATGGCAGCTCTGTTTTTAGTTCAGAAAATAGCTCCTTCCCTAGCATCCCCTCATTGACCAGTTTTGAGTCTAAGAGGCTGTGGTCCTCAGTATCTGCCCCACTGCAACTGCAGGTGGTTGGGGGAGGAGATGCTGCTGCAGAGGCCTGGCTACAGACCCACCACAGTCCCACTCCCAGCCACAGCAGTGTCCCTGCCCGCGTCACACCCATTTATTCTGTAGGTGTTTGCTGCATATCAGCTTCGTGCCAGGCATCAGGTTGGGTTCAGAGGGTACCACCTCCAGCCCTCAAGGAAGCTGCAGGAAAATTTGTTCAGAAAAACAAGGCGAACCTCAAACAATGGACCACAGGTCTAATCACTTTATTCGTTGGCTGAAGAAACATTTGCTAATCATATCCCATGGGCCTGTCCCCGTGCTGAGCACTGGAGGAAGATGATGGTAACACAATCCTTGTCTTTATGAAGCTGGCCTTGGAATCTGGTCAAGGCCTGGGTGATCATTGGAAACACAGGGGCACCCAGCAGGGGCGCTCCACGACCAACTCCAGGACTGGATGGATGTGGCCCCCTGGGGTGGGCAGATGAGCTGCTGGAACATGTGGACAGCTACTCTTGGACCTGAGTGGGAGGCCATTTATCCACGTTGTTCAGCTGCATTTGCTTCTGAGGCTAAACTTCCCACTTTAGCTGCTGTCCCGTCCACGTGAGAAAATAACCGTGAAAGAAGATGGGGGTGGGGAAGGGAGGGGGGAGATTTCTCGTGAATTCCAGTGGCAGCCTGCGTTTCCACGTGTGCCACGGAGAGAGGACCAAATTCTCGTTAAGTCTCTGGCTGTGGGCTTTTAATACACCTCTGACTCTGGCTAAAAACATTGTCTCCACAGTGGGGATCATCAAACAGGCCCACCACGTTTGCTTTTGTCATCTTGAAAATGAATGAACAAGGACACGTTCATAAAAAGTAAAAGTTTAAAAAATTTGTGGTCTGATCGCATCCTCCTACCGTCACTACCTCCCCCCGCCAACAAAATAATTTTAAAGTCTTCCACTTCTGTGAGGAAAAACAGGGGGAGGGACATTATACAACTGAAGTAGTCAGAACACTGAAAAATTAGCAGCTTAAAATGTAATTTCTAATTGATCATTGCCCTGACTTTGGGGTCCAAAACCTTGGAATGTTTTTCATCTCTCCTTTTCCCACATTATCCGTATTCAGTCAACGCCCCCATATACGGCTGGCAAGGTTATGCACTGCACAGCACACACTGTAAAGCACCGTTTACACTGAAGACTATGCGGATGGCAACACCCCAGCCCAGCCCCACTCCTTGCCAAAGCTGTGCAGTGAGAACCTCACCAAGCATGCGTGGTTGTTCAGCCCTCAGCGTCAACCCCTGTAGATCAGCAGTTCTCAAGTACTGGGCCATGGCAGGTTTTAGTGATACAAAGAGAAAGTAATAGAAGTAATAATAGCTAACATTTACTGAGCGCTTACTATGAGCCAGACATAGTAATGGCTCCTTTATTCCTAACTGCAGCCCTGTGGGACACCGTTACTATTACATCCCCATTTTCCCTATGGGGGCCACACTATCCAAGCAATGGCCAGGATAAAGCTGCCAGGTGTCCACTCCTGAGAACTGCCCTGTGTTACACTCTTCCTAAACATTTGGTGTCAAACTGACGTATCTTTTTTTTATATATATATATTTTTAAATTATTGAAGTATAGCTGATTTACAATGTTGTGTTAACTAATGCTCTACACCAAAATGATTCAGTTATACCTATATATACATTCCTTTTCATATTCTTTTCCATTATGGTTCATCACAAGATACTGAATATAGTTCCCTGTGCTACACAGTAGGACCTTGTTGGTTATCCATTCTGTATGTAGTGGTTTGCGTCTGAAACTGACCTTTAATAGGAAAGACTGCAGGTAAGTTTGCCTCCAAGAGGCAGAGGTGAATTCTAAGTGCTTTGAAGCCTGTAGAAGAAGAGTGTTCTGAGGAGGGTCTGCAGGCATAAGATAAACAGCCAGAGCAGCCATTACTGCAGAGGGATCCCCAAATCAGACAAGTTGGGGAGCATCCATTACTGCGGAAGAGACCCCCAAATCAGAGAAGCTGGGCTTCACCTCTTCCTACCATTCCTGAACATAAAGTTTGCCTGGCGTGGGGACGACAGGAGAGGCAGGGGCCCCTCTCTGCAGAATCACCCTGACCTCCACTCCTTGGAATAAATCACCACTCCCATCACAGCACACTAATCTGTCTGGACGACTGAGCTCAAGGCCAGCCAGCAGCCGACCCACAAAGCCCTCCTCCAGAGCCTGCAGAGAACACCTGCACTCCCAGGGCCCCCGAGACCTCAGCCTCAAGGACAAACAATGAGGTCTCCCTGGTTTCTTATAGTGAAACCTCTTGTCCTCCAACCTGGCATTCACCCCGGACGCAGTTCCCAGATGCAGCAACTGTGAGAGTTGACCGGGTCGGGGAGAGAGAGCTGGATGGAGAGGACGCCCTGGGAGGAGCCCCGGCCCTCCATTAAGGGATAAGTGTGGTCCAGAGTGACCTGCAGGGAGGAAGCCAGAGGTATAAATTCTCAGATCCCCGCTTTTGCCCCCAAATCTGCTTGTACCTCCATTCACCCAATAAGTACTTAACTGAATCCTTATACTCAAAAAAATTTTTTAAGATTTTTTTTTTTTTGATGCGGACCATTTCTCAAGTCTTTATTGAATTTGTTACAGTATTGCTTCTGTTTTATGTTTTGGTTTTTTGGCCGCGAGGCACATGGGATCTTAGCTCCCCGACCGGGGATCGAACCTGCAGCCCCTGCACTGGAAGGCGATGGAGAGTGGCCCCCGCTTGCCACAACTAGAGAAAGCCCTCGCACAGAAACGAAGACCCAACACAGCCATAAATAATAAATAAATTAATTAATCAATTAAAAAAAAACCCTAAAAGTACGGCTGATGTGAGCCTATATTTTTAGAAATTCTTGTGGGTCAGATGAAATCAAAATATTTCCAGGTCTATTCCTGCAGGCAAGCATTTTGCTGGAAGCTCCAAGTCATTCTATAGCTGGTGACATAAGCACATGTTGATTTTTTTCCCCCATGCTTAGGGTGGGTCATGCTGAGGCACAAGAATTGTAAACTCGCCCCTTTGTGACCAGTAGCAGCCTTTGCAAGACTGTTGGCCAAGCATAGTCTTGTGACTGAGCAGACAGTAGGAGGGTGATCTCAGGCTCCATCACCTGCCTGCCGTGCTGGTGAGATGGGTATGAGGGATTTGGAATGAGTCACGAATTTCAAAACCTGGGTGAGGGTCTTCCCTGGCAGTCCAGTGGTTAAGACTCCATGCTTCTGATGCAAGGGACGCGGGTTTGATCCCTGGTTGGGGAGCTAAGATCCCACATGCCACGCAGCGCGGTGGCCAAAAAAAAAAAAAAAAAAAAAAAATGGGCGAAGTGGTCAAAAGATACAAACTTCCAGTTATGAAATAGGTAAGTCCTGGCAATGTTATGGAGTTAATGCTGACTGTAGTTAATAGTACTGTATCATATATTGGAAAGTTGCTAAGAGGGTAGATCTTAAAAGTTCTCATCACAAGAAAAACAAGTGTCTCACTATGTGTGGTGTTGGATATTAACTGGACTTATTGCAGTGATCATTTGGCAAAATATACAAGTATGGAATCACTGCATCACCTGAAACAAATCACCTGAAACAAATATGTTATATTTATATATCAATTATGTCTCAGTTTAAAAAAAGAAAAAATGTTGATGGGGGCATTATATTTCTTACGTATTCTTTAGAAAGAAGGAAGTAAGCGAATGAATGAACTTGTGAAAGAGAATATGCACGTTATTCGTGTGTGTTAAATAAATTCCGCTCATGCTTTCTGAGGACATTCAGGATGCCCTTACTCTCTCATCATGGCCTATGAAGTTGGGGACCTACTTGGAAAACTCCATTATTTAAAAGGCTAAAAATCCAATCCTCTGTTTTGCAGCTGTCGCTGAGGTGAGCGAAGAAACCAAGCCCAACCCGCTGTTCCCCGGATCTTTCCCGGGAAGCCTGCAGACTGACCACACACCATTTTCCTTGCCTCACACCAGTGGGTTCCAGCCCACCTCCATGTTTCCACCCATCCAGCCTGGAAGACCGCACACCGGAAATGCAGCCCTTCCCGGAGTGACCTCCGCCAGGTCCACGCCCCTACCGCCTCTTGCATTTAATCACACGGTTGGCCACATAATACTTTCTGAACACAAAGATGTCAAGTTTAATTGCTCGATCAACATACCTAATATATACCAGGACAGTGCAGCTATTTCTTGGTGGAAAGATGGGAAGGAATTGCTGGGGGCCCATCATGCAATTACTCAGTTTTATCCAGATGATGAAGTTACAGCAATCATCGCTTCCTTCAGGTAAGTGTTCTTTCTTCCTCTCTTTTAAACTGTTGTTGTGCTTTTGCTCATTCAAAAGCGAAAGGCTTGTAAAGAAATAACAGCCTTCTGTTTTCTGTGTTAGCAACCCCACTGGTCCATTTAGAGTGTAGATTAATAGCTGATTGTGTTGCTGATTTCTTTTCTGTTGGCTTTTGGCCCTCCTGGAACTCTTGGTGATCAAATGCTCTTCCCAGCTGGCCTGTAAGTCCTGTCAAGGCCTGCTGGACTCAGGAGCTCTCCCAGTGTTGTTACCTGGCAGGAGGAGACATCTAACTCACCAGGTGGGCATGGAACTTGTGAAACAAGGCAGCCCTCCATCCCTTTTGTTTGCCCTATCTCCTCTCCCTTCTCCCTCTCCCAGCACCCCCTGCAGCTGCAGATCCTGGTACTGATGTTGCCCTCCTGTTGGGGTAGGAAGGAGGCAGAAAGTGTGAAGTCTGGGCAGTTGAGACAGATCTTCGGCCACGTGGCTCACCCTCTCAGCATTCCACTTTGTGTTGGCAGGGGCAGGCCCAATGAGTTGGAGAGAGTGACAGGGATAAGCCAGGCCAGGACATAAATCTGGAACAATCCATCGTCCCAAGGATCGAGTCCTCATACCGCAGATACTGGAGACAGTGAGACAGCTGCTTCTCTTCTCACTGTCCCTTTTCATTCTCTACTCCTTCCTCTTAGCCAGGAGGGGTTGTGTTTGTTTGTGTTTACATCAGGACTTCCTGGCATGTACAGTTTTAGAATTAAGTGGACTGTGGTCACTAAACTTTCAAAATGAATTCGGAGCCCGGCAGCGTTGACTCAGGAGGCTTTTCTCTGGGATTCCTCCACTCCGAGTGGAGCCCTCTTTGATCTGCTATGTTTTCACTTTCTCCAACCTGATGTTTGGGCCTCTTCCAGACTGTGTCATGTCTTCTGGTGAATCATTGTGTGTTTCCTTTTCAGAAAACCACCTCGGAGTTACCGTAGACCTGATGACTCCAGTTAGAGTTTAGTGTGTCAACACATTCATAAGATGACCCCCCTTTTTAGCGTTTTCCAAGTTATCTTGGTCATCATCAAGGAAAGAAAACAATTTCCGCATTTCCCGTTGGTCGATTTAAACTCTGGCTGGGTCTCTCGGGCTGCCATTCTCCGCCAGTGTCAAGACTCGGGTGTCTTGCCCATGACTCTATTTTTTTCTCCATCAACTACAAAACACAGATGTTTTTCCATTATATAGACACAGCTTCTGATGGGAGAACTAAAATCACCATTTCATAATGAATAAGGTTTAAAGGCTTATAGAAACAAAAAGCTGGCACATTGGTCTCACCCAGGGTCATTTAGGAGGAAAGCACAGCCTTGCTCTCTGGGCTGCGAGTCCCCAGTGGGGGTCCTGCCACCGGCCCCCATGAGACCGTGGGTGAGCCGCTGCATCTTCCCTGGTCTTCTTGCCAAGGAGATGGGTTTGGACCGCCTGACTGGCAGCTCTAGGTGTGCTCTAAGGGGCCATTAGATATTCAAAAGATTTGGAGAGTTTTTAAACTTAGACAGTGTCTTATTCTGAACTGATGTTTTTAGAGTTCAGAAGGTGACTGGGTGGTATTTTGAGAACTTTAGAGAAAAATGTATACTTTTGCATGTATTCGGCCGAACTCTCATAAACTCATTTGGAAGAGAAAAAAATCTTATGTGACCTCCCAACTAAGCAAATTTAGTGATCAGAATTCTTGCAAAGGATGGACACTCAGCTGAACTGAGTAATATCTGGAACAGCACTAAGTCCACCATTAGAATATTCTTCAACTTTATTAATGTACAGGCAGCACTGTAGCTGTGGGTGATTCAGTGAAGTAAATTATAGTGACTTGATCGAGATTATCAATATTTGTGTAATTTCTTCCCAAGAGAGAAGGATGTTGGAGACCCTAATTTGATGTCTTTTATATGAGGACCCTGAGGTCCTTAAGAGTAGGGTGTCTTGCCCAGGATCACTAGATAGTAAGCTGGTCTTCCTTAACCAGGGAGCCTGATATGCACACCTGCAGTATCCTCTCTTCTCAAATCTTCACGGGCCCTAAGGAAATCCACTCTGGTTCCCAGAAACAGTGAAGCGTTAAACACTAGTTCTAGGTTTTCAATGGATGCCATTTTATGAGGAATTCGTTAGCCTGCAATTTTGCTGGAGTTGCCACTAACAGGACTGGCATGGACCATGTTTATTTAAGTGAATGTGCAAAAGATAGATGTCTGTATATAGGCAGGGGTCAGAGGAACTATAAAGAAAAACACAAAGTATTTTAAGTTAGATCACAGAACCATTCTTCTATAAGGTGTTATTATAATAAAAGAGGACAGGGCTTCCCTGGTGGCACAGTGGTTGAGAGTCCGCCTGACGATGCAGGGGATGAGGGTTCATGCCCCGGTCCGGGAAGATCCCACATGCTGCAGAGCGGCTGGGCCCATGAGCCATGGCCGCTGAGCCTGTGCGTCCGGAGCCTGTGCTCTGCAGCGGGAGAGGCCTCAACAGTGAGAGGCCCACATACCGCAAAAAAAAAAAATAATAATAAGATCAAATAATAATAATAAAAAATAATAATAAAAGAAAAAAAGGACAGAATGGACATGAATTTTGAAATGATTAGGTCTCCGGATTGGGGAGTCCACCGTTTGCAACTGCACTTGTGCTTTAAATACGAAGCAGCTGTGAGTTGCTGAAGCCTGGCAGGATTGTGGATGCTGCATTTAACTCTCTTAGCCTGATATTGGTTCCTGTTTTCTCTTTCATATCATGCAGACCCTTGGCTCCTGCCCAACCCACACTTAAACTCCCAAACTCCTCATTCTAAAAATTAGGATTAGTCAAGCTTCTGGTCTTTGATCCTAAAACAAAACCTGTCCTGGTGGAAGGTGTAGTTTAAGAGGCGTGTGGATTTAACGCACTGGAACTTCCATCTCTGTTATTGCTTCCGCTCTTTCTCACAGTGGCCATCGTAGTGCTCTCCTTTCCAAAGGAAGGAAACAAGGGGATAAGTAATCTACACTAAGGAAAGCTTTAACATTCACTGGGGACCTCATTTTGGACACAAGGAATAGAGATTTTTTTTTCAAATCACAACACAGGCAACTGCCCACTAGTTATAAAAACAGCCAGCCTTGCCCTGAACGTCTGGTCATTGAGACATGAAGGACAGACCTGGTCCCTGTCCTCCTGCTTTGTGCTTGTGAACAGAATGGAGGGGAAGGGAGACTCAAATGTCAAGTGCAGAAGCGCTAAGGTGGTGTTGATGTGTTTAAGGTAGTGTTGCCATCAGATTTTAGATTTGGCCTTTAGGGGAGGAGGGCCCTGCATCAGGACCAAGGGAAGGACACTTCTGCTGCTCAGGGGGGACCACGTCTTGTAGTCAACCCTCAGTTTATTGAAACTAGGTGTGGGAGGGTGGGAATGATAGGAGGAGCTCACAGGCATTTCAGCATGAATCCCATGTACCCCGGAAAGCTTAAAGGAGATTTGTTTTGGCGTCATGCGTGAGAGTATCCCCAGAAGATTTCTGAAACTACTTGGTCTTAGCTCCTATATATGTGCATTTTTAAGTTATTTTAATAGTTATATATGTATTTTGTTTTCATAGTTATATATATATTTTGTTAAATACTTGGAAGATACCAAACACGTACAGAGAAGGAAACTATGGCCCACAACCCCAAGAAAACTTTTCCAAGCATATAGAACTCCAAGATGCTTGAAATCAAATTAGTATTTTATTACATAGATGTATGTCTTATTTCATGCACTTATTGTATGATGAACATTCACCATATTGCTAAAAGTCTTCAAAATAGTTTAATGGCTGTGATAGGCCCCTGTAACTTGCTATTGTAAAACAGATTCATTTATTGAGAGTGCAAATGAAATTATAAAGGGAAAACCTTAAAAATTATTTTCAAAATGCCAAGGTTGGTGGCATACACAAGGGAAGAAGTAACTGATGTGGGACTTCAAATCCAGATGCCCTCTTGAGCTGGGTCTATCCTATGCTAATAGTTCACGTTTCACTTAGATGTCTATTATTTTTGATAGAGTCGAGTCATCTTTCATTAATGGGTGTAGGAAGCATTCCGTGTCTGCTAGTAGGTTGGAGTATTCTTAGCTGATAGCTTGGTGATGAATACTGAACATCCACACCACCCTCCCTACTCACCCCCCCACCCCTTGCATTGTCCTGGATGGTACATCGCTTGAAAGCAGTTGCTAGACTGTGGGACTTAGGTCACCAGGCTGAGCATCCCCCTTGACACTCCAACCAGTCTCCCACCCCATCTACACTTGTTATCAGCTTGTCCAGCCCCAGGACCCTCCTTAGCCAAGAGCTTCCCCTGAAGTCTCTAAAGGAGGGTGTAACTTGTGGGACATGGCTCTAAAATCTGGTGTGGGGTGTAGAAAGCTCTCTCGCTTAGGTGGAAACACTCCCTCATCAGGAAGGCACCAGCCTTGAGATCAGAAGACTTGGGGAGACTCACCCTCAAGCAAAAACAAAAGCTGATGCTCCTGTAAACTGACAGGCCTTGCAGATTTAGTTATTGGGTGATTTATGGAGAAGGGAAAGTATTTGATGTTTGTTTTTTTTATAGTCTAGGTATTCCCAGTACTCTTTAAATTCTGGCATCCTTCCCAGGAGCTAAAGCTAGAAGGATTTTACTTTCATCCTACATTTTCTTGGTAAACATGTTAAGTAGGTAGTTTGGGTCCCTGCGGGCTCCTGGCACCCGAGACGCTTGTGTTGGCAGGGCTCCCGCAGGCGCTGCGTGCCGAGACCCTTGCCACAGGCAGGGCGGGGTGCGGGTGTGCATCTGCCTGATGCCACTGCTGGCTGTTCTTTACCCCAAAATGGAATCGTGCATGAGAAATCAGCCAAACATCTAGAAAGTAAGAACCTAATTTGTTTAGCCAAACCATCAGCTGGAAAAGTTATTTTTAGCCATGGATCCCTGAGACTTTTGGACTTGCTTTATATTCAGACTTCCTTTCAGCTCAGGTTTGGTCCAAGATCCCTGAACTCAGGTGATCCACGGAATCCTGTCAGCGCCCTTTGAACGAAGGCAGGGTAAAACAGGATGCTTCTCAGTGGGTCGTCTTTGTATTTCTTTTAAAAGTTTTTTTTTTCCATTTTTCACGGGGTTTTTTTAATTGTGGTAACATACACATAACATGAAACTTAACCATTTTAACCCTTTTTGAACGTCCAAGTCAGTGGCCTTGCGTACATTCACAGCGTTATGCCACTGTCAGCAGAGTCCTTTTCATCATCTCAAACTGAAACTCCAGACCCATGAAACACTGACTGCCCACTCCCCTTCCCCTCCAGCCCTCGGTAACCTCTCTTCCACATTCTTTCTCTGTGAATTTGACTACTCTAGGCATTCATCCAATATTGGTCCTTTTTTATATGTCTTTTAAGAAGGCTTGAGAGCTTAGGTGCTCCTTGCGAGCCATTTCTGAGCAGGCCGGCCTAGTTGTAATAGGTCTGAGGGCCAGAGAGATGCTGTGTGTCCTTGTAGGATGCCCTAGGGCTACGTCAGCTGAGGGGATGCTGGGGTGATGGGCTTTTGCAACTGCTGTCCCCCCACCATGGCTCTCCCCAGGTGGTTCCTGTCTAGACGCTATGGCAGAATCTGTGGTTTCTTTGGTCTTCCCCTGTTCAGATGTTTGACCAAAAGCTGATGGAATTCTTATACTTTTTTTTAAAGTGCCTGCACATGGTAAAGTAGTCTAACTGTCCAAAAGTTACCTCTTGCATTCCAGCCCCGTTCCTCTTTCCCAGTGGGGAGCTGAGGTGACCCATTTATTGGGTAGCTTTCCAGAGATATTCAGTCCATGAGTCGTGTGTGTGTGTGTATGTGTGCGTGTGGTGTGTGTGCATGCCCGTGCCAGGCCCCAACATGGTATGTCAATCTAATAGGGTACTACTCACTCATAGCTGTGGTTAAATCAGTACCCAGAGTTCACAATTTTTGTGGCTATGGAAATGCTATTTTCAGCCGAATCATGTAGTCAACTGTAATTACTTCGTACTTGTTGTAGAGCTTTTTGATTTTCCTGAATTTAATAGTTTCCTTGCCTGTTGGTTCGCTGAATTGTCTAAGTTTCAATCGCTCATCCTCCTCCCACTTTTTTTTTTTTTTTGCGCTTCGCGGGCCTCTCACTGTTGTGGCCTCTCCCGTTGCGGAGCACAGGCTCCGGACACGCAGGCTCGGCGGCCATGGCTCATGGGTCCAGCCGCTCTGCGGCACGTGGGATCTTCCCGGACCGGAGCACGAACCCGTGTGCCCTGCATCGGCAGGCGGACTCTCAACCACTGCGCCACCAGGGAAGCCCTCCTCCCACTTTTTAAAGGAAAATATGCATCTCCTCTCAAAATGACCAAATTCTCGGGACTGGTGTTTTTCCTTGGAGGTGCCAGTCCTGGAGCCGTCCCTGTTCCTCCAGCCCAGACACGTTGCCCTCCAGGTCTGGGGTCTGGCTGAGTCAACTTTGCTCTCATTTTTGGGAGCCTCGTTCCTGCTGATTTCCAGCGTGTGTTCCCTGGAGCCCAGCTCCCCCCTTCCTGGCTTTACCCCGTCACCTTGGCATGGAGCCCAGCCTCTCCTCACTTGCTGGGCCCTCATGTGTCTGAAAATGCCATGTTTTTCCTACCTCCCCCTTGAGGTAGTTTGGCCAGATACAGAATTTAAAAGGAAAATAATTTCCGGCTGTCATCTTGAAATCATTGCCCTGTTTCCTTTTCGCTCTCAGAGCTGTTCTTGAGAAGCATGATATGTTTCTGATTCACTCGTAAATTTCCTGCTTTCCTTTTCTCTGGAAGCTTTTGGGGGGTCTCCACTTTGTCTTAGAGGTGTGACATTGCCTGGCGAAGCCCCTTGGTGGGTCTTTTCTCTCTTGCTGTGCTGCCCACCTAGGTGTCAGGTTAGGAAAGACCCGTATCTCCAGTTCTGGACATTTTCTTGAATTATGCCTCCCTCCTCCCCTGTCTGTGTTCTTTCTGGAACTCCTTACTCAGTCATCGTCCGAATGCCTAGGTTGCTATTCTGAGCTCAGAGCCTTTCCTGCTGTTTCTGTGGGGGAGAGGGAGGAGATTGGGGACCAGTCTCCCATCTCCTGTCCCACCCCCGACACTGCCTTCATCCTGGGAGCCTTTACGTGATGTCTAGAAAGCAACAAGAGAATTATTTGTGAAAAACATTTCCTCTGCTCTAGGTAAGATGGATCTGGACTTGCTAATGAATGCAGACACGTTGTCTTTTTCACCCAGTGATGCTAGATGCTGCCTGACGCAAATGAGTAAAGACCAAGTTTTGCTCACGTTCCCTTTGCATTCTCCTGCTTTACTCCTAGTCTGAATCTTCCTTGTTGGTTAGTTGAAGGTACTCCTGGACTTCTTTGTGTGGTCTGATTTCTGCCGCCGAAGGTATGCCGCTCCACGGTTATTTGTGCCTGCTGGTTTCTTGGGTTCCCGGCGTGCTGTGCCTCCCTGGGCTGGGTGCGGTCCCTCTGGGGATGTCCCCTGCCTCCCTCTCTGGCCTTCACTTCCTCTCTGGTCCCTGGCTCACTGAGTCATGCAGCAAGCCTGCTGCAGCGCCGGGGTCCCAGGCCGTGAGCCAGAGCCCAATCTTCCGAGGGCGTAGGTGTCCTCAGTCTGTGAGATCTCGTCTGCTGCATCCAGCCCCTCCCTGAGTCTCGCCTCAAGAAAATGTTGCTTCTTGTAAAGTGAACTTGTGAAATGAGTAGAAAGGGTCCTCTCTTCAGTAGCCGTAACCTTGGTTTCCCTTGGAACTGCTAAGACTAGACTGGTCAGTCGTGGAGCATCTGCAGGAGCTGCTGAAAGCCACGTTGTACCGTCCGGCCTCTAGGTGTTACCCACGGCGGGCAGCGCATCATCCTAGACGCCTGCTCCCCTCCCGCTCTCTTCAGCCCCTTCTTGTCATCTTGGTATCCTGGCAGATTCTAGGGGAAGCGTCAGCTAGCCCGTTATTTGGAGATATTTGTCCTGTGAGGTCTCTTTCCGTCTTTTCCTGGTGACCTCTAAGCATTGTGACATTCAGCTCCTGCCCTAAAGCATGGAGAGACCGGCCTTTCCTTGACCCCTGCATCCTCCCCAAGTCCAGCAGTCATTCATCAGGTGCGTTCCAGAATTATATCGCTCCTACATAGGAATGAGGGGAGACGGGAAGACAGAGTGTTCCCAGTCAATGGGGCACTGCTTAGATTGACACATGAGGAAGTGCAGGGGACAGGGGACAGTCACACTGCCGGATCTGAGCCCGTTAAGGAGGTGATGCTAACCCAAGCAGCTCTGGCCCTCGTAGTTCTGACTGATGCCGTTCTTTTTTGTGTGTGTGTGGTACGCGGGCCTCTCGCCGTTGTGGCCTCTCCCGTTGCGGAGCACAGGCTCCGGACGCGCAGGCTCAGCAGCCATGGCTGCGGGCCCAGCCGCTCCGCAGCATGTGGGATCTTCCCGGACCGGGGCACGAACCCGTGTCCCCTGCATCGGCAGGCGGACCCCCAACCACTGCGCCACCAGGGAAGCCCCCTGATGCCGTTCTTGATGTGTACCTTCGTTACTCTGTTTATCATAGGCTAATACGGGTCTGCAGAATGGTATTGTTGGGAGAAGCGGTATTTACAGTGTCCACTGTTGGTTCTGAAAACCGTGGCTTCTGGAGGCCGGGGACCCTTCACTGCCGCCTGTCAGCTCCTGGCGGTGACTGTGCTGTGTTAATAACCCTGGCAACTGCCCCTTCTGACCTTGCCCGCCCCCTGGTCTCTTTCAAGCCTTAAGCCTTAGCCCTTGACAGGTTGAGGACAGATTTTATTTTGCTTTGGGATAAACTAGTCATATCGGGGAACAAGCTGCTAGGAAGGCAGGTGGACCCCTCCACGTTTTCCTTCTTTTTTCTTTTTCCTTCATTCACAGTCTTCTTGGTTGTGTCTGATGGGCAGAGAAGAACTCAGTGCTTTGGGGCTAATAAAGGCATCCTCTCCAGGAGAGCATCTGGGAGCATTGCAAAGTGTGCCTCGTTGTCTCACCCCTTCCCACCCCGGCTAAGAGCAGGTTTCACGCCTGTGGTGTAACTCCCTGTTTGTAAACACTTTGGGAAATTGGCAAGCAGGGCTCTGAACCTCTTAGAGCCAAGGCTGCCTGTTTATATAAGATATCTTATGTTCATCCTGTAATAAGAGGGAAACGAAAGGAAAGCAATTGATAATTAAATAATATGAATGTGAATATTTAAATGCTGGGTGTGACCACACCAGGAGAGATTATAATAAAGTCCACAGTGACTTGCACCCAGGCACATGGCAGCTGCAGACGGAGCAGTGCTGTCAGGGATCCATCTTCCAGACGATGACCAAGTCACAGCCAAGTTCCAAACAGGACAAAGGGATACTGGCCCTCCATTTTCATGGTCCTGGGAAATGAGATAGATATTAACACCGGGCAGAATACTTTGTGTGTGTGTACAGTGGGATTAGGTTCTAGTCTCAGAAGGTCAGTTGGGGGCTTCCCTGGTCGCACAGTGGTTGAGAGTCCGCCTGCTGATGCAGGGGACGGGGGTTCGTGTCCCGGTCCGGGAAGATCCCACGTGCCGCGGAGCGGCTGGGCCCGTGAGCCATGGCCGCTGAGCCTGCGCCATGGAGCCTGCGTTCCGCAATGGGAGAGGCCACAACAGTGAGAGGCCTGAGTACCAAAAAATAAAAACTAAAAAAAAAATTAAGGTCATTTGGGATGTGGAAAAGTCGCCCCTGAAAACCATGTCACCCCTAGTTATTTGTGACCATCCAAAACAACCCCATAAATTTTCAAAATGCCTGGAGGGGTGGTACTCTGATATAGAGAACCCTGGTACAGAGCCTACCATGGAAATCCAGACAAGTGACAATATATGTGTTAGACCAGGTTCTTCAGAGAAACAGAACCAGTAGAGGGGACACACACACACACACACACACACACACACACACACACACACACACACACACACACACACACACACACACACACACACACACACACACACACACACACACACACACACACAGAGAGCAAGAGAAATTTATTTTAAGGACTGGCTAATGTAATTGTGGGTGCTGCCTGCCAACTTTGAAATCTGTGGGGTGTCAGTGGGAGGCCCAGGGAAGAGTTGATGTTGCAGCCTTGAGGCCCAGAGGCAGTTTGGAGGCAGAATTTCCTGTTCCTCAGAAGACCTCAGTCTATGCTCATAAGGCATTTAACTGACTACACGAGGCCCACCCAAGTGATGGAGGGTCATCAGCTTTACTTTGAGTCAACTAGTCTGAATATTCATCACACCTGAAAAACACCTTCACAGAAAAATATCTCTACATCTAGAGTAACGTCTGACCAAGTATCTGGGTACTGTGACCTAGCCGTGTTGACACACACTTGACACACATTAGCCATGTTAATCATCACCGCGAAGGACAAGAAGTTGAAGAATGTTCCATTCCTGGACTTCCCTGGTGGCGCAGTGGTTGAGGGTCCGCCTGCCGATGCAGGGAACATGGGTTCGTGCCCCAGTCCAGGAAGATCCCACATGCCGCGGAGCGGCTGGGCCCGTGAGCCATGGCCGCTGAGCCTGCGCGTGCAGAGCCTGTGCTCCGCAACGGGAGAGGCCACAACAGTGAGAGGCCTGAATACTGAAAAAAAAAAAAAAAAAAAGAATGTTCCATTCCTATAGTAGGAACTCTAAAGGTCGTCACGATAAATATCTTTGTGTTTCTCCCGGAAGCATTACCAGTGTGCAGCGTTCAGACAATGGGTCGTATATCTGTAAGATGAAAATAAACAACGACGAGATCGTGTCTGACCCCATCTACGTCGAGGTGCAAGGTGAGTCCAGAGGCCACAGGGTGTCCAGTTGCCACAGGGCGGTTTGTTGTAGCGCCTGCATTAATTGCTTCGTGTATAATGCTCCAGAGTTTGGCATGCCCATTTGTTTGTTTGTTTTTTAATTGTTTTTATTGAGGTATAGTTGATTTACAATGTTGTGTTAGTTTCAGGTGTATGGCAAACTGATTCAGTTTATTATATGTGTGTGTGTGTGTGTGTGTGTGTGTGTGTGTATATATATATATATATATATATATATATATATATATATATATAATATATATTCTTTTTCAGATTATTTTCCCGTATAGGCTATTACAAAATATTGAGGATAGTTCCCTGAGCTATACAGTAGGTCCTTGTTGTTTATCTATTTTATATATAGTAACATATATATGTTACTCTCAAATTCCTAATTTATCCCATTTGTAGCTCTGTATACAAACCTTGCAAATCCATAAGCACTGAAATTTTACAAGGCCATCTTCTTTGTAGACTTTAGGTAGTTATGAAATTCACTTAATTCTTAGAGATTTAGCTCTATCCTACGCACTATAGCTGAGATAAAAAGAGATTGTGGACCTCCTTGTCCTAAGGTTATTTACAATTTAAAACAACTGAAGTCTTTTTATGTTAAGAAACAAAATGCAATCTATCATCCAGTTCTCAGTGCTGGCACCAGATGCCACTCACCTGGTCAAGTGCCAATTTGTTTATTATTCAGTATCTTTTACTGCCTTGCTTATGCAGATGGTGAAATCAGGGAGAGTGAGCCATTTTCTTGATTGGGCCTGCAGCTCGGCCTGGGATTCCTTTTTAGGCCCTAGGATTTGTCAGGCACGTGATTCAGTGCAGTTCGACGCCATGACATGAGATGGGCTTGGTGGGGGAGCTGGGGCAACAGGCGAGGAGAAGGCAGTCTCTGCCCTCAAGGAAGTTGGACTCTCGTGGGGAACGTGAGCTGATGCACAGGTGAGCCAGGCCAGGTGGGTCCGGGTCCTGCATCTCGGGGTTTGCACGTCCGGTTCGGCAATGGCAGGGCCTGTCGAGAGAGGCTTTGAGGAGGAAGCATCTTCATTATCACCCCAAGTGGCCACTCCCCACTGTCCTAGGGGCTGCCCTCCAGGGTCTCTGCATCCCTGCTCGCTGAGGTACCCCATCAGCAGAGCCTTCAGAACAACTTTTCTGCTTTCTCCTGACCCCCCTCATCACAGGCTTTAGACCAGGTGATTAGCTTTTCAAGGAACTTCAACGAGAAGCATCTCCCACAGAAAGGCTGCTGTGCTACGCATTGTTTTTTTTTGGGGGGGAGGGGGTATGTGCTCTAGTTTGTTTGTTTGTTTGTTTGTTTATTTTACATCTTTATTGGAGTATAATTGCTCTACAATGGTGTGTTAGTTTCTGCTTTATAACAAAGTGAATCAGTTATACATATACATATGTGCGCATATCTCTTCCCTCTTGCATCTCCCTCCCTCCCACCCTCCCTATCCCACCCTTCTAGGTGGTCACAAAGCACTGAGCTGATCTCCCTGTGCTATGCGGCTGCTTCCCACTAGCTATCTATTTTACATTTGGTAGTGTATATGTGTCTATGCCACTCTCTCGCTTTGTCACAGCTTACCCTTCCCCCTCCCCATATCCTCAAGTCCATTCTCTAGTAAGTCTGTGTCTTTATCCCTGTCTTACCTCTAGGTTCTTCATGACATTTTTTTTTCTTAAATTCCATATATATGTGTTAGCATACGGTATTTGTTTTTCTCTTTCTGACTTACTTCACTCTGTATGACAGACTCTAGGCCCACCCACCTCACTACAAATAACTCAATTTCGTTTCTTTTTACGGCTGAGTAATATTCCATTGTATATATGTGCCACATCTTCTTTATCCATTCATCCGATGACGGACACTTAGGTTGTTTCCATGTCCTGGCTACTGTAAATAGAGCTGCAGTGAACATTGGGGTACATGACTCTTTTTGAATTATGGTTTTCTCAGGGTATATGCTCAGTAGTGGGATTGCTGGGTCGCAGACCTGAACTTGATACCCTCTAATGCTGCAGGAGGCCTGAGGGAGGGGCCCCTCAGAGGAGTCTCTTTTTGAGCTTTGCTCAGAGCCCATCCCAGGCTGCACAGCCAGTGCCACAGGGATCTGTCCGCATCAGCTAGAGGGGAGGGTTGCTACATTTGCTGCTAACCTGGGAAAACTATTCAGAGGACATTTCATTTGTAAAATCCCAGAAAAAATGCCCAGGGCCGGAATGAGTTAGGTCCAAATGGAGTTTTGCAAAACTTTGAAACATGAAAAAAGAATCCCATTTTACCACTCCCACATCAGTCCTGCTGGGCCCAGATCTGTGAGCTCCCAGTCCCAAAAGGACACAGTTTAAACGTCCGAGACCAGTTAGCTTGATCTGTTAAATTTTTGTCACATGCCCCAAATAAGTACCAACTGGTTTTCTCTGAGCCATTCCCTATGACCCCGGTTCTGGAATCATAGTGGGAGATCTTGGGGTTGTACCTGTGTAAGTCTGTCTATACTCTTTTCATGAGAATGTGCTTGGAGAAGTGTTCAGCCCTGTACAAGTGTACAGATTTTAAAATTTATTATCCCTCACCTGAAAGTCTCACACAACATAGGTTGTCCTCAAAAACAGGCAGACCACACCGTTCAGGATGGCCATCATCCAAAAGTCTACAAATAATAAACACTGGAGAGGGTGTGGAGAAAAGGGTACCCTTGTATACTGTTGGTAGGAATGTAAATTGATGCAACCAATATGGAGGTTCCTTAAAAACTAAAAATAGAGTTACCATATGATCCAGCAGTCTCACTCCTGGGCATATATCTGGAAAAGACAAAAAGTTTAATTTGAAAAGATACATGCACCCCAATGTTCACAGCAGTACTATTTACAATTGCCAAGACATGGAAGGAACCTAAGTGTCCATCAACAGATGAATGGACAAAGAAGATGTGGTGTATATACTGGAATATTACTCAGCCATAAAAAGAATGAAATATTGCCATTTGTAGCCACATGGATGGACCTAGAGATTATCATAGAAGTAAAGTAAGTCAGACCGAGAAGGACAAATATCATATGACACCACTGATATGTGGAATCTAAAAAAATGATACAAAGGAACTTATTTACAAAACAGAACCAGACTCACAGGCATAGAAAACAAACTTGTGGTTACCAAAGGGGAGAGAAGGGAAGGGATAAACTAGGAGTTTGGGGTTAGCATATACATACTACTATATATAAAATAGATAAACAACAAGGACCTCCTGAATAGCACAATATAGTTGATATTGAACTATATTCAGTATCTTGTACTAACCTATAATGGAAAAGAATCTGAAAAAGAATATATTTTTATATATGTATAACTGAATTACTCTGCCGTACACCTGAAACGAATACAACACTGTAAATCAAGTATACTGAAATTTTAAAAAGAAAAAGAAAATGGGTGGACTCTTATGTGGCTTTGTTTTCACTTTGTGTTTATTGGTAAGGAATCCTGAAAACCTGCCAGCCTTTCCCAGGAGTTTGAGCAACACCTAATTTCAGAACTGCCAGGCCTCCCTTCTGAGAAAAGCCGTTCTGAATCACCATTTCTCCTTTGGGAAAGTGTCCGAGAAAACCGGCTAGAGCTAGGCTGGCAGGAATTAGCCTGTTTGTTCTTTCTTACCCAACTTCAGGGAGATAAAAACTGGCCGTTTCAGACCTGGGTGGTGGACAGAGAAAGCTCCTGCTGCCAAGCTGCGGTGTGGTTTCCATTCCCCGGGGGGCTGTGCCTTGGCCTGTGGATCTAAAAGCTTCTTTCCCTCACCTCTTCCTCTGCAGGACTTCCTCACTTTACGAGGCAGCCTGAGAGCATGAATGTCACCAGAAATACAGCCTTCAACCTCACCTGTCAGGCTGTGGGCCCGCCTGAGCCCATCAACATCTTCTGGGTTCAGAACAGCAGCCGTGTCAATGAACTTCCAGAAAAATCCCCCTCCGTTCTGACTGTTCCTGGTGAGTCTGAGTTGTGGGATTTCCTTGCTGTTTGCCCTGGAAGGGTGGAAGGGAGCAGAAGTTTGATGAGCGCTGCTGTGCACAGCAGCAGGTAGTCGAGGCAGATAAAACCGCAGGTGAGGCAGCTGAGGGTAGGGGCCGGGTGGAGGGGGAGGCAGGTGGGAATCTCGGGGGTCAGAGGTCACAGGGCAGGACTGGGGCGTGGGGATATGCCCACCACGGGTGTCTGTGGTTAAGTTGGCGAAGTGGCCAGAGTGCTTGAGCCTGGGCAGCGGGAGCCCTGCTCACGTCTTCCGTGGCAGCTGTGGCCCTGCTGGCTGGCAGGGCTTGCATTTCAGGAGCCATTGACGGGACGGCCTCAGCGAGGTTTGGCGGCAAGGAAAGTGCACTCACTGGTCACGGGCTTGGCTGTGAGAGGGTTGAGTCACTGTGAGGCCGTGGCTGCCCTGATGGTCAGCGGTCATCTGATTTCCCTCGGAATGGGCGTGCCCCGGCTTCCTTGCCGCGCTCCTCCGACAGTGCTCTCGGGGTCAGCGCCACTGACGTCTCTGTGCTGCTGAATCCAGTGGGCTCCTCTTTGGCTCCTGTCACTGCATCTTCCAGCAACATCTGGCAAGGTTACCACCCCCGATCCTTCCTTTTTTCACACACTCAGCAAACGTTCTGAGGGATGCTGCCCGCCAGAGGTGACCTTCAGGAAACCCTGTCTTCCTGGCTTCCTTCCTGCCTCCCGACTCGTCCTCTTCCCTTGACAGCAGTTCTGAATGTGGGAGGGTGCCCTAGGGCTCAGTCCTGGACGCACCTCTGAGAGTTCCTCTGGGCCCCTGGCTTCACGACCATCTGTGTGATGACAGCCTTGAACGTCGTATCTCCAGCTCAGACCTCCCTCCTGAGCTTCGAGCTCCTTGCTTGCCATTTCCACTTACTGGATATGGAAGCGTCTTAAAATGAAACTCTTCATTTCCCCCCAAGACTTGCTTTGCCCCAGAGTTCCCCATCTTAGTAAATGATATCACCATGTGCCCATCCTTCCTTCCTTCTCCTTTTCCACATTGAATGCATCAGCAGGTTGTCCGTTCTGCTCCAACAGTACATCTCAAATCTGTCTCTTCTCTGTCTCTGCTGCAGTGCCCTGGTCCACGTCACTGCCAGCTCTTGCCAACAGCACTGCAGTAACTTCCTAACTGGTCTCTTTGCTTCTAGCCTTGTCCCCACTCTCGTCCTCAATGGCAGTTCGTGTCCCCTGCCTGCTGGAACCCTTCAGGGGCTTCCCATTATCTTTGACTGGCACTCAGAGTCTGTCCTGCCCCCGCTCATAGGACCTGCGTGCTCTGGTTCCCGCTCAACTCTCCAGCCCAGACCCATCCCACTCTTTCCCGGCTTATTAGGCACCATTGTCTTTCATTTTCTGATTGTCTTTCATTTTCTCAGAAACGTCACCCTTCTCGCTGCCTCAGGACCTTTGCACTTGCTTTCTGTCTGCTTGCAGTGTTGTTCCATCTGCCCTTCATCCCATGACACATCTCAAACATCACTTTTGCACACAAGTCTTTCCTGGTCATTCTTGTAGTTCCTCCCCACTCCTTTATTGACTCCCAGGCGTGTATTCTTGTGGACTTCCTTCATTGCGCTGGTCACAGTCTGTCATTTCCCTGTTTATTTGTTTAGCTGCTTGTCTGTCTTCTTAGAGAATGTATACGCAGTAAGAACAAGGACTTTATCTCTCCCAAGGCGGTGCCTGACTCATAGTAATAATCACTGAATATTTACGCTGAGTGGACCAGCAAGTGAATGCCAACCTGAGGTATTGTTTCTGAATCACTTTTCTTACTCCTGACTCCGCGAGGAATGTTACGATTGTCTCTGCCTTCATCTGAGTTTTCTTTGAGTTTCTCCAAGGAATTGATCGTCAAGTAACTTATTTGTTCAAAATTAATTTAAAAAAATACATTCCTCCCTCTGTAGGATGATTGCTTTGAAGTCCCACAAAGGAGGATTTAATGGGGCATACAATGAAATATGTAGGTTAAATTGACCTACAGTTAAATGCATAGCAATTAAGTGCACAACTCAGTGAGTCATGATAAATGTAGACGCTCACGTAACCACCGCTTCAATCAAGATATAGAACATTGCTGTCACCCCAGGAAGTTCCCTCTTTCTCCCTTCAGGTCAGCCCCTACCTCCCATAGGTAACCTTGTTCTGATGTCTATTATCATAGATTAATTTTGCCTATTCTTGAAATTTAAATTAATGAAATCATAAGGTGTCTATTTTTTTTGCATCGGGCCTCTGCATCTTTTGAGATGATCTATGGTTTTTCTCCTTTCTTCTCTTCGTATGGCAAATTACATTGCTTTGATTTTCAAATGTTAAACCAATGTTGCATTCCTGGGCTAAACTCTGCTTGGTCATGATGTGTTGTGGTAGTTTCCATTTGCTAATATTTAGTTAAAGATTTTTGCATTTGTGCTCATTCTGGGGTCACACCAACTGCGTGTGTACTGCAAGTCAGTTCTGATCTTAATTACTAGGAGTTAGTGCAGACCCCATGGGTTAAAGACAGTGTCTGCCACAAGCCTGCCCTCACCTCAGCCACAAGTCTCAGGGGGGTCCCTAATCCACCTGCACTTCTTACTGACTTGCTGTAAACTTAGAGGTTTCTTTGACCCCCTTGGGTTCGATAATTTGCCAGAACAACTCACAGAATTCAGGAGAGTTCTATACTTGTGACTATAGTTTTTTTTTTTTTTACGAAGGATACACACAGGATGAAGTCTGGGAGGGTCCCAAATGCAGAGCTTTCATGCCCTTCCCTGCCCTGATGTGCGGAATCAAGGTGTGTCACCTCCTGGCACATCAGTGTGTTCATGGAACAAGAAACTACTAAGCTTTGGGGTCCAGAATTTTTATTGGGGTTTCATTGCGTGGCCATAACTGATAAAAGCGTCAGCCATGTGATGGGACATGATCTCCAGGCCTCCCTCTCTTCCCTAGAGGTCAGGAATTTGGGCTAATATCCTGTGGATCAAAGTCCCAACCCTCCCATCACAGGATTTAGTCATTCTGGTGACCAGTCCCCATCCTGAAGTTATCTAGGGGCCCATCCTGAGTCACCTTGTTAGCGTAACAAAGCCACTCCTCTAACTCAGGAACTAGCAAGGGACAAAAGCTAGTCAGCCTTTATCATACAACAATGTTCATGAAGGAAATTGTTTTATAATTTTGTTTTTGTTTCTGTTTTGTATTGGTAATGTCCGTTTTGGTATCTGGGTATTGTTGACCTAATAAAACATAGTTGGAAAGTGTTCCCATCTCTTTCCTGAAAGAGCTTGGTAACATTGGTGTTATTTTGGAAAGATGTGTGTGAAGTTCAGTGGAGGCTGTAACCTCTTGTGTTTTGGATGCTTTGTTTTTGGTAATGCAGTTTGCATTACCTTTTTTTTTTTTTTTTGGCTGTGTTAGGTCTTCGTTGCTGTGCACGGGCTTTATCTAGTTGTGTCGAGCAGTTGTGGCACGTGCGCTCAGTAGTCGTCGCTCGCGGGCTCTAGGGCGCAGGCTCAGTAGTTGTGGCTCACCAGCTTAGTTGCTCTGCGGCATGTGGGATCTTCCTTGACCAGGGCTCGAACCCGTGTCCCCTGCATTGGCAGGCAGATTCTTAGCCACTGCGCCACCAGGGAAGCCCTGCATTACCTTTTTTTTATTTATTTATTTTTTTTTGCGGTACACGGGCCTCTCACCATTGTGGCCTCTCCCGCTGCAGAGCACAGGCTCCGGACGCGCAGGCCCAGCGGCCATGGCTCACGGGCCCAGCCACTCCGTGGCACGTGGGATCCTCCCAGACCGGGGCACGAACACATATCCCCTGCATCGGCAGGCGGACTCTCAACCACTGCGCCACCAGGGAAGCCCTAACCACTCCCTTGTTGATGAACATTCAGGTGGTTTTAATTTTTGGGGGGTCACTGATGCAAACATCTTTGTACCCATATGTATTCCTCTTCCATAACTGTCATCCCTTCCCACCACATGGAAACACACCCACCTGCTTGTCTGCCTCCCCCATGTTATTAATCAGTGTGATTATTACATATTAATCATTCATTAGTTTAACCCCATTACCCAGCACATTGCCTGGCACATCAGAACTGTGTGAGTGAATGAATGAACAACTGAATGAATTTCAAACAGTTCCTGAGTCTTACGTCCTTTCACTGGGACAGAGACATAGTGATGCTGAAGTAACTTGTATTCATGTCACTAGTTTTGCATTTAAACTCTTTCTTACCTCTTTTCTCATATATACCTTTAGTGAGTTCTGTGAAATGGGTAGAACAGGATTTTTTTACATCCATTTTGCAGCCTCAAAGGGCTTAAAGAAGTCCAGGGAGAGAGGGCCTGGGGCGTAGGCTTCCTATGCAGACCTTGCTCTGGGCACATCGAGGCACACCAGATCAGCTACGGCAGACTGTTCCCGAACGCCAAACTTTGTAGCACTCTGAAAGAACTACATACAAACTTCTTCTTTTTTTTTTTTAATCTTTTTCTTCCTGTTTTACTGAGGTATAACTGACATACAGCACTGTGTAAGTTTAAGGTGTACAGCATAACGATTTGACTTACATACATCATGAGGCGATTGCTACAATGTTTAGTGAACATCCATCATTTCGTATAGATACAAAATATTCCCTTGTAATGAGAACCCTTAGGATTTAGTCTCTGAACAACTTTCATATATAACATACAGCAGTGGTAATTAATCATGTCGTACATCGCATACCTAATATTTATTTACCTTATAACTGGAAGTTTGCACCTTTTAATCACCTTCATCCAAATCCCCCCTCTCCTCCTCTGATCTCTTTTTCTAGGCATATGTTTGTTTTGCAGTATAACTGACCTACAACATTATGTCAGTTCCTGGTGCACAACGTAGTAATTTGATATTTACGTACATTACAAAATGATCACTGTGAAACTATGTCCGTTGACAGTATTGTTGACTGTATTCCGCGTGCTGTACATTTCATCCCCGTGACTCATTTACTTTGTAACTGGAAGTTTATACAAATGTATTCTTATTTGCATTTGTTTTTAATTTTGAGGACGCTTTAGTGTGATACCTGAGCCCCTCCCAGTAAGAGGAGGTCATGTTTAGGGAACTAGGTGCTGAGGCTGTGCTGACCCAAGATGCCTCTGGGGCCCTTTGTGCCCATGCAGCGCCTCCCTTGCTGATGTAAATAAAATCTGAATGTTTGCAGGTAGGCACCCTGCTATCTTGGAATTAACCCTGAAGTAAACTTTTCCCATCCCTTCTACCAAGAGGATGCTGAGTAGGGAAGTGGTTTACAGAGCCCTGATTGCTGAGACATGTTTGAACAGGAAGGTCCTACGCTTTTCCCTCTTGATACCAGTTTTGGTTTTTTTTTCCTCTGTGATGTAAGCGCTGTCTTCAAGAACCATGAGCGAAGAAGTACTTTGTCGAAAGGGCACCAATCTCAAAGGTTACATGCAAAATATACTTGGCGGCTGTCCTTGGAAGGCTCTTGAAGGGACCTCTGTTTGAAATGTTTTCCAGCTGTGATTTCCTTTCTGGACAATCTGAGCCTAATTCAATCTGTGGCCCCTTTCTCCTCTCCAGACTTTTGTCAGAAGGCAAATTACCCGCATATGGCTCTCCACAATCATATAGATGGTTTTGCTGGTTTGGGCTGAGACTTTTACTGAATTGTAAATAAATGATCCTGTTGGTACAGCGGGAAAAAAAGAAAAAGGTTACATGCCATGTAATTCCATTTAGACAACATTCTCTTTTTTTTTGAATTTTTGAATTTTATTTTATTTATTTTTTTATCCAGCAGGTTCTTATTAGTTATCTATTTTATACATATTAGTGTATATATGACAATCCCAATCTCCCAATTCATCCCACCACCACTTTCCCCCCTTGGTGTCCATACGTAAATGACAACTTATAGTGATGGTGTACACATGAGCTCCTGCCAGATGTTAGGTTGGGGGAAGGATGTTCGTAAAAAGGGTGGCACGGGGGAGCTTCTTTTTCGTGATGGAACAGTTCTCCATCTGTACACAAATCTGTACCTGTAATAAAATTTCATAGAAATCCCCCCCCACACACACACACAAAATAAAATGACCAAAAGCTGGTGAAATCTGAATAAGGTCTGTATTTTAGTTAATAGCATTGTACCAGGGACTTCCTTGGCGGTCCAGTGGTTAAGACTCTGCACTTCCACTACAGGGGGGGGCGGGTTCGATCCCTGGTGGGGGAACTAAGATCCCGCAGGCCGCGAGGTGCGGCCAAAAAAAAAAAAAAAAAAAAACGTATTTATCATACCAAAGTCACCTTCCTAGTTTTGATGGTTTTACTATGATGATGTAAGATGTTACCATTTAGGGGAACCTGGGTGAAGGGTGCTAGGAGCTCTTTACTCTTTCTGCAGTTTCTTGTGAATTGAAAACTATTTCAAAGCAAAGTTGTTTTTCCCCAAGGAAGTACTTTGTCGTTGGCAAAATAAAGTCCCAAAATAAAGAGCAGAACTGCAGAAAGCTTTTGCTGCATGATGTTCAGTAGTGGGATGCATTATAGGTTAGTGGTTAAGATCCCGAGCTTTGATATGGACTAATGCCAGTTCACCACTGTGTGTCCCTAGGCAACTTACTCACCTTCTTCATATAAAATAGGGGTAATGGTCTTCCCTGGTCACGCAGTGGTTGAGAGTCCGCCTGCCAATGCAGGGGACGCGGATTCGTGCCCCGGTCCGGGAGGATCCCACATGCCGTGGAGCGGCTGGGCCCGTGAGCCATGGCCGCTGAGCCTGCGCATCTGGAGCTTGTGCTCCGCAACGGGAGAGGCCACAGCAGTAAGAGGCCCGCGTATTGCAAAAAAATATATATATATATAGGGGTAATAACACTGTCTACTTCATAGAACATTTATGAGGATTCAGTGAAATAATGGATGGAAAGGCCTTGGTACAGAAGCAGCCTACAGGAATGACTGAAATGTTACCTGTTACAAATTTTCATATGCAACAGTTACTAACTCATTGTCAATTTTGAGCTACCTTTCTACCAAGAGTGGGGGACTTCGGCTCATCTTTCTGGTTTTTACTTTTTAAAAAATACTCATTTTATATTTAAATCCATATTTAGAAAACAGCTAAGCTAGTTTTGGTTTTAGTTAATTGGCTATAATTCGTAATGTTCATTGTAATAACAACAGTAACAATAATAATTAGACTTTATATAAATCAGTTCGTAATTCTCACAGTGCTTTTGGTAAAGATTTACTTTGAGCCTCATTGCAACCTGTGATATAGTTAGGCATTTTTTAATTCCCATTTTGCAGATCAGGAAAAAATTTGGAGCAATTAAGGGACCTCATGGCCAAAGGGCTAGTCTTTGCGTGGCAGCTGGAACGATCCTCATAAAACACAGACTAGACCATATCAGCCTTCTGCTCAAAGCCCCAGGTTCCCCACCTCACTTGGAGGACAAAGGCCTGACCCACATGTTCCCTCTGCTTTGAACCTTCCCTCACCCTCCAGAATAAACTTGGCCCATTCCCTCACCCCGAGTCTTTCATCAGAGGCCATTTCTCAAGGAGCTCCCTCTGACCTGCATATTTAAAATCACAACCACTTCTCTCTACCCACCCTGACCCCCTGATCCCTATTTTTCCATAGTACTAATCACCTTCTAATAGAACATGCAGCTTACTTATTTATTAAGTCTATTATTTCTCACCCACTTTTCTCCATGAGAATATGAGCTCTATAAGGGTAAGGATCTTTGTTTTATTCATGGATAGATCCCAAGTGCCTGGGGAAGCATCTGGCACGTAGTAGGTGCTCTGTAAATGTTGAATGAGTGAATTCAGGGCAGATAGTGAATTCCAAGTTAATAAGTGTAACTCCTTCATTTATGCAGTGTATTCTTCTACTTCCTGCCTCTTTGGGTAGAAAGATGAACACTAGGGAAAAAAATTAAAGGGACAGGATTCCTTAACCTGGAACTGAAAGAACTGCCCTAACTGTGCTCTTAGAAGCTGATTCCTCAGCGATTCTGACTATCCTTTCCTCAAGGGAACATCCTGTGGCTGAATGAACCCTAAAATGTCTTTGAGACCTTGTGTCAGGGGCTATCTTTTTTTTAAACCAGCAGAGGACCAAGCAAGAGGGGCATGAACCATCATAACGGACTTAGGTGGGATATAATGGAGTAAGAGGGATGTCCACGAGAAGAGGACCCAGTAACAGGAGATGTGGAGATGCTGGTGCTGGGGGCGCTCAGGAGAGTTGGTGGTAGGGTGGAGACGGAGGCGGGTGTGGATGAATTTCTCCCTGGAAAGCCACAAGTGTTTGGGCTCTAAAACTTCAAGGTCTGTTCCAGTCTGGTGGAATATTGTTCACCCAGAGGGAGGGAGAACAGAAAAGTGAGGGGGGTAGCTGTCTTTCCTAGTACATCTGGGTTGCTGTGTTCAACCCAGGCTTATAAATGAGTCTCCAGTTGGGAAGCTTGTGCCATTAAGCAAAAAAAGAAATGTCACTGAATACATTAAGCCAAGAAGCCTATATTTGGCCTTAAGTTTTGGCCCATCCAGTTCTGGAGAAAGTTAACCTGGGTTGGAAGCAGTTTCCACTTCTCTCTGCTGGCATCCTTTTGGCCTGTGGACATTCACCACCTCAGCCCCCAGCCAGATCTGCTCTCCTAGATGGTTTGGCTACTTGTGGGCAGTTCTGAATCGGAGTGGGTGCCCTGTACCAGGGAATTAGCTGCAGATTGTCTTCCTGACTTTGTGTGTCCTCTGAAGAGAAACACGAAGAGGAAAAATGACTTCCCGCTTGACCTAAAATCATGTTCCCCAAGGAGCGGTTTCACTCTCAGTATTGATCAACCTTGCAGGACCGAAGAACTGTGGGCTTAACTCATCTTTGGGATCTATAACTGGATGGTGGATCTCAAGGAAATAAATCCAGCCTCTTGTTTTCCAGCAGGGCTGCTCTTGCCCCTCACAACCAGTTGGGAATGTCACTTGTAGTTTGTACTCAGGTGTTTCCCAAGAGTTTGGACAAGAGCGATTGAAATAAAATGACTGGTTTTAGCCTGCAGATGTCTGCTCAAATACGTACAAAATATAAGGTGCATAGCCAAAGCAACTTACGTTTTGATTGAGTGTCTTCTGACGGAGCCAAAGCTGATTTTTCTAAATATAAGCCAAGTTTTTTGCGGAGCACAGGCTCCGGACGCACAGGCCCAGCGGCCATGGCTCACGGGCCCAGCCGCTCCATGGCATGTGGGATTCTCCCGGACCGAGGCACGAACCCGTGTCCCCTGCATCGGCAGGCGGACTCTCAACCACTGCGCCACCAAGGAAGCCCTAAATATAAGCCAAGTTTTGCAAGTTCATGTAGCCTGGCAAAACGGGCATCTCATTTGGGAGCTGATGACCTAGAAGGTAAGGTGAAAAGCCAAGTGTCACAGGCCTGCCTGGGAAATAGTGACTGGCAGCGGGGCCCCAGGTGGTGGCTTAGAGGGATCAGTGGATCCTCATCCAGTACGTGTCCTCTTTCCGAAAGTCAGTGCCTGACAAAATGCCCAAAGTCCCGACTCTATGCCAGTTTTTCTTTTTCACCTTCTACTTCCCTGTCATCTCTTTCTCACTTTACAAAAGAAAAATGACCTCCCTCTGCCTTACCTGGAGTCACAACAGGGCATCAGTTCTCCAATGCTTTGGTCTCCTCTTTACTGTCTTAAAAGTGATTGAGGGCTTCCCTGGTGGCGCAGTGTTTGAGAATCTGCCTGCTAATGCAGGGGACATGGGTTCGAGCCCTGGTCTGGGAGGATCCCACATGCCGCGGAGCAACTAGGCCCGTGAGCCACAACTACTGAGCCTGCGCATCTGGAGCCTGTGCTCCGCAACAAGAGAGGCCGCGACAGTGAGAGGCCCGTGCACCGCGATGAAGAGTGGCCCCCGCTTGCCACAACTAGAGAAAGCCCTCGCACAGAAACGAAGACCCAACACAGCCAAAAATAAAGATAAATAAATTAAAAGAAGGCTCAACATTAAAAAAAAAAAGTGATTGAAAACCTACAAGTTTTTGTTTATGTGAGATACATCTATTGCCATTTACTGAATTAGAAATTAAAACACAATAATACACAAGCACGTTCCATTAGTCATAGAGCTATGACATCATCACACATCATACACCTTATGGAAAATTCCATCATACATTCCTGAGAGCATGAGAGTGAAAAGGGCAAATAACATATTATTGCTATTCTCACAAAAATAGTTTTCAACTTGAGGCCCCCCACAGTGTCTCTGGGATGCCCAGGAACCTCCAGACCACACTCTGAGAACCGCTGCTGTAGTGCATTGGCTCAAGGTAAACAAAATTCCAGACTACCACATAGAAAATTCCAAATTTTGTCCAGCAAAGGAGTTGTGCTTCCAATAAAATTTTGATTTGTATGTTTAAAAATTACATGCAGGGCCTCCCTGGTGGCGCAGTGGTTGAGAGTCCGCCTGCGGATGCAGGGGATACGGGTTCGTGCCCCGGTCTGGGAGGATCCCATATGCCGCGGAGCGGCTGGGCCCGTGAGCCATGGCCACTGGGCCTGCGCGTCCGGAGCCTGTGCTCCGCAACGGGAGAGGCCACGACAGTGAGAGGCCCGCATACCGCAAAAAGAAAAAAAAAAAAAAAAAAAATTACATGCATATTGTTTTGATCAGTTGTGCCCTAAATAATACTTGTAAAGATCATCAATCTAGAAGAAAATTTGTTTTCCAATTTCAATAGGTAAGTGTAATTTTATCACGGAGAAGTATCATAGGGTGATTAATCAGCGACTTTCAAACACACACATGTATGCCATTAGGATAAAATTCTGCAGGGGAAGTAGAAAAGTCACGATTGAAAACTTCTGATTTCTGGGGAGAATTATTTCAGCAGGTGATGCTGTATCTTCCATCCCAATAATATGTACATCGCATGGGACTCTAAAGGAGTTTTACTTTAAATTATCAGCATATTCAAGGTACCTGAAATTCCATTTTTTTTTTTTTGTTTTGTTTTTTTGTTTTTTTGTTACATGGGCCTCTCACTGCCGTGGCCTCTCCCCCTGCGGAGCACAGGCTCCGGACGCACAGGCCCAGCGGCCATGGCTCACGGGCCCAGCCGCTCCGCGGCACGTGGGATCCCCCCAGACCGGGGCACGAACCCGCGTCCCCTGCATCGGCAGGCGGACCCCCAACCACTGCGCCACCAGGGAAGCCCATGAAATTCCATTTTTTGCAGCTGTTTAAATGATGAACAGTTTAAGATGCAAACCTCAAAATGTGTAAGAGGCTACGTACATTTTTCAAAATTCTTTGGGAGGAATACAAGCAGAAGATACAAAGACTCCTTGAGGCAGTGTATTTACAGATGTTCTTTTATAGATGTGGCTAATGGGTTTGAAATAAATATTCCTCTTCAGGGAAATAAATATTTTCTAAACCATCACACAATCTATTAGTTTCATCTCTCATTCGAGAGGAGGTGAGCCAATGTGAAAGAGCTGGCTCCTACCTGGAATTTTAGTTCCTTAGCACTTGGATTTAGAGAATCTAATTAAGCAATCTGATTTAGGATTTTCCTCCAGTCTGAGGGAAATACTCATCTTGGAAAATTAAAATACCTGAAGTAGCTATCATATTCTGGTCTAAAATTATTTAGGAGAAGTCAAAGGTCATGACAGAATTGTAGGACAGAGAGTCTAGTCAAAAGAGCTCAGATGCTGGGACAGGCTTCCGTCTGGATGGAAAAGAACAAACACCCACCAACACTGATTTTTTTGTGCACAGCTAATCCCTCAGGAGAGGCACTGACTTGAAAGGGATCAGATTTGCATTTCTTCCTAGAACTTCTCCCAGGCCATGTGGCCCAGCCTCGGTGCAGCATTCACTGTGCAGGCATCCAATGTGGACAGTCTTTCCTGGCTGATGCCCGGCTGAGTTTCCCTCGGCAGCTTGTTTCAAATATTTAATGACTTCATTAGTGACGAGCTTTGGATTTTAAAATCATCCGATGGAAAATATCCTACACAAGTAGAAAATATCCTACACAAGTAGATAGAAACAAACAAAAAAAATAGAAACAAACAAAAAAAATTATTTCACTTCACTTGCCTGAAGTGAAATAATGAATCAGGAATGAAACGTTCCCTAACAGGTTTGTAGATTCAGCTTCTCCAGAGAGATTTTCACAGGTATTTTTGAGACTTTGGGAGGTAGTGGACCCCAGGATATCCTTCTGAGCAGCCCTTCCAAGCATGCCTCTTTTTAAAAAATTTTTTAAAATGTTTTGGCCACACCAAACAACATGTGGGATCTTAGTTCCCCAACCAGGGATCGAACCCATGCCCTCTGCTTTAGAAGCACAGAGTCTTAACCACTGGACCACTAGGAAAGTCCCAAAGCAAACCTCTTTATCTCACTGAAATGTCCCTTCAGTAAATGTAAGCCTGAAACTAGCACATAGCTGATTATTCTGTTATCTCTGGAAATTCCTGATACATCATTACTAACTAAAGTCAATAGTTTATTCAGATTTCCTTAGTTTTTACCTAATGTCCTTCTACTGTTCCAGGATTTAGTTGTTATGTCTGCCTAAGGCGCCTCTTGGTTGTGACAATTTCTCAAACTTCCCTTGTTTTTAATGACCTGGACAGTTTTGAGGAGTACTGGTCAGGTTTTTTGTAGAATGTCCCACAGTTTGGACCTGTCTGATGTTTTTGGTCATTTTTCTTATGATTAGATTTGGGTTATATGTTTTGGAGGAGGAAGACCATAGAGGAGGAGAAGTGCCATTCTCATCACATCATATCAAGGGTACATTCTGTCAACACGACTTACCATTGTTGGTCTTGACCTTGACCATCTGGCTGAGCTAGATGTTTGTCAGTTTCTCACTCAAAAGTTTTCCTTTCATTCCCCTTTCCATACTGTCCTCTTTGGAAGGAAATCACTTTGTGCAGCCCGTGCTTAAGGAGTCAGGAGTGATGCTCCTCTTTGGGGGCAGAACATCTGTATAAAAATCATTTGGAATTCCTCTGCATGGGGGGTTTGTCTCTTCTCCCCCTTTCATTTAATCATTTGTTTATATCAATATAGACTCATGGATATTTGTTTTATACTTTGGGTTACAATTTAATGCTACTTTATTTTCTTGCTCAAATTGTCCCAGCTTTGGCCATTGGGAGTTCTTTCAGCTGGATCCTGTGTCTCTTTGCCGTACCCCCGTGTGTGTGTGTGGTGTGTGTGTGTGTGTGTGTGTGTGTGTGGTGTATGCTGTTTGTGTTATATTTTGCTTCAGGCTCATCATATATGTTTTCTGCTTCAACCTAACAATCAGCCATTTCTCCGAG
Organism: Mesoplodon bidens; assembly: GCF_964165515.1. Taxonomy (NCBI): domain Eukaryota; kingdom Metazoa; phylum Chordata; class Mammalia; order Artiodactyla; family Ziphiidae; genus Mesoplodon; species Mesoplodon bidens. Next base: position 12,738,240 of record NC_138170.1, on the reverse strand, counting down.
GAGCTCTGGTTCCTTTCACTGGAGAATAGTATTATAAGAAACCAAGATCTGGATTACCTCTTACTTTCTCCTTAAAATTAACGTCAACTAATTTTTTTCATTTCCAAGATGTCTTCAGACCTCTGAAATAATAGAATTTTCTTCATTCAGCACCAGTGTCTTTTCTTCAAATAATTAATAATGATGCCTTGTGTTTATATGATTCCTTATGAATACATTGATTTTTACTATTAAAAAAGGATTCATTACAACAGATCACCTGAAATTTTTAAAACTGTAACTTTTATCCTTCTGTTTCTGGTACCCTGACATGTCCATACTGTGTCGTGGAGTGTACAGGGTTCTAAGCAGGAGATTGTCTGGGTGAGCCTCAGAAACCACTTTTCTTGATTTGGGGGCCAGTGATTCCCATACCTCCTTGCAGAAATTTTAAAACTAAATGATATGCTTTGTTACCTAATGTTTCATCATCGGGGAAAATAAAGGCTTTTAATGAATTACAGCTGCCTTCTTTTAAAAAAAAATTTTTAACATCTTTATTGGAGTATAATTGCTTTACAATGGTGTGTTAGTTTCTCCTTTATAACAAAGTGAATCAGCTATACATATACTATATGTTCCCATATCTCTTCCCTCTTGCGTCTCCCTCCCACTCTCCCTATCCCACCCCTCTAGGTGGTCACAGAGCACCGTGTTGATCTCCCTGTGCTATGCGGCTGCTTCCCACTAGCTATCAGTTTTACATTTGGTAGTGTATATATGTCCATGCCACTCTCTCACAGCTGCCTTTTAAGCCCATGGTTGCCTTGCTCCTGGTACATAAGGTTTAATCCTAGGTTTGTTTTTCAAACACCAACACGTATTTTTAATTAACTTTGCATTTATGGCTTGAAGCAGTGAACCAAGAAGTAAAAGGATGCTGAAAACCCCATAGGATTCTGATAAACAGAAGCCTGTCTCTCTGCAGCTGGTCTCACGGCTCTCCTTCCCCTCCAGGTCTGACTGAGACCGCGATCTTCAGTTGTGAGGCCCACAATGACAAAGGGCTGACCGTGTCCAAGGGCGTGCAGATCAACATCAAAGGTAAGCGGCAGGGTGGAGTCCCCCCTGCATGTTCCGGGGGTTAGGGGGTGCAGTGTGAGCTCTGCAGCCAGCCACCTGGGATCGAGTCCTGGCTTCCCTTTGTGACCTTGGACAAGTCACTTAACCTTTCTGCCTTCAGTGTTCCCCTGTGTAAAATGGGCATAATTACAGAACCTACCTCCTCTTGAGGGTTCAATGAGATAATGCAAGTCAAAGTACTCATAACAGGGCCTGACACTTGTCTTTGATCAACATTAGCTAGTTTAGTTCTGCTCAGATGGAGAAGAAAATTGTCTGAAATGCTGACCCTGGATCATCTTAGCTTCTATTTCCACTTTTTGCTTTTCTACCCTGAACTAGTCCCCATTACTCCTTGAAGAGCCCCCAGGGTGGGCGCAGCTTGGGGCACTGATCTGGGGATGCCCTGAGGATGGGCTCTGTCCTTCCCTGGGCATCTGGGGCTGAAGCAAGTCTCCACCAGCAGCTGTCCTGAGGAAGGAGAATGTCAGAGTCACTCTTCTTCTGGGGGCACAGGGCTCCTGTCCCTCTTTCTCCTAACCTCCTCCACCCCCCTTGCTTCCTCTGAGCTGGGATATAACAGGATGAAAGGCACATGTTTGAAACCTCCCCCAAGCTGGTGGAGACATTCCAATCCAATTATCTGCCATTGGATTGGACAATCCAAACCAATCATCAGATTCCTCCTCCTTTTGTGGGATCAAAGGTATTTGAACCTGAAACTTGAAAGGAAAGGAAAACCTACTGTCTTTTTATCCCTTTCAACTCATCTCCCTTAACCTTCCTCATAGAAATTCAGGGAAATGGTATGTTTTAGTATTTGTTCTTAATTTATTTTTAATTAATTACTTTATTTTTATTGAAGCATAATTGATTCACAATGTTGTGTTAATTACTGCTGTACAGCAGTGATTCATTTATACATATATATATATATATATTCTGTTTTTAATATTCTTTTCCATTGTGGTTTATCATAGGATATTGAATATAGTTCCCTGTGCTCTACAGTAGGACCTTGTTTATCCGTTCTATATGTAAAAGCTTACATCTGCTAACCCCAGCCTCCCATTGCATCCCTCCCCCAACCCCCTCCCCCTTGGTGACCACCAGTCTGTTCTCTATGTTATTTGTTCTTAATTTAAATATTGAGAGGCAATATTGAGTTCATATTCCTTTTGGTCTTATCCTTGGGGAAATAATAGAGGGGAAACAGCAGAATGTGTTTAACAATGAGTTAAATGGTGGGTAATGCACGGCAGGAGACTCAAAATTACAAAAAACATACTTTTTTTTTAAACTGATGTAATAGTTTTGCTTTTATTTATTTATTTTTTTTACATCTTTATTGGAGTATAATTGCTTCACAATGGTGTGTTAGTTTCTGCTTTATAACAAAGTGAATCAGTGACAAAGCGAGAGAGAGGCATGGACATATATACACTACCAAACGTAAGGTAGATAGCTAGTGGGAAGCAAAAGACATACTTTTTAAAGGTGCTGATGTTTAGTTTCAGCAAATCAACTAGAAGAGGCTACAAGAGGGCATTTTCGAAAAGTTCATTGGAAGAAAACAAAATGAGCAAACTGAAAGTTACTAGGAGAGGAACTGAACAACTTCCTTCCTTCATTATGAATTCCATTATTACAATTTTCAAAAGAAATGTTGAGAATTTCAGGAATTCACGCGTGGGCATAAATTTATAAAGACATTTTCATAAAATATCAACATCTTAAAGTTTAAAAAATCCATAAAATGAGAAGCACTTCCTGAACTTTATGCTTCAGACAGAATCTCAACTAGGACTTTATTTTAATAAAGCCTATTTCCAAGCCTTATGTTTTGGGCTTTCATTGATTTAAGCATGTATATCAAAGCAACCCAAACTCCCTGCTCATCTGTTATCAACTGAGGTATACGTGGCCAAACTTTGATCTGGAAAGGCAGATACTCTATTGAGGGAAGTGAGTCAAACGAAACACTGACTCTTTCCCATTCATCAGTCTGTGTGTCTCCTGGTAAAGCTGCAACTCCTGAATACCGTACCCAGTGAGCGCTTAACGTGGTCCCAACCCTCCTTCCCTCTCATCCCCTGCGCATCCTGTCCTCGCCTTTACCACCAGCGCACCTCCCCCGGACCTCGTGCATGCGTTACCGCATTTCATCCTCACCCCGGCCCGTGGAGCAGTGTGGTCACTCCCCGCCCTTAATAGAAGCGGGAGCTGAGTTTAGAGAGGGCATTGAACTGTGCCGTGGGCCATGCAGCTGGCTAAGTGGTGGCCACACTCCCCAGCCCCTGCTGGTACTCACGCTGGTCTGCTTGCTGCCCCTGCAACCAGCTTCCAGTGTCCTGTTGAGGGACACTAGTGCTGGAGTCAGGCAGACTCGAGTTCAAGTCCCCATTCTGCTGCTTATGGGCTCTGTGAGCTTTGGCAAGTTTTTAACTTCTCTGGTCCTCAGTTTCCTCATCCGTCAGTGGGGATCGTAAGACTGCTTCTCTGATAGGGTTCTTCCTATCAGATTAGTCATGTTTAATGAAGTCCATAGGTTCCTGGCACAGAGTAAGCACTCAAAAATATTAGTCATCATTTTGGATTATAAGTGCGGTTATTACTGTTAGTTAAGAGTTAAATGTATGGGAATTTTCTGGTGGTCCAGCGGTTAGAACTTCGCGCTTTCACTGCTGAGGGTGAGGGTTCCATCCCTGGTCCGGGAACGAAGATCCCGTGCGGCACGGCCAAAATAAATAAATAAAAATAATACTGATTCACAGATTTTAATATAGATTTCTTTTTTAAAAAAGAGTTAAATATAGCACAAGAAACTAAAACCCTCAACTTCAGATCCTTGTTGGATTCTAATGTAAATATCTATCCATGTCCCACCTGTGGCTGAGGTCATTGCACGTTCATTACAGTATGCCCTCCCCTCCCCGCAAGCAGATGCACTTGGGTCTTTTGCTTGAGCTGACTCTCCCTCTTTTCCTCGGCCTGGAAAGCTTCCTTCCTCCACCACACACACGCATATGCATGCACGCATGCACACACAGGCCTGTTCCCATGGTACCCCTCTTTTCTCAGCACAAGTCACTCACCCTCAATTAATGTGGGTCTCCCCAACGCAGCCTTTAGCTCCACAAGGGCAGCGCCATGGCCTTTGACCCTCATTGAGAGCACCAGCACCCAGTGACGCCCCCACATACAGTAGCAGGAAACGGATGTCTCCCCATCCTCATCCAGCTAGAAGTTCTCACTTCATCAGGGGGCAGGAAAGCAAGTCTACATCCCACGTCTCTGGCCCTGGCCGAGCCATCCTATCACTGCAAGACTTCTCCGTAGGCTAATACCATTACCCTTAGGCGTACGATGGCTCCCCTTTAAAACTTGTGTTTAATATTCCCAGTCTCAAGAAACAGAAGTAGGCTTGGTATTAATGCATTTGTTTGGTAGCTGTGGCCTCCTGTGGTTTATAATTGTGTCTATGGTGTGTCTTTGTTTTTTACATAGCAATTCCCTCCCCGCCAACTGAAGTCAGGGTCCGCAACAGAACCGCACACAGCATCCTGATCTCCTGGGTCCCCGGTTTTGACGGATACTCCCCATTCAGTGACTGCAGCATTCAGGTGAACTTCCGTAATGAAAAGAAGTAGCTGTTTGGTGCTCAGTAGGTCTGCCTGATTTTTCTTCCTCCGGAGGATAGGCGCTGAGATCATGTCAACACGCCCGTTCAGAATCCCTTGACCTTCCCCCTGATCAGCATCCACTGGGCATGCACCATTTTATGACGTTCTGGCCCCGCCCCTCCCCACGCCCCCATGATACTGCCTTCTTCCTGTGCGTGGCCCAGGGCCAACTGGAAGAGAAACATGTTTCCAAGATAGAACGTCATGAGACCAGGGAGAATTCATTTTTAAGATACAAAACCTCATCTGGCTTGTAACCAGGAGTCCAAGAAGCCAGGTCCCCTGCAGCCTGGCTTCTCCTGGGTTGGTGGCCATGAAGGACAGAAGGGCAAGCACAAGGTGGATCATCTTCACGACTGAACGTAGCATCTCAGCCGGTGGCTGCCAGGGAAGCCTGGGGATTACAGGCCTTACAGAGTCATCACCCACTTTTAACCACTACCTAAAACTGGTATAAAATAGAGCTGTAAGAAATATAGGCTAGCCATCCTAAAATGACACCTTGCCATGAGATAGGCTCTGCTCTGAGTGTTCAGGTCATAAAAAAGGGAAGGGTAGGGCTTCCCTGGTGGCGCAGCGGTTGGGAGTCCGCCTACCGATGCAGGGGACACGGGTTCGTGCCCCGGTCCGGGAAGATCCCACGTGCCGTGGAGCGGCTGGGCCCGTGAGCCATGGCCGCTGAGCCTGCGCATCCGGAACCTGTGCTCCGCAGTGGGAGAGACTACAGCAGTGAGAGGCCCGCGTACCGCAAAAAAAATAAAAGGGGAGGGCAGCAGTGACACTACCTTTTACTGAGTGCCCACAATGGCCCAGGGACTTTGCAGACATTATCTTACTTGGAACCCACACCAGCACTGCAGGGCCACAGTGCACACAGAGCCTGTGAGTGGCAAAACCGGAATTCAAGCCCAGGAAACTCTGATGCCCAAAGCAATGCTCAGGACCACCTGTTCCTCCGTGTCTCAGGAAGACGTTGCAGATAGGAGCAGGTAGTTGAACACACGTGGATTATCCGCTGAAAACATGAATGCATTCTGCCTGTACTTGATCATACAGTAAGATCAGGGATGATTCTTAGTTTTATAAATGTCTGGTCTTATTAGGTAAAAACATATTAACCTGACATGGGCCAGTCATGCCAACTCAGCTGAGAGAAGTGACTTTCATAGAATTTTATGTGTTGACAACTAGATGTTTTTAATACCAAGTGGAACTCGTTTCTCTGCTCTTATTGCCTCCCACCCTTGTGTAACAGCTGTTCCTTCTCAGAAGAGTAAAAACATATCATCCCCAAAATAGCCTCCACACTCACCCTGCTACCCACAGCCTTGCTTAATCTTGTCCAACATTATTTGCAAACCTCCCAAGTACTGGTAAGTGTTAGGAATTCTCCTTGCGTCTACAAAGTCTCACCAGGGATATCCTTTTTTTTGAACAGCTTTTTTGAAATATATTTTACATACCATAATATTCACCCATTTAAAGTGTACAATTCAGTGGTTTTTAGTATAGTCAGAGTTCTGCAGTCATCACCATTATGTAATTGGGACTGTATTCATAAGAGATATTGGCCTGTAGTTTTCTTGTGTTAGCTTTTTCTGGTTTTGATATCAGGGTGATACTGGCCTTATAGAAAGAGTTGGGAAGTGTTCCCACTTCTGTTTCTTGGAAGAATTTGAGAAACGTTGATGTGAAATTGTCTTCAATATTTAGTAGAAATCACCAGCAAAGCCATCTGTTCCTAGGCCTTTGTTTGTGGAAAGTTTTTTGAGTAATACCAGCTAATCTTTTTACTTGTTATAGATCTATTCAGCTTTTCTATTTCTTCGCGAGTCAGTTTTGGTAATTTGTGTGTTTCTAGGAATGTGTGCATTTCTTTTAGGTTATCTGATTTGTTGGTATACAGTTGTTCATAATGTTCCATTAGAAGCTTTCTTTTTTCTTTGAGGTTAGAAGTAATGTCCCCTCTTTCATTCCTGATTTTAATAATTTGAGTTGTCTCTTATTTTTCTTGGTCAGTCTGACTAAAGGTTGGTCAGTTTTATTGATTTTTTTGAAGAACCAACTTTTGGTTTCATTAATTTTTTCTATTTTTTAAAATTCTGTTTCATTCATTTCTGCCCTAATCTTTATTTCCTTTCTTCTGTTTACTTTTTTTTAGCTTAATTAGCTTAATTTTTTCCCCCTGTTTGTTTCTTATAGTGAAAGTTTAGGTAACTGATTTGAAATTTCTTCTTTTTTAATATAGGCAATTATACTATACATTTCCCTGTAAGCACTGCATTGGCTGTATACCATAAGATTTGGTACTTGGGGGGTTTTCCATTCATAATCAAGTTTTTGATCATTTTTCTTGTGATTTCTTCTTTGTTCTATTGGTTATTTAGGAGTGTGTCATTTAATTTTCACTTAGTGTGAATTTCTTAAGTTTTCTTCCTTTGTTGGTTGTGTTTAGAGGATATACTTAGTATGACTTCCATCTTTTTTTTTTTCTTTTGGCCACGCTGTGCAGCATGCAGAACTTACCTGACCAGGGATTGAACCCATGCCCCCTGCAGTGGAAGTGTGGAGTCTTAACCACTGGACCACCCTGGAAGTCCTCATCCTTTTAAATTTATTAAGTCTTGTTGTATGGCCTTGCATATGTTCTATCCTGGAGAATGTTCCATGTGCAGTTGAGGAGAAGGTGTATTCAGCTGTGGTTGGGTGGAATGTTTATATGTCTCTTAGGTCTAGGTGGTTTATAGTCCTGTTCACTTATTCTGTTTCCTTGTTAAACTTCTGCCTCATGGTTTTATCTATTATTGAAAATAGGAAATTGAGGTCTCAACTATTTTTTTTTTTTTTTTTTTTTTTGCGGTACACAGGCCTCTCACTGTTGTGGCTTCTCCCGTTGCGGAGCACAGGCTCCGGATGCACAGGCTCAGCGGCCATGGCTCACAGGCCCAGCTGCTCTGCGGCCTGTGGGATCTTCCCGGACCGGGGCACGAACCCGTGTCCCCTGCATCGGCAGGCGGACTCTCAACCACTGCGCCACCAGGGAAGCCCTCAACTATTATTTTTGAATTGTGTATTTCTCCCTTCAGTTCTATCAGTTTTTTTGCTTCATATATTTCAGGACTCTGTTGTTTTGGGAACAACCAGGGCCTGTTTCCCTGTATATGGACATAACTGAACCTACATATGGACACAAATAAAGCATGGACCAGCCCTTTTTTTAAGAAAAAATGAGGTATAGTTTTAGGTGCACAACATAGTGATTCAAAATTTTTAGAGATTTTGCTCCATTTATAGTTATTATAAAATATTGGCTATATTCCCTGTGTGGACCAGCCTTTTTAAAAATTGTTTCCAGTTACTGAACTGTTTGAAGAGTCCAAGAGGACATGAGACTCCTTCCCATAGGAGGGTGTTACCTTCAGGGAGACTGAGGAAGAGTACTGCCCCCACTTGAAGAAGAGTGTGTCTCAGGGTAGACATGAGGTAGAGGGGAGGTAGAGTAGGGTTGTGAAAACCTGGTCTGAAAACACCAGGTGGAGGATGATCACACAAGCTTCACTTGCACTCCCTTTGCCTTGGCTTTGGGTGGCCAGGGCGTGACAGATCATCCTGAGACTGCCAAATTGCAGCCCCTCTTGCCCACCTTGGATCCTGTTGTGCAGGACGTGGTTTTCCTGTCTTTGCCCCCACCAGCTAGCTCAGGCTTCCTTCACGCATTCTCCTTTCCATCTCTCCTAGGGTGACCGGATTTAGCAAATAAGAATCCAGTTACTTTACAAGTTAATTACACTGCTGATTTTGTGTCATACCTATACCCATAATTATTGGTGGTCTATCTGAACTTTAAATATAAACGGGCGTCCTTTATTTTCTCTGGCAGTCCTAGTGAGGTTGATCAAAACCAGCTCCACAAGTTATATACTTTCACATTCTGTTGATTAACAATGTATTCCCGTTTCTGAAGGGACCAAGTATCATTTTGTAGCAGATTCCAAGTTTGTTACAATTTTAAACTCTGACTTGGTAACAAATGAATGTTTTGGATAAGATTCACATCCACCCACTAGCAGGACACACCCTCTCACTTCCCTTGGTCTTGGCATCAGTTCCTTTCTTCACCCATTTTTGGGCTATGGACTCCGTTTCTATTTTTAACTCTCCCACGTATGTCTTGCCGTTTCATGCCCTCCTTTCCCCCAGAACCCACTGAGCACTGTTAGAGAAACCCGTCTTCTTCTAGGAACATGCCCTCCAAGAGTGTCCCTGTGCCTGGAAATGGTCCAGCGCGTTGTTCCGGAAATGGGGCAGGGGTGGGGAGCCAAGGTTTCCTCCACCTTAGTTCCAGCGCTTGGTCACCAGGAAGTAGGTGCAGACTCTCAAGTGAAGAAACAAAGAGTGATTTCTGCCTACAGCCACCACCGAGATAAGCACACAGCTCCTGGTTTCTCCTCCGGTGGCTCCTCAGGCCAACTCGTACCCTCTTGTCACCCCGCAGAGTCTGCGGGTCTGAGTCAGAGGTGAGACTCGGTCCCAGGGCCACCCTCATGGTATCCACTAGGGGATTTGGAATTCCAAAATGTTGATCTGTGTGGCCCCTTGACCTAAATTGCAAACATACATATCCTGAAATAACAGCATTGTGTTTCCACACCCCATAATTGCAAGCCCATTATTATCAGAAATTTATTTTGTGGGTTTAAGATTTTTTTCCCCAAATTGTTTTTGGTGGCTTCTGTTTTGTCCAATACTATTTTTGTCTTTCTGATGTTATATGTACAACGTATTTTAGAAGTTGTGAAAAACATACAGTGAGAGAAAACTCTGCGTGATCCCCGTTCCCAGATAAGAGGTTTCCTTAAGGGAAAAGCTGGAAGTATAGCCTAGGACTGAATTTTGCTGGGAATCCCTCTCTCTTGCCTGTGCATACAGAAGACATCTGGAGAGGGATGTGGAGAGACTGGTGGAGTTTATGGAGAGAAAGTTGAGGTACAAGGACTCAGGGGAAAGAGCTGATGGGTTTTTAAAAGATTTGGAGAAAAGCTTGTTGGGTGAGGTGCAAATGACCCTTTCCTATATCTCCCCACCAAAAAATGCCATAAAATCTACACTCTCTGTGTTTGCTTTTGGAGTTGAATCTATATGGGAGTGGGAACTGGGAGGTAAGAATAAAGGACATGCTAAAATTAGCCTCAAGGCAAGAGCAGAATTCCTCAGGAGACATAATGAAAAGAAATACAGATTTAAAAAAAAAAATTAAGTATCTCGTCTTCTAAAGTAGGATTTGGGAAATATTTTCTCTAAAGGGTCAGACAGTAAATATTTCAGGTTTTGCCCCACATACGATGTCCCTTGTCTTTACTGCATATTCTGTGAAACAGCTGAAAAAAATGATCAAGAAGCGAAGTGATTCTGAGGAAAAGCTACTTTTATTATAAGTTATATTATAATGTAGAATAATTATAATGTTATGATGACGATTATTTGCTCTGTTACCTGCCGGAGTGAGAACACTTACTTTAGGCGTTTTCCATCGGGTCCTCAATTGTTGCACAAGTGAGTAGCATGAGTAATACACAGTGATCCTGGTGGGAAATTTAAGGTGTGCCCCGAAAGGAAGCAGGTACTTCCCCTCAGTGGAGAGGAAGGGCCACGTACACTGAATGCATGAATGCCCCAAGTCTGACATTCCTACCCCCTTACTAACGCCTGGTCCACAATTTTACTCTTCATTTAGGTCGAGGAAGTTGAGCCACTGAGTCATGGCTCAGTCATGATTTTTAACACCTCTGCTTCACCACATCTGTATCAAATCGAACAGCTGCAGGCTCTGGCGAATTATAGCATTGGTGTGTCCTGCATGAATGAAGTTGGCTGGTCTGCAGTGAGCCCTTGGATTCTGGCCAGCACGACCGAAAGAGGTAATTCCTGGGGTTCAGAATGCATATTGTGCCTGATGGCATGTGATGAAACAAATCCTTCCCAGTGGCCTGATTCAGAGTTTAACTTTTTCTTTGTCTGGCCTTTGTCTCTGGAGGATAATTTTATGGAGGTGACCAATGAAAATGGGAAAGATGTTTCCTTCTATAATTGAAAAGGGTTTAGTGACGAACCTTATACTTACTATGTATAGGGAATATTTTCTTTTACATAGGAAGATATTAATAGTAGCACACTCTTTTTTTTTTTTTTTTTTTTGCGGTACGCGGGCCTCTCACTGTCTTAGCCTCTCCCGTTGCGGAGCACAGGCTCCGGACGCCCAGGCTCAGCGGCCATGGCTCACGGGCCCAGCCGCTCTGCGGCACGTGGAATCCTCCCGGACCGGGGCACGAACCCGTGTCCCCTGCATCGGCAGGCGGACTCTCAACAACTGCGCCACCAGGGAAGCCCAGTAGCACACTCTTTATAGCATATGTTATTTTAATTAAAATATAAATATATGAAAGTTATTACTCATAGCATCAAACTTAAGAAAACTAATAGGGCTTCCCTGGTGACGCAGTTGTTGAGAGTTCGCCTGCCGATGCAGGGGACACGGGTTCGTGCCCCGGTCCGGGAAGATCCCACGTGCCGCGGAGCGGCTGGGCCCGTGAGCCATGGCCGCTGAGCCTGGGCGTCCGGAGCCTGTGCTCCGCGATGGGAGAGGCCACAGCAGTGGGAGGCCTGCGTACCGCAAGGAAAAAAAAAAAGAAAACTAATAAATGTGAAAGTGGCTAATGTTCAATAAGCATCTACTACATGCCAGAGACCATCTTAGGTACTTTACATGCATTATTTCATTAGCTCCTCATAGCAATCATATGAAGCAGATACTATTGTCTCGACATTATTTTCTTATAGCAAATTTTATTTACATCTGTAAACTTTCATTTCTGTGTGCTGCTTTTGACTTCCAAGAGTTTGTATTTTTTCTATGCATATTGGAGTGAATATTGTAGTTATGTTAGATTTGAATTGTCCAGTTTCCCTTATTTCCCCATTTAGAGCTCTGGATTACTCAGAACCTCTTTCCTGCCCTTAACTCCAGTCTTACATAATCAGTGCTCCAATTTTACTACAGACAGTGGGACAGGTCTAGGTCATAAATTGTTAGGGCTGAATCCTTGCACAAACGAAACTAGTGCCAAGATTGTAAAATATCTTAAATGAGGCAGAAAAACCTCTGAGAACAATTTTTATATGGTGTTTCATTTTCATTCAGTTCAAAAAACTTTCTGGTTTCTGTTTTGATTTCTTCCTTAACCCATTAGTTCTCTAGGTGTCTAATGTAGTTTCCAAATATTTGTATTAGTGATTTCTAATTTCATTCTGTTGGGGCCAAAGAACATAATTCATATCACTTGAATCCTTTGAAATGTATCAAGACTCAGTTTTACAGCCCAGAACATGGTCTATCTTGATAGATGTTCCCTGTGTACTTGAGAATGTGTATTCTGCTCTTACTAGATGGAGTGTTCTATAAATGTCAACTTGGTCAAGTTAGTTGACAGTGTTTATCAGATTGTATTCTTATTGATTTTATGCCTCCTTTTTCTATCAGTTCTTCAGCCGGATGCATTGAAATCTGTAGTTATAACTGTGAATTGATCTATTTCTGTTTGTAGTTCTAGCAGTTGACATATTTTGAAATTCTGTTATGTTGTGCACAACTGTGTAATATTACTACGCTCTCCTAATAAATTGGCCACTTCATCATTATGAAATTATTTTCTTTATCTTTGGTAATATATTCTGTGAAATCTATTTTATCGATATTAATACAGCCATTTTACTCTTTCTTTTGATTACATGGTGTATCTTTTATTCATACTTATTTTTAACTTACTTGTATCTTTATATTCAGTGGGTATTTCATGTAGGCAGTACTTTACTTCACAATCCTTGCCTTTAAATTAGGGTATTTAATCCATTAAAATGTAATGATATCATTCATATGGGTAGAGTTACATCTGTCTTCTATTTGTTCTGTCTGTAATTTGTTCCCCTTCTTTTGGGTTAATTGAATGTTTTTATTCCATTTGATCTCCTTTTTGACTTATTAGCCATAACTCTTTTTTTCTGTTCTTTCAATGGTTGCTTTAGGGTTTATAGTATACAGGTTTAACTTATTACTATATACCTTCAAGTGATGTTATACCACTTCAGGTATAGTATAGGAACCTTAACATAGTATACTTTCATTTTTCTTCTCCAGATATTTATGCTATTGTTGTCACTCATTTTACTTTTACATATGTTATAAGCCCACACTAGATTGTTATTATTTTTGTTCAAATAGTCATAATTTTTTAGAGTGATTTATATAATTATAAAAAACCTATATTTACCTAGTTGGTATTTACCCAAATGGTAGTTACCATTTCTAATGTTATTCATTTTTTTGGTGTAAATCTGTACATATTTCCATGTGGTATTATTTTCCTTCTTCCTAAAGGATTCTTCATTACTTCTTGTAGTATGAATCTTGGTGAGAAATTCAGCTTCTGTATGTCTGAAAGAAATCTTTGTTTTACCTTTGAGGGGTTTCTTTGGCCTTCATTTGGTAAGATACTTTTATTAGGTATAGAGTTCTAGGTTACTCCACTGTCTTCTTGCTTGCATTGTTTCTGATAACAGATCTGTGGTAATTCTTAATTTATTCCTCTGTGTATAATGTGTCTTATGTCTCTGGTTTTCCTTTTGTATTTGATTTTGAGCAATTGAATTATGATGTGCCTTGGTGTAATTTTCTTTATATCCCTTGGGCTTGGGGTTCACTGAACTTCTGAGGTCTGCGTGTCTATAGTTTGCATCACATTTGGAAAATGTTGGCCATTGCTTCTTCAAATATTTTTTTCTGCTCCCACCTCTCTGCTCCTTTGAGGACTCCAGTTACCCATGTATCGTATCTCTTGAAGTTATCACTGATGCTATTACTTTTTTCCCTGCTTTTCTCCTTGTGTTTTATTTTGGGTAGTTTCTATTACTATGTCTTCAAATTCACTAATCATTTCTTGTGCAGTATCTAATCTGCCATTAATTCTATCTAGTGTATATTTCAACTCTCACATTGTAATTTTTGTCTTTTTTTGTATCTTTCCTGTCTCTACTTAACTTTTGGACCATATGGAATAAGTTATAATAACTGTTCTAATGTCCTTGTCTGCTAATTCTAACATCAGTCTTATTTCTGGAGTGATTTTGATTGATTCATTTATATTCCTATTGTGGAGAGTACTTTCCAATTTTTCTACATGTCTGGTAATCTTTGGTTGGATTCCTGACATTGTGAATTTTACTTTCTTGAGTGCTAGATATTTTTGTATTCTTATAAATATTGAGCTTTGTTTGGGGTCACAGTTAAGCTAATGGGAAAAGACTGATCCTTTTGGACATTGCTTTTAGTATTTGTTAGGCTGGACCAGAGCAGTGCTTCATCTAGGGTCAACTATTACCCACTATTGAGACAAAACTGTTATGTGTACTCTACCCAGTGCTCCTTGAATCATTAGATTTTCCAGGCTGATTGATGGGAACAGGCACTATTCCTGACCCTGAGTGACGCCCAGCCACTCTTATCTTTAATTTTTTCATGTGGTTCTTTTCCTGTCTTCCTCCAGAGTCCTCCTAGTGACTCCTTTGCCATCTCCTGGGCGTTTGTCTTTCTTGGTTTACTGTCTCTCATTCTCATGGAGCACATTCTCAGTTAGCTCTAGAGAGAATATATATATAAATAAAAACTATGGGACCTTGCATGTCTGTTTGTCATACTGGATTGGTAATTTTTCCTAATAGAGAATTTTAGGTTGGAAATGATTTTCCCTCAAAATTTTAAAAGTATTTCTGCATTGCTTTTTAGCTTCATGTGTCATTGTAGAGAATTTTGATAACTTGAGTTTTCTAGGTGAACTGTTTTTTAGTTTTAATATTTTTTTAATATCTTTTCTCTTTAATCATGGTGCTGTCATGAGCTGTGATGTGGGATTTGTTTCATTCATCATCATAGGCATTCCATCTAGGAATGCAAATGCTTTGGTTTTGAGACTTTTTCTTATACATTTTTTCCTTTAAAAATGTTCTTCTATTTTTCTTTCCAGATAACTGTATTAGACATTTGTTGAAACTCTTTAATTGCTTCCTCCATTTTTTTTTTACCTCAAATTGGCCTCCTTTTAAAAATTTTTATTCTACTTTTCTTCTGGAGATTTACTTGATTTATCTTCTAATTCTTCTGTTGAATACTTCATTGAAATTGGCAATGCAATATATAAGAATAATTTTATTTTTCATTGACAGTTTTTTCCAGTTCTCAATTATGAGAGCCTTTTCTTGTCTTCGGGTATATTAATGATTGGTGTTGTTTGTCTGTGTTTTAGTTTTCTCTAGTTCCCTACATTGTCTCTGCCTCCTCTGCGTGCTCTGTCCGGTGTTTTGTTCGGGTCCCTGACATTCATGAAGAAGGCCTCCCCAGCCTCTTCTCATCTTCCACTGTCTCTCCTATTGAAGAGTGAAGAACCAGCGATTGATGGGAAGCTCTGTGAGTGTGGGTGGGGCTTGTAGGCTTCACCGTCAGGTGATTGGGCAGCGACCTAAGTGTTTTAGTTTGGATACCCCCAAGTGTCAATATTGGCTTTCTTTCCCCTGGAGCCACTTACTTCCTCTAGAAATGAGTCTCCTGTTTGCTGCCTCAGGGATATGAACACAGCTGCTGATGCACTAAGATCAGGTGGGGAGGAGCCAGAGGTGGAGTCCCCCTCAGTCAGTGTATGAACTTCCATTTATTTCCCTAGTTGTCGGCCCCTCATCGTGCCTCCATTCTACTGGTGCCCCAAGTCCAGTAGCTTTTCAGTTCAGAGAAGAAAGCATCCTGTCTCCTGTGGGACTTTGAGGGATACCTGCCAGCTGTGTGTGGGAATAGGTTAGAAGGATCTCGAGGGCTACTTCCTGATCAGACTTTCAATCTTCCAGTTTTAGTCCCCACTCTGGTCCCTTGGCCCTCCGCTTCTGAGCCTCTCTGTGGTTCTTTGGGGAGAATCAGTTTACTGTGTTAATTACACCTTCTTACTCTGCTTTTCAGCTTTCCTATGTATGTTGGCATTTCTCTTCCACTCTTGACTACTCTGTACCCTGTGAGTTTATACTGTTTCAAATTTCTTATTGTCATCATAGAAGGGTTTTAGGAGGGAGTAGACATAAAGACATGTTGAGTCAGCCATGTTTCCCTGTAAATTCTACTGTGTGACTTGTTTTATAGGTACAGCTTTAGCTATATATTTCCTAAGCTGAAATTTGCTCTAACTTCATTATTACTGCTCCTGGAATCAGCAGAGACAAAGAGGTTATAGTGCCCTTTTGTTTCCCTTTCAGATATATCAGAAATATACAATTTAATCTCCCCTAAATACAAACACAACAACAGTTTGGTGTATATTATTGCATATTTACTCTTCCTATGTGTAAAATACTTATCTTTTAATTTCTAAAATGGATCATTGATACGTACTTTTTGGCAGTTTTCTTCACCCCCCCACCATTAGATATTCTTTCATATCAATTTACATGGTCTCGCAAATTCTTTTCAGTGTGGGGTAGTGAGTATTCCATTGGAAAATTATCAGAATTTATTATATCGTAATTATTCACTGAACATTACATTTATTCCTTTCTGTCACTATTATGCTTCAATGAATATAACACTACCTACAGGAGAATTTTTCTAGATTAAATTCATGGAAAGAAAATATTGGTCAAGAGGCATATTTTTTTCAGTTTTAATAGCTACAGTCAAGTTCTTCCCTCTCAAAAAAAATGTAGTTGTGATCTTGACTTGTTTCCCAAATTATTTTGTACACTTACTGTACCCATATACATACTTTTTCTAAAAAGTGCGTTAACTTTTATTATCCTTGTATATAGACATTTTGACATAAAGTGGTTATGTGGCTTGTGTAGAATTTACTATAAACCAGAGAGTGAAAACCAGTGCTAAATTCTACAGTTTGTCACCTAACCCAGCAAATAGTATTTGACCCTCTGATCTTCATTCATGAGGTGTCTTACACACACACACACACTCACACACACACACACACGCACACATACACATACATATTTAAATTTATTCACTGATTAGCTCTGTTCAGATCATTAGTAACCTGGCTCTGGACTTTAAAACATGGCTTCCTTCTGAGATCAGCAGTGTTCCCTGCCTTGTACAGCTCAAATGACATAGAACTGATCCCCAGCTGGCCTTCTTGACCTATTGCTGCACAGGTGTCTACTGGAGAATCCTCTTGGAGTTGTGTGTGTTTTGCTTCCCCAAGAGGAATCCGTGAGCTCTACCTACCTCCTTCCCTCTCTTCCACTTCTTGTTGTTTTAGTTTGGAAAGGGCTTACTTTTTAAAAAAAACTTTTATTGAAGTAGAGTTGATTTACAATGTTGTGTTAGTTTCAGGTGTGCAGCAAAGTGATTCAGTTATATATTCTTCTTCAGATTCTTTTCCATTATAGTTTATTACAAGATATTGAATATAGTTCCCTGTGCTATATAGTAGGTCCTTGTTGTTTATCTATATTACATATAGTAGGTTGTATCTGTTAATCGCAAACTCTTAATTTATCCCTCCCCGCTCCTTTCCCCTTTGGTAACCATATGTCTGTTTTCTGTCTGTGAGTCGGTTTCTGTTTTATAAATAAGTTCATTTGTATCATTTTTTAAGATTCCACATATAAGTGATATCATATTATATTTGTCTTTCTCTGTCTGACTTCACTTAGTATGATCATCTCTAGGTCCATAGCACTTACTTTTTGTGTGTGTGTGGCCTTTTTAAGAGAATTTTATTTGAGTGGTTCTTACAAAGATGGTTGCACTATGAAAGTCATTTGTTTGATAGAAATATCAAGCTGTCTTGTCAAACACACTAAAGTAACCCAAAAATATATTTCAGAGCTCACAGAGCCTAAAAAGAGCAAAGATTATACGCAACAAGACAAAACCTATTTCTGCATTTCCTATTTCTTGCTCGGACTGCTTTGCTTACCAGCCTGTCCCTAAACATCTTGAGGAAATGCAGGGATCATTTTGTTTGGAATCTTAGACACAAAGCTTACTTTGTTAAACTCATGATATCTTAATGGTCCTCGATTGAAAAGAAGGTGAAAGTCCACTATTTTTTTTTTTTTTTTTTTTTTTGCGGTACGCGGGCCTCTCACTGTTGTGGCCTCTCCCGTTGCGGGGCACAGGCTCCGGATGCGCAGGCTCAGCGGCCATGGCTCACGGGCCCAGCCGCTCCGCAGCATATGGGATCCTCCCAGACCGGGGCACGAACCCGTATCCCCTGCATCGGCAGGCGGACTCTCAACCACTGCGCCACCAGGGAGGCCCCCACTATTTTTTTTTAATGTGACATCGAAGAGATTTTATCATGAAGGAAGCATTGGAAAATGAGAAGAACTAACATTTTCTGAGTGCCTACAATGAACTAGACACTGTGCTAAGCACTTACATATAATATCTTAATAAATCTTCATAGAAATGTATGAAAGTCCACTATTAATCTCAGTCTCATTTGAGTGCTTTTCATAGAAAATTAAAACACCAAACGTACAGAAACCAAGAAGAGAATGACCCACTATGTGCCTTTCTTTGTACTTCCTCATCCTTCTCTCCTTTCTCTTTTGTAGCCCCGTCAGTAGCGCCTCTGAATGTCACTATGTTTCTGAATGAGTCTAGCAACAAGGTGGATGTCAAATGGATCAAGCCTCCAATTAAGCGGCAGGATGGGGAACTGGTGGGCTACCGGATCTCTCACGTGTGGCAGAATGCAGAGACGTCTGTAAGTCTGAACTTCAACAGAGTGCACTTGTCTTCTTGGATTTGCTGATTTAATACTGCTTTAGGAGCTTTCCTTTTGTCGTGAAAAGGCCTGATATTATTGGGTTAGGCAAGGCACCTTTCAGTGGGAGATAAACAATGTAGTAAAAATTAGAAGTGCCTGAAAAGTTACAGAATTCCAAGAAATCTTTGGGGCTTTCCTCACTCACTCTTCATTCATTTATTTCATTAGTCAATGTGAATAGAGCTCATCCTCTGTTGTCCCCTGATTCTTGCCTTCAGGGAACTTAGGCTCTTTGAGGAAGGCAGTGTGAACTACTCAGAGGGTTTACCGGGCTTAGCAGTCCTGCAATTCATAACCTCTTGGAAATTCCAGAAGATGATTGTCAGGGAAGACCCCCAGCCTCATAGCGGATGGCAACAGAAACTAGACCCCGAAGGAGAGGGTCGAGCAGGCCAGCAGGTGGATTGGCACAGCCCTGTAGGACGTACTGTATAGCACAGCTTTGTTAGATGTGACTCCAGTCAAGCCCAGAGGGCCATCTGATTTTGATTGCCGAGAGGTCTAAAGATGGTGGGAACATCGGACCCAAGACAGAAGTGGTGAGGGGGACAGCTGACTGTGGTTAGGTGGGCAGCTCCCAGACAGGCCCCTTTCCCAGTTGAGAAAGGAAGAGGGTTGAGGTGACACTGACTTTTCATGACACAGAGGATCTGTAGAAGAGCAGACGCACTGGCTCTATCCTCACGACTGTCTCTTCTTTACCGCCATTGCGGAAAGCATGCTTCTTTTGTGTTGTTACAGTCCTCATGGATCTAACCCTGGTGATAGGTCAGACTTCAGCATCCTCATGGCATCTGTAGGGAGAATCTCAGGAAAGTTACAATTTCTTGGCACGAGAGAGGAAAGGGGTGAACAGCTGCACTGACCCATGATGTCCAGGCTTTGTGTCGGTCACGTTTAACCTCGTATCACCCAGCTTTTACCAAAACTGCTGTCTTCCAAAAGAACAATTTGAATTTTTTTTTTCTTTTCCTGCCTCAGTTTACCTATCAGGAAGCAGACTGTCGGAAGCAGTAGTGATGGAAAAGGAAGAGAGCTTAGAAATCCATGGTTTGTTCTGCCTCATAGTAGATATAAAAGGATGCTCTTTGTACCAGTCAAAACCCTGCTTAAGAGAGTTGCAGCTATGAGATAAGAAGTCTCTCACCTCCTGGTCTTTTGTCTCAGAGCACGTGTGCAAGCGGCCTGTTGATCACGTTTGCACACTGTCGAGTCAGGGGAATCAAGGGCCTCTCTTAGAGGATGGCTCCTGCTCACAATACTATATTCTTAGTAGAGATACATAAGGGTCCAGTGATTGCTTTCTGAGTCAGGAGGAACTTTGGTTGGCGGAAGATAGTGATTCTCAGCAGACACTTGAGTGATGTAGGAACAAACCAGTTTCTTTAAAGAGCTGCAGGTCATCCTTTCTCCTTCTCCCCTGGTGGGGGTGAAAGATACTTCTTCAGGGGGGACCCCTGCAGCAGAGGCGTGCTGAAGGACAGGAGTGATGAAAGCCTTACTTACAGAGGACATGACGTGGCCAAGGAGCGTAACACACAAGTGCCATTAACACCCAGCCTTGCATTCCCTCTGCCCTTTGTTCAGAATGCTCCCCTCTGTAGCGAGGACAATACCGCCACAGTTAGGGCTGTGACCTCTCCAGTCATCACCTCCTTGGAGACGCTAGCTCATCCCAGCAGGAAGGTCATTGGCATTGTGCTCATGTGTCCTCTGTGCATCACGACAGTCTCGTGACAACAGAAGACTTAGTGGCTCACTTTACTTTGGGTAACATTCTCTGAGGCAGCTAAGCTCCCAGCTCACCAACCGCAGCTGGAGACAAATAAGAACACTTGGAGAGAAGCTCAGCCCGGGAGGGGCCTAAAACCCCCTTCCAAAGTGAAGCTTGAAATAACCTCTGTACCCAGCACTTCGGTTCCCTAAACTCCCTTGTTTGCCGAAGGGCAAGAGTTAGACACAACTTCCTCTCGAAATCGACCTTTCATTTTCATTTTAAAACTGTTACTAGGGACTTCCCTGGTGGTCCAGCAGTGAAGACTCCGCGCTCCCAATGCAGGGGGCCTGGGTTTGATCCCTGGTCAGGGAACTAGATCCCGCACACAGCAACTAAGACCCAGTGCAGCCAAATAAATAAAAATAAAATAAATATTTTTTAAAAAGAAAGAAAACTGTTACTAAGACTACATCTTCTTTATGTAAGGTGATGAAATTGGATATTTTTGGAAGATATTCTTATTTATTACTCTAATAAGGGAAGGTTTTTTGTATGGAATTTCAGAATATTCTTGAAGTAGTCCTTGGGTGGGTTATTAAAGTTTGCTGGAAATTTAGTGTTCAAAATTTGTACCTTCAGTATCCTACAACTATTGTGTCACTTTCAGACTAAGAAACTCCTGGTATTTACTGTACGGACATTTACTGTATCTTGATGAAGTCATCAGTGTTTTTGCTCTCTTTTTCTTGCTATCCCTTGCCTTCCAAATCAAAGCTTAAAATACAAAGGTCAGGATCCAGTAAAATCTGTTCTCCTTGAAATTGGAGCTGTGCCTTGCTCATCTTTGTACCACCTGAACACAGGACGTTAAACTTGCTTTGTAGGCATTTATAGCACTATGAACTTGATGTATGGACCTGACAGACATCTAAACCAGCAGGAGAATTTCTCTCTCTGAATGGTACAGTCTTTTGATGAGTGTGGACTGGTATTTCTTGTCCCATTCCCATAAAGTGTCAGTAGACCTGTGAGAATTCAGTAAGCAGATAAGTTTATAAAATACTGTGTATTATACCCGCTTCTGGAAGACTCATAGTGTATACTGGCAAGTTCAAGGTTCTCCAGTGTTCTGCAATAAATAAATCTGTTTACCTTTGACCGAGATTTGCCCGAACCTTAGACAGAGACTCATTTTTATACGTGTCATTCTTGTAGAGCTCATTGTTTTGGGATTGGGGCTCTAATGCTGGTTTAACTGTGTTTGGAAAGGGTGGAGATTTTTGATCAGAAGGAAGTTTCATAGCTGATTATGATGGGCCAAGAGACATGACATGTAGAACCAGTTTCTTTAAAGACACAGGGAAGCCACAGTGCACTCAAGGCTTCCTTCCTTGGGCCCAGACCCCTGCCTGCTAGCAAGCTGCATGCCTGGAGGGTAGATGTGCCCACTGCCTCTTCCCTTTCCTCGTTTCTCACTGTCACAGGAGGGCAGAGCATGCGAGCTAGTGTGATTTTAAGGTAAAAAGAACAGGTGAGGTTCTTGTGAGACAGGCTAGACAGGGGTCTGAAACATTTCTGAAACCCAAGGATCCATCAAGGATGGTACCTTTTGCCTGGAAGAGAAAGCTACAGTGAAGAGCAACTCCATGAATGGGTCAAATAAAATTCTTGGTTTGGGAACTAGACAGCCTTGATTATTTTCTCTAGTGCATCAAGACTTGAAAGATACTACTTGCTCAGTTCTATCCTAGAGCCTTACAGTTATAGGGAAACAAGATCAAAATACAGCACCTTACAGGTGCTATAGGAATGTAGGAATAATAATAACCATCATCAGCTACTTACAGTGTTGATTACTTACAGACCCTGTGCCAAGCGTTTTACATAAAAGGCCTCATTTAACCCTTACAAAAACGCTGTGAGAAAGATACTATTTTCTCAATTTTCATTTGAGGAAACTGAAACTCAGAAACATTGAGTAACCTACCCAGAGTCACACAGCTTAGAATTGCAGCACTGAAATAAGAACCCAGGTCTGACTGACTCCAAAGCCAACGCTTTTCAGAACCCCACTACTCTTCTCCAGATGCCCTTGGCTTTCTTCACAGTACAGTGTCTCTTGTTCAAATTCCACAGCACGGCCTCTTAGCAGAAAGAAGTGAAAACAGGACAGGTTTCAAGAGTAAGATGTGAGGGTTTTACACTGATGATTGTGCATTTGAAGCCCTTTTGAACAAGTTTGTTGTCGCATGGGGTAGCTCTTTCCCTATTGAAGGTTACTTTTCTTTGAGGTAATAAAATGGGCCATATTCTTCTTTTCTTTTTTTTTTTTAGCCTAAGTAATTTGATTTATTTATTTATTTTTGGATTTCATTTTATTTTTTTAATACAGCAGATTCTTATTAAGTATCTATTTTATACATATTAGTGTAAATGTCAATCCCAATCTCCCAATTCATCACACCACCAGCACCACCCCCGCTTTCGCCCCCTCGGTGTCCATACGTTTGTTCTCTACATCTGCGTCTCTATTTCTGCCCTGCAAACCGGTACATCTGTACCATTTTTCTTGATTCCACATATATGTGTTAATATACGATATTTGTTTTTCTCTTTCTGACTTACTTCACTCTGTATGACACTCTCTAGGTCCAACCACATCTCTACAATGGACCCAATTTCGTTCCTTTTTATAGCTGAGTAATATTCCATTGTATATATGTACCACATCTTCTTTATCCATTCGTCTGTCGATGGTCATTTAGGTTGCTTCCATGACCTGGCTATTGTAAATAGTGCTGCAGTGAACATTGGGGTGCATGTGTCTTTTTGAATTATGGTTGTCTCTGGGTATATGCCCAGTAGGGGAATTGCTGGGTCATATGGTAATTCTATTTTTAGTTTTTTAAGGAACCTCCATACTGTTCTCCATAGTGGCTGTATCAATTTACATTCCCACCAACAGTGCAAGAGGGTTCCCTTTTCTCCACACCCTCTCCAGCATTTACTGTTTGTAGATTTTCTGAAGATGTCCATTCCAAGCAGTGTGAGGTGATACCTCATTGTAGTTTTGATTTGCATTTCTCTAATAATTAGTGATGTTGAGCAGCTTTTCATGTGCCTCTTGGCCATCTGTATGTCTTCTTTGGAGAAATGTCTGTTTAGCTCTTCTGCGCATTTTTAGATTGGGTTGTTTCTTTTTTTAACATTGAGCTGCATGAGCTGTTATATTTTGGAGATTAATCCTTTGTCCCTTGATTCGTTTGCAAATATTTTCTCCCATTCTGAGGGTTATCTTTTCATCTTGTTTATAGTTTCCTTTGCTGTGCAAAAGATTTTAAGTTTCATTAGGTCCCATTTGTTTATTTTTGTTTTTATTTCCATTACTCTGGGAGGTGGGTCAAAAGAGATCTTGCTGTGATTTATGTCAAAGAGTGATCTTCCTATGTTTTCCTCTAAGAGTTTTGTAGTGTCCGGTCTTACATTTAGGTCTTTAATCTACTTTGAGTTTTTTTGTGTGTATGGTGTTAGGGAGTGTTCTAATTTCATTCTTTTACATGTAGCTGTCCAGTTTTCCCAGCATCACTTATTGAAGAGACTGTCTTTTCTCCATTGTATATCCTTGCCTCCTTTGTCATAGATTAGTTGTCCAGAGGTGCGTGGGTTTATCTCTGGGCTTTTTATCCTGTTGCATTGATCTATATTTATGTTTTTGTGCCAGTACCATAGTGTCTTGATTACTATAGCTTTGTAGTATAGTCTGCAGTCAGGGAGTCTGATTACTCCAGCTCTGTTTTTTTCTCTCAAGATTGCTTTGGCTATTTGGGGTCTTTTGTGTCTCCATACAAATTTTAAGATCTTTTGTTCTAGTTCTGTAAAAAATGCCATTGGTAATTTAATAGGGATTGCATTGAATCTGTAGATTGCTTTGGGTAGTATAGTCATCTTCACAATATTGATTCTTCCAATCCAAGAACATGGTATATCTCTCCATCTGTTTGTGTCATCTCTGATTTCTTTCATCAGTGTCTTATAGTTTCCTGAGTACAGGTCTTTTACCTCCTTAG